>NC_086446.1:185893375-186509625 GCF_028390025.1 Pseudophryne corroboree | reverse complement strand
AAGAAAGAAAAAAAAAACCACGGGTAGGTGGTATACAATTATGGATGGACCAGCGACTGCCGACACAGAGGTAGCTACAGCCGTGGACTACCGTACTGTGTCTGCTGCTAATATAGACTGGATGATAATGAGATGAAATCAATATATATATATATAATATCACACTAGTACTGCAGCCGGACAGGTAGATATATTTATTATGTAATGACTGATGACGGACCTGCTGGACACTGTCAGCTCAGCAGCACCGCAGACTGCTACAGTAAGCTACTATAGTAGTATGTATAAAGAAGAAAGAAAAAAAAAAAAACACGGGTAGGTGGTATACAATTATGGATGGACCAGCGACTGCCGACACAGAGGTAGCTACAGCCGTGGACTACCGTACTGTGTCTGCTGCTAATATAGACTGGATGATAATGAGATGAAATCAATATATATATATATATAATATCACACTAGTACTGCAGCCGGACAGGTAGATATATTTATTATGTAATGACTGATGACGGACCTGCTGGACACTGTCAGCTCAGCAGCACCGCAGACTGCTACAGTAAGCTACTATAGTAGTATGTATAAAGAAGAAAGAAAAAAAAACCACGGGTAGGTGGTATACAATTATGGATGGACCAGCGACTGCCGACACAGAGGTAGCTACAGCCGTGGACTACCGTACTGTGTCTGCTGCTAATATAGACTGGATGATAATGAGATTAAATCAATATATATATATATAATATCACACTAGTACTGCAGCCGGACAGGTAGATATATTTATTATGTAATGACTGATGACGGACCTGCTGGACACTGTCAGCTCAGCAGCACCGCAGACTGCTACAGTAAGCTACTATAGTAGTATGTATAAAGAAGAAAGAAAAAAAAACCACGGGTAGGTGGTATACAATTATTGATGGACCAGCGACTGCCGACACAGAGGTAGCTACAGCCGTGGACTACCGTACTGTGTCTGCTGCTAATATAGACTGGATGATAATGAGATGAAATCAATATATATATATATATAATATCACTAGTACTGCAGCCGGACAGGTATATAATATATATTTATTATGTAATGACTGATGACGGACCTGCTGGACACTGTCAGCTCAGCAGCACCGCAGACTGCTACAGTAAGCTACTATAGTAGTATGTATAAAGAAGAAAGAAAAAAAAAAACACGGGTAGGTGGTATACAATTATGGATGGACCAGCGACTGCCGACACAGAGGTAGCTACAGCCGTGGACTACCGTACTGTGTCTGCTGCTAATATAGACTGGATGATAATGAGATGAAATCAATATATATATATATATATATATATATATATATATATATATATAATATCACTAGTACTGCAGCCGGACAGGTATATAATATATATTTATTATGTAATGACTGATGACGGACCTGCTGGACACTGTCAGCTCAGCAGCACCGCAGACTGCTACAGTAAGCTACTATAGTGGTATGTATAAAGAAGAAGAAAGAAAAAAAAAAACGGGTAGGTGGTATACAATATTATATATATATTATATACAATTATATATATATATATATTATATATATTAAACTGGTGGTGATTATTAAACTGGTGGTCAGGTCACTGGTCACACTATCAGCAACTTGCAAGTAGTACTCCTAAGCAGACAATCACAATATGTATTATACTGGTGGTCAGTGTGGTCACAATGGCAGTGTGGCACTCTGGCAGCAAGTCCTGCTCTCAGACTCTAACTGCTCCCCACTGTCAGTGTCTCCCCCACAAGTCAGATATACATTATACAGTCACACTATCTATCTATCTATCTATCACTTCAGCAAGTAGTATTACTCCTCCTAAAGTACTCCTCCTAATGCTCCCCAAAATTACTACTGTGTCTCTCTCTACTCTAGTCTCACTCTCTTCTCTATAAACGGAGAGGACGCCAGCCACGTCCTCTCCCTATGAATCTCAATGCACGTGTGAAAATGGCGGCGACGCGCGGCTCCTTATATAGAATCCGAGTCTCGCGATAGAATCCGAGCCTCGCGAGAATCCGACAGCGGGATGATGACGTTCGGGCGCGCTCGGGTTAACCGAGCAAGGCGGGAAGATCCGAGTCGCTCGGCCCCGTGTAAAAAAAACTGAAGTTCGGGCGGGTTCGGATTCTGAGGAACCGAACCCGCTCATCTCTAGAAATAACTACAAGCACCTGAAGATAGAAGAGACTTGGATTACAACGAACTGGATTGGACGGAGCAGAACTATACAAGTAAAGAGTTGTAACTTCAGCGGAAGAAACGGTTGTACTGGCGATTTGATGTCACCAGGAAGTCCTCTTTATAGCACAGAGTGCTCAGCGATTGGAAGCTGCAGTCAGCTGGGTTGGAGAAGCTCCAGGATTGGTCAGTGACAAGTGAGCTGACTGAGACCAAGATGGTGATGCCCATGGCCGGTTTTGGAGGAAACTTTGGACTAGGCCCAAACACCAGGAAGCGGAGCACTATGGAGGATCAATCCTGAGACCGCGAGCAGTGGCTGTAAGAGCTGTGCAGCATTAGAGTCAGAGACAGCTGCAAGCTGCTGGAAGCATCATGTGGACATAGCACCAACAGACCGCTGCGTGAACCGGGAGCGATGTGTGGAAGCAGCACGCTCAGACCTCAGCACCAGCCAGAACAGACACTGCAGCAGTAAGAAACCAGTTTTAGCACTCCGGAGTATGACAAATACATTTACCAATATGTATTAACATTTCAGGCGGTCTTGAGCAGTTATGACAAATATTTATTTGCTGTGGTAGACACTAGACTTTCTGGTATTATCCTAGTCATTGAATGAATAATCTCTACCATTGGTTGTTAATATTATATTACCATACTCCTTAAAAATTATATTAGAGTAAAGCTTTATAGTGTGTCTATTACTATTTATAGTAAGCTGTTATTGACAATCATTCGTATAAGAAAATCTGCCAAGGATCATATCTAGGAATTCCTGAACAAGTAGGCATTTTTATAATATTGAATGCCACTCTTTTGTCTTTTAAAATGTTGGAAGTACAGTATGTTATGGTTGAGCTGAGCTGCCATGTCCCAGTTTTTCAGAGGTTACAATTATTGGTTATGTGCTGTGTACTACAAGTGTCAGGTCCGGGTGTTTTTGTGAATCCGTTAACCTGGAACCAACCACAGGGGTAGGTGCTGGGGTATGAAGAAAACAGGGAGGACGAAGGAAGTTCCGTTTCATATATTTATTAAAGTAACAATTCAGTAAGGAGTTAAATGACTAGTTGTTAATCATCATTATACTGAAGTATTGCAGGAATGACAGAAATAATATGCAAGAGAAAACTCAGAAATAAATAAAAGAAATGTTCATGGAAACATATGCAAAAACAAGCTGAAGAATAAATGTTGAATTGTCCAAATATAAACAGGCTTTGATGCTGAACTGCAGATTGTGTTTAACTGGTTAATGCAGACATGGAGAATTAACTGTAAGAATTTGCAATGGAGTTTTAAGAGTTAACTGAGAGACTGTGAAGAATTATCCTTGTAATGACAACATAGAAAAAGTACTGAATTGGGTTACTTGCGGGTTCCGGAGATCACTGTGAAACTGTAGTAGATGGCGAGGTGATGAATGGGTTAAATGCAGAGTTGAACAAACGAACAGCTGAGGGAATTGGAATCCTCCAGACTTTGTATGATAGGCAGACAGACAAGGTAACCTCATGCAGGACACTGGGAATCCAAGTGTTTCCAATAGGTGTGCAATTGACTGATAGCACAATGGAGAGCCGGTAGATCTTTGGCAGTGAAGGCTGCAAAACGGACCTCTGGGAACGGAGGCGATATCTGGACCACGGGAATCACACAGGAATGCACGGAGAGAGTTCAGAGCTAGAGCACAGCTTTGATACAACAAAGCACTGGCCCAGAGTGACATAATCCCAGCCTACTTAAAGGCAGCACAAGCACGGGATTGGCTTACACCTGCCCACAGGTGTTTTCACAAGTGCTCAGTATTAGCTATTTGGTCTCCAACATGGCCACCTCCTATACAGCAGACACACCGCAGTGCCTTAGGCCATTTGGTCCCCGCACTCACAGTTCCCAGACTCTGCATTACCTGTGCCATTGATCACGCCGTGTCCCCACACGGGCGCACAGCACCGCGAGCAACCGCACTGGCAACGGATGAACCCCAGAACCCGCAAAGGTGAGAGACCGGTTCGTGACAGTACCCCCTCTTCTACGGGTGGTCTCCGAACACCTTTGAACCTTGTCAGGATTTTTGAAGAAGTATTTCTGTACCAGTCTTGGAGCATGAACATCTTCAGAGAAAACCCAGGATCTCTCCTCCGGGCCGTAACCCTTCCAGTCGACCAGAAACTGTAAACGTCCATATCGGGAACGTGAGTCCACAATCTCTTTAACTTCAAATTCCTCATTCTGCAAAGAGTGAACTTTAGGAGATTTGGACTGGGTAGTACGGAACTTATTGAGAATCAAAGGCTTCAGTAAAGATGTATGAAAGGCGTTAGGAATTCTCAAAGACGGTGGCAGTTTGACTTTGTATGACACAGGGTTGAGTACCTTTACAATGGGAAATGGACCAATAAACCTGGGAGCAAATTTCTTAGAAGGAACTTTGAACTTGAGATTGCGCGTAGAAATCCAAACTTGGTCTCCCACTTTGTAATTCGGTACAGCTTTACGTTTTTTATCTGCAAAAGATTTATAACGAGCGGAAGTTTTGACCAAGGACTTACGTACACAACTCCAGATGCTAGATAGACGTTGAAGCTCTTGATCTGCCGCTGGGACCCCTAGGGCTGGCAATGGATGAAACTCTGGCACACGAGGATGAAAGCCGAAGTTAATATAAAAGGGCGTAGATTCTGAAGATGAATGGAAGAGATTATTATGAGCAAATTCTGCCAATGGAAGGTAGTCAACCCAGTCATCCTGTGAGGACGATATATATAGCCGGAGAAATGTTTCAAGGTCTTGGTTGACTCTCTCAGTTTGTCCATCTGTCTGAGGATGATATGCAGAAGAAAAGTTCAACTTGACATTTAAAGATGAACAAAGCGACCTCCAAAACTTGGCCACAAACTGTGTTCCCCGATCAGAAACAATTTCTCGAGGAAGGCCATGCAACTTGAAGATTTCAGAGATGAACAATCTGGCTAGTTAAGGGGCTGATGGTAACCCAGTTAATGGAATGAAATGTGCCATTTTCGAAAATCGATCCACTATCACCCAAATGGTATTTCGCCCTTTTGATGGAGGTAGATCGGTCACGAAATCCATTGAGATATGAGTCCATGGTTGTTTGGGTATGGATAGTGGATGTAACAAACCTGGTGGAGAACTTCTTGGACTCTTATGTTGGGCACATTTAGGACATGCTGCTATAAACTCTTGGACATCGGCTTTGAGACGTGGCCACCAATAAGACTGTTGAATAAACTTGAGAGTCTTTAGAACCCCAGGATGACCCATGAAGGAAGAGGAGTGAGCCCAGGTAAGCAGCCGTTTTCGAAGACTTGTGGCGACAAAGGTCTTGCCAGGCGGAGGAACTGGAGAGGTTCGAGTCATTAAAAAGGACCTAGGATTCACAATGGCTTGATTCGTGGTAGCATCATTTAATTCAGAAGAAGCAAAGGACCGGGAAAGAGCATCTGCCTTTTTGTTCTGAGACCCTGGACGATAGGTGAGTTTGAAATCAAATCGTGAGAAGAAAAGCGCCCATCGGGCTTGTCGTGGATTCAAACACTGAGCTGACTGCAGATACAGAAGATTCTTATGATCAGTATAAACTGTAATGCGATGTTGAGCTCCTTCTAGAAGGTATCTCCACTCCTCAAATGCCAACTTGATGGCAAGTAACTCTTGCTCACCGATTGCATAATTACGTTCTGCCGGGAGGAACTTACGGGAGAAATATCCGCAGGGATGGACCTTTTTATCTTCAAAGACTTGTGACAACACAGCTCCTACTGCTTCTGTAGATGCATCCACCTCTAGTAGAAAGGGACGATTCAGATCAGGCTGTCGAAGAATGGGGGCTGACACAAAGGCTTGCTTTAAATCAGAGAAGGCTTTGATTGCTTCTGAAGACCAGTTCGTAGGATTTGCTCCCTTACGAGTTAGGGCTGTGATGGGAGCAGCTAACGTAGAATAATTCTTAATGAATCTCCTATAGAAATTAGCAAAGCCGAGAAATCGCTGAATCCCCTTGAGAGTTGTAGGAGTGGACCAATCTCGGATAGCTTGTACCTTACCGGGATCCATACATAGCTCTGATCCAGAAATGATGTAACCAAGGAACGGTATGGAAGATACTTCAAAAGTGCACTTCTCTAACTTACAATAAAGTTGATTTTTCCTCAGACGTGTCAGTACCTCTTTAACTTGGTGACGGTGAGACTTTATATCCCTAGAGAATATTAGGATATCATCCAGGTACACTACTAGACACTTGTAGAGAAGATCACGAAAAAGTTCATTCACATAGCTTTGAAAAACTGCAGGTGCATTACAAAGACCGAAAGGCATTACAAGGTATTCGTAATGCCCATCCCGGGTATTAAAAGCAGTCTTCCACTCGTCCCCTTCTCGGATGCGGATTAAATTGTAGGCCCCTCGGAGATCCAGTTTTGTAAACACAGTAGCTCCTTTTACCCGGTCAAATAATTCTGGAATTAAGGGTAATGGATACTTGTTTCTTTTTCATCCACTAGGGGTCACTGGAGTACTCTTGGGATATGGACGGCTTCCACCGGAAGAAGGCACTGAATAAATTAATTTTGAGACTACTCCTCCCCTCCATATCCTGCAGCACTTCAGTGTTTTTTCTGTGCTCGACACAGTTAGAAGGCATAGTGGAGCTCGTCCACAAAGTATTGGAATTTTTTCTAAGTTTTTTTTTTCTTCAATTTCCACGTCCTTTCCCCCCTTCTAACAGGCGTGGGTCAGGGACAGTGGAAGCGGCTGAGTAGCCGTGAGTGTCGGACCTCTCTGTAAAGAGCTCCCTCACTCCACTTGCAGGCTGCCTGCAGGAAAGCTGGACGGAGCTTGGATGAAAGCCCCGTCATAGACTTTTGTCACGGTCCAGGTATGTTGGGTTGGGGCGGTCAGCGCTTGCTGCCGCTCCACTGTTGGGGATTGTTGGGTACTCACCGCTGCCCGGAGCGCATGTACATGGGCCGCTTCACGGTCCATGCGGCGCGCTCTCACTCTCCGGCTCCCAGCATCCTAAGAGACCGCTGTTCCCTGCGCAGCAGCAGCGCTGCTTGGCTACACAGACACGCCGCTATGCTGTGTGTGGCGGGCGGGAGCACGTGTGCATAGGCCGCTCCACGGCTCTATGCAGCACGCTCTCTGCTTCCGCCATCCGCCCGCAGCAGCCGAGGAGTTCCGTTGTCCGGGGTCTACAGGACAGGCCGCTCACACGGCCCTTTGCAAAACTTCCACAGGCCCAGACCCGGTGCTGTACACGGAGGTCGTGGGAGTGGGGGGAGACTTTAACAGTATTTGGCAGTGTCAAGCTTTTAGGAAAGACTTGGTGCTTGTATGTTTAATGTTCTCCTGTCTGTTCCAGGTTTCCTATTTTACATCTCGGCTAAGAGTGGTACTAGGGGAATTTTGGGGTCAGTTTTCGTATTGGTGGCAGGCACTGCACTTGCCTAGATATATACCAGGAACTTTGGTGTTATTACTGAGTCGTGCAGTCTGTCTGTGTGGAGTTTGTATTGTCTGTCTTCTTAATGAGTAAGACACCAGCAAAATCTAAGAAACATTTGTCATGTCATGTCTGTAAGAGTGTGTTGCCTGATGGATCCACCACATGTACAGCATGTGTTGTTAATACAGCCATAAATACGATTTCCATTCCAGAAGTAAAGGCATCTCAGGACCCTCCATGGGCTTTACTTGCAGATGTATTAGTTGGTTTACAATCAGAGCTGGCCGCCTCTCGTGAAGAAAGAGAGGCGGCAAGATCTGAGTTTAAGATGAGACCATTTGAGTTACCTGGGGAGTCTCAAACTGGTCATAAGTCCACCTTGAGTGGAAAAGATAAGTTTCCTTTTCCTACTAATTTTCCT
Organism: Pseudophryne corroboree; assembly: GCF_028390025.1. Taxonomy (NCBI): domain Eukaryota; kingdom Metazoa; phylum Chordata; class Amphibia; order Anura; family Myobatrachidae; genus Pseudophryne; species Pseudophryne corroboree. Next base: position 186,501,515 of record NC_086446.1, on the reverse strand, counting down.
GTCTCTGGGATACTAGATCTCACTGAACAGGAGTATGAGGAGGGCGAAATAGAACAACAGTCAGAAGGTGACGACTTTGACAGCCCAGGTATTGACAATCTCATCAGAGCAGTTCGTCAGTCGCTGGAGTTTACGGAAACTGAGGAGCCACTGACGAATGATGAAGTAGTCTTTACTAAACGACAGAGATCTCCGATGTGTTTCCCTATCTCGGAATCTCTTAATAAAATGTTACTGGAGTCACGGAAAAATCCGGACAAACGGTTTTCTATTCCTCGTAGATTTAAATCGAGTTACCCGTTTCCAGAGGCCATGACAGCTACATGGGAGAACCCACCATTGGTGGATTCATCCGTATCTAAACTTACGAGGAAGTTAACCATACCAGTACCAACTGCTACTACGCTTAAAGACCCTGCAGATCGTAAAATAGAGGCTATGCTAAGGTCCATGTATACAGCAACTGGAGTGCTGTTAAGACCTGGGCTGGTTGGCATTTGGGTTACTAAAGCTTTAATGGTATGGATAAAAGAGCTCAAATCGGCTCTGCAAGAGGATCATCTTATACTTCTCGCGGATCAAATCTGGGAAGCTGCTGAATATCTATGTACAGCTTCTACTGACGTCTGTCAGCTTACTTCTCGCCTGTCCTCATCGCTAGTCACAGTACGACGAGCACTTTGGCTGCGTTCGTGGCAGGCGGAGACGGAGGTTAAAAAAGGTATAGAGGCATTGCCTTATGATGGCGAGAAACTTTTTGGTCCTGAATTGGACAAATGGATTTCTGAGGCTACTGGAGGGAAGTCTGTTTTTCTTCCATCGCCTACAACTATACCTAAACGGAAATATTCTGGTCCGGCGTTCAAATCCTTTAGAACTCAGCCCTTTCGTGGGCAGGGAGGAGCAGTCACGCCGGGCAGAAGAGGTCGGGGACGTAGTGCCCGACAATCCAATGCACGTCGTCAAGACACCAAGACCACTAACAAACCAGTGGCATGACGGGCTCCCAGCCCATCTCGGATCTCCAATTGTGGGAGCACGCCTTCAGAGCTTTCAGGGGGCGTGGCTGCAGACGTCCACAGATGGGTGGATCCGCAATTTAGTATTAGAGGGTTACAAAATAGAGTTCGATTATCTTCCGACAGGAAGATTTTTCACGACAGGACTGCCTGTGTCGGACGACAAGAAAGCAGTTCTGCAGGTTGCCATTCAGTCTCTGCTGAATGCTGCAGTGATAATTCCGGTCCCTGTGCAGGAACAGGGGCAGGGTTATTATTCCAGTCTGTTTCTGGTACCAAAACCAGATGGCTCAGTCAGGCCAATATTGAACCTAAAAGGTCTCAATCATTACGTCACTTACCACAGATTCAAGATGGAATCTCTCAGGTCAGTAATTGCAGGGTTAGAGCCACAGGAATTCATGATTGCACTAGATCTCAAGGATGCGTATTTGCACATTCCGATCTGGCCACCTCACCAGAGTTTCTTAAGGTTTGCGATAAGGCGAGACCATTACCAATTTCAGGCTCTACCGTTTGGCCTCTCATCAGCGCCTCGGGTATTCACCAAGGTAATGTCCGTGATGACAGCTCATCTCAGGTCCCTAGGGGTAATAATTGTTCCGTATTTAGACGATCTACTCATAAAGGCTCCGTCTCAACAATTGCTTCTCCAACATGCCTTACTAACGTACAATGTACTAGTTCAGCACGGTTGGATAGTCAGTTTAAAGAAATCACATCTAATTCCGTGTCAACGACTTCAATTCCTAGGGATGATTCTCGATACAGTAAAACAAAGGGTTTTCCTGCCACAACAGAAAGTACAGGGCATTCGTCATCTGGTGCAATTAGTGCTCAAGCCACGCACAGTCTCAGTACATTTGTGCATTCGCCTTTTAGGCACAATGGTGGCGGCTTTCGAAGCACTTCAGTTCGGAAGATTTCACTCACGTCCGTTTCAACTGGAGGTGTTAGCACAGTGGTCGGGATCACATCTGCAGCTGCACCACAGGGTGAGGTTGTCACCACAAGTCAGGGTGTCTCTTCTCTGGTGGTTAAAAATACACAATCTATCTGCAGGGAGACGATTCGGCGTCGCGAATTGGATAATTCTGACAACAGACGCAAGTCTCAGAGGTTGGGGAGCTGTAGTTCAGAGTTATCGGCTCCAGGGCCTCTGGGCGGATCACGAAAGATCGCTATCCATAAATGTTCTGGAACTCAGGGCGATTTACAATGCTCTAAGACAAGCGGTGTACATGTTTCGTTTTCAGACTGTTCAGGTGCAGTCAGACAACGCGACGGCAGTCGCATACATAAACAAACAAGGAGGAACGAGAAGCCGCATGGCTATGCGGGAAGTAGCTCGGATCCTCAGATGGGCCGAATATCACCAGGTGATATTATCGGCAGTGTTCATTCCTGGAGTGGACAACTGGGAGGCAGATTTTCTCAGTCGTCGGGATTTTCATCCAGGAGAGTGGGCATTAAATCCAGAAGTATTTCAGATGTTGATCCAGAAGTGGGGTTACCCTCAGGTGGATCTAATGGCATCCCGCCACAATCATCAGGTGTCAAGATATGTGTCCAGAACAAGAGATCCAGGGGCAGTGGCGGTGGATGCTCTCACAGCCACGTGGCCATACAGCCTTGTGTATCTGTTTCCACCGTTTCCGCTGCTCCCGTTGGTGCTAAAACGGATCAAGAGAGGGTTCGTCACAGTCATTCTAATAGCGCCTCATTGGCCTCGGAGGGCTTGGTTCTCGGATCTCCTCGGGTTACTCGCAGACGATCCGTGGCCACTCCCACTACGTCCGGACCTGTTACAACAGGGTCCGTTCCTTTACCCCGATTTAGCGCGGCTGCGTTTGACGGGGTGGCTGTTGAAAAGGCCATCTTAAGGAAAGAGGGCATTCCTGAGTCTGTTATACCAACCATGGTACGAGCTAGGAAGCCGGTTACGGCAGCTCATTATTATAGAATTTGGCGTACTTATATAGGTTGGTGTGAAGCTCGGAAATTTCCGACATCGTCTTTTAAATTATCCCGTCTTTTGTTATTTTTACAAATGGGGTTAGATGGAGGACTACGTCTTTCCACACTAAAGGTGCAGGTATCTGCGTTGTCAATTTATTTTCAAAAGAAATTGGCCTCGTTGCAGTCAATACATACGTTTCTACAGGGTGTAAAGAGGATACAGCCTCCTTTCATTCCACCTACAGCACCATGGGACTTGAATCTGGTTTTAGATTTCTTACAGTCCGATTACTTTGAACCCTTACAACAAGTGGATATTAAATTTCTCACTTGGAAAACGATTTTTCTTTTAGCCTTAGCTTCGGCTAAGCGTGTTTCAGATTTGGGTGCCTTGTCATGCAAGTCACCGTATTTAATTTTTCATGATGACAGAGCGGAACTTCGGACGAATCCCGTTTTTCTACCAAAGGTAGTGTCGTCTTTTCACATCAATCAACCAATAGTAGTTCCTGTGTTAACAGGAGATTCTGGAACGTTGGATGTGGTTCGCGCATTGCGCATCTATGTTTCCCGAACGTCTACTGTGCGTAAGACAGATACGTTGTTTGTTCTCTATGACGCAGCTAAGAGGGGTTGGCCAGCCTCTAAGCAGACCTTATCCAGATGGATCAAACTGACTATACGTCAGGCTTACCTTTATGCTAAGTTACAGCCACCTACTTCAGTAACAGCTCATTCCACACGTTCTGTGGGGACGTCATGGGCAGCGAGTCGTGGGGCTTCTACGACACAGCTTTGCCGTGCGGCTACTTGGTCGTCAGTGCACACGTTTGTGCGCTTTTACAAGTTTGATACGTTCGCGGCATCAGCATCTAGCTTTGGCCGTTTAGTGTTACAAGTGCCAAACAGCTCTCCCGCCACGGAGGAGACTTTGGTACATCCCAAGAGTACTCCAGTGACCCCTAGTGGATGAAAAAGAAAATAGGATTTTGGTACTTACCAGGTAAATCCTTTTCTTTGAATCCATAGGGGGCACTGGACGCCCACCCAGAGCAGTTTACCTGTTTTAGGAGTCCAGTGGTTCTTATGGTAACACACTTTCACGACTGGTTTAAATTTAACAAGGGTTAATCAGTTATGGTGTCAACTGTTTAGTTGTCTGTTACGTTGTGTCAACTTTATTGTTGTCTGTGAGACTATATGTAATTCTCCTTTTGTCAATCTCTCTATCGATCCTGTTCGGCTCAGTAAAAAACACTGAAGTGCTGCAGGATATGGAGGGGAGGAGTAGTCTCAAAATTAATTTATTCAGTGCCTTCTTCCGGTGGAAGCCGTCCATATCCCAAGAGTACTCCAGTGCCCCCTATGGATTCAAAGAAAAGGATTTACCTGGTAAGTACCAAAATCCTATTTTTTCACAGTGATCTCATTGAGTCCACGGTAATCTATGCATGGTCGTAACCCATCGTCCTTCTTCTTAACGAAAAAGAATCCGGCTCCTGCAGGTGAAGAAGATGGTCTGATAAATCCTTTGGTTAGATTTTCTTGTATATAATCAGACATAGCTTGCGTCTCTGGGATGGATAGCGGATAAATTCGTCCCCTAGGAGGTGTTTTACCTGGAACCAGGACAATTGGGCAGTCCCATTCGCGATGAGGAGGTAGAGAGTCTGCTGCTTGTTTACTGAAAACATCCGCAAAGGATTGATACACCGGAGGTAGGTCGGGAAGGCTGATTGACCGGAGAGGTACAATTGAGGCTAAACAGTTCTTGGTACAAGATTTACCCCATGAAAGGACTTCCATGGTGTGCCAATTAAGTTGAGGGTTATGTTTCTGCAGCCAAGGTAAACCAAGTATCACATCTTGAGAGGCTTTGGGAATCACGTAGAAGGAGAGGTATTCGGAATGGAGAACACCAACTTTCATCTTGAGACATACGGTTCGATGAGTAATTATACCATCTGGAATTCGACTTCCATCCACTGCTGTAACGGCAACTGCTGCTTCCAGAGGCATGGTTTGAACTTTAGACCGCATGACAAAGGCTGAGGAGATGAAGTTCTCGGCTGCCCCAGAATCTAGGAGAGCTGAAACTTTCACTGTAGAACTTGGCACTTCTAATTGAATAGACAAGGTCGGCTCTTTCCCAGAACGTGATTCTAGAGTAACTCCTAGCTTAACCTCTCTTGAATAAGCTAGGAGCGAGAGTTTCCCGGTCGGAGTTTGCAGAATTTAACTAAGTGTTCAGAGGACCCACAGTACATGCAGAGGTTACCCTGTCGACGACGAAGTCGTTCCTCTTCTGTGAGGCGAGAGCGCCCAATCTGCATAGGTTCGTCTGTCGTTACCGGAGACTGTGATGAAGAATCTTGTCGAGGCCTAGGATGATAACGTGGACTGGATCGCTCTGCCCTGGATTTCTCTAAACATCGCTCCCTGTAGCGTAGATCAAGTTTGTTACAGAGAGAAATCAATTCATCCAGTTTAGTTGGCACATCCCGGATAGTTAAATCGTCCTTGATTCTCTCAGAAAGTCCATTCCAAAACGCGGCGATCAGGGCCTCCTCATTCCAGTTTAACTCTGAAGACAACGTGCGAAACTGAACAATATATTGATTGACAGGACGTAAACCTTGACGTAGACGGAGAATCTCCAAAGATGCTGAGGTGGTCCTGCCGGGTTCGTCAAAGATTCTCCGGAAAGAAGATACAAACTCTTTGTAATTAGAGAGGATAGGATCACCTCTCTCCCATAATGGTGATGCCCACTCCAGAGCCTGACCGGAGAGGAGGGCAATAATATATGCGACCTTAGAACGAGCTGATGGGAAACTGGCGGACATCAGTTCGAACTGGATCTCGCATTGATTCAGGAATCCCCTGCAAAGTTTTGGAGTTCCGTCAAACTTACTCGGAGAGGGTAACTGCAAGCGGGACGTAGGCAGCATCACAGGAGAAGCTGTAGTGGTAACTGGGACAACCGGAGTTGGAATCTGGACTTGAGACGTTTTAATTGCTGTATGAAGAGTCTCTAAACGGTCTGCCATAGTTTGCATAAACTGCACTATTTGTGTCTGTATAGACTCCTGGTTTTCCAGACGGGAAAGGATATTTGACGTAGCACCGCCTCCTGCGAATTGGTCACTTGACGGATCCATGTGGCCAGTGCTTACTGTCAGGTCCGGGTGTTTTTGTGAATCCGTTAACCTGGAACCAACCACAGGGGTAGGTGCTGGGGTATGAAGAAAACAGGGAGGACGAAGGAAGTTCCGTTTCATATATTTATTAAAGTAACAATTCAGTAAGGAGTTAAATGACTAGTTGTTAATCATCATTATACTGAAGTATTGCAGGAATGACAGAAATAATATGCAAGAGAAAACTCAGAAATAAATAAAAGAAATGTTCATGGAAACATATGCAAAAACAAGCTGAAGAATAAATGTTGAATTGTCCAAATATAAACAGGCTTTGATGCTGAACTGCAGATTGTGTTTAACTGGTTAATGCAGACATGGAGAATTAACTGTAAGAATTTGCAATGGAGTTTTAAGAGTTAACTGAGAGACTGTGAAGAATTATCCTTGTAATGACAACATAGAAAAAGTACTGAATTGGGTTACTTGCGGGTTCCGGAGATCACTGTGAAACTGTAGTAGATGGCGAGGTGATGAATGGGTTAAATGCAGAGTTGAACAAACGAACAGCTGAGGGAATTGGAATCCTCCAGACTTTGTATGATAGGCAGACAGACAAGGTAACCTCATGCAGGACACTGGGAATCCAAGTGTTTCCAATAGGTGTGCAATTGACTGATAGCACAATGGAGAGCCGGTAGATCTTTGGCAGTGAAGGCTGCAAAACGGACCTCTGGGAACGGAGGCGATATCTGGACCACGGGAATCACACAGGAATGCACGGAGAGAGTTCAGAGCTAGAGCACAGCTTTGATACAACAAAGCACTGGCCCAGAGTGACATAATCCCAGCCTACTTAAAGGCAGCACAAGCACGGGATTGGCTTACACCTGCCCACAGGTGTTTTCACAAGTGCTCAGTATTAGCTATTTGGTCTCCAACATGGCCACCTCCTATACAGCAGACACACCGCAGTGCCTTAGGCCATTTGGTCCCCGCACTCACAGTTCCCAGACTCTGCATTACCTGTGCCATTGATCACGCCGTGTCCCCACACGGGCGCACAGCACCGCGAGCAACCGCACTGGCAACGGATGAACCCCAGAACCCGCAAAGGTGAGAGACCGGTTCGTGACAACAAGCAGTGTTCATTTTCCAAGAATTTAGAGTTCTAGTCTACAAAAATTAACAGAGTACTAAGAATAGAATCCATAATAGTTTTACTGCATTTGTCTTGAATCATAATCAGTTTCATAAACAAAGCAAACTTATCACAGGATGTGCTGGTTTTGAGTCTATTAAAAAGATGTCAGCTCGACTTTAAAAAGTGAGTATTAGCCGGGATAATTCTGCATATCTTTAGTAGTCTAAGTGGGATATGTACTAAGCAGTGATAAAAGTGGAGAAGGGAGCCAATGGATAAGTTGCCCGTGGCAACCAATCAGCTGCTCTGTATACTTTTATAGTATGCAAATTATAAAGGCTGCGTCTTTGCTGATTGGTTGCCATGGGCAACTTCTCCACTGACTCACATCTCCACTTTTATCACTGCTTAGTACGTCTCCCCCTTAATTACCCTTAATTGGTCAAAAACAAATGCAGACTATAAAACACAAGGAAAAGCCTATTTCTATCATATCCATCTTGTGCATTTAACACTTGAATAGTAAAACTGGTAAAGGCAATGATTTATCCGTGAGCCTTAGTACCTGAACCAGGCACATACAGCACATACCCCTCCCCTCCCCCTGTCCACATTGAGCATGGCTGCATGCAAAGAAGGCATTGCCGATGCATGCAGCAGTTTGAACTGGAGGGTCTCTAGAAAATAAACATCACAACAGCCTCCAGAGTTTTTCTCGTTTCTGACTCTGTAATGCAAAAATATATATACGATATAGTTGCAGGGATGGAGTATTATATCACAATTGCACTCCCCCCAGTATTCATGTGGTGACTAGTGGACTTTTATGTAAGCCTGGAGTAACAAGACTGTATGGGCAGTATTCAACTGATATATCACTCCCAATCTCCTTTCTAAAGTGATCCCCGTTATCAAGCATATCGCGCCCATAGTAATCGGGTTTAGCTGCGTAAAGAGTTGGGCGCCCTCGCTACTCCGGGGGTAGAGGGCTGAGATGATTATAGCACCCCCATCAGCAGAAACAGAACAGGTGTGGAAGGGGGTAAAAAGAATTGAATACCGCCCTATGCTGTGTGACCATGCCGTGATACGGTATGGCTGAGAGAATATTGCGACAGGCCCACAAGGGCTTGGCGTATATGGTGATACATTGTGGCCCTGAATTTCAGTTGGGTGACAGGAATGTATATTCAAAAATAAATCTACATCCTTAACTCAAAATGCATGCATTTTGAGTTGCAGTTACTATATATTCGATGCGTCCAACTTAAAAAAGAGCTTATATATGTGGCAAGAGCAAGACTCCACCAGTCATCATTATCAACTTATCTGGTATAAACATGCTTCTAGAGAAAAAGGTTAAGTTCCATGTATAAGTGCAGGGGCAAATGCAGGATTATCAAGGTGTGTATATATTCTGTAAATTTTAGGCAGGTGTGAAAAAAATGCTGCAAAGTAAGAATGATGTCAAAGATAGAAGTGTTACTAGTTTATTTTTATAAATTAACAAAATGCAAAGTGAATGAACTGAAGAGAAAAATAAATCAAATCAGTATTTGGTGTGACACCCTTTGCCTTCAAAACAACATAAATTTTTCTTGGTGCACTTGCACAGTTTTTGAAGGAAGTCTGAAGGTTTTTTCTACGCTGACACGGATCCCAAAATGAGGCAACAGTTTATTAAACTGTCACCCTATCTACCACTGCAGGGCCATTCTGTTTCCCAGGTGTGCAGTGATGGAAGTTTAAGTGCCACATGTTTATGCTGCCCATTGCAGACCCTCCAACATAACCCGCCCCACTAGGTACAAAATGCTCTGTTTCTGTACTTCCCTCTTAATTTATGATTTCCATCACCTGTGTTGAACTAGTTAAATGATAAGAAAGCTGTTTCTTCACAGGTGATGGCAATCATAAATCAAGAGGGAAGTCCAGAAACAGAGCATTTTGTACCTAGTGGGGCGGGTCATGTTGGAGGGTATGCCATTGCTGTCATTTAAGCTTAGTCACCCAGCTACCTTAGTGAAACCTTTTGGACTAAACTGGATGAAAACAATATTGTGAGCTGTGAGGTGGTCAAAATTAACTGAAAATGAGTGGAAATTAATGTTATTGAGGTTAATAATACTGTAGGAACAAAAGCAGGTCAACATTCTGTGATTTTAGCTTTTATTTATGTTTTTTTTTGGGGGGGGGAATACACATCCAAAACCTAAACCCACAAGGGCGGTTTTGGCAAAACACGAAGGAGATTCAGCTCTATCAGCACCAGTCTGTATGTATAATAAGAGCCACCCCATGTTACGTCCCAGTCACTGCTGGTATACCGATACATGTATTACTATAGAAGTACCATTAATATTCTATCCGCGCCACTCTGTATGTATAATAAGAGCCATCCCCTGTTACCTCACAGTCACTGCCGGTATACTGATACATATATTACTATAGACATACCACTAACATTCTATCCGCACCTGTCTGTATGCATAATAGGAGCCATCCCGTTATCTCACAGTCACTGCTGGTATACCGATACATATATTACTATAGACATACCACTAACATTCTATCCGCACCTGTCTGTATGCATAATAGGAGCCATCCCGTTATCTCACAGTCACTGCTGGTATGCTGATACATATATTACTATAGACATACCACTAACATTCTATCCGCACCTGTCTGTATGCATAATAGGAGCCATCCCGTTATCTCACAGTCACTGCTGGTATACCGATACATATATTACTATAGACATACCACTAACATTCTATCCGCACCTGTCTGTATGCATAATAGGAGCCATCCCATTATCTCACAGTCACTGCTGGTATACCGATACATATATTACTATAGACATACCACTAACATTCTATCCGCACCTGTCTGTATGCATAATAGGAGCCATCCCGTTATCTCACAGTCACTGCTGGTATACCGATACATATATTACTATAGACATACCACTAACATTCTATCCGCACCTGTCTGTATGCATAATAGGAGCCATCCCATTATCTCACAGTTACTGCTGGTATACCGATACATATATTACTATAGACATACCACTAACATTCTATCTGCACCTGTCTGTATGCATAATAGGAGCCATCCCGTTATCTCACAGTCACTGCTGGTATACCGATACATATATTACTATAGACATACCACTAACATTCTATCCGCACCAGTCTGTAACTCTGTATGTATAATAAGAGCCATCCCCTGTTACCTCACAGTCACTGCTGGTATACCGATACATATATTACTATAGAAGTAACACTAACATTCTATCCGCTTGTGAGTCTGGACACAGCACCAGCACCAGAACCATGCTGTCTGTATAGTAAGTAGAGATAAACGGTTCAGATTCTGTGGAATCCGAGCCGCTCCAAATGCCAGGCATCTGACTCCACCCGAGCCGAGGCTCAGGTTCCCACCAGACTCGGATCCCACTTTAATGGGAAATGTCACCCTTCCGGCATCGGACTCTCGCAGGAGTTGGATTCTATGTAGGGTGCAGCGGCCGGGACTCAGCGCCATTTCACAGTAACGTAAGCTGCGCTGACTCTGCTGTATTGGCTGTATGTTAGAGTATTGTTTTCTGCAATCCCTAATATGAATATGTAAAATGTGAGATGATCTGTGCAGTTTCAGGTTAGGTAGGTAAACCTCTAGTCGTGATTTCCAGTAGTTTAATATATAGAGAGAGAGAACCTGGGGCATAGCAATATACTTGTTAGATATTGCCTGTGAGCTGTGTCCAGACTCACAAGCGGCTCTGCTTAAAGTGACTGTGTATATGGGGCACGCTGATGTATTGTGCTGTGTCCAGACTCACAAGCAGCTGTGCTTAAAGTGACTGTGTATAAGGGTCACGCTGCCGTATTATGCTGTGTTGAGACTCACAAGCGGCTGTGCTTAAAGTCACTTTGTATAGCGGGCATGCTGCTGAAAGCTGCGCTATACTCTGCTGCAGTGGCTGTACTGAGACTTTGGAATCACAAGTGGCTGTGCTGTATAAAGTAAATGCATATAGGAAGCACACTGCTGTACTCCTTGCGCTTTACTCACGTGCATCTATAAGCCCTTTGATCTGGTGCACTTTGTTCACTTGCATCAACATATACAGTGAGCCCTGTGATTCACACAGTTTGAACCGATCTGCAAGTTTAAAAAAAAAATATATATATATATATATATATATATATATATATATATGTATATTGTACTGCTTTGGGCACTTTAGTGCACTTTGGACCCTATTCGGTAAGGATTCCATAATCTGCAATCCCTTCTGTAGCATGCTGGGGGCCACCTATTGCAGGGCAAGGCTGCCCATTTATATTGCGGTTGCAGCAATTGTGGATGACCCACTGCAGCCACTGCGCATGCATGCGGCAGCCACAATTTTTCCCATCGGAGTGGCTGTGTGTGACATTGCGCAGCCGCCCCGAAAATACAGCCGACCCTCCCTTTTCCTGAGCCGCCCTCACAATAGTGTGTCGCCGCCCACGTCCGACCCGTGAACGCCTCTACCTGTCAATCAGGTAAAGGCATTCGTAGTTCGCATTGCAGTGTCCAGGCCACACACATGCAGGACGCAACCTGGCATGTGCATTGGCTCTGGCAGCAGGGAATTATTGCGATGCGACCTGATTAACCTCGTTTATCCCAATACGCTGTGGCAGTGTTTCATAGATGTGCTATAAACTGCAGTGAGTTTGTCAAGTTTGACTGGAAATTAATGTTATTGAAGTTTAATAATATTCTAGGAACAAAAAAAAAGATAAAAATTATGTGATTTTATCTTTTCTTAGTCAATTTATTTTTATTTTTTTTAATTCAAAACCAGTCACGGCGGTTTGGCAAATCCAAAGCCAGATGCTGAATCAGAGTTAAATCCAGCAAAAATGGTCCAGCGCACATCTCTACTTGTGACACATAGGTCCTTATTCAGCTTCACTTGCAGTTTTGCTATAACTGTCATGACTGTGGTTTTGTGGACCCGGTGTTAGTGAAGTCTGTGCGGGCGACTGGAGGACAATGTGAATACTATTACTGACCTGGTTTGGGAGTGTTGTGGACTCGGGGTTTCTTCCGGTGACCGGGAAGAGGAACTGCAGCTGAGATGGCCGAATCTAGGTTTTACTCATGCAGGATTTGGTCGGCAGACAGGAGGCACGTATGGATGCTGGAGGTCTCCTGAAAGACAGAACTTGAAAAGGTGCTGAGGAATGAATGGAAGGAGTACCGGATGCTGGAGACACCAATTACGCTTGTGAGCACTGGGTGTTTGGAGGTGCAGAAGTGCTTGGAGACACTGAGGTGCTTGGAGACACTGAGGTGCTTGGAGGCACTGAGGTGCTTGGAGGCACTGAGGTGCTTGGAGGTGCAGAAGTGCTTGGAGACACTGAGGTGCTTGGAGGCACTGAGGTGCTTGGAGGTGCAGAAGTGCTTGGAGGCACGGAGGTGCTCGGAGGCACGGAGATTCTTGGAGGCACGGAGATTCTTGGAGGCACTTAAGCCACAGGGATACGGGAGCTCTGGAGATCACAACTACAACAGCAGTAAAGATGAAAGCACGGCAGCTGTGGTTTTCAGTTAAGACTATGGAATACTGTACTGTGCCTTTAAGATGAACCACTGCAGCTGTGCCTTTACGTTGAGACTCGTGGAAATAGTGAATATCAGTGGCAACACAAAAGTAAACCAAACTGGGAAACAAAGGAACAGAGTTTTCACAGGAACTAAAGTACAAAAGGTTACCTTTAGGGAGCTCAGCTTCAAAACTCACACAGAGCTGAGTGTGACACGAGGAACTGGCCCAGTTTCCAACTCAGTCTCCCAACTTATACTTCCTGGTCCTTGGTGATTGGTGAGCAGGATTAGGTGATGCAGAGAGTCTCAGGCTGGCAGAGGATTGGACAACTCTGGGTCAGGTGAACAGTCACTGTCATGTGAGTACTCTAGACTAGGCTGTGATGTAGAATGAGGCCTAGCAGGCCGAGAGAACACTGAAGCCTGAACTTCTGCAAAACATGAGATGCTGGCTTTTAGGCCTAAACTTCAGATTACTGAATTCAGCCTCACACAGGAGATCACCACAGGTGGAGCTAATTAACTATTACCTTTCAGGCAGAGAACTCAGGAAAACTCATAGTGCTGACAAGCTGTTTAACTCAGTGAGTAAAAAGACACAGGATCCAGGACAGATGGCAGGGGTAAGTCACCAAATACGAGAACTACAGTCAGGATCGTGACAAAAACTACATCTGGCTGCGATCGCATGCTGGTCCAATATCGGACAAACTGGTCAGTCTGGAGTCAGATTTCCAGGGGATTGGACAAGTGTGTACTCCGCTTTAGTACATAGACCCCATAGTTTACTGTTTTAAATATCACATAGAGTTAATATACATTATGTAAAGAATATTTACAACATTTTCCAACTTGAGGCTCCTCCTGTTCTGTTGCCTCCTTTTAAGCATCATCTACCTTATTCTACATTTGCTGTGGCTCCATTACCAGCAGTTGCTTTAGACCTCTCCTGGGCTGGTTCTTCTGCCAACTGCTCTTTGATAAGGCCCCCCCATACATCGGCGGTGGATTGACACAATTTACAGATTCCCTGATGCCTGGGTCAGGGAATTAGGATTATTCAGCAAGCTGGAAAATCTTGATTTCCCCGCTCCAATCAGGGATTTTTAAAATGAAATTTTCATGTTAAAATTCTCAGACAATTCACTGATCATCGATGGCCACCAATCGGCGGTTCAGAAAGGTGGATCAATGGTTTAGTTTACATCAGAGAAATGGCAGACAGATGTATGGAGGCCTCAACAGTTGAACTTTTTTCAATAATACATTATCATAAGATACAATATGCGGGTTCAAAAAATTAAAAAGGGGGGCAATAGGTGGACTAACAGGGAGGGAAAGGGAAAAGACTCACAAATGTTCAGTAGTAATATACAACACGGAGTATATAATACACAAGAAAGCAAATAAATCAGAATAAGAACATTATGGACATGTGAAAAAAGAGATTATGAGGAGAAACGCATAATGATAACAATAGCCACTCCGGAGATCTCACTAACCAATCTTCACTTTTTTCACTATATATTTTTTCACTCTAGTGTTGCCCTGGGGTCACTCAGCTGCTTCATTTTGGGGTGTCCCACACCCTAGATTTGTACCCCCCAAAATGTTAGGGACTTGCCCAACTAATGAGGTCACCTGGACGTGGTGGGTAAGTCGTTACTTATGGCCATAACTATGTGAAGAACCTTGCTCAAAATGCAAAATTTTACTGCGATGATTATTATTAATAAATTGGTAGTGTTTGAATTGTGCACCTGCAACTTTGTCTTTGTATGCAGTACTACTGAAAGGTCTCCACAGGGTCGCACCTCTCATTACCGGGGTGCACCCCAGGACCCCTCCCATGTATAGTGAAAACTCCCCCCTCCGGTGATCGCTGCCTCTGCCCCACAGCCCATCAGCCTAGTACTATGTCTCTCCCCCAGGCCAGCTCCTGGACGCTACCTTGCTACTCAAGTGAGCTCTCACATTCAGCCTGCCGGCACCTGCAGCAGCGCTGTCTCTGGCTCTGGTGTATGTGCAAGGACACCTGCAGCTGTCGAAATCGATAGCTGCAGGTGTTGGAACGGTCAGTGCAACTGACCATTCATACATTGCCACCGCATATCAGCACACTATCTTTTAGATAGTAGCGCCAATATGGACAGGGGCGCTTAGCCCTGCACCTGCATGCACTGCCACTGTAATACAAGGGGGAGTAGCAATATCAGTGCACATAATGTGTCTGATGCCACTTCTCCTTCATATTGATGATTCTTACATCTACCCCACCGTCTGCCCTTGGTGGATCAATTTGTTCAGTGGTTCCCCATTGCGAGAAGTGTGCATTTGGAATGGAATGGAAAGGAAAGCTCCCAGAGTGATGAGAAACAGGTGGCGTGTCATGTAGACATGTCCCTGTTTTGCATGGTCATGCCCCTTGCATGCACAATTCAGCAAGCACACACTCTGCCATTAAGAATTTTTTTGTACTTGCACCACTGGTAAGGATGCTACTAGTGGTGCAGGGCAAACTAACCTTGAACACAATTTTGGTGTACTGTCCAGGGGAAATGTAATGATACAGTTTATCACTGAAGGAAAGTTTATATACACTACTTGTGCATTTTTCCCAAATTGTCAGAAGACCATATATCAAACACTGTGTTGCAAGATTTGTGCTAATTTGATCAGATGACGTGATCAATGACAGATTAAAATCACTTGCCTTAGTCATACCACTTATTATTTGATGGTTTACTGCCTTGAGGTTCAGTCTGAACAATGCACTAAACCAAGGGTGGGGAACCTCCGACCCGCGGCACTTATCCAGCCCGGACAGGCATTTTGACTGGCCCAGAGACAGCCGCCGAGTGTAAAGCCGTTTGCGGCGCACAGCTTCCTGGGAGATGTAGCTTTCTCACACTGTGCACTGTGGAGGTCATTCCGAGTTGTTCGCTCGCAAGGCGATTTTAGCAGAGTTGCTCACGCTAAGCCGCCGCCTACTGGGAGTGAATCTTAGCATCTTAAAATTGCGAACGAAGTAATCGCAATATTGCGATTACACACCTCGTACCAGTTTCTGAGTAGCTTCAGACTTACTCGGCATCTGCGATAATTTCACTGCTTGTCGTTCCTGGTTTGACGTCACAAACACACCCAGCGTTCGCCCAGACACTCCTCCGTTTCTCCGGCCACTCCTGCGTTTTTTCCGGAAACGGTAGCGTTTTTTCCCACACGCCCATAAAACGGCCTGTTTCCGCCCAGTAACACCCATTTCCTGTCAATCACATTACGATCGCCAGAACGATGAAAAAGCCATGAGTAAAATTACTAAGTGCATAGCAAATTTACTTGGCGCAGTCGCAGTGCGAACATTGCGCATGCGCATTAAGCGGAAAATCGCTGCGATGCGAAGATTTTTACCGAGCGAACAACTCGGAATGAGGGCCTGTATTCAATAAACAGTGTGAGAAAACGACATCTCCCATGATGTAGTGCGCGGCAGACAGCTCAGAGAGATGACCGCTGTGTGCGCCGCTGGTCCTGCTTCCCCGCTATCTGGGAAGACTGACTGCCACAGAGCACCCCCCTTCGCGGCTGCGGTAGTTGTAGCTGACGCTGCCCTGCCAGCCCCTCCACTAACCAGGGAGCCGGGTTACACTGTGCGTGTGCCGGCTGTAGCTACCGCCAGCCGCCACTGCTTCTGCCATCCCTCCGGCTTCCCCTCTAACTGGGGAGCCAGCAACCACAGAGACATGGCTGCAGTGGCCTCTGCTAGCCGCAGCCCATTGCACTTAAGAAACACCAGTCCGGCCGGCTGTGCTGCGGATTCAGGACCTGGACCAGTGGTGGTGAGTGCATATACTAGGGCATTATGGGGGTCATTCGAGTTGATTGCAGCTGTGCTAAATTTAGCACAGCTACGATCATTCACATTGACATGCGGGGGGACACCCAGCACAGGTCTAGTCCGCCCCACATGTCAGTGCCGCCCCCCCCCCCCCTGCAGAAGTGCAACGGCATCGCACAGCGGCGATGCCTTTGCACTTCAAGAGTAGCTCCCGGCCAGCGCAGCTTTAGTGTGCTGGCCAGGAGCTACTCATTGCTCCCTGGCCGCAGCGGCTGCATGTGTCGTCACACAGCCGCTGCGGCCCGTCCCCCGTTCGATCCGGCCACGCCTGCATTGGCCAGACCGCTCCCACGAAATGGCAACCAAACGCCGCCATTCCGCCCCCTCCCGCCCAGCGACCGCCTCTGCCTGTCAATCAGGCAGAGGCGATCGCAGCACTGCTCCGGCCTCCGGCCGTCTGGCATGCGCCGGCGCATGCACTACGGCGCCAGCGCATGCGCAGTAGACACCCGTTCGCTCAGGTGCGCATGCACTATGGCGCCGGCGCATGCACAGTAGAGACCCGTTCGCTCAACTGCGACATACAGCAGCGAGCAAACGGGTCAGAATGACCCCCTATGTGTCACTGCCTTTTCTGGGGGCAGTGGGTGTGAGCAGCAATTACTGTGGTCATTATTTCTAAGGCCACGCCTACTTTCCTAGGAGAGTGCGCGCATTGGGAGGGGAGGGGGTTTAAAACAATTGCCCACGAATGATGTCGAAAAAATCCAAATGGCCCTTGGTAGGAAAAAGGTTCCCCACCCCTGCACTAAACTGATACCAAGATGCCTACTTATTATAAAATATGATGAGCCCTGTTAATAATCATTCCTAATCGTTTTATATTGCATAAAGAATGATTTATCATTGCTATTTATCAGTGAGATAGTGCAGCTTACCATTAAGAGTCTGTCTCAGAATGTAATGGCCATAAGGTTGTGATTGTAGGGCCAAATCCGGATTAAAGGGGGGCACAGGTGGCCCATCTGGCCAGAGCACACTGTTGCAATGTGCAGTACTGCAGTTGGGATGAGACAGATACTCTCTTGTACTCTCAGCTGTTGTGCCCCAACTGTGGTGTTCCTCTCTGGGGACAGTTCTGCTCGTCTCCAGCCTCCACCGCCTGCATGTCAGCAGCAGCTCTCCCTGTAGCTGGTGGCAGATACTGGAGACAAGCAGAAATGATCTCTCTGCACAGGTGTAGTATGAGTGGCCAGCGAGCGGGACCCCGACAGCCAGCATACCGGTGCCTGGATCCCGACTGCCGTCATGCCGGCAGCGGGGCGAGCACAAAGGAGCCCCTTGCAGGCTCAACACGCTGCGGGCACAGTGGTACGCTAAGCGCACCACGCTATTTATTCTCCCTTCAGGGGGGTCGTGGACCCCCAAGAGGGAGAACAGATGCCGGGTGTCGGGATCCCAACAGGCGGCATACTGAATACCGCCCCTCTGTACTGCTTGAGAGGAGGCTCCAGAGTCTGTCCCCGGTTTGACCTACACTGCTGCTGCCTCCTGGAGGTGTGGGTGCATACAGCAGGCACAGCCAGGGGGGCCGGAGGAATGGGAATGTCCTGGCCCCCCTGAAGGCTTAATCTGGCCCTGTGCACAGTACTCCTGAAATGGCGCAATTGTGGATTTAAGATGCCTGAGTGGGATTATTGGATATATATTGGCTACATTTATGCTTATATAGGAACATAGCATCTACCGGCATCTTCGGATGGTGTAAGCCAATGGGACAAATCCCCAAAAAGCTATGATTTTCAGAGCTTGATATATCAAGCCACGACAGTACCCATTAGGGTCATTCCATGTCAGTTCAACCAGGTGTGTCAGCCACCCATCTCAGATTTTTATGACATTTTTTTTAGTTAAGAGAGTATGTCAAAACAACTATTTCTGCCAAATATCTCGACTGTCTGACAATTCGTTTATTAAATATTGATTTTTCAATGTATTAAATTATTTACTAATCGCAGCTTCTTTATCCAGTTTATTTGAAGTATGATGGGTATTTATTAATTTGCACCCCTAAGGTAACTCTTCCTTCTGAATCAAAAAACCAAACCAAATCACTTTATCTGCCTTACGTTTTGCATTACAGCAAAAATGTGTTTTTTTGAAAATACTTCAAAACGCTATGTTAAATCAACATTAGATAACCCAGTTTTTTTTATGTGCTTAACAAAGATATACATTATTACCAGGGCCGGTTCTAGGGCTATTTGCACCCCGGGCGGGTAATAGGGGCATGGCTTCATACAGGGGGCGTGGTCAGTTACGCCCCCTCTACAGTAGTAGCGCTGCTGAAATGCTGTAGCGTCTAGTTCCCTTCGTGGAGAGGACCTTTGCTGTGCGGTGCGCGATGACGTCATTGCGCACCGCACAGTAAAGGTCCTCTCCACGAAGGGAAACCAGATGTTACGCGTCTAGTTCCCTTCACAGCAGGCAGCGACAGCGGGACAGAGCGGGCAGCGGGGGGCACAGCAGCAGCGGATCTTGCCATGGTGCGGCACCCTCCGGAAGGCGGCGCCCCGGGCAAAAGTCCTGCTTGCCCGTGGCAAGATCCGCTACTGATTATTACCACACAAAAAGTCAGCACGGTACTCTGTTTCATAGTGGAGAAAAAAAATCATGAAGTTGACAGTCAATTACGCATACATAACACAAGAAACCATGAAATGTAAACAAACATAACTTGAGTCCATAACTGAAGTTGAGTCTGCAATCACATTATCTTTCCCTTGTTTGGAACCTGTTGCAATGGTTTGTAATTTTCCTTAAAGTGTCAGCAGACAGTGCCTTCCAGTACTTCCTTGGATAGTGGGCACTTTTATTACACAGGGGACGTGAATAAAAGGAACAAAACACTGAAGGCCAGGAAAACACATTTGTTGACTGGGTTCGTTTCATGAAGTGTACCAGCACATCTTGTTCCTCCTCATTACACTGAATACAATGTATACACATTATACAATATACCCAATGTACCAGATATTATTTTACACAGCTGCTATGTATGTTCCAGGTTGCAGATCACGTTTGTCTATATTTTTTGTGACTGTGGTCATAGTGACACTAAAGGGGTTATGCAATTAGCCGCAGTAAATTAACGCGGCTAATTGTCCCACCGTAGGCTATCCAATTAGCCCCCTAAAGCTGCGGCTCGCGCCGGCTTATCAGGGATTTTGTTTCACCTGCCACAGGCAGGCACAACCAAATCCACAGAAACGGGGCTGTTTCTAACAAAAACACAGTTTTAATTGAACCTGTGTGTCTTTGGGAGATAATGGTTTTTGTTTTTTTTGTACAGGCGACCAAATTGGATAGCCTATAAAAAAAATATGGATGAAACATCGGGAAAAATCATCCGATGCATTTTCACCTGTAATTGGATACCCCACAAACTGTGTTTCCTGCTGTCTTCATGTCGTCTGATGACAATCAGAATATGTGTTTAACTAATAGGTCGAAATTGGTGATGAACAAGTGTTCCTACCACAGTCTTTCCTGTTTCTAGACGGCTATGCAGCTTGGTTTTGCAGTCTTGTATTTCATTTTGTGACACGCAGAAAAACTTTATGCCATGTATCTTTTCAGCCCAGCTATACAGGTCCAAAGGTGTCAAGATGTGATGAGTTTCTACTGCTTACAGACTGGTGCGGGTGGCTAGACGTTTACTAGCACCATCACTAGTGAACATACTCCAATTTTAGTAATAATTCCGCTAAGTGTTTCATAACTACTGTAATGAAGGCATGAGCAATTATAGCTACATGGGCGCATGTATCACTTATAACACAGACTCTCACAGTTTAAAGTGTCACACAATCATCTTGCCTAAAAAAAAATATATGTAGCCAGGCAAATGTACCCGCAAATGCACACGTAGGCACACCAATGGAAGCCTATGGAGCGAACGCCGACTGTGATCAGTCGCAGCACAGCGCATTCACACTATACCGTGATGTGTATGCCGTGCGCATGTATCGCAGCATAGATGAGCGTGGCTCTGTCTGTATATAGCAAATGGGTGAAGTGTTGCTTGTGAAGTGTCCCCGTGGAATCTTTGAGTTGCATCCTGACACTCAAATTAATAATTTTTAGCAAAATCTAGTAATAGCTTCTGTTTCTGGTGTAATGGTTTCCTTCAACTGGCGTAGGTATTCAGCCTGCGACTTTGCTGTATACAGGTGGACTGTTGCATCTTCAACAGCACTACAAATAACTTCACGAAATTGTTCCACAGTACTAGTGATTGTAACCAATTTACTTTGGTCAGTGTGGACAAACTGTTTATAAACAACTGTGTCCTCATCATCTATGTCACTATCATGAAAAAGTATTTCAACTATTTTCTGAAGTGCTTCCAGACCTGGCAGAGGCGGGCTGGCCCGGGGGGCAGGGTGCCATGTGCCCCCCGGGCCACGCTACTGCCAAGGGTCACGGGCCGGGCGCCACCTTCCACTACACCAGCGGTCGCTCTTTCTATCTCCGCATGCGGCTCGTAAGCTCCTGTGGTGCCTCCCGCTGCCCTAGTCTGCAGTCCCCGGCGTCGGCCGTGAGCCAATCAGAGCTAGCGGACCGGCACCCAATCAGGAGTCTTAGCTGCCGGTCCGCAAACTCTGATTGGCTCATGGACCGGCACCTAATTAGAGGGAATCAACGATGCCTGAGAGTGGAGACTGAGGGGCAGGAGAGGCGCACGCTGCGCTCTCCTCCCCTCACAAGCAGCAGACTGAGCAGAGCAGCAGCGCAGCGGTGAGCAGCACTTGGGGGAGTGCAGTGTGGGGACATGTGTATCTTACACTGGGGGCATATCTGTCTCTAACTGCTCCCCACTGTCAGTGTCTCCCCCACAAGTCAGATAATACACTTACAGTCACACTATCTAATCTATAAATATCACTTCAGCAAGTAGTATAGTAGTATACAGTAGTACTCCTCCTAATAATGCTCCCCGAAAATACTGTGTCTCTCTCTTCTCTAAACGGAGAGGATGCCAGCCACGTCCTCTCCCTATGACTCTCAATGCACGTGTGAAAATGGCGGCGACGCGCGGCTCCTTATATAGAATCCGAGTCTCGCGATAGAATCCGAGCCTCGCGAGAATCCGACAGCGTGATGATGACGTTCGGGCGCGCTCGGGTTAGCCGAGCAAGGCGGGAAGATCCGAGCCTGCTCGGACCCGTGTAAAAAACCTGAAGTTCGGGCGGGTTCGGATTCAGAGGAACCGAACCCGCTCATCTCTAATATCTGGCACTGGGGGGACGTGTATCTGGCACTGGGGGATGTGTATCTGGCACTGGGGACATGTGTTTCTGGCACTGGGGGCATATCTGGCACTGGGGAGATGTGTAGCTGGCAGCGGGGGCATATCTGGCACTGGGGAGATGTGTAGCTGACAGTGTAGGGATATTTGGCAGTGGGGGCATATCTGGCACTGGGGAGATGTGTAGCTGGCAGCGGGGGCATATCTGGCACTGGGGAGATGTGTAGCTGACAGTGTAGGGATATTTGGCAGTGGGGGCATATCTGGCACTGGGGGGGACGTGTATCTGGCACTGTGGGCATATCTGGCACTGGGGGGACATGTCTATCTGGCACTGTGGGCATATCTGGCACTGGGGGGACATGTCTATCTGGCACTGTGGGCATATCTGGCACTGGGGGGACATATGTATCTTACACTGGGGGCATATCTGGCACTGGGGAGATGTGTATCTGGCAGTGGGGGCATATCTGGCACTGGGGAGATGTGTATCTGGCAGTGGGAATATATCTGGCACTATGGGGACATATATGTATCTGGCACTGTGGGGTCATATATGTATCTGGCACTGTGGAGGAATATATGTATCTGGCACTGTGGAAACATATATGTATCTGGCACTATGGGGACATATATGTATCTGGCACTGTGGAGGAATATATGTATCTGGCACTATGGGGACATATATGTATCTGGCACTGTGGAGGAATATATGTATCTGGCACTATGGGGACATATATGTATCTGGCACTGTGGAGGAATATATGTATCTGGCACTGTGGGGACATATATGTATCTGGCACTGTGGGGACATATATGTATTTGGCACTGTGGAGGTACCCATTTTTTGGTGTTTTTATATGTATGTGGCACGGTACAGGGGCTTTATGTGTATGTGGCACTGTACAACATGGCTACAAATGGGGTTATGACACGAGGTCATACTCTTACAAACGTCAAACTGAAAGGTGTGCACATAAAAATGGGGTGTGGCTTTGTGACAACTATGCCATGCCCCCATTTTTGCTTGCACGTTTTCGGCGCATGCATGATATGGCTCTTACCCTTGACTAAAGATCTTTTCTGTCTCTTTGCCACTAACTGGTTAGCCACCCCTGCACTACACAGCTCTGCTGAAGCCACGGCCGCACTGACAAATTTATAATAAAGTATCTTTGGGATAATTTACACCAGGCCTCATTTTTTTTTCTTAATAAATATCTTTTAAACAAAAAAAAAAAACTCCATTTAAGATGGCGTCATTACTTATGGGCCAGTGCTCTGGACTTGCCCCCCAGGCTAAAAGTTGCCAGCCAGCCCCTGAGACCTGGGCATTTATCAGTTCAATGAAGCATACATGTTTTTGAGACTTCAAGCACAAACAAGGATTTCAGTTAGGTCTTTGTAGTCCATCTTTAGTGGTAACATAGTATCTGAGGTTGAAAAAAGACAATTGTCCATCGAGTTCAACCTATTTGTGGTGTCCTATGCATGATGATTTGACTAAAATTTCTGACTGATGCTGCTGTCAGCCATTGCATTTTATCCCTATTTATAGTAACTATAATGCATGACTATGCACCATACCCCTGGATATCCTTATCCAATAGGAATTTATCTAACCCATTCTTAAAGGTGTTGACAGATTCCGCCATTACAACTCCCTCGGGCAGGGAATTCCAAACACGTATTGTCCTTACCGTGAAAAAGCCTTTACGCCGTATTGTGCGGAATCTCCTTTCCTCTAACCTGAGCGAGTGTCCACGAGTCCTCTGTGTTGATCTAACCAAAAACAGGTCCCGCGCAAGCTCTGTGTATTGTCCCCTTATATATTTGTAGATGTTGATCATATCCCCTCTTAGTCTCCGCTTTTCCAATGTAAACATGCCTAGTCTTTCAAGCCTTTCCTTGTATTCCATCGTCTCCATGCCCTTAATTAGTTTGGTCGCCCTCCTCTGTACCTTTTCAAGCTCCAGGATATCCTTTTTGTAGTACGGTGCCCAGAACTGTACACAGTATTCAAGGTGTGGCCTCACTAGTGATTTATATAACGGGAGTATAATACTCTCGTCCCTAGCATCAATACCCCGTTTTATGCATGCTAATATCTTATTAGCCTTCTTTGCTGCAGTCCTACTTTGGGTACTACTGCTTAGCTTGCTATCTATGAGGACACCTAAGTCCTTTTCCAGTACAGAATCCCCTAATTTTACCCCATTTAGTAGGTAGGTGTAATTTTTGTTCTTGTTACCACAGTGCATTACCTTACACTTGTCTGTGTTGAAGCGCATTCTCCATTTGGCTGCCCATGCTTCTAATTTAACTAAGTCGTTCTGAAGAGACTCGGCATCCTCCTCTGTATTTATAGCCTTACACAATTTGGTATCATCTGCAAAAATTGACACCATGCTCTCTAGACCTTCTGTTAGGTCATTAATGAAAATATTGAACAATAGCGGTCCTAATACTGAGCCTTGCGGCACACCACTTAGCACTTCAGTCCAAGTTGAAAAAGATCCATTAACCACAACGCGCTGCTTCCTATTATCTAACCAGTTTTTGACCCAAGTGCATATTGTGCTTCCTAGCCCTGATTCTTGTAGCTTGTATATAAGTCTCATGTGTGGTACAGTATCGAACGCTTTGGCAAAGTCTAAAAAGATTACATCCACGTCTTTACCCTGATCTAGGTTTGCGCTTACTGTTTCATAAAAGCCAAGTAAGTTGGTTTGACAGGATCTGTCCTTCATAAACCCATGTTGATTCCTTTTAATGACCTTATTGGTTTCAAGGAACTTCTGAATACTATCTCTTAGAATACCTTCCAATACTTTCCCCACTATAGATGTAAGACTAACTGGTCTATAATTACCTGGTTCAGCTTTACTTCCCGTTTTGAATATAGGCACTACTTCCGCTATACGCCAGTCTTTGGGAACCATACCTGATATAACTGAATCCTCAAAGATCAAAGATAGCGGTTTTGCCAGTTCAGAGTGAAGCTCCATTAGAACCCTTGGATGAATACCATCGGGCCCTGGTGATTTATTAATCTTTAAATGTTTTAATCGGTCACAGACTACTTCCTCGCTTAAATAAGTACCTATCAGTGTGATATTGTCATTATTGAGATTGTGTGTCAGTCCCTGAATTGGGTCCTCTCTAGTGAATACTGTTGAAAAAAACTCATTTAGTGTGTCCGCTATGTCATTATCATTTTTGCTTAAGATAGTAACAAGTAGAGGAGCAACCAATAATTTTTTACGTTTTGGTGAGTTTTGAAAACACACACTGATACCAGCAACGCTAACACACCATATAGGTCGTAAGGAACAAACCTTAGACCAGTGGTGGCCAACGCGTGGCTCTTGAGCCACATGCGGCTCTTTCTTCATTCAAATGTGGCTCCCAACACTCAAAGTCACGTGACCACAAGAGATCTGTAAACCGCTGCACTCCAGCCAGACATGCAGCAGCACTACGTAGACTGAGAACTGAGGGAGCCAAATACACATGGAGGAGCTGGCTGGAGTGACACATTGGGGAACTGAAATGTATTATGTGAATCTGGCTTTTCAATATATTTTATGCGGATCTGGCTTTTTAAATTATTTGATGTAGAAGTGGCTTTTTTATTGTATTTTATGTTGGATCTGGCTTTTTCAATGTATTTTATACCGGTGCGTGGCCTAGCAGGCACAAGGTCACACCCCATTTTTGCAAGTGCGCCTTCGGCTCGAAGTCGGCTCTTTGATGTACCTAACAAGATTTCTTGGCTCTTTGTCTCTGACTGGTTGGCCACCCCTGCCTTAGACAATCTAACTTGAATGTCTGGATATGGTATTTGAAATCAAGATAAAGCTCTTTCAAGTTTACTAGGAGTATCCTTTTCTGTTTGTGAATCCTTTTTCCTCCTGGAACTTTTACAGAAACTGACTTTCTTTCCATGCCACATCCGAGAAAGTTTATCATCTTCGTACCTGATGAATGATTTGTACTGGAAGGGCTATCCCTCTATATTTTTCAGGGTCTGCCAGTATGCCATGGGTTTCTTTGAGATTTCTTGATTATTTTATCATGTATTCTGTGACATTAAATAAGTTAGGGACTCAAGTTATGTTAAGTTTTAAAATTTCATGATTTCTTGTGTTAATTATGTATGCGGTACAGCAGTAATTGAATGTCTTGAATATTTCTCCACTATGAAACAGAGTACCATGCTGATTTTTTGTGTGGTAGTAATGTATACATTTGTTAAGCACATAAAAAAATTGGAATATCTAATGTTGATTGAACCTAGCGTTTTTAAGTCTTTAAAAAAATGTGCGTTTTTACCATAACTCGAAACGTAAAGCAGATAAAGTAATTTGTTTTGGATTTTTGGATTCGGGAGGAAGAGTTACCTTAGGGGTACAAATTTCATGGTGATTCCTTAATAAACACCTCTTTTACTCCAAATAAACTGGATAAAGAAGCCGCAATTAGTAAATAATTTAATAAATTGAAAAATCAATATTTAATAAACAAATTGTCAGACAGTCGAGATATTTGGCAGAAATAGTTGTTTTGACATCCTCTCTTAACTAAATTTTTTTTTTTCAAATCTGAGATGGGCGGTGGACATTTAATTTTTTTGGGGGGTGATTTGATGTGGAATGACCCATTAAGAGTAATGGGCTCTATATTATGCCCAATTATTTATCCTATTTCAGGAGATATCAGATGTTTTCCTGTGTTAGGTTTAGTGATGAGCGGGTTCGGTTCCTCGGAAACCGAACCCCCCCGAACTTCACCCATTTTACACGGGTCCGAGGCATACTCGGATTCTCCCGTATGGCTCGGTTAACCCGAGCGCGCCCGAATGTCATCATCCCGCTGTCGGATTCTCGCGAGATTCGGATTCTATATAAGCAGCCGCGCGTCGCCGTCATTTTCACTCGTGCATTGGAAATGTTAGGGAAAGGACGTGGCTGGCGTCCTCTCCGTTTATTCATTGTTGAGTTGATGCAAATATTTGTGCTTGCTTATATCATTGTGGGGACTGGGGAGCAGCTTTATATTAATATAGGAGGAGTACAGTGCAGAGTTTTGCTGATCAGTGACCACCAGTTTTATCCGTTCTCTGCCTGAAAAAAACGCTCCTTATCTGTGCTCAGTGTGCTGCATATATCTGTGCTCACACTGCTTAATTGTGGGGACTGGGGAGCAGCTGTATTATATAGGAGGAGTACAGTGCAGAGTTTTGCTGACAGTGACCACCAGTATACGTTGTCTGCCTGAAAAACACTCCATATCTGTGCTCAGTGTGCTGCATATATCTGTGCTCACACTGCTTTATTGTGGGGACTGGGGACCACCAGTATAATATTATATAGGAGGAGTACAGTGCAGAGTTTTGCTGACCAGTGACCACCAGTATACGTTGTCTGCCTGAAAAACACTCCATGTCTGTGCTGCATTGTGTAGTATATAGTAGTACAGTGCATAATTTTGCTGACCACCAGTATATAATATATAGGAGTACGGTACAGAAGGCCACTGCTGTACCTACCTCTGTGTCGTCAAGTATACTATCCATCCATACCTGTGGTGCATTTCAGTTTTGCACAGTTTGCTGACCACTAGTTTATAATATATAGCATTACGGTACAGTAGGCTACTGCTGTACCTACCTCTGTGTCGTCAAGTATACTATCCATCTAGATTCTATACCTGTGGTGCATTTCAGTTGTGCAGTTTGCTGACACAGTGACCACCAGTATATATAGCAGTACGGTACGGAAGGCTACTGCTGTACCTACCTCTGTGTCGTCAAGTATACTATCCATCTAGATTCTATACCTGTGGTGCATTTCAGTTGTGCAGTTTGCTAACACAGTGACCACCAGTATATATAGCAGTACGGTACGGAAGGCCACTGCTGTACCTACCTCTGTGTCGTCAAGTATACTATCCATCTACATTCTATACCTGTGGTGCATTTTAGTTTTGCAGTTTGCTGACAGTGACCACCAGTATATATAGCAGTACGGTACGGGAGGCCACTGCTGTACCTACCTCTGTGTCGTCAAGTATACTATCCATCTACATTCTATACCTGTGGTGCATTTTAGTTTTGCAGTTTGCTGACAGTGACCACCAGTATATATAGCAGTACAGTACGGAAGGCCACTGCTGTACCTACCTCTGTGTCGTCAAGTATACTATCCATCTACATTCTATACCTGTGGTGCATTTTAGTTTTGCAGTTTGCTGACAGTGACCACCAGTATATATAGCAGTACGGTACGGGAGGCCACTGCTGTACCTACCTCTGTGTCGTCAAGTATACTATCCATCTACATTCTATACCTGTGGTGCATTTCAGTTGTGCAATTTGCTGACACAGTGACCACCAGTATATATAGCAGTACGGTACGGAAGGCCACTGCTGTACCTACCTCTGTGTCGTCAAATATACTATCCATCCATACCTGTGGTGCATTTCAGTTTTGCACAGTTTGCTGACCACCAGTATATAATATAAAGCATTACGGTACAGTAGGCCACTGCTCTACCTACCTCTGTGTCGTCAAGTATACTATCCATCCATACCTGTGGTGCATTTCAGTTGTGCGCAGTATATATAGTAGTAGGCCATTGCTATTGATACTGGCATATAATTCCACACATTAAAAAATGGAGAACAAAAATGTGGAGGTTAAAATAGGGAAAGATCAAGATCCACTTCCACCTCGTGCTGAAGCTGCTGCCACTAGTCATGGCCGAGACGATGAAATGTCATCAACGTCGTCTGCCAAGGCTGATGCCCAATGTCATAGTAGAGAGCATGTAAAATCCAAAAAACAAAAGTTCAGTAAAATGACCCAAAAATCAAAATTGAAAGCGTCTGATGAGAAGCGTAAAGTTGCCAATTTGCCATTTACGACACGTAGTGGCAAGGAACGGCTGAGGCCCTGGCCTATGTTCATGGCTAGTGGTTCAGATTCACATGAGAATGGAAGCACTCATCCTCTCGCTAGAAAAATGAAAAGACTTAAGCTGGCAAAAGCACAGCAAAGAACTGTGCCTTCTTCTAAATCACAAATCCCCAAGGAGAGTCCAATTGTGTCGGTTGCGATGCCTGACCTTCCCAACACTGGACGGGAAGAGCTTGCGCCTTCCACCATTTGCAAGCCCCCTGCAAGTGCTGGAAGGAGCACCCGCAGTCCAGTTCCTGATAGTCAAATTGAAGATGTCACTGTTGAAGTACACCAGGATGAGGATATGGGTGTTGCTGGCGCTGGGGAGGAAATTGACAAGGAGGATTCTGATGGTGAGGTGGTTTGTTTAAGTCAGGCACCCGGGGAGACACCTGTTGTCCGTGGGACGAATATGGCCATTGACATGCCTGGTCAAAATACAAAAAAAAATCACCTCTTCGGTGTGGAATTATTTCAACACAAATGCGGACAACAGGTGTCAAGCCGTGTGTTGCCTTTGTCAAGCTTAATAAGTAGGGGTAAGGACGTTAACCACCTAGGAACATCCTCCCTTATACGTCACCTGGACCGTATTCATCAGAAGTCAGTGACAAGTTCAAAAACTTTGGATGACAGCGGAAGCAGTACACTGACCACTAAATCCCTTCCTCTTGTAACCAAGCTCCTGCAAACCACACCACCAACTCCCTCAGTGTCAATTTCCACCTTACACAGGAAAGCCAATAGTCCTGCAGGCCATGTCACTGGCAAGTCTGACGAGTCCTCTCCTGCCTGGGATTCCTCAGATGCATCCTTGAGTGTAATGCCTACTGCTGCTGGCGCTGCTGTTGTTGCTGCTGGGAATCGATCGTCATCCCAGAGGGGAAGTCGGAAGACCACTTGTACTACTTCCAGTAAGCAATTGACTGTCCAACAGTCCTTTGCGAGGAAGATGAAATATCACAGCGGTCATCCTGCTGCAAAGCGGATAACTCAGGCCTTGGCAGCCTGGGCGGTGAGAAACGTGGTTCCGGTATCCACCGTTAATTCAGAGGCAACTAGAGACTTGATTGAGGTACTGTGTCCCCGGTACCAAATACCATCTAGGTTCCATTTCTCTAGGCAGGCGATACCGAAAAAATGTACACAGACCTCAGAAAAAGAGTCACCAGTGTCCTAAAAAATGCAGTTGTACCCAATGTCCACTTAACCACGGACATGTGGACAAGTGGAGCAGGGCAGACTCAGGACTATATGACTGTGACAGCCCACTGGGTAGATGTATTGCCTCCCGCAGCAAGAACAGCAGCGGCGGCACCAGTAGCAGCATCTCGCAAACGCCAACTCGTTCCTAGGCAGGCTACGCTTTGTATCACAGCTTTCCAGAAGAGGCACACAGCTGACAACCTCTTACGGAAACTGAGGAACATCATCGCAGAATGGCTTACCCCAATTGGACTCTCCTGGGGATTTGTGACATCGGACAACGCCAGCAATATTGTGCGTGCATTACATCTGGGCAAATTCCAGCATGTCCCATGTTTTGCACATACATTGAATTTGGTGGTGCAGAATTATTTAAAAAATGACAGGGGCGTGCAAGAGATGCTGTCGGTGGCCCGAAGAATTGCGGGCCACTTTCGGCATTCAGCCACCGCGTACCGAAGACTGGAGCACCACCAAACATTCCTGAACCTGCTCTGCCATCATCTGAAGCAAGAGGTGGTAACGAGGTGGAATTCAACCCTCTATATGCTTCAGAGGATGGAGGAGCAGCAAAAGGCCATTCAAGCCTATACATCTGCCCACGATAGAAAAAGAAGCTGGAGACATTGAAGGGGGAGCTAAAACAGAGCGATTCCGCTAGGCATGTGGGACTTGTGGATGCAGCCCTTAATTCGCTTAACCAGGATTCACGGGTGGTCAATCTGTTGAAATCAGAGCACTACATTTTGGCCACCGTGCTCGATCCTAGATTTAAAACCTACGTTGTATCTCTCTTTCCGGCAGACACAAGTCTGCAGAGGTTCAAAGACCTGCTGGTGAGAAAATTGTCAAGTCAAGCGGAACGTGACCCGTCAACATCTCCTCCTTCACATTCTCCCGCAACTGGGGGTGCGAGGAAGAGGCTAAGAATTCCGAGCCCACCCGCTGGCGGTGATGCAGGGCAGTCTGGAGCGAGTGCTGACATCTGGTCCGGACTGAAGGACCTGCCAACGATTACTGACATGTCGTCTACTGTCACTGCATATGATTCTCTCACCATTGAAAGAATCGTGGAGGATTATATGAGTGACCGCATCCAAGTAGGCACGTCAGACAGTCCGTACGTATACTGGCAGGAAAAAGAGGCAATTTGGAGGCCCTTGCACAAACTGGCTTTATTCTACCTAAGTTGCCCTCCCTCCAGTGTGTACTCTGAAAGAGTGTTTAGTGCAGCCGCTCACCTTGTCAGCAATCGGCGTACGAGGTTACTTCCAGAAAATGTGGAGAAGATGATGTTCATCAAAATTAATTATAGTCAATTCCTCCGTGGAGACATTCACCAGCAGCAATTGCCTCCAGAAAGTACACAGGGACCTTTGATGGTGGATTCCAGTGGGGATGAATTAATAATCTGTGAGGAGGGGGATGTACACAGTGAAAGGGGTGAGGAATCGGAGGATGATGATGAGGTGGACATCTTGCCTCTGTAGAGCCAGTTTGTGCAAGGAGAGATTGATTGCTTCTTTTTTTGGTGGGGGCCCAAACCAACCAGTCATTTCAGTCACAGTCGTGTGGCAGACCCTGTCGCTGAAATGATGGGTTCGTTAAAGTGTGCATGTCCTGTTTATACAACATAAGGGTGGGTGGGAGGGCCCAAGGACAATTCCATCTTGCACCTCTTTTTTCTTTCATTTTTCTTTGCATCATGTGCTGTTTGGGGACAATTTTTTTGAAGTGCCATCCTGCCTGACACTGCAGTGCCACTCCTAGATGGGCCAGGTGTTTGTGTCAGCCACTTGTGTCGCTTAGCTTAGTCACACAGCGATCTTGGTGCGCCTCTTTTTTTCTTTGCATCATGTGCTGTTTGGGGACTATTTTTTCGAAGTGCCATCCTGCCTGATACTGCAGTGCCACTCCTAGATGGGCCAGGTGTTTGTGTCGGCCACTTGGGTCGCTTAGCTTAGTCACACAGCTACCTCATTGCGCCTCTTTTTTTCTTTGCATCATGTGCTGTTTGGGGACTATTTTTTTAAATTGCCATCCTGCCTGACACTGCAGTGCCACTCCTAGATGGGCCAGGTGTTTGTGTCGGCCACTTGGGTCGCTTAGCTTAGTCACACAGCTTACCTCATTGCGCCTCTTTTTTTCTTTGCATCATGTGCTGTTTGGGGACTATTTTTTTGAATTGCCATCCTGCCTGACACTGCAGTGCCACTCCTAGATGGGCCAGGTGTTTGTGTCGGCCACTTGTGTCGCTTAGCTTAGTCACACAGCGACCTTGGTGTGCCTCTTTTTTTCTTTGCATCATGTGCTGTTTGGGGACTATTTTTTGGAAGTGCCATCCTGTCTGACACTGCAGTGCCACTCCTAGATGGGCCAGGTGTTTGTGTCGGCCACTTGTGTTGCTTAGCTTAGTCACACAGCGACCTTGGTGCGCCTCTTTTTTTCTTTGCATCATGTGCTGTTTGGGGACTATTTTTTTGAAGTGCCATCCTGCCTGACACTGCAGTGCCACTCCTAGATGGGCCAGGTGTTTGTGTCGGCCACTTGTGTCGCTTAGCTTAGCCATCCAGCGACCTCGGTGCAAATTTTAGGACTAAAAATAATATTGTGAGGTGTGAGGTGTTCAGAATAGACTGGAAATGAGTGGAAATTATGGTTATTGAGGTTAATAATACTATGGGATCAAAATGACCCCCAAATTCTATGATTTAAGCTGTTTTTTAGGGTTTTTTGAAAAAAACACCCGAATCCAAAACACACCCGAATCCGACAAAAAAATTTCGGTGAAGTTTTAACAAAATGCGTCCGAATCCAAAACACGGCCGCGGAACTGAATCCAAAACCAAAACACAAAACACGAAAAATGTCCGGTGCACATCACTAGTTAGGTTCCAGTTAAATAACCCCAAACTCACTGCTGCATGATTGTTGGTAAAAGGGCGTGATAAAAAAAAGCCCCTTAATGATTCTGTTTGGTTTTTCATAAACTTAATTAGACTGCAGGCTGCTCATAGCATAGACCCCAGTCTGTTTGTGTTTTCAACTGCTGTATACATTTTGAATTTGTTTGTTATATTTGATCACAACTATTATATTTATTATTTGTCGTTGGTATGCTGAAAATGCGTAAACAGTCGTCGTACGTTACATAATTCAACTTATACATATAAATCCCATAGTTGCCATTACTAATTTATCATGTCTACATAAACCTGACGCACACAAACTGTGATAATCTGTCTTACTGTGTCTTCCTTTGACTTTATGTATCATCAAGCTTATGAACATAACGTTACCTACAGCTTACATATTTATTTGAGTGTGGCCTTCGGTTGCATTCTTATGCTTTATTTCTGATGTATATTGACAATTACACTGATCCTCAGCTGGAGAAGTCTAGAGCCTGGGGACTGACATGACTCATATATGAAGTGACGCTGACCTTTGCAGAAGCATGAGGCTTCCACATCACCATCATAGCTCTCGCCCAAGCAAGTCTGGAGATCTTACATGCCCAGAGTGAACTAGCTTCCTCTCCTACAGGCCTTTTACATTGCAGCTACAGTAGTAGAGGGAGTGCTAGGAAAAGAATGGTGAAACGTGAGTGAGATTATGTCTTAGATTTAGCCAGAAACACTTGTTTCCAAATGATCTTTCAGCTGATGGAATAAAATCAGTTATTGTGGACTTTCTTTAGCATGTTTGACTGATGTGTCTAGTTTCTAAAACAACGTACAATATGTTATAATGAAGTGACACACCAGTACAGTCTAATATTAGAACACCCAGGCTTTCATATATTAGAGTGAGATAGTATTTCACCAGCTCTGCCACATGCTCACCCATAGACATAGTTATGGTGGGTGCAGGGGGTGCCATTGCAATGGGTCCAAGAGACTAAGCGGACCCATCACAGGTCATATTGCTGTCCAACTTCCCAAAATTGACTGCTAAGCAATTGAGTCTGACCCATTGCCAGGCCTAAATGGGGTGACATTCCATTTTTAGTGGGCACTGCAATTGGGTATATTATGAACTGGAGGTCTCTGTAATGTTACAAAATATGAACTGGGGCAACTGTAATATAGCACAATATGAACTGGAGACACTATAGTATGGCATAACATGAGCAGCAGAGACTAATGTGGCATAATATGAACTGGGGAGCATTGTAATGTTGCTTAATATGAACTGGGGCACTGTGATGTGGCATAATATAAATTAGGGGCACTGAAATGTTGCACTGCATGGACTGTGGGCATTACACTGTCACTTCATGTGAAATGGATGCAACACAATGTAGCATAAATCTAACTGGTGCCACTACAATATGGCATACTATGAACTGGAGGTATTACAACGTGGCTTTAAGAACTGAGGACACGCCAATGTGACATAATATGTACTGGGGACACTGTATGGCATGATATGTGGCATATTGTGAGCTAGGACACTACTATGGGGTGGGTGTGCAATAAACTAAGGCACTATTATGGGGCATACAATTAATTAGGGATTTACTGTGGGGTACAAAATGAACAAATGGTGTAGAGAAAGCTGTCTCTTTAGTGTGGGGGCCCTTTCAAAATGTTGCTATGGGCACACACAGTTTTGACTACACCCCTGTGCCCACCTCCAGTGTTTGGGGCGTGCTCATTGTCATAGTTCCTTCAGCATAAGTCAGAAGGAATCACAAGAAAACACAGATGGGCGTGTGCTAGTCATGGAAAAAAAGATTACTAAACGACATATAAATGTCTCCAGTGGTGTTAATGACTGGTGTAAGTGTGGCGCTTTCATTATGTGGCTAGATAGTAAAGGGGACATGTTTCAAAAGAGGACAGGTGAAGACAATGTCCATGACTACCAACCAGGTTCTACAGTAGCTATCATTAATAAAAAAAAAAAAAGATAGTCAATAGGTTGACCCCAAATGGTTGAGATGCAAAAGGTCGACAGGGTCAAAAGGTTGACAGGTAAAAGATAGACAGTGCTTATGGTCAACAGGTTTAAAAGGACGACATGACAATGGTCGACACACATATGGTCAATACAAGTTATCTTCATTTTTTTCAACTTTTTCAGCATTTACCATCCACATGGACTATGACTGGGAATAGTAACTTGGCCAAGGCGTGCCCGTGAGGGTACACGTTTACCCTTATTTGGCTCAGATATGGTGAAAAATACAAAATTACATACAAAAAACTTGTGTTGACCATTTTCATGTCGATATTTAGATTCTCTCGACCATTTCTATTGTATACCTTTTCCATGTTGACCTTTTGCATGTCTACCATTTGGAGTTGTCCTATTGACTGTCTGTCCTTTCACTGCAGATCTGTTCAGCCACACCCTGTAAGGAACTGGGCCGGCAACAGGGGGGGGGGGGGTCAAAGGGGACACCTGTACCAGGCCCAATGATCAGAGGGGCCCAATGATATGCCATCTTGTCGAAATAGGGCAGCGAGCTGTAGACGGTGTGGGTGACCCTCTCACACACAGTGACTGTGCGGCGCGAGTGTGTGCTTGCTCTTCTGGGTCCAGCTCTGTTGCAGGC
Organism: Pseudophryne corroboree; assembly: GCF_028390025.1. Taxonomy (NCBI): domain Eukaryota; kingdom Metazoa; phylum Chordata; class Amphibia; order Anura; family Myobatrachidae; genus Pseudophryne; species Pseudophryne corroboree. The sequence continues at coordinate 186,465,769 of NC_086446.1, read as the reverse complement.
AGTTACAGGACATGGCAGCAGCTCCACTGACCAGGATTCCAATGCCCTACGCCAGCCTCTACTGGTGGGATGTGAGGGCCACGTGGTACCTGCAGTGCGGTGTTTGGGCCTGGATACTGGGGAGTGCAGCACAGGTGAGTTTGTTCCCGGGGTAAGAGTGGCTTGGTGAGGGGATACAATTTCCTATATAGCGCAGCAAATACCGTTGCACATATATATATATATATATATATATATATATATATATACACAGTATATATATATATTTTTTACTAGTTGTATATTTTGTTATAATAGTGGATATAGGGTCCAATTAGATTTAAGGAGGAAGTGATGTAATCACTGGTTCCCTTTATAAGCTGCATTGGTTGCAGTTTGTGAAAATGGTTCCTCCATTGTAATTTTGGGATAAAAGATGCCCTATAGCGTGTAAGTGCAATCTCTGTATAATATACACACACACACACACACACACACACACACACACACACACACACACACACAAACACAAACAAACATATAGTATATGCAGAAATGCCACACAGCTTTAAGGACTTACTATGATTACAGTTGAATAAACTGAAATGTTGACTTGCACATTTAGTGGTCATCATATTGTTACATTAGTAAGTTCCGAGAGTGCCACAGTATTTCTGCTTATGCTACCTGTCATCCCACTAAGGGCACCCAGGAAATTGCGCAGTATTTTGGACAGAGTGCCAGCCATGATAGATAGATAGATAGATAGATAGATAGATAGATACACACACACACACACACACACACGTATATACTGTATATAGATAGTATGTCTGGGCCCAGGTACTTTTCAGGGGCCGTGGCCTATTCACAGGAGGCGTAGTCATGCACCTTTTGAAAAAATACCCCCAAAATGTTATGTTAAGCACCACCATGGCCACACTCCAGCCCAACAGTCAGCAGCATGTGCTGGGCTTAGGAGAAGAGCTGTAGCTGCTGCTGCCAGTTAAGGGGGAGGAAGCCCGGGGAACCCACTGAGCCCCTCCATCAGACCTGGGCCCGGGTAATTTGTACCCTCTCCCCCCCCCTCTCTCGGCACCACTGCAGGCAGGCAATGCCTAAAGGTCCTGGATGCGACCACCTGTCATTATATTCTCAATAAACCGGCTCGTCCTACACGTTTCAGATTGCTCTGTCCTGATGCGCATACAAAAAAAAACAGATGCACAGATCTTTGCATATAAATATTTTTTTCTTTAGGTGGAATCGGCAGAAGCATTTTTTTCTTGCAGCTTTGGGAGGAGCGAGAAAAAAAAAGGAAAAATCCATAGTTTGGACGCAATAAGGAGAGGAAAAAACCCCTTGTGGAGGAAACCTCTGGGGACCCAAGGCTGAAGGACTGCCTGTCCCTCTAGGCCAGCGTTTTTCAACCGCTGTGCCATGGCACACTAGTGTGCCACCAGCGGTTCTGAGATGTGCCGCCAGAGATGCCCGCTGCCGCTGCATAACCCTGCCGCTGCCTCACTTGAAATCATAATGTCCGATGTCGGGCTCGGGCGGCGCTGGGCTCTTCCAGGTAGCCCAGATTCAGCTTGTGGCCTGTATGGAGCAGCAGCGTGACTCAGCGTGCTCCTCCATGTCACCTGCCCGCCCAGTGCTCCTCCACGTCACCTGCCGTCCGAGTGCTGCTCCTGTGTCCTCGCTCCTCACCGATGACTGCAACGCTGAAGGAGGGAGACAGAAAACAGCTCCTGCCTCCTCCACAGCTGCAGAACTAACCTACTCAAGTACAGTAGGTTCCTGTAAATTTTTATTTATTGTTACTGTGGTGGCCAATGTGTGGTGTAACTAATGTGGGGGCCAGAATGTTCTGCATTTACCATGCAGGCCAATTTGTGCTGCAGTTACCGAGGGGGCCAATGTGTCCTGCAATTACAGTGGGAAGCCATTATGTGCTGCAAATACCATGGGGGCCAATATTTTCTGCAACTACTGTGGGGGCCAATGTGTGCTGCAATTACTGTGGGGGCCAATGTGTTTAAATTGCTGAGGGGGCCAATATGTATTTTGTTCCTGTTTAGGCCTATGTGTGTTGACCCTTCCCCCTGTAATGGTTGTGGGGAACTGATGGTGTGCCTTGGCAATTTAAAATCCTGTTCGGTGTGCCACGAGTTGAAAATGGTTAAAAAATCACTGCTCTAGGCATTAAGAGACTATGTAGAGTTTGCCCAGACAATTAACCACCCACTAACTTTGCTTACCCAGTCATCCCTTCTGTCTTTTTCTTATTATTATATTTTAGTGCAAAATATGTTTATTGAAAAAATTAGTAGCAATAACAAACGGTTAACATACAGACAGTTGCAATAACAAATAGTGTCGTAAAACAACTGCAAGCCTGTCTAGCTCCCGTGGTCAGTAACAAGAGAGCATATACTCAATGTTTCATAACAGCTCGACCACAAAGAACGGTATAATTTAATAGTCAAACATATCTTGTTAACCTTATTAAACCAAAGCAAGAACAAGATAAAGAAGAAAAGGAAAGAAAAGACACGGAAAGAGGTAGAGGAGAAAAAGAAGGGGGAAAGGACAAGAACCAGAATCAGAATCACCCGGTCCACAGCGCGAGTCTCTTGCTTATCACATAACAAAAAGCGGTACATTGAGGTGAGGAGATGTCTAAGAGGATTTGGATGAACTGGAGGCGAGGATGGACCTAAAGGTTGGGGAGTCTTTAAAAAGTAGCCATCGAGCCCACGTATCTCTGAAGGATGAATAGCCCCCATCAACAGATGCCATTATATCATCCAAATCCATATAAAGATCTACTCTATTCAACCAATCTCTAACAGTTGGAGGGGTGGAGGATCGCCAGCGGACAGGAATCACCGCCTTGGCGGCATTGTTGAGATGGCACAATAAGGAGTGTTTATAGCTCGAGATGGGTTTGGACGAGTAGTGAAACAGCCAAAACAGGGGATCCATTGGTACCTCATCACCCATAATTTCAGCAGAAAGTGAAAGTATCTCCTTCTAGTAGGGTTGGAGCAAGGGGCATGACCACCATATATGGAGCGGGTTCCCGGGGCCAGAAGAGCAGCGCCAACAGGTATTGGGGAGACCAAGACCCATCTTAGAAAGACTATCAGGGCATCTATACCACTGAGAGATCAATTTGTACTGGGTCTCCACTACCAGTTTACTAGGGGAGCAAGCATGAGCCAGTTTGAATATTTTCTCCCAAATGTCCTCGCCAAGCTCCCTGCCGAGATGTCTATCCCACGTCTCAGTAAAGGGAGGAAGAGTTGGGCTGGAGTCTGTCAATAGAAGGTTGTATATTAGGGAGATAGAGTGGGGCGAGGGTGACGGGCTATCGCAGAGGCGTTCAAACGGCGTGAGGGCCGGGGGCCTCCCTCCAGGATAACCCAGAGACACCAGAAAGTGGCGAACTTGCAGATAACGCCAAAAGTCTCTGGGCGGCAAATGCCATTTCTCTTGTAGATTCGAAAAGGAGACAACCCCACCCCCATCCATCAGCTGTCCGACCCTCCAGAGTCCCAAGTCATACCAAGACTGGAAGGCCCACTTGGCCATACCAGGGGGAAATCGTTCATTAAATAAAAAGGACATGTAAGCGGAAGTCGGCGAGGAAACAGAGGGGGATCACTTTCCAACACGTCAAAGTGGGGCCTATAGTGGGATGGGAAATGGCAGGGAGGGTATGCAGCCACGGAGCGACAGCAATTGGTGACGGGAGTACCTGACTCTCTATCTGCACCCATTGTTTAGATGGGGAAGTTCTAGACCACCAAAGGATCCTTTGGAGATGGCAGGCTCGATAGTAGCCTTGTATATCTGGCAGACGGAGGCCGCCCTTGTCTCTCTGCCTAACCATTATGGAAAATTTCAAGCGCAGCCTCTTGCCTCCCCAGATAAATTCTCTAAATAGCAGTTGGACCTCCTGGAACCATGTAGAAGGAATTTTGATTGGTAGGGTCTGCAATAGGTACAAGATTTTAGGGAGGGAATTCATCTTGAGAATACCCAGTCTGCCCAGCCAGGAGAAAGACTTGGAAGTCCAGGACTGAATGTCTGCACGAAGTTTAGTTAGGAGGGGGGTAAAGATAGAATCGAAAAGACGTGAAAGATCCCTGGTAATGGTAGTCCCCAAGTATTTCAAGTGAGAGGTGTGCCAGGTGAAGGGGAGAGCAGCTTTAAGTCCAGATACCATGGCAGACGGGGCATTAAGATTCAGGGCCACCGATTTTGAATAATTTATTTTAAAATTAGAGAGCTCTCCAAAGAGCTTAAACTCATCCATTAAATTAGGCAAAGAGACTGTGGGGTTTGTGAGTGTAGCCAGTAAATCATCGGCGAAGAGGGCAAGTTAATATTCTACATCCTGGAGCCTGATCCCAGAAATATTTGGATTAAGCCTAATCGCCCTAGCTAAGGCCTCCATGCAGAGAATAAAAATCATGGGGGAAAAGGGGCAGCCCTGCCTAGTCCCATTATTAATATCGAACGATCCGGACAAGGAACCGTTAATCACAATTCTGGTCGAAGGGGAGGCGTAAAGGCCTAAAACGCGATGCAAGCAAGTCGGACCCAGTCCCATGTGTCTCAACACCCCGGCCATAAACCCCCAGTCAATTCTATTGAACGCCTTTTCAGCGTCAGTAGATAGTAGGATCGTCGGGGAGTCCTTTGAGGAAACATAGTGTATAAGAGCTATGATCTTAGACGTATTGTCCTTCGCCTCTCGACCAGAGACAAACCCCACTTGGTCATTGTGTATAAGGGAGGGTAAGAGGGATCTGAGCCTATTAGCAAGGAGCTTGGCGAAGAGCTTGACGTCAACATTGAGAAGGGATATAGGCCGGTAGCTGGGACACAGGGAGGGGTCCTTACCTTCCTTAGGGATGATCGTGATGTGGGCCTCAAGGGATTGCCTAAAAAAAGGGTTAGTATCGGAGACTGTGTTGTATGCGTCTAAGAGGAGAGAGGACAATTTATCCCGAAAGGCTTTATAATAATTGATGGTAAAACCGTCAGGGCCAGGACTCTTTCCAGAAGGAGTGCATTTAATGGCATCATCGAGTTCTTGGGAAGTAAAGGGCTTTTTCAACTCCTCCCCGGCATCTTCCGAGAGTTTAGGGAAGCCAATCTTTGTAAGGTAAGCGTCCACGTCGCGCGACCGATCGCTAGCTAAATCGGGGGAGGGGAGATTGTAAAGGGAGGTGTAGTACGAACAGAATGTCTCCGCAATTTTGTCCGTGTTGTGGAACAGACGGCCCTGTGCGTCTTTTATGGAGGGAATAAATGAGAGCGCCCTCTGGGAACGTAAAGCCCTGGCAAGCATTTTGCCCGGCTTGTTGCCCCAGCGGTAATACCGATTGCGACACTTCCGAAAAGAGAATTTCACTTTATCTAATAGCAATTTATTCAAGGACGAACGGGCCGCGACCAGATCTACATAGGTGTCAGGGGAGAGGGAGGCCCTTATGGGCGGTTTCTAGGGATTCAATTTGCCGCAAAAGTCCCTCAATTTGGCCCAAACGTTGTTTCTTTAAATAGGAGCCCAATTGAATGCACTTTCCCCAATTTAACATTTATGAGCCTCCCAAATTGTCAGATCAGAGACATCAGGGGAGACATTACAGTCAATGTACATATCAATGGCATCCTCCAGTTGGGCTTTACAGTACGGGTCGTGCAATAGAGACTCGTTAAATCGCCACGAGCGTCGCTGAGCAGGAGGGGGACCGATGGAAATGTCCAGTCTAACCGGAGCGTGATCGGACCATGTCATCTGGCCGATGGAAGCATCGCAAGCCAGGGACAGGTGTCTGTGGTCAAGTAGAATATAGTCTAGCCTAGAGTATGAACAATGAGGGACCGAATAATATGTATAATCCCGGTCCGATGGGTGAAATATGCGCCAGACATCGGACAGCTGTTGGACGTGAAGGAGGCGCCGCACCTTCCTGGACAAGCGGTGACGCACCAACGGGGACTCGGAGAAGGTGTCTAGGGTGTAGTCGAGGGCCCAGTTGAAATCACCCCCCACAATCAGGATCCCCTGTTTCAGCGCATCAACCCTGTCCATAATAGCCTCGAGGAAGGCAGGTTGACCCTGATTGGGAGCATATATATTAACAATTGTAAAGGTCGTGTTAAAAATAGAGCATACAAGTACGAGGCATCTCCCCTCCTCCAACCTGTGGGCCACCACATTGGTAACAGGTACATGTTTAGCAAAAAGGATGGCCACACCTTTAGATTTAGATTGGGAACAATTACAGTAATACGAAGTGGGAAAGAACCTATTCCTAAGGTGGGGTGCAGAGGGTGAATGTCGGAAATGGGTCTCCTGCACAAGGACAATATCAGCCCTCTCCGCGTGAAACGAACGGAGAGCACCGGCCCTCTTCTCAGGGACGTTTAAACCCCTGGCATTTATGGAGATGATCCTAAGTGTAGAAGCCATATGTCGGGGTATTGTAGGACCTCAAAGATCGTACACTGTGGACCAGGTGACAAGAGGAAAAAAAGGAAAAGTGGGGTTAGGAAGAAAAGAGAAAATAGAAGAGAATCCATGAACAAGAAAGAGAGAAAGCGACATACCTGAGTAGGTCGAACAGTAAGATACCGCAACCGGACAGGAAAGGCACCGTAAGGGTGCCTCTGTCTCGGGAAAACCATAGCGGTAGGGGGTACATTAGGGGGCCGCAGCCCCGCCATCCTAGAATTATTTATTTCAAATGGAGCGTAAGCAACAAAAATAACCGGTGCTGGTTGTGCAATCCAAGAACAGAAACATAAATAACAACAAGAATAGCAATACTGATAACAATAATGGGAAAGGTCCTTTCAGGGCAAAAAAAAAAAAAGGGGGGGGGGGGAAGGGTTCAAGCGGCACCAATAGGGGCCAAAATTGTGTGAAGTAAATGCGTAGAAGTAAGGGCCTAGGTCTAAAAACAAGTCAGTAATTGACAGCTATGACATGATACATTGATGAAATACAGGATACTAATATTGTCGAGCACCTAGGGGGACTGAGGGGAGAAGGAGAGAGGAGGGGAGAGGGAGAAAAAAAAATTCTGAAGTCATGCAACAGAAACAACAGAGAAACGAAGCAAATAAATCTCACAGGGGAGTCCATCTACAAACTCGACACGGGAGCAAGTAGAATCAGAACTGGAAAAAGGACTAGCAAAGTCTTTCAGCTGTACTCTCATCAAGTGGCATCTACCAAGTGGAGAGAGGGTCTTCACCTTTGGATTTCCGTTTTGGATTCTGGACCCTGTGCCACCTCTCTCTTCTGGTCGGATTGGTGGAGGCCAGGGTGGGGAGAGTAAAAGCTCGCCAATCAGGGAGGGAAATATCTTCTAGTCCCAAAGTAGAGCAAAATCCAGGCAAATCCACTGGGGATTGGAGAGAGAGGACCCTACCAGCATGGGATACTTGCAAGGAAAACGGGAAACCCATCTGTACTTCAGGTCACGTTTGCGCAGCGTTTCCGTCAGAGGCTTCAGCAGTCTCCGCTGTTGGAGCGTGCGCCAGGAGAGGTCTTGGAAAATTTGGATCCGAGTACCATTAAAATCAACTCCTTCCAAGTCCCGTACCTTGCGAAGAATCTCCTCTTTCTGTGAGAAGTAATGGAGTCTGCAAATGACGTCCCTCGGGCGTTCGGAAGCTGGCCCTTTAGGTCTGAGGGCTCTGTGAGCCCGGTCAAATTCAATCGAGTCAGAGGAGTCCAGGCCCAGGATTTCGCCGAATATTTTGGTTAGAGCGTCAACAAGGCCGGATGAAGGAACCGCTTCAGGGAGGCCCCGAACTCTAATATTATTCCGTGGACCCCTGTTGTCCAAATCGTCTAATTTATTCTGCATCAGTTCCATGTCCGACCCCTGTTGGGCGACCGTGTCGCGAAGCTGGAGTAATTGGTCCTCCACCGTGTCCCTTTCCTCCTCTAGGGAAACAATTCTGGATCCCAAATGTTTAATGTCAGATTGTACCGACGAGATCTGGGTTTGAATAGAGTCCTGAAGCCGGCATTCCAGAGCTTGCATGTCTTGTTTAGAAGGAAGGGAGCGGACATGGGTCAGGATTTCCCCAATTTCACCCTGCAATTGGGACGTTTGAGCCCGTAGATCTCCAGTCGGGGGAGAGGAAGCCATCGTGGGTGGGGCAATACCTGTATCAGGCGTAGTAGGAGGGGGATCAACAACAGTCGCTATCGACAGGTAGGATCGGATATTCGATTGAGATGAAGTGCTACATGTAGACCGGGCGGATTTTCCCTGTTGGTTTTTCTTGCCTCTGGCCATCAGAGTAGGGTAAATGAAAGGACCATTTCAAAAGGACAACACCATAGTCTTAGAAGGATGACGGGGGATACATTCCCCTACTAGTTAGACAGCATAGCCGGTGGAGAGCAGCCGCGCTCACATCCTGTCAGCGAGCCCGGAGTGGACGTCCGGAAGTATGTAAATGAGGAGGAGTCCAGCAATATGGTGCACAGCTGTCAGGGGGGAGGGTCAGAGTAGCGCAGAAGGCACTGCGCAAATTCTCGTGAAAGTTCCCAGGTACTGAGGGGCACGTGTAGCGGAGCAGTGCGGAGCCCGCAGCTCAGGAATACAAGGCAACAGCAGCTATCACAAAGCGGGGGGAGGCACAAATAGCACAGGCACAGAGCACAGGGAGCCCCTACGGTGGTAGCAGGGTAGGGACACTGACCCCCACCTAATCGCCAGGAACGGGAGCCTGGCGCAGAGAGGCAAACGACCAGGCAGCAGGGGTGGAAATAGTGCTCATGGTGGGGAGCCGTCCCTGAGGGCACCAGGGCCCACTGATCCAGCAAGAGGACTGACGGGAGAGGTACTGCAGGGCAGGGTGGGTGGCAGAGAAGAGGTTCCAGCTGGATGAGGCAGCTCTGGCCACTAGTAAACTCCCAGTCCCCGGATGCACACAGACGGACCCTGATAATTAAATGAGACCTCAGTTCAGCCCCACCAATGCGCGTCTGCGCCCCCGGGACCAGCGACTGCACTCCAGGGGATCTCTGGTGCAACCGCAGCCCCCGTCCACGGAGCTCCAGCGCGCACAGCCGGGGAAAAGCAAGAGGTAAGCAGGCGCCGGCGGGGAGGCTCACGTGGTCCGGGCAGCTTATCGCTCAGCATCGCAGGCCTCCAGCTGCAGGGGAGAGGAAGGAGAGACGTCAGCAAGGGCACGGTCGGCGGCTCAGCGGCTCCACGGCTCCAGGCGGCGGTAGGTAAGATGGCCACTGCTCGAACTGCGGTCCCCAAGTAACCTCCTCCTCACGACCAGCCCCAGCACCCAGCCTCCAGACGAGGGTGCGGGGGGCTGGAATGGGGTAACGGAAGGCTGGTGGTGTCTGGGGTAAGCAGACGGCGGCGAGATCCCGCCTCCTGACGCCCGTCCCGGCCCGTCCCCAAACTCGAGGTCCCGGCTTCACGCTGGGGGAAGGCCGCAATCCGCAGGAGTGCTTAAAAGCACTCCCCAACTCCGCGGGTCCTCCACAGCGGCAACAGCTACTCAGGAGGGGTCACAGATGAGAATCTGGAACATCCAGGTACAAGGCAGGAGGGGAAAAGGGCTTTTATAAGGACTATGCCTGCAGGAGCTGGGGAGAACACGTCCACTCTCCAGAACGGCCAGGCCACGCCCCTTATTATTATATTTTAAATTATTAGTAGTAGTATTATTTACTCTGCATTAAAAAATAGGGAATTCCGGACCAAGACTGGTCCAGAATTCTTGCAAACTTGTCCTAAAAGAGGAATAAGATGTCGGAAGCCTCGGCTGGTGAAAACTGCAGCTACATGTCGATGGTGAGAGAGAGAGAAATCGAAAGTGAGAGACAGGGTGAGGTCAAGTGGGGAAGGGGCAGAGAGAGAGAGAGAGAGAGAGAGAGAGAGAGAGAGAGAAAATAGGGAAAGGGGAAGAGGTAGGGAAAAGAGGCAAAGCCCTAGCATTCTGTCAGTATTTAGGGCTCTATTTAAGAACCAGTCAAAACCACTTTAGCACTTATTTCCGATACGTATAGGGGTTACAACAACTGCAAGCTATATATAGTATTGGATAAAAACAAATGTAATGACTAAAGCACAATATAATTCTCTTACACCTCTGCACATTAGGTAAAATGGAACAGCCTGCAATACTGGCATACTGGGATTTATGGGTACATTTATTAAGCAGTGATAAGAGCAGAAAAATGAGCCAGTGGAGAAGTTGCCCCATCAACCAATCAGCACTGAAGTAACATCTATAATTTGCATACTATAAAATGATACAGAGCTGCTGATTGGTTGATGGGGAAATTTCTCCACTGGCTCATTTCTCCACTCTTATCACTGCTTAGTAAATGTACCCCTTAGGCAGATAGAGAGAGCATACAGGATTTAATTTGCAACATTACAGGCTCACCAAACAACTCCATGGAGATGTCATAGGTACAGACGCACAAAAAGGATTAATTAGGTACATTATAGGCCCATCTAGACAGCGCTCTTCGAATATCTCCAGCGTCCCAGTTGCAGCCACTTGTGGATGTTAAGCAACGGCACTGTTCCAGCAGGTGCGAAATATTGTTCCTATCAAATACTATGCTGTTCCCGAGGTCATAAGTCATATATTAGTAGTCATGATAAAATTCTGCCGAAGCTTCGAACTAAACTTTGTCCAGTCACTAACCGTATGCAAGTATCTTCTTCTGATGGTAAGCTGTCCTGTGCCACGGCCTCTGGAGGTAATGGCAAGAGACAGCAATAGCACAGCCTTGATACAGACAGTTGCCATTATGACATCACAGCATGACCTCACACAACCCACCAGACCGGCTAAGACTGGTTATTTCTGTGTTGAGGCCCATGTTGTCTGTTGCATGACTGACCTTAGGGAAGTGTGATTTCACTTATTGTTTAAAACTATAACACTCACATTAGAAAACAATTACCAGCGCTTGCCCGCGACTTCGGACGCGTGAATGTCTGTTATTGCTCAGCAGAAATAATTTTACAATGACAGTAGTGCAATTTAATATTGTGGTGAATATTTTACATTGTACACATTGATCCCAAAATTTCATTGTAAATAATGTCTGCAGTTTTCCTTCAGGGACTAACACAAAAAGATTCTTGGGGCTACTAACACATGAGCAAGAAAATGTAAAGTGCCCATGGGGGTAGCAGCTGGTCCTAAGATCTACGCCTGCAGGCCTGAGTGTTTGCCCCTGCGACTGGTTGATCATCATAGCGAATCAAATGCTTACAGGAAACTGCAGGCTTGGATCAAAAATAAAAGTTGCTGGGGATAAGGGGTATACATGGTATAAACACAATCTTGTCTGCACCACATCCCATTAGAATCTCTGACTCAATTTAGTTCCTCTGCAGAGCAGTCACTTTATGTCGGGTTCTGTTGCATAACTTGGGCAGTGTAAAGTTCAGCAGAAGCATGAACGTAACATCAACTTTCAGTGTAGTGCTGTATGCTGGAAGTCCAGCTGCACTAAGCGAGATCAAAACTTCCAGACATTCTGTATAGTCATTTAGGAGGAGCCTGCACACTTCTCGCACCAAATGTAAAGGGGTGGTCTTCTGTATGCCGGCGGTCGGGCTCCCGGCGCTCAGTATACCGGCGCCGGGAGCCCGACCGCCGGCATACCGACACTTATTTTCCCTCGTGGGGGTCCACGACCCCCATAGAGGGAGAATAAAATAGTGTGGCGCGCGTAGCGCGCCCCCGTGCCCGTAGCGTGGCGAGCGCAGCGAGCCCGCAAGGGGCTCATTTGCGCTCGCCACACTGTCGGTAAGCCGGCGGTCGGGCTCCCGGCGCCGGTATGCTGGTCGCCGGGAGCCCGACCGCCGGCCAGCCGTAGTGAACCCAATGTAAAGTACCTGGTTTTTCCTTTATTGCTCCTCTCCCTGATGTCACATCGAGATCATACAGTACATACATCAGTTTCTTTCTAGGTCGCTAAGCTATACAGTAGTGAAAACGTAATCCAAATTCATACAGTAGGTTTTTTTTCATCTCGATAGTCCAGAAACAGTCCCTAGAAGTATAATTCCAACAAATATTCTATGTACAGACACAACCCTTACAGTTTTATTATATGTATAGATTTTTACTGCGGGGTTCCCCTATTTATCTTTGGCTATGAAAGGCTTTGTATGAACCCAACTTCCACTGTTGCTACGTTGTTTTTTACTCTTGCAGTATATATCAGGGATAACCTCAATTTAATTAAGGACAAAACACTGTTTATGGCACTACCTCAGATACCTCTAATTAACCACTTGCCTGGCATGGGCGCATCAGATGCAACCACACCAGGAAGTGCTGTATCTGACCTGGTCACACAGGATGTGACCAGTCAATTAAACAGCATCAGCAACTGATGTAAGCTCTCCTCTTCATCCTGTGTCCCATGCTTGTGACCCTCACATAACCTTGTGGTCAGGCTGACTGCTCTGCTATCTGCTCACTCACATGCGTGGATCCATACTGTAATTAATAACCTGCACCTATCCCTGAAAGTGCTATTATGCTTTATTTGTATGCCTATGTCAGTGATCTATACAGGTTACTATATAAATAGTATTCCTGTATATCTATCTGTAAGAGGATTGGTTGTTGATGATACAGGATATACGTGCGCATGGATTTATACCCTTTGTCTTCGTTCAACATTTATCCACCAGCTGATGGCTGTGTCCTAGTGGCAGGAGTGGGATTAATATTATTAGGTGTGAGGAGCGCCTAATAATATTACACCCACTCATGTCACTAGGACACAGGAGCCATTGTATAATGTGGAGACAATCACATGGACCAAGACTGAGAGGGTTTGGGAAGAGGTGAAGAAATATGGGACAAACACAAAAAATGGACATTCTACATATAGTATTTTCCTTACACCCATATTTATTATTATATAAATGACACAACTAGAAAAAAGAATGTGCAATATTTCCACTATCGGGGATGAACTACATTTCCTATGATATCAGCTGCTGAAATGCTGTGACTAGGACTAGAACATGCATCCTGGAGTATTTTACTTGCCATCAATACTAATGAGCAGCGCTTGGCTGTTAGACTGTGCGCATCTGGATAAAGGTCAGTTTATATTCTAGAGGTATTACAACTGAGTCTTCACCTTCTGTCAGTCAGCGTGGCCCCCTGTGCAGTAACCGCTCTTGGGGAATGCACAAGACAGATCCAAAGAACAGAATGAAGCAATTTCAAGATATTTACGTGACTAAACAGATTCATTTTTTCGGCATAATCAGACACAAGCAAGCATGGCTGCCAAGAGAAATCCTGGGCCCCGGTACAGTAACCTCCCAGGGGCTGCCCTGCAGGGGGTGTGGCCACACCCTGTTAGTTGCATGGCTGCACCACTCTAGGGCAGAGGTTCTCAAACTCGGTCCTCAGGACCCCACACAGTGCATGTTTTGCAGGTAACCCAGCAGGTGCACAGGTGTATTAATTACTCACTGACACATTTTAAAAGGCCCACAGGTGCAGCTAATTATTTCACTTGTGATTCTGTGAGGAGACCTGCAAAACATGCACCGTGTGGGGTCCTGAGGACCGAGTTTGAGAACCTATGCTCTAGGGCATACATCCCAACATGGCCCTCTCCAGGAGGAACAGAATGCTCTGCTCCTGGAATTACCTGTTAATTTACGATTGCCAAAACAGGTGCTGGAAATCATGCATTAAGAGAAAAGTCCAGAAGCAGAGCATTGTGTCCCTCCTGGAGGGGGTCATGTTGGGAGGTATGCTCTAGGACACAGGTTCTCAAACTCGGTCCTCAGGACCCCACACAGTGCATGTTTTGCAGGTCTCCGCACAGAATTGCAAGTGAAATAATTAGCTCCACCTGTGGACCTTTTAAAATGTGTCAGTGAGTAATTAATACACCTGTGTACTTGCTGGGTTACCTGCAAAACATGCACTGTGTGGGGTCTTAAGGACCAAGTTTGAGAACCACTGCTCTAGGAGCATGTCTAGCACACGAGATGTCCTCACTCACATATCTCCCAACATGACCCTCTCCAGGAGGGACACAATGCTCTGCTTCTGGATGTGTCTCTTAATTTATGATTGCCGGCACCTGTGTTGAACAGGTAATGGATAAGAAAGGTGTTTCACTACAGGTGATGGCAATCATGCAGTAAGAAGGAAGTCCAGGAGCAGAGCATTCTGTCCCTCCTGGAGAGGGTCATGTTGGGAGGTAAGCCCTCACAGGAGCATGACATACCTCCCAGCAGTTGGGACAAAAATGTTCACTATTAGGATGGTGGGACAGTCACATAAAAGCTGCATTGGTTGCAGAGCGCATTCCCTGGAACACCATCAGTTTGTGAAAATGTATCCTCCATTGTAATTTTGGGATAAAAGATGCCCTATAGCGTGTAAGTGCAATCACTGTATACACACACACACACACACACACACACACACACACACACACACACACACACACACACACACACACACACACACACACACACACACACACACACACACACACACACACACACACACACACACACACACACACACACACACACACACACACACACACACACACACACTCTCTCTCATATAGTATATGCAGAAATGCCACACAACTTTCAGGACTTACTATGAATAAAGTTGAATAAACTGAAATGTTGACTTGCACATTAGTGGTCATCACCAGAATATATTGTTACATTAGTAAGTTCAGAGAGTGCCACAGTATTTCTACTTATACTACCTGTCATCCCACTAAGGGCGGCCAGGAAATTGTGCAGTATTTTGGACAGAGTGCCAGCCATGATTTTATATATATATATATATATATATATATATATATCCCAGATCTGTGACTGTGTGGCTAACGCTGGGCATGGCTAGAAGCTCTCATTGGGTTAGCAGCAGGTCTATCACATCCAGTCCACAGCTGATTGGGCGAGAAACGCCCTCCCAAACAGGCAGTATCAGACTGGGGCATGAAGGGCCCACCGGGGGGATGCTGTTGTAGGGGCCCATGCTTAAAGGTATGGCCAGGCTCCACTGGGGCGAGGCCAGCCACCACAGAGTTTTGGCTAACCAATACAGAGTACATGTTCTGTTCCCCTTGGTAAATATATAATAATTCATATTCTTGTGAATTATAATGTAACATATGTATAATGCATGATTCAACTGCACTAGGATATAGTCTTGAACCTGATCCCTAGAGGAGGAGGAGGGCCCACAAGCAGTGGGGCCCACTGGTGGTTTCACCTGTTCCCCTGTGGGCCAGTACGACCCTGCACACAGGTTACATCCAATGGGAGGCTCTGCCCTTTGGCTGCTGTGTGTTCTCAGAGCAGGATTAACAATGGGGCTGATGGAGCTGCAGCTCCAGGTCCACACCCCAAAGTAGGACCACTGCATCTGCAACAACATACTCTCCAACAATTTACTCTCCAACATACTCTCCAAAGTAGGACCACTGCATCTGCAACAACATACTCTCCAACAATACTCTCCAACATAAAAACCGCTGTAAATTCGAAATGGGGCGTGGCCACGAGTAAAGTGGCATGGCCACGCCCCATTTCCTATACTTTCAATGGAAGTTTGGAGAGCCAAAAATCGGTACAGACCATAAAAAAAAGGTATTGTACCTGCCAAAAAGGTACAGGTGGAGGGTATGCCACTGCATCTGCAGCAAGTCTCTGCGCTGTAGATAGGGGGGAAAAAATCCTTTTACTGCAGCGTCCTATGTCCTGCTGCCAGTCCGCCTGCCCCCTTCAGCATCAACAATCCCCACTCCCTAGCCGCGGCGCAGGTGGAACAAAAGCTGCTGCGGCCACTCAGCATAGATGTGTATGAAAGAGGCTCAGCGGAAGGCTTTCATAGCCCTCCCTGCACCGCATACTCTCTGAGCCCCGGTGCCTCCTCTGCGAGTGATGTCACAGAAGTGCCTCCCCGCCACAGCCACGCCCAGATCCCCAGAGGCCCTGACTCCACAACACAGCACCTGGGCTTTAGGCCTGTAAGCCCCTAATGTAATGGATGGAGTGGGTGATATCAATGTAAAAGGTGGCAGTGCTGTGCAGTGCAGTGGGTGTGCAGTGTCGCTGACACTGCACAGCACTCTCACCTTTTACATTGATTCAGCGAGTCAGTCAGTTCTGCCAGCCAGTCACTATTGTTAGCGCCGGTGTCCCAACGTGCCGCATTACAGGGATGTAGATGCACTAAATAAACTAGCGCTAAGGCCTGCTGGGAGATGTAGTTTATTGAGTGCATCTTCTTCCCTGTAATGCGGCGCGTTGGAACACCGGCGTTAACAATGGTGACTGGCTGCTGTGTGAGTCTACGGGAGAGCCACTGCTAAAGGAAGGACAGTAGCTTAGCGGCTTCCAGGAGGAGATGCAGGAGAAGCATTACCCGCCCCTTCCCCACTCGCAGTACCTCTGGGCTCCATCTGTGGCACCCCCACACACCCCTCCACCACCCGTGGTGTCTCCGGGCTCTCTCCCGCACCTTCCCCTCCCCCACCAACAGCACCACCGCACCCACCCCTCCCCCACCTGCGGCACCCCCGCAACCACTCCTCCCCCACCCACTGTGGCTCTGGACCCCGGGCTCTGGACCCCCACCCACGTCACCTATGTACCCACCCCTCCCCCCACCCGTGTCACCACCGCACCAGCCCCGCAACCACCCCTTCCCCACCAACGGCACCCCCAGACCTCCTCCCCCATCAGCGTCTCCCCCTCACCCGCCACTCCCCCAACCACAGCACCTACTAGGTGATTCATCAGGCCCTGTGTGCGCTGTTCACACCGTTACAAGGGGCTACGACCCCTTAACCATTGCACGCCCTTTGTCCATGCAATATTTAACCACTCACACAATTATGATTGGAGGTAATACTACATATAATACAAATATTGCCCGCCACAAGGGCGTGCAAGGGTTACCGGGCGTAGCCCTTATGACGGTGTGAAGAGTGCCGGTAGGGCGCAATGAATCACCTAGTATAGATATAGATAGATATACATACACACACACACACGTATATACTGTATATAGATAGATAGTATGTCTGGGCCCAGGGGCCGTGGCCTATTCACAGGAGGCGTAGTCATGCACCTTTTGAAAAAATACCCCCAACATTTTATTTTAAGCACCACCATAGCCACACTCCAGCCCAGCAGTCATCAGCGTGTTAGGAGAAGAGCTGTAGCTGCTGCTGCCAGTTAAGGGGGAGGAAGCCCGGGGCCCTCACTGGGCCCCTCCATCAGATCTGGGCCCAGGTAATTTGTACCCTCTCCCCCCCCTCTCTCGACACCACTGCACAAACCTAATATTAAGTGTTCAGTGAATGCGATTTGTGTACAACAGCTGTTCTCAGGTAACTATTCTCCACCTGCTTCTGGGTCACCTACATGATGCACTCACCATAACTCCTGCAGGGCGTGTCACAGACAGCAGGGCTATGCTGGATTGGGGGCTGTAGTGGGACCCTGTCACCTCTAGGTAAAAGTTAGGCTATGTTCTCTTGGTCAGTGGCCAGTATGGACTGACTGGAGGGCCAGAGCTGCAGCACTAATTATCTCGACCGTGCTTGCTCTGCAGTGCGTGGCAGACCCGCTGGGATCATCAGCCTTTTGAGGACCAGATTGAGGTGTGTGAAGATGCGCAACCTGGGCCCCTCTTTCCTATACAGACTCCATCCAGATAAAGCATTCATCCAAGTACTCAACTACAGCTGATGAACCCGCCCCTAGCACCTCTCCCCGCCTCTCTCTCATTTTCTCATTCCACCTAGAGAACTTACATTAGCTAGGCACTGTGGCTGTGTGCACCACATGCAACAGCACTGCAGTGCATAGGGCCATTTAAAAATACCCCATGTGTACCCCCTTTCCACTTTACAATTGACACTTGTCCCAGGCTTTGCCATACTGTATGTGCCCATGCTCCTCCAACCCCCCCCCCCCTTTCACCATCTTTGCATTTATTTCCCTTTATAGCCCCTTTACCGCCTGTGCCAGTGCCCCCTCCACATCTGTGCCTTTGTCCCTTCATATTGTATTCAATAATGAAAACCGCTACTTCGGAAGTCTGACGGCATCAGACTTCTACAGTAGAGTTTTTCATTATTGATTACAACCTCTGAGTGCCATCCATCGTCTTGCAGACTGTACCTACTAGGAATGGCACCTGAGTGAGCTGCATTGGTATTAGTGAGAGCGAGTGCTGGATAAAACTGCAGTACATATATATTAATATTTGATATCTATTTAACTTTTTTTATTTTTTTTATTTATACATGTGTGAGGCCTGATAGCACATGGGGAGATCTGAGGGGCATATCTGTTATTTGGTAGGATCTTCAAAGCATGTACCTGCTCTATGTGCCAGGCCTGCATGCCATCCTCTGAGTTCGCAGGGGCGGTTTTGTTAGTGTGTATATGTCACGATCCGGGTACTGAGACACCAGTTTTTACCCATTAGGTGCCTCCTGAGGTTGGATCAGCGGGCCAGGGCCGGGCGTTAACTTAGTTTATTGCTCGTAGCGCTGGTCTTAGCTGACCACCTTAGTATATGTATTTACGGAAGTGCGGCACTTTTGCTTCCGCCCCGGCCGTCACCGCCGCGCCTGGGGGCTCCCGTCTGGATACACGTCCTCCATGTTCCCCTGCTGCCGCTTCTGTCTCTCTGGCCGGCGCGCACCGCTGGGCGCATGTGATTCTGCTGCTGTGGCCTTCACCGCCATTATTGCATCTTCCCACAGTAGTTAATTCCCCTTCTGTTACCTAAAACATAAAATAAAAGGATAGATCAAAGGCGATAACACTGGGTATGGATATATGTCACTTTTGTGGTATGAAGTCCTTTTCAGCGCGCCACTCTTAGATCGTCTCACAAATTCCAGACAGTATACATGTAAAGAAGAGAAAAATATACAGACATAGGTGGTATTGCTTGACACGAATATATAAACAGCCCTGTCAGGAATCGACTTACCAGACTGGCATCCGTCCGCCGCTGCGGACTCCGTCCTGGCTCCCTGCGGTCACCTGTCGCCTATGCCCCTGCCATGGGACATCATCAAGGTCCTGGGAACACTCCTGAGCCAGCGGGCGTGTGCGCGCCGCGTCCCCGCTGGGCCGCGGCGTGGGCGCCGCCATGACAGTTTCCAAACAGCTAGTATGCTGCGGCCAATCCGGTGCGTGGCCGCACCCACTGTTCTTTCCTCCATCCAATCCCTGCACACCATGGGGTATATAGGAGGCTACAGTTTCACCTCACAGGCATCCTGGACTTTGTGTCATTCTGACAACTCGCATGAAAGGATCGGCTCCTGTTTCTCCTGAGTTCCTGGTTCTCTGCTAAGAACTTATACTCCTGGTGATTCTACATTTCTCCCGTGGAACTTCAAGGCTCAGCAATACCAGCAACCTGCATTGGGCTTCACACTCATCACTACCTTGTGTGCTTCAGCCTGCAGTTGAAGACTAAACTCCAGGTGTGTTCATTTCCTCCACCTGTGACACAGCTTGCTGCTGCCAGTGCCTCATCACCTGCACTGTGAGTTGGTCTCCTGCTTATGCTCAGGTTTGCAATATCCATCTACTGCCTTAGTTCTCTGTTTTAAAACCCTGCACTGGTTTCTAAACCAGAATCATTTCATTGACATTCATTCCGTTGTTTTATATTTCCGGATATGATTTCTCAACTCACCTATCACCCATTGCCATAGACTGTTGTTATCATTCCAAGTGTTTTGCATCTGCTATTATTATTATTATTTCTGCTGCATTTCTGTTTATACTTACCTGCTGAATAAATACCATTGCGCTCATGCGCAAGAACGTGATTCAACCTCCTCGTCTCTTTCCTCCTACCTCCACTGACCCACTAGCGCCCCCTCCGGGGACACAGACCAAACACAATCTGACAGTAAGTCCAGGATCGATGGACTCGGATGGTGGACGGAGTGTGGGGTCAGAGGCCTTGCAAAATCTGGTCTCCCGTCTGGATGGTCAAGAGGTTGCGCAGCAGCAGATGCTTCACTTTCTACAAGGGATGTCCTCCCGATTGGATACACTGCAGCAGTCCCTGCCAAGTGTACTCTCACCTACTGTTACCCCAGCACCTGCCAGTGCTGTAAGTTCTTCTATGTCGGCTGCATCAGCTCCAGTGTCTCGTCTGCACCTGCCCGTGCCGAGCAAATATGATGGCAGTCCTAAATTATGTCGCGGGTTTCTTAATCAGTGCGAAATACAGTTTGAGTTATTGCCACATAACTTTCCTACACCAAGGTCCAAGGTTGCCTACATTATTTCCTTACTCTCTGGATCTGCTCTGAATTGGGTGTCTCCTCTGTGGGAACGTGCTGACCCTCTGATTAATAACTACTCTGACTTCGTGTCAACCTTTAGACGGATCTTTGACGAGCCTGGTCGTGCAACATCAGCTTCGGCAGACCTGATCCAAATTCGTCAAGGTAACCGAAGCATGGGACAATATGTCATCCAGTTCCAGACGTTGGCTGCAGAAGTCCAATGGAACAACCAAGCTCTGGTAGCAACCTTCTGGCACGGACTTTCGGATCGGATCAAGGACGAACTGGCAACCCGTGACATTCCTGTTCAACTGTCTGACTTGATCTCCCTGTGTATAAAGCTGGACTCTCGCATCCGCGAACGCAATAATGAACGCGCTCGGAGTGAACCTCGCAGAGTAAGGTTTATACCTTCTGTACAGTTTCAGCCTCCTTCTTCTGACGAGCCTATGCAGGTAAATAGGTCCCGCCTAACCCCTGAGGAGCGGGCAAGAAGATTACGAGAGAGGCTTTGCCTATACTGTGCTGCTGCGGGTCATCAAATTAACTCCTGCACGATGCGTTCGGGAAACGCCAGATCCTGACTTGTAAGGGAGGAGTCAAGTTAGGATCATTCAGTCAAGCTCCTTCTCAACAAGATCTCATTCTTCCAGTGACGCTAGAAACTTCCGTTGGGCTCCAGTCTGCGTCAGCATTAGTGGACTGCGGTGCTGCAGGAAATTTTATCACCCAAGCTGCGGTAAACAAATTTTGCTTGTCTACCTGTGAACTCTCTTATCCTGTATACATTACTGCTGTGGATGGTAGTAGAATCTCTAAAGGGAACATTTCACATCAAACTACCCCAGTGGTTCTGGGAGTTGGATTTCTCCATTCAGAAGTGATCAAGTTCCTGGTCATCCCTCAAGCCACCCAGGAGATTGTCTTGGGCATGCCTTGGCTTCAACTACATAACCCACAGTTCGACTGGACAACGTTGCAGCTTACCTCATGGAGTTCACACTGTCATCATTCCTGCTTAGCCCAAGTGTGTCCCATCAAGTCTACCGAAGTAAAGTCACAGCTAACACTCCCAGCAGCTTATCAAGACTTCGCAGACGTCTTCTGTGAAAAGGCTGCTGATATCCTGCCGCCCCATAGGGAATGGGATTGTCCCATCGATCTCCTTCCTGGCAAGAAGCCACCCAGGGGGCGCACCTACCCTTTGTCTGTTCCTGAAACAGAGGCGATGAGTAATTACATCAGAGAGAATCTTCAGAAAGGATTCATCCGTCCGTCATCATCACCCGCTGGTGCAGGTTTCTTCTTCGTCAAAAAGAAGGATGGTGGACTACGTCCATGCATTGACTATCGGGGTCTCAATGACATTACCATCAAGAATAGTTATCCTCTACCACTTATTACCGAACTTTTTGATAGAGTTAAGGGGGCTCGCATCTTCACCAAGTTAGATCTCCGCGGTGCCTATAATCTCATCAGAATCCGGAGTGGTGACGAGTGGAAGACAGCCTTCAACACTCGAGATGGCCATTATGAATACCTGGTAATGCCATTTGGGTTGAGTAATGCTCCAGCGGTATTCCAACACTTCGTGAACGAAATTTTTCGTGATGTCCTGTATAAGTACCTCGTTGTTTATTTAGATGATATTCTTATCTTTTCTCAAGACCTTCCATCTCATCGCCTACAAGTCTGTGAAGTTCTCCGACGTCTTCGTGAGAACCGTCTCTACGGGAAATTATCCAAATGCACTTTCGAAGTTCCCTCTATACCCTTCCTGGGGTATATAATTTCCGGATCGGATCTTCAGATGGACCCGGCAAAATTGGAAGCCATTGCCAATTGGTCCATTCCAAATTCCCTCAAGTCTATCCAGCGGTTCCTGGGTTTTGCCAACTATTATAGAAAATTTATTCGAGGATTCTCCACTCTCATCGCTCCTATTACCAACCTGACTCGGAAAGGGGCAGATCATTCCAACTGGTCAGAAGAAGCCTTGGCAGCCTTCCGGAAGATCAAGCTAGCCTTTATGTCTGCTCCAGTGCTGTCACAGCCAGATGTCAACAGGCCGTTCGAGTTGGAAGTAGATGCCTCTACAGTTGGGGTTGGAGCTGTTCTCTCCCAGAAGGGATCTGATGGGAAAGTCCACCCTTGTGGATTCTTTTCTCGCAAGTTTCTTCCCGCAGAAGCTAACTACTCCGTGGGAGATCAAGAGTTACTGGCAATCAAACTGGCTCTCGAGGAATGGAGATATCTCTTAGAAGGGGCTAAACATCCGTTTAACATCTTCACGGATCATAAAAACCTGCTATACCTAAAAGCAGCTCAGTGCCTTAACCCTCGCCAGTCCAGGTGGGCTATGTTTTTCTCACGTTTTAATTTCAGGCTTCATTTCCGCCCAGGTTCACAGAATGTGAAAGCCGACGCATTATCCCGGTCCATGGAATCAGAAGAGGGAACATCTGACTCTGTGCCACATTTCATCCTGAGTCCCGTGGTTTTCGCTACCTCTCAAGTCTCTCCAGCTCCACCTCCGGGTAAGACTTTTGTTTCCCCAGAACTCCGTCCCAAGTTGCTAGCTTGGGCCCACCAATCCAAGTTCACTGGTCATCCTGGTGTCCTGAAGACATTCAAGTTCCTTTCTGCGTCATATTGGTGGCCAAAGATGAAAGTGGACATCCAGGATTTCGTGGCATCCTGTCCTAAATGTGTGCAGCACAAGACTCCTCGTCAGTCTCCAGCAGGTCAGTTACAACCCTTATCAGTCCCTAGTCGTCCTTGGTCTCACCTATCAATGGATTTTATCACTGATCTTCCACCTTCTCAGGGACATAACACTATTTGGGTTGTAGTGGACAGATTTTCCAAGATGGCTCATTTCGTTCCTCTCCAGGGTCTCCCTTCTGCCCCGAAACTTGCCCAGATCTTCCTACAGGAGATCTTCCGTTTACACGGTTTACCCTCCGAAATAATATCTGATCGGGGGGTACAGTTTGTAGCGAGGTTTTGGAGGGCCCTCTGTTCTGCCATGCAGATAAAATTGAAATTCTCGTCATCATACCATCCTCAGACGAACGGGCAGACAGAGAGAGTCAATCAAGAACTTGAGACTTTCCTAAGGCTATATGTAACATCCTCCCAGGATGATTGGTTCAATCTGCTCCCATGGGCCGAGTTTGCCCATAACTTTCGTTACCACACTGCTACAGACACAACACCTTTCTTTGCAGTCTATGGGCAACATCCCCGGGTACCTGAATTCCAAGAACTCCCTCACATGGATGTTCCTGCTGCCACTACTGCTCTGACTCAGTTTTCCTCCATTTGGAAAAGAATTCATGTTTCCCTCAAAAAAGCTTCCAGTCGATACAAGATCTACGCCGACCGCAAGAGACGTGCGGTTCCCCATTTGAAACCGGGGGACAGGGTTTGGTTATCAACCCGCAACCTTCGTCTCAGGGTCCCATCCATGAAGTTTGCACCACGCTTCATTGGTCCATACCCTATTGAGAGTGTCATCAACCCAGTGGCTTACAAGTTGAAATTACCACCTTCACTTCGTATTCCTAATGCCTTTCACATTTCTCTCCTCAGACCTCTAGTCCTAAACCGCTTTCAGAATACTCTTCCAGCAGGTCCCAAGGTTCGAACTCAGCGGGGCGTGGAATTTGAGATCAACAAGATTCTGGACTCTCGTTGCCGGTATGGACGTCTCCAGTACCTGGTCGATTGGTTCGGTTATGGCCCAGAGGAGAGAAGCTGGGTGAATTCATCTGATGTCCATGCTCCTAGGTTGGTCCGTGTCTTCCACAGCACTCATCCCTCCAAACCACGTGGGTGTTCGGTGTCCACCCCTAAAGGAGGGGGTACTGTCAGGAATCGACTTACCAGACTGGCATCCGTCCGCCGCTGCGGACTCCGTCCTGGCTCCCTGCGGTCACCTGTCGCCTATGCCCCTGCCATGGGACATCATCAAGGTCCTGGGAACACTCCTGAGCCAGCGGGCGTGTGCGCGCCGCGTCCCCGCTGGGCCGCGGCGTGGGCGCCGCCATGACAGTTTCCAAACAGCTAGTATGCTGCGGCCAATCCGGTGCGTGGCCGCACCCACTGTTCTTTCCTCCATCCAATCCCTGCACACCATGGGGTATATAGGAGGCTACAGTTTCACCTCACAGGCATCCTGGACTTTGTGTCATTCTGACAACTCGCATGAAAGGATCGGCTCCTGTTTCTCCTGAGTTCCTGGTTCTCTGCTAAGAACTTATACTCCTGGTGATTCTACATTTCTCCCGTGGAACTTCAAGGCTCAGCAATACCAGCAACCTGCATTGGGCTTCACACTCATCACTACCTTGTGTGCTTCAGCCTGCAGTTGAAGACTAAACTCCAGGTGTGTTCATTTCCTCCACCTGTGACACAGCTTGCTGCTGCCAGTGCCTCATCACCTGCACTGTGAGTTGGTCTCCTGCTTATGCTCAGGTTTGCAATATCCATCTACTGCCTTAGTTCTCTGTTTTAAAACCCTGCACTGGTTTCTAAACCAGAATCATTTCATTGACATTCATTCCGTTGTTTTATATTTCCGGATATGATTTCTCAACTCACCTATCACCCATTGCCATAGACTGTTGTTATCATTCCAAGTGTTTTCCATCTGCTATTATTATTATTATTTCTGCTGCATTTCTGTTTATACTTACCTGCTGAATAAATACCATTGCGCTCATGCGCAAGAACGTGATTCAACCTCCTCGTCTCTTTCCTCCTACCTCCACTGACCCACTAGCGCCCCCTCCGGGGACACAGACCAAACACAATCTGACAAGCCCGTGAATGTCCGAAAAATGGAACCCTATTGTGCCGAACCAATTTGATAGAAGATTAGGATAGTATCTCGCCACCACTTCACTGTATTAGTGGACGTACCAAAACTCACATGAAAATAACAGGAACAGGTGTGTAAAGGTATCTTTGACACTATATCCCACATGATTTATAGCAGAAGGAAAACTGCTTAAGATAGTGTACCTCACTCACTTAAGAAAGGGGACAGGTATAAAGGTATCTTTAAACCAGGATCGGACAAGACGTCAAAAATTCAATAAATTTATTCATATAAAGTCCATAAAATTGACAATCTGGTGCTTTTCTATGACACTTCCACTCTCCAGTATGTTCATTAACATTCAGGTCAGATGAAAAAGAAACAAAACTGATGCAACCCGGTTTTACATCAGTACTGTCATGTAGGTCATACTTCTAAAATGGTATCTCATGAAAAGAACAGAATGTCCAAATAAAAGTAAGATAAAAACTCACTGCCTGGTAGCATTATATCATTGATCCAGTGGCGTTCTCCGCAGTGAGGATGGACTCTATGCCCCCGCCAGGGAAAAGTTTCGTAAAACTGGCTCTCAGAAGGAAGCTCTTGCATTGGGCACATTCCTCTCGCTTTGCCGGGCATGCGGGCATCCGCAAGACCTTAGAATTTGTTTCCAGAGCATACTGGTGGCCGACCCTAAAGAAGGACATTACTGAATTTGTGGCTTCCTGCCCGAAATGTGCCCAACACAAGGTACCCCGCCAGTCACCCGCTGGGCAACTGGTCCCTTTGTCTGTTCCTCATCGTCCGTGGACTCATCATTTGATGGATTTTGTCACGGATCTCCCTATGAGTAATAAATTCAACACCATCTGGGTGGTAGTTGACCGGTTCACCAAGATGGCTCACTTCATCCCTCTTACCGGTCTTCCGTCAGCTTCCAGGCTGGCACAAGTCTTCATTCAAGAGATCTTCAGTCTTCCTGAGGAGATCATTTCCGATAGAGGCGTGCAGTTTGTGGCCAAGTTCTGGCGAAGTCTTTGTCAAGCACTCCAAGTCAAATTGAAGTTTTCTACAGCCTATCATCGTCAAACCAATGGGCAAACTGAGAGGGTGAATCAGGACTTGGAGGCCTTCCTCCGTATTTATGTATCCTCTTCCCAGGATGACTTCAACAGTTTTCAAGTAATTGGAAGAATGTACGTGCAGCCTTGTTGAAAGCTTCCTCCAGGTACAAACGATTTGCAAATAAGAAGCGTCGGGCAATCCCTGCCCTTAAAGTTGGTGACCGCGTTTGGCTATCGACGAAGAATCTACGACTGAGGGTTCAGAGTATAAAATTCGCTCCACGTTACATCGGCCCTTTTCCGATTGAGCAAGTCGTCAACCCAGTGGCCTACAAGCTTCAATTGCCTCCATTCCTGAATGTTCCTAAGATGTTCCACATTTCTCTCCTCAAGCCAGTGATTTTGAATCGCTTTTATTCTACGCTTCCCTCTGCTCCCAAGGTCCAGACTCAATGCATGCGGCGTTGAGTATGAGGTCGCCAAGACACTGGATTCTCGTATTAGGTATGGTCATCTCTAGTACCTAATAGATTGGAAGGGCTACGGTCCTGAGGAACGTTCCTGGACGAATGCAGCTGATGTTTTCGCTCCTAAACTAGTCCAAGAATTTCATTCTAAGTTCCCACATAAACCTAAGAAGTGTCCTGGGGACACTCCTAAAGGGTACTGAGACACCAGTTTTTACCCATTAGGCGCCTCCTGAGGTTGGATCAGCGGGCCAGGGCCGGGCGTTAACTTAGGTTATTGCTCGAAGCGCTGGTCTTAGCTGACCACCTTAGTATATGTACTTACGGAAGTGCGGCACTTTAGGTCCTGCCACGGCCGTCACCGCCGCGCCTGGGGGCTCCCATCTGGATGCACGTCCTCCATGTTCCACTGCTGCCACTTCTGTCTTTCTGGCCGCCGCACGCCGCTGGGAGCATGTGATTCTGCTGCTGCGGCCTTCACCGCCATTATTGCATCTTCCCACAGTAGTTAATTCCCCTTCTGTTACCGTTCATGGACACAGCCATGTTGGACTCCAGTCACCTGTTTCATTCCTCCAATCCGCAGTGCTGCCTAAAGCTCAGGTTTCATGGTTAGCCAATCCCCGCTGGCCATGGGGGATAAATACCCTGTATCCACACCCAGAAGATTGTCAGTGTCAGTGTCGTTTGCTACTCCAGTGTGCAGTTCTCTTGTGGACTCTTTCTGCAACTCAGCCTGACTCCTCGGTGGTTCCTTCCTGCAGCGTTAATCCAGCTCTCCTGTGGTTATTCTGTGGTGCAATCCGCTTCGCTGTCATCCTGCACCTAGTGCTAGTGGTGTGTATACTCTGGCTTCCCAGCAGCCATTCTTCATTTCTCTACGAACTCCAGCTTCATTCCTCATTTACCTATGAACCCCAGCTTCATTCTTCATTTACCTGCGAACCCCAGCTTCATTCTTCATTTACCTGCGAACCCCAGCTTAATTTCTCATTTACCTGCGAACCCCAGCTTCATTCTTCATTTACCTGCGAACCCCAGCTTCATTTCTCATTTACCAGCGAACTCCAGCTTCATCTTCAGTTTACCTACGAACACTAATATTATTTACAGCTTCACCTTTATTTCCCATCATCACGTTATTCCTCACCTGGGCTCCCAAGTTTTATACAGAACTTTGTGTTATTCCGGATCACTGGTCCCAACCAGCACTGTGTTTTATCATCCCCTGTGACATTATTCTTTCATGCACCTTTTATGACTTTTTCTTTAATAAAACCCGTTTAAGTTACTCCAGTTGTCGTGGTCACGTCTTCGGGCTCTACATAGCGCTACCTTGCATATGTCTAGGAGTCTACTCACTCCTCCTACATTCCGGTATCCATCAGCCCCTACAACTGAGGCTTCCAGTTACTATCATCAGCCCTCAGTTGTGACAGTATAGAAGGGGACTGGGGTAAGGAGAGGGGCACTGTCTGTTTCACTTGTACTGGGCTCCACAATTTCTGATGGCAGCCCTGCTAGAGTGGTCACCCGCCATTGTCACTCACCCTTGCTGCTCCGATGGCACCTGATCCACCTACTGAACTGGAGAGGCTCCCTTTGCCCCCGCCTGCACCACTTGCTGCCAGCAACACTGCGGATGTCATTATAGACGTTGCATTGCTTGCCTGCAGCTGCCTGTAGGAACCAGCACTGGCTGGAGTGAGAATGCACGGACTGCAGAAGGGATGAAGTAGCTGCCAAGTTTCAGTACTGAAACAGAGGAGAACTTGAGGAGGGAGTGGAGGGTGCACAGTAATGAGTATACAGATGGGGAGAGGACCACAATAACTAGTATACAGATGGGGAGAAGACCACAATAATCGGTATACAGATGGGGAGAAGACCACAATAATCGGTATACAGATGGGGAGAGGGCCACAATAAGTGGTATACAGATTAGGATGGGGCACAGTAAAGTAAAGCTGGGGAGGGGACCACAATAATGGGTATACAAGATGGGAAGTGGACAAATTATTGGGTATACAGATGAGGGAGGGGTTTATAGATTTTGTGTACAATTGTTTTATACCTTTCATTGTTGGGGACGGAGTTTAATATATTTATCTTTATTTTATTTTCTATGTATATTTTATATTTTTTATGTGTATATATATATATATATATATATATATATATATATATATAAAGCAATGGGAGTATGGCGCCACAGGTGAGCGTGGATAGAAATAAATAAATAAGTAAAATTATTACTATACAGACACTCCCTTATTCATATAGGGTGTCAGCTACCCCCTAAGTATTCAGCATGGGTAAGATGCCTTAATAACTATATATATATATATATATATATATATACACACACACACACTCTCATGATTCCATTTTTCCATCAAATTTGATTTTTTTTGCATAGAAAGCCAAGGCCACTTCCTTGTGTTGTCCCCCCCCCCCCCCCCCCCGACCCCCTTCCGGGCTGAAAGTTGCCAGCCAGCCCCTGTGGGTTGGTATACAAACTCTGTAGCATACAGGCAGAGCCGTAATTGAACATTTTGGTGCCCTTTGACAAAAGCAAAATTGGTGACCCTCCCTCCATATTTAAAACAGGGACAGTACATGACAAAATTGCATGCCAAAAATATAGGGGCGTGGCTTCACGGGGGAAGAGGCATGGTCACAAAATAGTACCAATTCATATTACGCCACGCAGTAGTGTCCATTATTCAGATTATGCTGCAAAGTAGTGTCCATTATTCAAATTACTGCCAGGTAGAGCACCCTTTTGCACATAACTGCCAGGCAGAGCCCCTTTTACATATTACTGCCAGGTAGATCCCCTTTTTATACATTACTCTCAGATAGAGCCCCCTTTTACACATTATGGCCAGGCAGAGCCCCCTTTTATACATTACTGCCAGGTAGAGCCCCTTTTACACATTACTGCCAGGTACAGCCCCCTTTTACACATTACTGCCAGGTAGAGCCCCCTTTTACACATTACTGCCAGGTGGGGCCCCCTTTTACACATTACTGCCAGGTAGAGCCCCCCTTTACACATTACTGCCAGGTAGAGCCTCCTTTTACACATTACACCAGGTAGAGACCCTTTTACGTGTGTGTTGTGTGTGTGTATATACACTTATGTTTGGTAGGGACGCAGCAGATACAGAAGGGGAAACTGGGAGAGGTGGAGATTCACGAGGGACAGGAAACTGCAGTGCTGCCCAGCGACAACTACCTGGTCGCTGCTGCTAGCAAGCAACAGCCGGATAATACTAGAGCTGCGGCGGCACAGCCATGCGGGTGTTGCCAGCAGTTCTGTGCCCACAGTGCATATGCTGGCACACCACTAGTTACATCCCTGCATACATGCAGTGTGAACAACAGGGCACTGCAGTGTATATAATTGATCATAGTAAGTGATTTGGTATATGTAGGAATAGGCTGCAGATGGGGGAAGATAAAACAAATCATACTGATACATACAGTAAATAAACAGCTGTCGTGCTCTGCAGGCAGAAAATATTCTAGGAAATACTATATGGTTTAAGGCTTGGGTCTATACAGTATGTACTAAGCTGCGGATTATAACAAAGGAATATTAAATGCAATGGTTTTGCATTCAGTATTATTGCTTTTTTAAATCCTGAGGACAAAACCTCTGAAAGTCAGCAGCTTAGTAAATTTAGCCCTTTAGTCAATCTCCTAAATTGCTTATAGTAGGAAAATTCTCATAGTCTAAAGCCCGGTGGGGTGGGGGGTGTCGAGGCACACCAACAGGTTTTTTTTAAGGAGAGATTTTATCTTTGTTTTATCATGCCACACTGTAGTGCCGCTCAGTCACATCATGCCACACTGTGGTGCCCTCGAGATCCTATTATGCCACATTGTAGTGCCCCTTGTCATAGTATGCCACACTGTAGTGCCCCCCAACATTACATTATGACACACTGTAGTGCCACCAGGTCACATTATGCAAAAAAAGATTGCCCTTGTTATACCATTACACACTACATTGCCCTTGTCACATCATGCCGCAGTGTCCCACATCATGCCACACTGTAGTGCCATTCAGACCAGCGCACTTCTTCTCACCTCAGGGCTCTCTAGGCTCCATTAGCAGTCCGCTTGTCTGATCTTCTGGCTTTAAATTCACTTGCTCTGCCTCCAGCGTCCTGGCAATAGGAGAGGGAAGGTGGCTGTAGTGCATTTGGTGAGGGAAATGAGCCGGGCTGCAGCATTGAGGCATTGAGGATAGATTGGAGTGGAGAGAGGTAATTGTCAGGGAGGCCAGTTAGGAGGAGATTACAATAATCCAGTCTGGAAATAATCAGTGAGTGAATAATGGTCTTAGTGGCATCCTGGGTGAGAAAAGGTCTGATCCTGGAAATGTTTTTGAGATGAAAATGACAGGTTTGTGAGAGGTGCTGAATGTGTGGTGTTGAAGGAGAGGGAGGAGTCAAGGATTATGCCAAGACAGCATACTTGGGGGTTAGAGGAGATAGTTGTGCCAGCAATGGATAATGAGATTGTGGGAGGTGAGGTTGTACGGGAGGGTGGAAAGATGATCAGCTCAGTCTTAGACATGTTGAGTTTAAGAAAGCGCTGGGACATCCAGGAAGAGATAGCAGAAAGACAGTTGGAGGTACGAGTGAGGAGAGCTGTGAAGAGATCAGGGGAGGAAAGGTAGATTTGAGTGTCATCAGCATAGAGGTGATATTGGAAGTTAAAAGAACTAACGAGTTCACCTAAAGAGGACGTATAGAGAGAGAAAAGGAGAGGACCAAGAACAGAGCCTTGGGGGACACCAACAGTTAGTGGGAGTGGGGGGGAGGTAGAGTCATGAGAGGAGACAGAGAAGGAATGATCAGAGAGGTAGGAGGACAGTCAGGAGAGGGCAGTATCACGCAGACCAAGAGAGTGAAGATTTTGCAGAAGGAGAGGGTGGTCCACAGTGTCAAAAGCAGCAGAGAGGTTAAGAAGAATAAGCAGAGAGTAGTGGCCCTTAGATTTGGCTGCATGGAGGTCACTGCAGACTTTAGGAATTAGAAATTAGGAATTAGGAATGAAGAAGAAGGAAGACCTGACCACAGAAGAAGCTCCAGTGGAAGAAAAAAGAGAAGGCGCCACTGGCCAGCACAGGCCAGTGACATAGAGCAAGTAGCTGCGGACCAGAGAGTGTTTCAGTGGTGGAAAGAAAAAGCTGCATGAAGCTCCCCACTGCAGCCTCTCCCAGCACCATGGTAGGCCTACTTTGACCACCTACTCTCATTTAACCCTCCCTAGACCACCAGATTTGTCTGGCACTAAGCCTGTGAGCGCAGTAAGGCCACAGGCCTGTGTTGCATGTTAGGCAGGTGAGAGCAGGGCCGTCTTAACAGCAGTGTGGGCCCCTGGGCACAACAATGCACTGGGGCTCCCACCTATCCTTCAGCTGTAGGGGTTGGGGGTGCTATCAGCAGCAGCTTTGATGTCCCGTGGGCAGTAGGGGGTGTTCTATCTTCTGCTCAGCATGTAGGACCTGGAGCAGTAATTTCTGCTAATTAATCCTTTACTGCACAGATGCAGCGGAGGGAACACTAAACTGTATAAGGGGGCATTGGGCTGAATGAAGGGGCCCTGGTACATGACTTCCAGGGTGGTAGGGGGTGTTTAATACGCAGGGGAGGGGTGGATAGTGGAGTGGGCTTAATATTCACCATTTTCCGGTGAGAGGGCAGCTTGCTTGACTGCAGATATCTTCAGTTCCTGGAAATAGATTTCTTAGCTTTGAATGGGATAAAAACACTAAAGAGTCTCACCTTTCAGGAGGTACTGGGGGCTTGGGGATCAGAGTTCAGAGGCCAGAGCAATCCACCAACGAAAATATAAAACTGTATACCAGGCGTGCAGAGCTGGAGCAGGGACAAGCTGCTGGAAGTCTGATATCTCTGGTTCTGGGCATAGTAGAGACAAGCTGCCAGTGTTCACCAAAAGGGAGAGTCCCAGCTTTTGGACTATACCCTCAGAAAAACTATGGCCCTCATTCCGAGTTGTTCGCTCGCAAGGCGAATGTAGCAGAGTTACACACGCTAAGCCGCCGCCTACTGGGAGTGAATCTTAGCTTCTTAAAATTGCGACCGATGTATTCGCAATAATGCGATTACTAACTACTTAGCAGTTTCAGAGTAGCTCCAGACTTACTCTGCCTGTGCGATCATTTCAGTGCTTGTCGTTCCTGGTTGACGTCACAAACACACCCAGCGTTCGCCCAGGCACTCCCACCGTTTCTCCGGCCACTCCTGCGTTTTTCCCGGAAACGGTAGCGTTTTCAGCCACACGCCCCTGAAACGCCGTGTTTCCGCCCAGTAACACCCATTTCCTGTCAATCACATTACGTTCGCCGGAGCGAAGAAAAAGCCGTGAGTAAAAATACTTTCTTCATAGTAAAGTTACTTGGCGCAGTCGCAGTGCGAACATTGCGCATGCGTACTAAGCGGATTTTCACTGCGATGCGATGAAAAATACCGAGCGAACAACTCGGAATGAGGGCCTATAAGTCAAACAGAATCCGAGATATCTGGCTGGGAAGAGCAATTAATAGGCTTGGATGGGGACCACTGCTTTGAAGTCGGATATCTCTGGTTCCACTTGCCCGATTTTCAAAAATCTGGTACCCCTGGAAAGAGGGGACCCTCAGCTATCAGCCTAGTGTCCTTACACTCCTGGGAACCTTGGGAAAGTGCCCATTGAACCCATACGAAAAGATGGCCCTGGGTGAGAGCCAATGCTCCTGGTAAGTGACCCTGGGCATTAGACCCAGGTCACTGCATCATTATTTTGAAGTGGGGGAATGGAAATATCAGGGGGCTCGTTACTATGTAAAGCCCCCTGATATTTCCATACCCCCAAAATTTCCACTATATATACATGCGCAAACACAGTGATGTGGAAACTTGCATCTGATGTGATTCAAAAATACAAAGGTGATGCAATCAAATATTCATAAGGGACAATCACATCTCCATACCATAGAAGAATAAACGTAATGCTCACCTGTGAAGTTTGCCTTCCTATGTGCCAAATTGGATGGTTTCTCGATGGCACAGTTAGCATATGGTATGTACAAATGGTGTACCCTGGGTGTTGTGGTGGGCACAGATAAGTTAGGTATACTATAGATGGCAGCTTCAGCATATCATCTTCATTAGAAATGACTCCATCAGCTTTATCCACTTCAGGATGTAGCAGAGAGGCTAGCCCCATACACAGGGGCGGATTGGGGACTAAAAGTGGCACTGGAAAAATTTCTGGAAGTGGCCTCACGTAGTCTGCACCAAATCAACCATAGGCGTAGTCAACCCAAAAGTGGGTGGGATTACTACATCACTATGGCCCAGATTTATCAAGCCTTGAAGAGTGATAAATTGCACAATGATAAAGTACCAGCCAACCAGCTCCTAACTGTCAGGTTACAGGCTGTTATTGAAAAATAACAGGAGTTGATTGGTTGGCACTTTATTGTTAGGATATGGTGCACTCTGTACCTGTCTCTTTCTGTGTATCAGTCTATCTCAGCATTCTGTTCTGTCAACTGCGGCTGGTACTGTCCTCATCCCTGAGCTGTGGGAGAGACTGGGCCCACCAATATCCCTTTAGTGTTACTTCCTTTAAGTCCCCATTGTCCCTTTCAGTGATCCCTCTTTTTTACTTCCAATTGTCACATAAGTGATCCCTCCTTTTAGTCTCCATTTCAAGGATCCCTCTTATAGTCCCCTCCTGCCCGCAGAGCCCTGGGGCACTCACCCTGCTTCCCAATCTCTGCAATGTGCTTGGAGCTTGGGATCGATGCCATCTTGTTGATATTGGTGATCTTCCTGCGAACGGTTAGTGCGGCTGGACACTCAAGCAAAAGAACGTCCTCCTCACTGGGCCTCTCGTTGTCCTTCTCATCAACCTCCATCCAGTGTGGCCAGCCTCACTCGGATGTCCTCCAGCTCGGGGGCCCAAGAGTCCGCGGTAGCCCCTGCACCCTGCATGGAATTATCAGCAGTGGGAGTGGGACCTCTGTGTCAGTTACTCTTCTCAGGGGCCAGGCGACTCGTCTTCTCCGTGAAGCAAGAGACACATCACAGCGCTATTGGAGTGAGGTGGGGGTAGATGGTCATGTGGGAGGTGCAGTGTCCGGGGTCATGGGGCAGCTAGGCAGTCTCTTATCAGGATGCACGGCACTGCCAGTGCCTGTACATTGTGCTGTGGCTTGCCAGGCAAGGTGGCGTGAGGTGGTGGCTGACATTAGGCGTTTGCCTATGCTCATTATAGCGGCGGCTGTCAGCAGCATAAGTGCAGTGCGGAGGAGCTCTGAGCTTCTGAACTCATGAGAGCAAGCTCAGAGCTCCTCCGTGCTGCTGTCAGTGTGAGTGAGCGGGGCCACATGTGCTACTGAGCTGAGAAGCCACAGGCAGCAGTCAGCGGCAGCCCCACGTCAGTCAGACAGGCTTCCCGGACAAATTGAGTGACACGTAACTGTGAGCAGGTCACAGTCTGATGAAAATAATGATCACCACACATATGACAGGAGATTGCAGCACTAAATGAATATAGCAATTTCAACCCAGTAGTTTGCAATACAGTAGTGACTAGGGAATGGGCAATAACTCTTTCAAATGATTAAACAGTTTTCTTTATTTTAACTGCTGCAGCGCCTCTTTGGCTATAACTAAGGAAAAATCTGATTTCTCAATTTTCACAACATACAGTACTATACTTTAAGCGCACAATAAACTTAGCAAAACATAGTTAAAGTATATGGTGATAACAACACAAATGAATTAACAAATAAATCAAAACTGTTCAGTATTTGTGTACACAAAGTTCTCTCATCAGAGTATTCGGTTGCTGGACGATTACTGATTGATAACATGCATGTATTTCTAATCTACAATAGTCAATAGCAAAGTATCTGATGCTGTTCTTTCTTGATACCAGGGAACAATAGCTTTGGCTTTGCAATGTTAAGGCACAATAAATCGTTACACTTTCAATATGGCATTTATCTTAAGCACTTCTCATTATCAATCATTTGGCTTATTATACCTGTTAAACTCAGGTAACAATGCACTAGTTCAGGGGTCAGGGAACTTTTTTACCTTTTACCCCAAAATATATTTAGATGCGCTGACGTTACCCCCTTGATTTGAAAGGAAGGAAATCATATATTATTGTGCATATATACTGGTTATCACTGTTTATATGGCATTTCTGAGACACTGTATATTATATAGATACTGATACTATATACACTGCTCAAAAAAAATAAAGGGAACACTAAAATAACACATCCTAGATCTGAATGAATGAAATATTCTTATTAAATACTTTGTTCTTTACATAGTTGAATGTGCTGACAACAAAATCACACAAACATTATCAATGGAAATCAAATTTATAACCCATGGAGGTCTGGATTTGGAGTCACACTCAAAATTAAAGTGGAAAAACACACTACAGGCTGATCCAACTTTGATGTAATGTCCTTAAAACAAGTCAAAATGAGGCTCAGTAGTGTGTGTGGCCTCCACGTGCCTGTATGACCTCCCTACAACACCTGGGCATGCTCCTGATGAGGTGGCGGATGGTCTCCTGAGGGATCTCCTCCCAGACCTGGACTAAAGCATCCGCCAACTCCTGGACAGTCTGTGGTGCAACGTGGCATTGGTGGATGGAGCGAGACATGATGTCCCAGATGTGCTCAATTGGATTCAGGTCTGGGGAATGGGCTGTCCAGTCCATGGCATCAATGCCTTCGTCTTGCAGGAACTGCTGACACACTCCAGCCACATGAGGTCTAGCATTAGGAGGAACCCAGGGCCAACCGCACCAGCATATGGTCTCACAAGGGGTCTGAGGATCTCATCTCGGTACCTAATGGCAGTCAGGCTACCTCTGGCAAGCACATGGAGGGCTGTGCGGCCCCTCAAAGAAATGCCACCCTACAACATTACTGACCCACTGCCAAACCGGTCATGCTGGAGGATGTTGCAGGCAGTAGAACGTTCTCCTTGGCTTCTCCAGACTCTGTCACGTCTGTCACATGTGCTCAGTGAGAACCTGCTTTCATCTGTGAAGAGCACAGGGCGCCAGTGGCGAATTTGACAGTCTTGGTGTTCTCTGGCAAATGCCAAACGTCCTGCACTGTGTAGGGCTGTAAGCACAACCCCCACCTGTGGACGTCGGGCCCTCAATGATCGTTTGAGTAGACACATGCACATTTGTGGCTTGCTGGAGGTCATTTTGTAGGGCTCTGGCAGTGTTCCTCCTGTTCCTCCTTGCACAAAGGCGGAGGTAGCGGTCCTGCTGCTGGGTTGTTGCCCTCCTACGGCCTCCTCCACGTCTCCTGATGTACTGGCCTGTCTCCTGGTAGTGCCTCCATGCTCTGGACACTATGCTGACACACACAGCAAACCTTCTTGCCACAGCTCACATTGATGTGCCATACTGGATGAGCTGCACTACTTGAGCCACTTGTGTGGGTTGTAGACTCCGTCTCATGCTACCACTAGAGTGAAAGCACCGCCAGCTTTCAAAAGTGACCAAAACATCAGCCAGAAAGCCTAGGAGCTGAGAAGTGGTCTGTGGTCACCACCTGCAGAACAACTCCTTTATTGGGGGTGTCTTGCTAATTGCCTATAATTTCCACCTGTTGTCTATTCCATTTGCACAACAGCATGTGAAATTGATTGTCAATCAGTGTTGCTTCCTAAGTGGACAGTTTGATTTCACAGAAGTGTGATTGACTTAGAGTTACATTGTGTTGTTTAAGTTTCCCCTATATTTTTTTGAGCAGTGTATATATATATGTGTGTGTGTGTGTGTGTGTGTGTGTGTGTGTGTGTGTGTGTGTGTGTGTGTGTGTGTGTGTATATATATATATATATATATATATATATATATATATCTATATCTTTTTATTTATTATTTTTTGGCAATGAATGGGTTAATTAACACTTTCTCCCCAAAACACCAGAATGAATGTAAGAAAGATGGATGAGGGGGGAAGGGGCACGACTTTTAGGAGACATAGTGAGCCGGGTGGGGCTGTGTCTCGGCAGCGCGACCGTCCATTACCCCCAGGAATTTCATTTTTACCCCATTTGGGGTAATTTACCCCTGTTCCCTGACCACTGCACTAGTAGCTCAAATAAGATTTATTTCACGCTCTCTGCACGAACTCAGTCTGTTGAAAAAATTAGGATTAAACAGTAAATGTTTCTGATTCTGAAGATACTTTTAATATCTCTAAGAAAAGCTCAGTATCTGTCAAGAATCCTCAGTATCTTTCATATACTTTCTCAATGGCACTTTGAACAGTTCTCAGCAGCTCTTATACAGTTCGCAGTATATCTGCGTCTCCCTTTTACAACTCTTTTACTTACAGTCTCCATAGATCTCAGCTGTGACTCCATTGCTGACACACTGTCTTGGGCCTTAAGTGGGGGTACACCCAGGGGTTCAAAGGGGACATCTGTACCAGGCCCCAAGGATCAGAGGTGCCCCAAGGATATGCCACTTAGTACACGGCAGGCATGTGAGCTGTCTTGTCCAAACAGGGCAGCGAGCTGTAGGTGGTGTGGGCGCAGCCTCAGAGTGACAGGAGCGTCTCACACACAGTGACTGTGCAGTGTGAGTGTGCACCCTCTCTTCCGGGTCCAGCTCTGTTGCAGGCAATTACCATATCATGGCAGCAGCTCCAGTTGGCCAGGTCTCCCGTGCCCTGTGCTGGCCTCTTCTGGTGGGTATGAGGTCTCTCTCCAGGGTAAGAGTGGATTGTTGATGGCTTTGGGATGAGGTGAGGGAGCTAGGAGACGCAGACTTTTTGGTGTGTGGGGGAGGAAGGAGATATATACATATTTATGTGTATAGAGTTTCCAGAAGACAGTGGCACTCTAGGGTAGCAGTAAACCAATCGTGCTTTTAATCACTCATCAATGTTTCGGGGTTTCACCCCCTTCTTAAGGATCCTGATGAAGGGGATTAAGCCCCGAAATCTTGATGAGTGATTAAAAGCATGATTGGTTTACTGCTATCCCGTAGTGCCGCTGTCTTCTGGAAACTACATTCTGGGGGTGCTGTCCCCTGTATGAGGGCACCCGGATAATTTACAAAGTATAGTAGTAAGTGCCGGATACTTGCATTAACTTATATGTGTATAGATAAATAAATAAAATAAGATTTTACTCACCGGTAAATCTATTTCTCGTAGTCCGTAGTGGATGCTGGGAACTCCGTAAGGACCATGGGGAATAGCGGCTCCGCAGGAGACTGGGCACAACTAAATAAAGCACTAGGACTACCTGGTGTGCACTGGCTCCTCCTACTATGACCCTCCTCCAGACCTCAGTTAGGATACTGTGCCCGGAAGAGCTGACACAATAAGGAAGGATTTTGAATCCCGGGTAAGACTCATACCAGCCACACCAATCACACCGTATAACTCGTGATATTATACCCAGTTAACAGTATGAAATATAACTGAGCCTCTCAACAGATGGCTCAACAATAACCCTTTAGGTAACAATAACTATATACAAGCATTGCAGACAGTCAGCACTTGGGACGGGCGCCCAGCATCCACTACGGACTACGAGAAATAGATTTACCGGTGAGTAAAATCTTATTTTCTCTGACGTCCTAGTGGATGCTGGGAACTCCGTAAGGACCATGGGGATTATAACAAAGCTCCCAAACGGGCGGGAGAGTGCGGATGACTCTGCAGCACCGAATGAGAGAACTCAAGGTCCTCCTCAGCCAGGGTATCAAATTTGTAGAATTTTGCAAACGTGTTTGACCCTGACCAAGTAGCAGCTCGGCAAAGTTGTAAAGCCGAGACCCCTCGGGCAGCCGCCCAAGAAGAGCCCACCTTCCTCGTGAAATGGGCTTTCACTGATTTAGGATGCGGCAGTCCAGCCGCAGAATGCGCAAGCTGAATTGTGCTACAAATCCAGCGAGCAATCGTCTGCTTCGAAGCAGGAGCACCCAGCTTGTTGGGTGCATACAGGATAAATAGCGAGTCAGTTTTCCTGACTCCAGCCGTCCTGGAAACCTTAAATTTTCAAGGCCCTGACTACGTCCAGTAACTTGGAATCCTCCAAGTCCCTAGTAGCCGCAGGCACTACGATAGGTTGGTTCAAGTGAAACGCTGATACCACCTTAGGGAGAAACTGGGGACGAGTCCTCAATTCTGCCCTATCCATATGGAAAATCAGATAAGGGCTTTTACATGACAAAGCCGCCAATTCTGATACACGCCTGGCCGAAGCCAAGGCCAACAACATGACCACTTTCCACGTGAGATATTTTAAATCCACGGTTTTCAGTGGCTCAAACCAATGTGACTTTAGGAAACTCAACACCACGGTGAGATCCCAAGGTGCCACCGGAGACACAAAAAGAGGCTGAGTATGCAGCACTCCCTTAACAAAAGTCTGAACTTCAGGCAGTGAAGCCAGTTCTTTTTGGAAGAAAATGTACAGAGCCGAAATCTGGACCTTAATGGAAGCCAATTTTAGGCCCATAGTCACTCCTGACTGTAGGAAGTGCAGAAATCGTCCCAGTTGAAATTCTTCTGTTGGGGCCTTCCTGGCCTCACACCAAGCAACATATTGTCACCATATGCGGTGATAATGTTGTGCGGTCACATCATTCCTAGCCCCAATCAGCGTAGGAATGACTTCTTCCGGAATGCCTTTTTCCTTTAGGATCCGGTGTTCAACCACCATGCCGCCAAACGCAGCCGCGGTAAGTCTTGGAACAGACAAGGCCCCTGCTGCAGCAGGTCCTGTCTGAACGGCAGAGACCATGGGTCCTCTGAGATCATTTCTTGAAGTTCTGGGTACCAAGCTCTTCTTGGCCAATCCGGAACCACGAGTATAGTTCTTACTCCTCTCCTTCTTATTATTCTCAGTACCTTAGGTATGAGAGGCAGAGGAGGGAACACATACACCGACTGGTACACCCACGGTGTCACCAGAGCGTCCCCAGCTATCGCCTGAGGGTCCCTTGACCTGGCGCAATATCTTTTTAGCTTTTTGTTGAGGCGGGACGCCATCATGTCCACCTGTGGCCTTTCCCAATGGTGTACAATCATTTGGAAGACTTCCGGATGAAGTCCCCACTCTCCCGGGTGGAGGTCATGTCTGCTGAGAAAATCTGCTTCCCAGTTGTCCACTCCGGGAATGAACACTGCTGAGAGTGCTAACACATGATTTTCCGCCCATCGGAGAATCCTTGTGGCTTCTGCCATCGCCATCCTGCTTCTTGTGCCGCCCTGTTGGTTTACATGGGCGACCGCCGTGATGTTGTCTGACTGAATCAGTACCGGCTGGTTTTGAAGCAGGGGTCTTGCTTGACTTAGGGCATTGTAAATGGCCCTCAGTTCCAGAATGTTTATGTGTAGGGAAATCTCCTGATTCGACCATAGTCCCTGGAAGTTTTTTCCCTGTGTGACTGCCCCCCAGCCTCGAAGGCTGGCATCCGTGGTCACCAGAACCCAGTCCTGTATGCCGAATCTGCGGCCCTCTCGAAGATGAGCACCCTGCAGTCACCACGGTAGAGATACCCTGGTCCTTGGAGACAGGGTTATCAGCCGATGCATCTGAAGATGCGATCCGGACCACTTGTCCAACAGGTCCCACTGAAAAGCTCTTGCATGGAACCTGCCGAATGGCATTGCTTCGTAGGAAGCTACCACTTTTCCCAGGACTCGCGTGCAGTGATGCACCGACACCTGTTTTGATTTCAGGAGGCCTCTGACTAGAGATGACAGCTCCTCGGCTTTCTCCTCCGGGAGAAACCCTTTTTTCTGTTCTGTGTCCAGAACCATCCCCAGGAACAGTAGACATAGTGCTACCTCGACCAATAACTGCTCCTTGGACCTCGCCTTTATCAGGAGATCGTCCAAGTACGGGATAATTAAAAACTCCCTTTTTTTGAAGGAGTATCATCATTTCGGCCATTACCTTGGTAAATGCTCTCGGTGCCGTGGACAGACCGAACGGCAACGTCTGGAATTGGTAACGACAAACCTGTACCACAAAACTGAGGTACTCCTGGTGAGGATGGTAAATGGGGACATACAGGTAAGCATCCTTGATGTCCAGAGATACCATGTGATCTCCCTCGTCCAGGCTTGCAATAACCGCCCTGAGCGATTTCATTTTTAAGTTGAACCTTCGTATATAAGTGTTCAAGGATTTCAGTTTTAAAATGGGTTTCACCAAACCGTCTGGTTTCGGTACCACAACATTGTGGAATAGTAACCCCGGCCTTGCTGAAGGAGGGGTACCTTGATTTTCACCTGCTGGTGAGGTAACGGCGAGAGGGAGTCGCCTCGAACTCCAGCTTGTATCCCTGTGATACTACATGCAGAACCCAGGGATCCACCTGTGAGCGAGCCCACTGGACGCTGAAGTTCTCGAGATGCGCCCCCCACCGCACCTGGCTACACCTGTGGAGCCCCCGCGTCATGCGGTGGACTCAGAGGAAGCGGGGGAAGAATTTTGATCCTGGGAACTGGCTGACTGGTGCAGCTTTTTCCCTCTTCCCTTGTCTCTGTGCAGAAAGGAAGCGCCTTTGACCCGCTTGCTTTTCTGAAGCCGAAAGGACTGTACCTGATAATACAGTGGTTTCTTAGGCTGTGAGGAAAACCTGAGGTAAAAAAGTTTTTCTTCCCAGCTGTTGCTGTGGATATGAGGTCCCAGAGACCATCCCCAAACAATTCCTCACTCTTATAAGGCAGAATCTCTATGTGCCTTATAAAGTCAGCATCACCTGTCCAGTGCCGGGTCTCTAATACCTTCCTGGCAGAATGGACATTGCATTAATTCAGGATGCCAGCCGGCAAAATATCCCTCTGTGCATCCCTCATATATAAGACGACGTCTTTAATATGCTCTTATGTTAGTAAAATAGTATCCCTGTCTGACAGGGTCACAGACCACGCTGCAGCAGCACTATCCATGCTGAGGTAATTGCAGGTCTCAGTCTAGTACCTGAGTGTGTAAATACAGACTTCAGGATAGCCTCCTGCTTTTTATCAACAGGTACCTTCAAAGTGGCCGTATCCTAAGACGGCAGAAATGTGTAACACATTTTTTTTATTGCCGGGATCATGCAACGGATGTTCCTAGTGGATTGTGTATATGTCTCAACCTCGTCGACACTGGAGTCAGACTCCGTGTCGACATCTGTGTCTGCCATCTGAGGTAACGGGCGTTTTTTGAGCCCCTGA
The DNA here is from genome assembly GCF_028390025.1 of Pseudophryne corroboree. NCBI lineage: Eukaryota > Metazoa > Chordata > Amphibia > Anura > Myobatrachidae > Pseudophryne > Pseudophryne corroboree. The sequence goes on along the minus strand of NC_086446.1, from coordinate 186,422,781 downwards.
TGGCCTTTGAGACGCCTGGGCAGGCGCGGGCTGAGAAGCCGGCTGTCCCACAGCTGTTACGTCATCCAGCCTTTTATGTAAGGAATTGACACTGTCGGTTAATACCTTCCACCTATCCATCCACTCTGGTGTCGGCCCCACAGGGGCGACATCACATTTTTCGGCATCTGCTCCGCCTCCACATAAGCCTCCTCATCAAACATGTCGACACAGCCGTACCGACACACCGCACACACACAGGGAATGCTCTTACTGAGGACAGGACCCCACAAAGCCCTTTGGGGAGACAGAGAGAGAGTATGCCAGCACACACCAGAGCGCTATATAATGTAGGGATTAACACTATAATTGAGTGAATTTTCCCCATAGCTGCTTGTATAAACAATATTGAGCCTAAATTTAGTGCCCCCCCTCTCTTTTTAACCCTTTGAGCCTGAAAACTACAGGGGAGAGCCTGGGGAGCTGTCTTCCAGCTGCACTGTGAAGAGAAAATGGCGCCAGTGTGCTGAGGGAGATAGCCCCGCCCCTTTTTCGGCTGACTTTTCTCCCGCTTTTTTATGGATTCTGGCAGGGGTATTTATCACATATATAGCCTCTGGGACTATATATTGTGATTATTTTGCCAGCCAAGGTCTTAATATTGCTGCTCAGGGCGCCCCCCCCCCCCCCCCCCCAGCGCCTTGCACCCATCAGTGACCGGAGTGTGAGGTGTGCATGAGGAGCAATGGCGCACAGCTGCAGTGCTGTGCGCTACCTTGGTGAAGACTGAAGTCTTCTGCCGCCGATTTTCCGGAACACTTCTTGCTTCTGGCTCTGTAAGGGGGCCGGCGGCGCGGCTCCGGGACCGAACATCAAGGCCGGTTCCTGCGGTCGATCCCTCTGGAGCTAATGGTGTCCAGTAGCCTAAGAAGCCCAAGCTACCACCAGTTAGGTAGGTTCGCTTCTTCTCCCCTTAGTCCCTCGCTGCAGTGAGTCTGTTGCCAGCAGATCTCACTGTAAAATAAAAAACCTAAATATACTTTCTTTCTAGGAGCTCAGGAGAGCCCCTAGTGTGCATCCAGCTCAGCCGGGCACAGGATTCTAACTGAGGTCTGGAGGAGGGTCATAGTGGGAGGAGCCAGTGCACACCAGGTAGTCCTAGAGCTTTCTTTTGTTGTGCACAGTCTCCTGCGGAGCCGCTATTCCCCATGGTCCTTACGGAGTTCCCAGCATCCACTAGGACGCCAGAGAAATATATTTATTAACAGTTTCTTATATAGCGCAGCAAATTCCATTGCACTTTAATACAGGTTGAGTATCCCATATCCAAATATTCCGAAATACGGAATATTCCGAAATACGGACTTTTTTTAATGAGAGTGAGATAGTGAAACCTTATTTTTTTGATGACTCAATGTACACAAACTTTGTTTAATACACAAAGTTATTAAAAATATTGTATTAAATGACCTTTAGGCTGTGTGTATAAGGTGTATATGAAACATAAGTGAATTGTGTGAATGTACACACACTTTGTTTAATGCACAAAGTTATAAAAAATATTGGCTAAAATGACCTTCAGGCTGTGTGTATAAGGTGTATATGTAACATAAATGCATTCTGTGCTTAGATTTAGGTCCCAACACCATGATATCTCATTATGGTATGCAATTATTCCAAAATACGGAAAACTCCGATATCCAAAATACGTCTGGTCCCAAGCATTTTGGATAAGGGATACTCAACCTGTATAGATAGATAGATAGATAGATAGATAGATAGATAGATAGATAGATAGATAGATATCTGAGGGGCCCCAGAGATATTACTGTACCGGGCCCCAACATTTCTGTTGCCAGCCCTGGGTACACCTTAAGTGATATATTGGACAATATGTCATTTTGAGGCAAATTGAAGTGACATATCATCCACATCACATAGTGTGTACACTCAATCGCACATTCATGAGCGTCATCAGCGGGGTTGTCCCAGTGTGTGGCCAACCAATATTACCCTTTCATCGGTCATTGGGGCAGTTGGGATACACATCGTTCTGATGTGTACCCAGCCTAAAGGGGGGTACACACGGAGAGATCTGCTCTTAAATTCTAAGCAATCTGACTCTCTTGTGTATGGCTCACAGCGATAGCACATGTTGCTATCGCCGGTGCTAGATTGGTCTGCCTGCAGGCTCAATCTAGCAGGTTGTTCACTTCAACGCTGTGTGAAGTGAGCCCCCTTCCCCCTCATTCAGCACACATCGCGTTGAGTGCTGAGCGGTATGTGATAGATCGCTCAGCACACATCTCTAGGTGTGTACTCCCCTTTAGTCTCACTCACTGTTGGCACCTCTGCAGGGGTCACTTAGTGACTTCTGCCAGTCTCACCACTTCAGCGACAACACTTTGCCCAGTCTCTTGTCTCTCATAGCAGAGCTGCGGCTCCTGATCCCGCTCTGTACTCTACTCGATGTCACCCGGTCTCAACTGCCCATGTCCAGACCGGTGAATCACTGTTATTATTTATTTATTAACAGTTTCTTATACAACAAATTCCGTTGCGCTTTACAATTGGAAATAACAATGATATAACAAAACTGGGTCATAAACAGTCATAGAGGTAGGAAGGCCCTGCTCGCAAGCTTACAATCTATAGGTCAACCTCCTAAATTGCAATATCTATTGGCTCCCATAGAGCCAGGAGTATCACACTTATAAGGAAGAAAACAAGTATATAGTGTAATACAATGAAGGTGAAAAATGAATAAAAATGTTCAAATGTTCAAAAAAGCATTGTATCATGTGGATGTTTTGATGACTCCTATCAATGGTATCTTTAATATTCACTTCCAATAATAGACTTTTTCTCATAGCACAATTTCCCATTTTCACAATAAACAGCACAAATGTAATATATACAAACATATAACTGAAATTATTAATAAATATAATAACGTGCATAAAAGAAATTAATAAAAGGTAGCCTTATATGGTGGGTGTGGACTATATTATCAAGGGCCCTCATTCCGAGTTGTTCGCTCGGTAAAAATCTTCGCATCGCAGCGATTTTCCGCTTAATGCGCATGCGCAATGTTCGCACTGCGACTGCGCCAAGTAAATTTGCTATGCACTTAGTAATTTTACTCACGGCTTTTCATCGTTCTGGCGATCGTAATGTGATTGACAGGAAATGGGTGTTACTGGGCGGAAACAGGCCGTTTTATGGGCGTGTGGGAAAAAACGCTACCGTTTCCGGAAAAAACGCAGGAGTGGCCGGAGAAACGGAGGAGTGTCTGGGCGAACGCTGGGTGTGTTTGTGACGTCAAACCGGGAACGACAAGCAGTGAAATGATCGCAGATGCCGAGTAAGTCTGGAGCTACTCAGAAACTGCTTCGAGGTGTGTAATCGCAATATTGCGAATACATCGTTCGCAATTTTAAGATGCTAAGATTCACTCCCAGTAGGCGGCGGCTTAGCATGAGCAAATCTGCTAAAATCCGCTTGCAGTGCGAACAACTCGGAATGACCTCCAATGTTCACATTCACCTATGTAATGTTGGTAATGTTTAAATGTTGACAATGTGCTTGAACTCTAAATCCGGGTACACACTAGATCAGTCTCTGCCTAATACATTGTTTCCGGTTGAATCGGAACAACATATCAGACGGATTGTTTAGTGTGTATGCCCACTATGCGCACCCCCGCCGTCGTAAGCGATATCTTCTGGTAAGCCCTGCTGCAGGTTCAACCAGAAGATATCGCTAGCGAAGCCATGCTGCTGAATGCAGTATGGCATTCCCTATCGCTCCGCAGCCCCCCTGCATCGGCAACTGTTTCTGCACTTGCCGGCGCAGTTCCGTCTCCAGTGATATCGGCTGGGTACAAATCGCTCTAGTGTGTACCCAGCATAAGTCTAGCCCTAACCCTAATGCTAACTCTAATTCTAACACTAATGCTAATGGAAATGCGGACATTGAGGGGGGATTCAAACCTGATCGCTGCTGTGCGTTTTTGCACAGTGGATGATCAGGTAGTCACTGCACATGCGTATGAACCGCAATGCACACGCGCAACGAACAACAAAAAAGAGCATCACCGGCCAGTGACAGGATGGTGCGAAAATTCTAATTGCACGGGCGTTCACAAGGTGATTGACAGGAGGAAGCAGTTTGTGGGTGGTAACAGACCGTTTATTGGGAGTGTCTGGAAAAATGCAGGCGTGTCCAAGCGTTTTCAGGGAGGATGTCTGACATCAGCCCCGTTCAGCCTGTTCTCATCGCACTATAGGAGTAAGGCCTGGGCTGCGCAGAGACTGCACAAAGTGGATTTTTGCAGCTCGGCGTACACATGGGATCACACACTTGCACAGAGAATTTACACTCCCCCTGGAGGCGGTGACTATCTGAATGCAGGACAGTAAAGTTTGCAGCCCAGCGATCAGGTCTAAATCACCACTAGGTCAATGCCAATTTACTATGTCATCATTCTGACAATGTCAACAAGGATGACAAATGTAAAACAAAAGAATAAGGGAGTGCCTCATAGAGCAGAAAAGTTCTAATGATACAGTATGAGATAAACACTTGCAGGTAATTGCAAGTAGGCAAAATAATTTAAAATATTTATACAAATGCGGTTATACAACCTATGTGACTTTGGTATAGCAATCACCGCTGAACGCAGATGGATGCTGCGTGGAATAGTACTTTAACGACAACAGGCCATGACCCTACATATAAAACCATGCACTCCAATAATGCAGATTCTATGCAATATAGAGCTGACAACGCAATATAGACAATAAGAAACCTACACACTCCAGGTAGAGGATTAAACACACTCACTTGTATATTTAACATAAGCATGACACAGCAATGTTTCAGGCAGCTCAGTGGCCTTTCTCAAGCTTGAATTGCAATAACAAAAACTGCCATCTGCTTAGTACGTACAAATATGCAATGCATACCTGTTTTTAATGCTTATCTGTTGTCTTCGTCTGCAAATCCTTTTCACTTGCTTAGATCGCACTTGTACAGGCAACAGAGATGGTGTAGTTTTATTTTATTTTTTTACTTTACATGTATCAAACAAATCCAACAAACTAAAACATACCATAAAGAGATTAATCTGTTGCTTAAGTGTTATGATTCAGATGGTGGAACCATACACAGGATATCCCATCATTTGGAAGAGTCTTTTAGGATGTAATGATCCAGTAAAGGAAATATATCCAGGAAGGGAAGAATGAAAGACTCAATACTCCAGATGATGCTATTCCAGCATTTAGCGGAGGTGCTCTGTCTTATAAACAATATTTCATCAAGCATAGCACTTCCTCAATGTGAACAAGATGACCAGCCCTCTAATCGAAACCAGTCATTTCAAGCAGGCAAATCTGTAAAAACTAAACCTAAAAGACAAATAAGGGCACCTAATTGTGTATTATGCAGTAAAAATGGGTGAAGATAGAAATAGTGCAAAGTTTTAAACTTTCTCTCATTCTGGGGCTCTTTACAACACCATGCCCTTGGTGAGTCAACACGGAGAGCCAAAGGCCGAAAGTATATAGTATACTTTTTTTTTTAAAGCACATTTTAATTAAAGTCCTTATAACTGCGTACATATTATTGATTGGCTTATCTGAATATCCACTAATGTCCAACAGTGACTCCCAGGCCCAATATATTGGAGACAGGGCCAGGAAAGATTTAAGAAAGGTCTAAAAGTCTTGACTACGAGGAACAGATAGTTTATCAAATTCGGGGACCCAATGCCGTCTTTATGGTAATGTCTTCAATATGTACAGAAAGTGTGTGTGTGTGTGTGTGTGTGTGTGTGTGTGTGTGTGTGTGTGTGTGTGTGTGTGTGTGTGTGTGGTGTGTATACATTTAACTTATGCAACACTACTCACTATAGTTTCAACTATATTTTCTTGAGCAGCAGTCAGACATCACCAACAAAGGAGATGAGCTCAGCATACATGGCAGCTCAAGATTAAGTGCTGCTGCCAAAGAGAAGAGGTTGGACACTTCATGCTAAGGTTCATGGCCTGGGTCTATATGATGGTCAAAGCCCCTGCACTCTGATGATTTCCACCTAGATGCAACTGAGCATTCCATTCCATATTACTGCCTCTTTATCTAAAGCTTTTAAATACTGAATTACTAACTTTCATTAAGATGTTTTATGCCTATTCTGCTAACTAAAAATTACACTAAAGGGGAAAATCAAATGTTTCTTGGGTGCCCTGTGCCCGACGGAGCTATTCAATAATTGCTTCGATCGGGCACACATGCCACGGGCATCCGTTATTTCTGCTCTCCTTCTCCTGAGGGGGCGAGCAGAAATGTGTTCAGCTTTTCACACATTTTAATCTAAACCCTGTGCTGTAGGGCACAATAAGCACGAAAAACAATGGGCGCCCTAGACACCGGAACAAGCACTTGTATATCACTGTAAAGTGACGGGCGATATGCAAATATACAGGTGCCCAAAAAACATTTGCATCGCCCCCAATGAAGGGCTGTTAAAAAACTCTTTAAACATGTATTTGGGGGAATACCGCACCTGTGTATAATAGGTATCAAATATTAATGTAATAACCAAAATCGAGAGATAGAAAGAAAACCCTGTTTTCTAATCTTTATTTGGTGGTGCACCCTGAGTCAATATAACAACTTGAGACAGCAAAAAGGAGAAGTGGTGACATTAAAGAAAAGTAACAGAAGGGAAATAGGTTGCCTTAAATCAGAAAAAAAACAATGAACTTTTATTCTACCCATATATGTGCTAGCAATCGTATATCCCAAAGACGTCAGGTGGTAAAGGTCATTAAAGCAGTGGACAACAAACCAGAGTACATGTTCTGGTTCTGAAACGGTCCAAACGTCATTCACATACATCACAATAAGAAGGGAGAAGGTCTAGCGCTTAGTGGGCAATCACATTGAGACACTTGCTGTAGATCCCACAAATTAGCACCATATGACACCAGGCATCAGAAAGAAGATGAAAAGATGTATAAATATTGTACAGATAGAGCTGCGCTCATCTGATGCCGCTCCATCGCAAACGTGCACTCCTGCCGCCTAGCCACACTACGGGAGTGCACAGAGATGCTCCCATTGCAGTGAATGGGGCGCGTGCGCCTCTCACACGCACGCGCGTCCCAGATGCTGTGATAGGTGAGCCCAGGTGGGCGCGCCCCGGCACAGATGGAGCCACGATTAGCGTGGCTCCATCTGTATGTACTGTATGGGGGATGTAGTTGATTTGCCGACGGTCGGGATCTGGCGGTCAAGATACCGACGCCAGAATCCCGACTGCTGGCAATGCCGACAGCCGGCTAGCAGGGGCTAGTCCGTGTTGCCTAAAACAGCATATACTGCATCTAAATGGAAGTACAGTATACTGTATATTAATGAGCGAAACAGATTTCTAGCATTCCTTTTGTGAGCAGAAAGTTAAATATTGGAACAGGCACTGAAACAAAGAACAAAGGGCTCTGAGTTGATATTTGGGGAATTCAGGGAGAAATTCTGAATGTAATTTGCCAAAACCTGTACAACAAATAAACAAGGGATCTTTTTTTTATGGACTGCAGTGACGGGAAGAAGTAGTCATGGAAGTTCCACCACCAGAACAGAGAATTTCCCCTGATGGCTTCTATACCTACAAAGCACCTGCCATGCACGAGGAGACAAGCTATCCTGAGAGCTCAGACCATTATGTGATGCTAGACCAGAGTCTGGTGATGGAAATCTCTTGTGTATGTTCTCATATATATGAAGCATACTTGCCTACCTAACCCTCTCCATGAGGGAGAAAATGCTCTGTTCCTGGACTTTCCTGGTAATGTATGATTGCCATCACCTGTGGTGAAACACCTTTCTTATCAATCAACTAGCTCACCACAGGTGATGGCAATCATACATTACCAGGAAAGTCCAGGAACAGAGCATTTTCTCCCTCATGGAGAGGGTCAGGTAGGCAAGTATGATATAAAGGTTAATGTTAACTGCATACTGAGTGTTAGCCATTTATCTACTGTACATCCTCAGACAGCACGGTGCTCACTTTGGCAGCCCTTGTGTGCAATCATGCTGCTGCAGGGACCAGGCAATCAGTAATTTTGGTGGATACTTTAAGCATTTTATAGGTCTTTCTCATATTAAACTTCATATAATAAAACTGGTCTCTGTGATTCTTATAATATCCTTTTTGCCTGTATATTCGGCTAATCCATGCTACATACTGTATCAGTACTGCAGGTTATTTGGTTAATGATAACTTGGATTTAATTGTAGTTGTAGAGAGTACTTAAGACTTCCAATTTGGAGTGGGTAGTCCCTGAAAAAAAAAAACCTCAAGTGGTGGCAGACAACTTAATAGTGAGTGGGAGAGATACTGCGGACTGTAATCATTTCGGTTAACAGACCAGATGGTTATTTTTTTTTATTAATTTTGTGTCATACCGACATTATACATGCACAAGTGAGTGCTGATCTTGACAAAGTTACGGACAGTTGTTAGAGATTAGAGTATCTTGGAACTATGTCCATGACAGATGTTATAGTACAGTAATAGATGGATACTGCCGCATCTCAAAAAGGGTTTTGCTGATGGTTGCTCAGAAATATAATTTTTTGAATTTTGAAGTTCTTGACCTCGCTTGCTGGAGCCAGGTGGATGGTGCCGTAAGCGGCGGCTGTGACACATCCTACTACTACGCTGCTGTAGCCGCTGCTGTAGCGCTGCTCTCCCCCGTCTGCCCGCGGCTCTCCCCCGTCTCAGCTCCCTCATCTCAATTTGACTTTTTATTAAAAGTTGGATTGAGATGGCATTGAATAGCGCTTGTCGGATCCATTCCAACAAATGAATGTCGGAATGGATCTGACTTCAATTGAATCTACCCCATAACCTGTAGACCTAAACTGTCTCCTTGCCACAGTAAATTTTCTTGTACTCTGTAGTCAAGGTGTTACTTTGATCAGGGCCGGATTAAGGCTCCAGGGGGCCCAGGGTACTTTAGACAAGGGGGGCCCCAGAGGACTAAATATAGTGTATATAGGAAGGGGAGGTTCCTTACATGTGTTATCTATCTATCTATCTATCTATCTATCTATCTATCTATCTATCTATCTATCTATCTATCTATCTATCTATCTATCTAAGACAGATACAAGTATAAGCAGAAAGCTGTTGGAGGCAGTAACAAAATATAGCACATATTATTGAATAGAAAATTAGCATATGTATACACTGTAGAAAAACAATATCACACTGTAGAAACCCCCCCTGCTGCCGATACATCGCCGTAGGTGACAGGCACAGATTTAAGAGAGGAACGATCAGGGCGCTCGCCTACCCTAGCACACTGCTGCTTTTCAGTGTGATTAGACACACTGTCTCGGTGATGGAGATGGTGTGGCTGCGGGTCCCGGCCTTCCTGTCCCTGGACGATGTGCTCAGCATAGCGAAGAGCCCGGGCTCCGAGCTACAGGACCTGACCAAGCAGTGCGGCCCGGAGTCGGTGTCCAGGGTGGTCCCGCAATTGGCGCGGGTTCTTGAGCTTCTTGAGAGCTTTGCGGCAGCGGGTGGGAGGGAGGGAGCAGGAGTTGCTGATCAGGACGATGTAGAGGATGCATATGGCCTGGGAGGAGGGCGCCACATCGGTGCGTCTCACCCCTTGGTGCCGGTACCTGGCAAACGGAGTGGAACTGCAAGTCTTAGCATTCTGACACTTGTAGTTTCACAGTCAGCAGCAGCCCGTTGCCTACAGCAGTCAGCAGATTTGTAGGCTTTACATGTGTTGGATGTGTCTGGTAATCTATAGATGCTAAAATTATATACATCCCTACTGCACTGTGTTGGCAGGATTATAATAACAGGAGCTCTTGTATTTAATTATGTTTGCCCCTTTTTAATAATAATAATAATAATAATAATAATATTTTTTATTATTATTATTATTATTATTATTATTAACATTAACAGCTTCTTCAAAGTTGTACAATAAAGAATAAATACAATCAGGTACCTGTCTCAGGCCATGGGTAGGTATTCAGGTGAATCAGAGTGTAGGTAATTATTATATGCTAGGATCCAATGCGATCGCCCCCCTTCCGACGAGGAGAGCTGGCTGCTGGCTGTGGCTAGTGGGGTAGCTGCAGCGGTAGCGCACAGATCATCCGTCAGGTAATGTAGTTTCTATGGGGCTGGATAGCTGGCTGGGTGACACACTGTCTTCCTCCTGAGTCCCAAACGTCCCCCTCGCCTCCACAGACTTTTACTATATATATATATATAGATACTCCCTTATGCTTGCCTCCACCCCCTCTTTGGAAACCCCCCCTGTACAAAACATGCGTTTGCCCGTGTACAGCATACCTACATCCACACAGCATGCATACAAACATACATACATACATACAGAGATGAGCGCCTGAAATTTTTCGGGTTTTGTGTTTTGGTTTTGGGTTCGGTTCCGCGGCCGTGTTTTGGGTTCGAACGCGTTTTGGCAAAACCTCACCAAATTTTTTTTGTCGGATTCGGGTGTGTTTTGGATTCGGGTGTTTTTTTCAAAAAACACTAAAAAACAGCTTAAATCATAGAATTTGGGGGTCATTTTGATCCCAAAGTATTATTAACCTCAAAAACCATAATTTACACTCATTTTCAGTCTATTCTGAATACCTCACACCTCACAATATTATTTTTAGTCCTAAAATTTGCACCGAGGTCGCTGTGTGAGTAAGATAAGCGACCCTAGTGGCCGACACAAACACCGGGCCCATCTAGGAGTGGCACTGCAGTGTCACGCAGGATGTCCCTTCCAAAAAACCCTCCCCAAACAGCACATGACGCAAAGAAAAAAAGAGGCGCTATGAGGTAGCTGTGTGAGTAAGATTAGCGACCCTAGTGGCCGACACAAACACCGGGCCCATCTAGGAGTGGCACTGCAGTGTCACGCAGGATGGCCCTTCCAAAAAACCCTCCCCAAACAGCACATGACGCAAAGAAAAAAAGAGGCGCAATGAGGTAGCTGTGTGAGTAAGATTAGCGACCCTAGTGGCCGACACAAACACCGGGCCCATCTAGGAGTGGCACTGCAGTGTCACGCAGGATGTCCCTTCCAAAAAACCCTCCCCAAACAGCACATGACGCAAAGAAAAAAAGAGGCGCAATGAGGTAGCTGACTGTGTGAGTAAGATTAGCGACCCTAGTGGCCGACACAAACACCGGGCCCATTTAGGAGTGGCACTGCAGTGTCACGCAGGATGTCCCTTCCAAAAAACCCTCCCCAATCAGCACATGATGCAAAGAAAAAGAAAAGAAAAAAGAGGTGCAAGATGGAATTGTCCTTGGGCCCTCCCACCCACCCTTATGTTGTATAAACAAAACAGGACATGCACACTTTAACCAACCCATCATTTCAGTGACAGGGTCTGCCACACGACTGTGACTGATATGACGGGTTGGTTTGGACCCCCCCCAAAAAAGAAGCAATTAATCTCTCCTTGCACAAACTGGCTCTACAGAGGCAAGATGTCCACCTCATCATCACCCTCCGATATATCACCGTGTACATCCCCCTCCTCACAGATTATCAATTCGTCCCCACTGGAATCCACCATCTCAGCTCCCTGTGTACTTTGTGGAGGCAATTGCTGCTGGTCAATGTCTCCGCGGAGGAATTGATTATAATTCATTTTAATGAACATCATCTTCTCCACATTTTCTGGATGTAACCTCGTACGCCGATTGCTGACAAGGTGAGCGGCGGCACTAAACACTCTTTCGGAGTACACACTTGTGGGAGGGCAACTTAGGTAGAATAAAGCCAGTTTGTGCAAGGGCCTCCAAATTGCCTCTTTTTCCTGCCAGTATAAGTACGGACTGTGTGACGTGCCTACTTGGATGCGGTCACTCATATAATCCTCCACCATTCTATCAATGTTGAGAGAATCATATGCAGTGACAGTAGACGACATGTCCGTAATCGTTGTCAGGTCCTTCAGTCCGGACCAGATGTCAGCATCAGCAGTCGCTCCAGACTGCCCTGCATCACCGCCAGCGGGTGGGCTCGGAATTCTGAGCCTTTTCCTCGCACCCCCAGTTGCGGGAGAATGTGAAGGAGGAGATGTTGACAGGTCGCGTTCCGCTTGACTTGACAATTTTGTCACCAGCAGGTCTTTCAACCCCAGCAGACTTGTGTCTGCCGGAAAGAGAGATCCAAGGTAGGCTTTAAATCTAGGATCGAGCACGGTGGCCAAAATGTAGTGCTCTGAGTTCAACAGATTGACCACCCGTGAATCCTTGTTAAGCGAATTAAGGGCTCCATCCACAAGTCCCACATGCCTAGCGGAATCGCTCCGTGTTAGCTCCTCCTTCAATGTCTCCAGCTTCTTCTGCAAAAGCCTGATGAGGGGAATGACCTGACTCAGGCTGGCAGTGTCTGAACTGACTTCACGTGTGGCAAGTTCAAAGGGCATCAGAACCTTGCACAACGTTGAAATCATTCTCCACTGCGCTTGAGACAGGTGCATTCCACCTACTATATCGTGCTCAATTGTATAGGCTTGAATGGCCTTTTGCTGCTCCTCCAACCTCTGAAGCATATAGAGGGTTGAATTCCACCTCGTTACCACTTCTTGCTTCAGATGATGGCAGGGCAGGTTCAGTAGCTTTTGGTGGTGCTCCAGTCTTCTGTACGTGGTGCCTGTACGCCGAAAGTGTCCCGCAATTCTTCTGGCCACCGACAGCATCTCTTGAACGCCCCTGTCGTTTTTTTAAAAATTCTGCACCACCAAATTCAAGGTATGTGCAAAACATGGGACGTGCTGGAATTTGCCCATATTTAATGCACACACAATATTGCTGGCGTTGTCCGATGCCACAAATCCACAGGAGAGTCCAATTGGGGTAAGCCATTCCGCGATGATCTTCCTCAGTTGCCGTAAGAGGTTTTCAGCTGTGTGCGTATTCTGGAAAGCGGTGATACAAAGCGTAGCCTGCCTAGGAAAGAGTTGGCGTTTGCGAGATGCTGCTACTGGTACCGCCGCTGCTGTTCTTGCGGCGGGAGTCCATACATCTACCCAGAGTCACAGTCATATAGTCCTGACCCTGCCCTGCTCCACTTGTCCACATGTCCGTGGTTAAGTGGACATTGGGTACAACTGCATTTTTTAGGACACTGGTGAGTCTTTTTCTGACGTCCGTGTACATTCTCGGTATCGCCTGCCTAGAGAAGTGGAACCTAGATGGTATTTGGTAACGGGGGCACACTGCCTCAATAAATTGTCTAGTTCCCTGTGAACTAACGGCGGATACCGGACGCACGTCTAACACCAACATAGTTGTCAAGGCCTCAGTTATCCGCTTTGCAGCAGGATGACTGCTGTGATATTTCATCTTCCTCGCAAAGGACTGTTGGACAGTCAATTGCTTACTGGAAGTAGTACAAGTGGGCTTACGACTTCCCCTCTGGGATGACCATCGACTCCCAGCAGCAACAACAGCAGCGCCAGCAGCAGTAGGCGTTACACGCAAGGATGCATCGGAGGAATCCCAGGCAGGAGAGGACTCGTCAGAATTGCCAGTGACATGGCCTGCAGGACTATTGGCATTCCTGGGGAAGGAGGAAATTGACACTGAGGGAGTTGGTGGGGTGGTTTGCGTGAGCTTGGTTACAAGAGGAAGGGATTTACTGGTCAGTGGACTGCTTCCGCTGTCGCCCAAAGTTTTTGAACTTGTCACTGACTTATTATGAATGCGCTGCAGGTGACGTATAAGGGAGGATGTTCCGAGGTGGTTAACGTCCTTACCCCTACTTATTACAGCTTGACAAAGGCAACACACGGCTTGACACCTGTTGTCCGCTTTTCTGTTGAAATACCTCCACACTGAAGAGCTGATTTTTTTGGTATTTTCACCAGGCATGTCAACGGCCATATTCCTCCCACGGACAACAGGTGTCTCCCCGGGTGCCTGACTTAAACAAACCACCTCACCATCAGAATCCTCCTGGTCAATTTCCTCCCCAGCGCCAGCAACACCCATATCCTCCTCATCCTGGTGTACTTCAACATCTTCATCTTCAATCTGACTATCAGGAACTGGACTGCGGGTGCTCCTTCCAGCACTTGCAGGGGGCGTGCAAATGGTGGAAGGCGCATGCTCTTCACGTCCAGTGTTGGGAAGGTCAGGCATCGCAACCGACACAATTGGACTCTCCTTGTGGATTTGGGATTTCGAAGAACGCACAGTTCTTTGCGGTGCTTTTGCCAGCTTGAGTCTTTTCAGTTTTCTAGCGAGAGGCTGAGTGCTTCCATCCTCATGTGAAGCTGAACCACTAGCCATGAACATAGGCCAGGGCCTCAGCCGTTCCTTGCCACTCCGTGTGGTAAATGGCATATTGGCAAGTTTACGCTTCTCCTCCGACAATTTTATTTTAGGTTTTGGAGTCCTTTTTTTACTGATATTTGGTGTTTTGGATTTGACATGCTCTGTACTATGACATTGGGCATCGGCCTTGGCAGACGACGTTGCTGGCATTTCATCGTCTCGGCCATGACTAGTGGCAGCAGCTTCAGCACGAGGTGGAAGTGGATCTTGATCTTTCCCTAATTTTGGAACCTCAACATTTTTGTTCTCCATATTTTAATAGGCACAACTAAAAGGCACCTCAGGTAAACAATGGAGATGGATACTAGTATACAATTATGGACTGCCTGCCGAGTGCAGACACAGAGGTAGCCACAGCCGTGAACTACCGTACTGTACTGTGTCTGCTGCTAATATAGACTGGTTGATAAAGAGATGTCTATGTAACTATGTATGTATAAAGAAGAAAGAAAAAAAAACCACGGTTAGGTGGTATACAATTATGGACGGACTGCCTGCCGAGTGCAGACACAGAGGTAGCCACAGCCGTGAACTACCGTACTGTACTGTGTCTGCTGCTAATAATATAGACTGGTTGATAAAGAGATGTCGTAGTAGTATGTATGTATAAAGAAGAAAGAAAAAAAAACCACGGTTAGGTGGTATACAATTATGGACTGACTGCCTGCCGAGTGCAGACACAGAGGTAGCCACAGCCGTGAACTACTGTACTGTACTGTGTCTGCTGCTAATATAGACTGGTTGATAAAGAGATGTCTATGTAACTATGTATGTATAAAGAAGAAAGAAAAAAAAACCACGGTTAGGTGGTATACAATTATGGACGGACTGCCTGCCGAGTGCAGACACAGAGGTAGCCACAGCCGTGAACTACCGTACTGTACTGTGTCTGCTGCTAATATAGACTGGTTGATAAAGAGATGTCTATGTAACTATGTATGTATAAAGAAGAAAGAAAAAAAAACCACGGTTAGGTGGTATACAATTATGGACGGACTGCCTGCCGAGTGCAGACACAGAGGTAGCCACAGCCGTGAACTACCGTACTGTACTGTGTCTGCTGCTAATATAGACTGGTTGATAAAGAGATGTCTATGTAACTATGTATGTATAAAGAAGAAAGAAAAAAAAACCACGGTTAGGTGGTATACAATTATGGACGGACTGCCTGCCGAGTGCAGACACAGAGGTAGCCACAGCCGTGAACTACCGTACTGTACTGTGTCTGCTGCTAATATAGACTGGTTGATAAAGAGATGTCGTAGTAGTATGTATGTATAAAGAAGAAAAAAAAACCACGGTTAGGTGGTATTACAATTATGGACGGACTGCCTGCCGAGTGCAGACACAGAGGTAGCCACAGCCGTGAACTACCGTACTGTGTCTGCTGCGACTGGATGATAAATGATATAAAAAATATATATATATCACTACTGCAGCCGGACAGGTATATATTATATATTATATAATGACGGACCTGCTGGACACTGTCTGTCAGCAGAATGAGTTTTATTTTTATAGAATAAAAAAAAAACAACACACAAGTGAAGTCACACGACGAGTGTTTAACTTTTTCAGGCAATCACAATATAAGTATACTACTAACTATACTGGTGGTCAGTGTGGTCAGGTCACTGGTCAGTCACACTGGCAGTGGCACTCCTGCAGCAAAAGTGTGCACTGTTTAATTTTAATATAATATTATGTACTCCTGGCTCCTGCTATAACCTATAACTGGCACTGCAGTGCTCCCCAGTCTCCCCCACAATTATAAGCTGTGTGAGCTGAGCAGTCAGACAGATATATAATATATATAGATGATGCAGCACACTGGGCTGAGCCTGAGCAGTGCACACAGATATGGTATGTGACTGAGTCACTGTGTGTATCGCTTTTTTCAGGCAGAGAACGGATATATTAAATAAACTGCACTGTCTGGTGGTCACTCACTATATAATATTATGTACTCCTGGCTCCTGCTATAACCTATAACTGGCACTGCAGTGCTCCCCAGTCTCCCCCACAATTATAAGCTGTGTGAGCTGAGCAGTCAGACAGATATATAATATATATAGATGATGCAGCACACTGGGCTGAGCCTGAGCAGTGCACACAGATATGGTATGTGACTGAGTCACTGTATCGCTTTTTTCAGGCAGAGAACGGATATATTAAATAAACTGCACTGTCTGGTGGTCACTCACTAGTAAACTCTCTGCACTCTCTACACTTCTACAGTACTCCTCCTAGTCCTAAGCTCCAGTAAATCTCTCTCTCTTATAATCTAAATGGAGAGGACGCCAGCCACGTCCTCTCCCTATCAATCTCAATGCACGTGTGAAAATGGCGGCGACGCGCGGCTCCTTATATAGAATCCGAGTCTCGCGAGAATCCGACAGCGTCATGATGACGTTCGGGCGCGCTCGGGTTAACCGAGCAAGGCGGGAGGATCCGAGTCTGCTCGGACCCGTGAAAAAAAACATGAAGTTCGGGCGGGTTCGGATTCAGAGAAACCGAACCCGCTCATCTCTAGCATACACACATACATACACATACCCTCCAACATTTTACACATAAAACCCAGTACAAATTAGAAAAGTGGGCGTGGTCACGAGTAAAGGGGGCGTGACCACACCTAGTTTCCAATACTTTCAATGTAAATTTGGAGAGCCAAAAATCAGTAAAAAGACCTTTTTGGCAGATACAGACCATATAAAAAGGTACTGTACCTGCCAAAAAGGTACAGTTGGAAGGTATGATAGCTAGCACACACACACACACACACACACACACACACACACACACACACACACACACACACACACACACACACACACACACACACACACATACCTACAAACACATACCCACTAACAAATTTAAGAGAAGAGGAGGAGGTTCTGCAGGAGTCCATATGAGTTAAGCACAGGAGCTACTGCTGCTGCTGCACATGCTCAGCAGCTCCTTCCATGGTGAGTTATGTCTCCAGTACAGAGAGCTCTGATGATCAGAGCTCTGTGTGAGGAGCATTCATGGAAGCTCGTTAGTGCCTGTGGGTGGCACCGCCGAGTGCAGAGACGGAGACCAGGCTGTCTCCGTCTCTGAAACACAATTCGCCTGCAGGGGGAGGGGGTGGGGGGAGTTTGCTGAACTTCATAAAAAAAATAAAAAAAAACCATGCAAAACTGCCAGTGCTTGACGGCAGGCACGGGGGCCCTTAGATTTGGGGGCCCAGGGTAATGTGTCCCCTGGGCTCCCCCCTTAATCCGGCTCTGACTTTGATGCAAGGTTACAAATGGTGTTTAGACAAATAAACAGGAGATAGATTACTTGAGAGAAGATAGGTACACATTTTAGATCATCAGTAATCAAAACAGAACCAGAATCAGTAAGCAGATGTTGATGAGATGCAGGGTCCCAGAAAACTGATCTTGCCCAGCATCTGCCTGCTGTGGTATATGTGACGTGTAAGGCCAGAGATCAAATCCCAACACGGGGGATAAGGGAATACGAACACCATTTCATTAGCTATTAAGATTCTGATATATACAAGTCCACATTTATACTGTACCAGTGGTCCTCTGTGGTGGCCCATATGTAGACTACATTTATACTATACCAGTGGTCCTCTGTGGTGGCCCGTATGTAGGCTACATTTATACTGTACCAGTGGTCCTCTGTGGTGGCCCATATGTAGACTACATTTATACTGTACCAGTGGTCCTCTGTGGTGGCCCATATGTAGACTACATTTATACTATACCAGTGGTCCTCTGTGGTGGCCCATATGTAGACCACATTTATACTATACCAGTGGTCCTCTGTGGTGGCCCATATGTAGACTACATTTATACTATACCAGTGGTCCTCTGTGGTGGCCCATATGTAGACTACATTTATACTGTACCAGTGGTCCTCTGTGGTGGCCCATATGTAGACTACATTTATACTGTACCAGTGGTCCTCTGTGGTGGCCCATATGTAGACTACATTTATACTGTACCAGTGGTCCTCTGTGGTGGCCCATATGTAGACTACATTTATACTATACCAGTGGTCCTCTGTGGTGGCCCATATGTAGACTACATTTATACTGTACCAGTGGTCCTCTGTGGTGGCCCATATGTAGACTACATTTAAACTTAATTTATCTCTCTACTTTAGTCCAAGTAATAGCTTAGTCAGACATGCTAGTGAAAATCCCAATAGTCTATTATAGTCACAGAGGATAGTCTTTGCACTATACTGCACACTCAATATAATAAAACTTTATTGATACAGGGCCTGATTATTTATTTATTTATTTATTTATTTATTATTACTAGTTATTTATATAGTGCACACATATTCTGCAGCGCTGATTCAGAGATGGACTCAGTAGCATAGCCGCTGTGTCTTTGTATGCAGCGCCTGTGCTAAAATATGCTTATACCGCAGGGGGGCCTTGTGTAAATAGATGCCTCCTGTCAGCTTCTCTGATCCACAGCTGTGGCTTAGGCAGCACAGTGACCATCGTCGCAGGCAAAGATCTGCACATGTCCATATCTAAATACATCAGAAATATATGCACTCCATCGGGTGTGCGTAATATCGCCCCTGCTATACAATGCCTATATTATAGGCCTTGTATAGCAGAAGACGGAGCACAAATCGCATCATCAGAGCCCCTCAGACCGACTACTTGTGCTCTGTAAGTGGGGAGCCGAGGGGGCTGCGCTGCTGCGGGATACTTTCCCATCTTTCTGTCGGGGCTGTGTGTTGCACCCGATTTTCACGAGCCTCCCGGCCATTCTGTCATTCTGTGAGGGTAAGCAAGTATGGGTCATATACTTAACTCATCAGCAGCAACCTGTCCTTAAGAAGTGGTTTTAGGCATAGAAGGCAGGTTTATTTATTAAAGAGCAAAAAAGCCATTTTATGTGAGAAAATTGGGTTTTCCCTGAAAAAGTGACCTGTTTTGCATTGTCCTATATAATAATGTGGGTACTGCTAGCAATAACCACCATTGGAATATCCCATTTATATCAAGTACCAAGATTGTACACCATATTCTGATGGGGTGGTATTCATGTGACTGGCGCTCAGCAGACCGACGGTCACATAACCTCACCCAAAATCCCACCCCCTCACTATCCCGATGGTCGGCATGCCGATCAACAGGGAGTATTTCCACTCGTGGGTGTCCATGACCCAGCCTGCAAGGGGCTTGCTGCACTCGCCCCTCCCCACCGGGATCCTGGCGTTGGTATGCTGCCGGTATCCCGGCATCGGTATGCTGACCGGTGGTCAGGAGACCATCGGTCAGCCATATCACACCCATTCTGATATCATGCTCTAATAGGGATGATCAATAATATAGTTAAAGGATGATAAAGGATATTGGGGGTAATTAATATGTGGACGGAGTTACATTGTGCGTCGCAGAGTACCAATTATCCTGACTTTGCGCATATGCAGGACCCATTCTGCGACGATGGACGCACTATGGCATCAGACTGTCAGTGATTGACAATCTGGTGCGGTTTGGGGGGCTGGGAGAGAGAGTGGCAAAGGCCTCCATTTCTTCAAATGCATGGCTGTTGCTGCCATTGCGGGGAGGGCCTGGGCCAGGATCTCTGTCAGAGGACAGAGAGTTCCTGGCTTCTTGGTAGCTCCTGTGACAGGTGGTTTACGCAACTCCATGGGTCACGCAGATCCGGCACTTCCAATCGTGTTTATGCCAGAAATTTAAAAGAGCAACGTTTCTACTTGACGTGTTTTGCTAGTTTAATCACTGCCCTTTTAAATTTCAGGCATAAACATGATAGGAAGTGGAGAAGTTATGCAAAGCAACTAATCAGCTTCTGTCATTTATCTCGCACAGTCTTTGAAATGACAGATGCTGACTGGTTGTTCCGGCAACTATTCCACTTTATCTCTCTCCAATACTTTATACATCCCTCTTTATATGTGCACTTACCACACACAACATCCAATCAAAAAACACCTTACTGCAAACTGAACTAGAAAAGCAAATACCCATTAATTTATATGTTTTGGACATTTTGAATGGGATATGCTAAAAGGAAAATAAATATGTACCATCGCATTCCGGAGCTTGAATACAGTGGGCAATGTTGTCTTTAGATGTCATTGTCCAACAGAAGCCTATGGGCTTCTTTTCGCATTCGTAACTGACAGGGATCCAATCGTATCCCTCCCAGTGTTTCCTGCATCATTCTGCACCTGCGCAGAAGAACTCTTGGGTCATAAATCCAGAAGCCTTTATTACGCTAAGAACAGCTCTTACCGGGAGAGCTGTCCTTTGCGCTGTTCTAGGTACATATCAGTGATATTATCGATGCGATGCACATCCCACCCTTTGTGTTAATAACAAGGTGCCTGTTTCAGAACCCGTTGCTGTTGCATTACATGTTCCAAAATACCGATATTCTGTACTTTGCTCATGTGCAGGAACTCTGAGTTGTTGGACATACAACGGCTGCAGACACCAAGTGATTAACAATCTGCAGCTGTCGGAGCGGTGATGGGAGTACTGAGGCCAGGATCTCTGTCTTCCAAAGGAGATTTCCTGGCATCTTGGTAGGAGCTGCGGTGGCCGGGTTGGTGACCCCATGGGTCATGCAGCCGGCCAATGGTTTCGCAGGTAATCTGATGCTGCATCCTTGCAGCACTGGATCACAAATGTATGAAGGAGGCGTCTACTTATAACAGACTGTCACCTCCTGACAGTGGCGAATTTCCCATTAGGCGGGTTAGGCACGTGCCTAGGGGTGGCACTTGGATGTTTGTGTTGGTACAGTCAGCCCAAAAAGTACCAATAACTGCAAAATATTTTCACTGTACTGTACCATATGCCATCCTGAATGGAGTGTAAACAGGTAGAACATGCACATACTGTCCCTGTCAGCTGTCCTACTCACTAAATATGTATACATAATAAATAAAAAAAATGTCATAGTGGCATTTTCTTTATTATTTTATTAAGTTAGCTATCATCAAATGAGGGCTTATAACCAATCAATAAAAATAATAAAATTGGCCCGGCAGAGGGCAGCCGTTACTGTTGTGCCTAGGGGTGCTGTCACCCCTAAATCCGCCCTCCCCTGCCTCCTGCTGCATAACAGTATCTGTGGTTTCCGCTTTCGGGGGAAGCTGCAGCGATGTACAATCCAACCACATCTGAATTAGGCTACAAATCAATAAAAATATTTTCGGAATAAGTACATTTTTAATATATGTGCACAAACTGTAATTTTTATAATATTTTTGGTAATTAAAAGTGCAATAATATACTGCATTGTGTGCATTGTCCTTCCATCCATGTCGACCTAGTGACTGTCGACCTATAGTGGTCGACCTAAACATTGTCGACCTAGACACTGTTGATCTTCAGACCGGATCCCATCTTGTGTATTATAGACCAAGTAGATAATATGTAGCCCCAACTGCATTTACCAGCATTGGTGAAAGATTACTCATATATAGCCATTATCCATTAACAAATCCATACTTTACGAAGACTGTAAACTTTATTTTCATTTAAGCTTTCTTCGCGTGTGCTTTGTTTAACGTCCGCTGACATAAAGCAGCAGCAGTACATATAATTTAGCTTATGCATTTTCTGTTCTTGCAAAACACTTTATCTAAAAAACGGCGTAATACTTCATAGAAAGATTTGTCATAGTAGACTGCATATCCACACGGATCGAGAGAGAAGGGGAGGGACTGATGGAAAAGAGGAGGAAGTTACAGAAAGACAGAGAGAGGAGGAGACACGGGAGGAAAGAGTAGACTTCACTGGACTGGGGAGAAAAAAAATCCCACTCTTAAAAAGAGTCACATTGTTGCTGGCAGTGGGAACAGGGAGAGATCTGAGAGTTCTTTAGCAGCAAAGTAAGAAAGAAAGAGAGGAAAGAGCCTTGTGCAGCGAGGAGGAGAGGGATACGGGAGTTTAGCTCAGCACTTCAGTCATGTAGCAGGAAACAGATCCTGAGTATATGCTGCTGGGGGAGGAGGAGGAGGGAGCAGGCAGCTTTCTCTGTTTTTTCTTGCCGTTGCTGACTGCTGGAAACACTTTACAAGGAAGGAGGGAGAGGAGCAATAAGAAGGCTTTGAGGTGAGGCACAGCATGCAGCCTTGCAGCCCTCCCCAGCTGAGCAATATGGCTGCTGCTTGCAAGCTGTGTGCAGGCAGAGGGTGCAGCAGGGCCGGCTTGTGTTCAGCTCCTATGCAGGCTGGATTCAGTTGGAGATCCCTGCTGGGCCTGTAACTCCTCAGGACTCCTGGTTAAGACTCGCAGACTTGCAGAAGAGGTGAGAGAGGAAGCCACTGAGAGTTAGCCCTTCCCAAACAGCTTACATCTTGTTCAGGATGGAGCCCAAGCACAGGGAGTTACTGCAACAGTGCCACCAAAACCTTGTGGAGTCCATCAGTGATGCAGACAGGTTGCTGAACCTCCTGGAGGAGTGTGGCACGCTCACCATCAGGGACAGGCAGGAGCTGGATAGCAGTTGTCCCACTGGCCAGGACAAGGTGGACCTCTTGCTGAAGATGCTGCTGGTCAAGGAGAAGGACCACTTTCAAGATCTACGTGTTGCCCTGGAGAAAACTGAACCCCATCTACTATCTATCCTCTACTTGAATGGCTTGGGAGCTGGTGACACTGCAGGTGAGACACTGGGGAGTTAGGGGGCTTCTAAAAGTTTATATTATTAGGTCCATCACCTAAATTATTAGATCCATCACTGGTGGTCTTTGTTTTCTTTTTATTGACCATGCACAAGATTAGTGTTGATATAGTGTTTTGAAGATTTAAAGTGTCTGCGTATAAATAAAAAAAACAAATAAAAACAGTTTGAATTTTAAGGGAGCAACTTAGATCCGAGTTCCTTTTTAAAGAGGTTCTGCAGCATCTGATTCCAGTGTTTCATGACCAACTTTATGTAGATGCATTGTTAAATAAAGGCAATTGTTTCCTCACCATCCTTTTCCACATCACATTTTCAGTTTAGATTTTTGTTTATTTTAATTTGCATTAACTTTTGTTGCATGTAGTGAAAGTCCCTGACCCGCTGAAATACTCTCTGGTAAACATCTTTTTACCTACATTTTGTGAATTTTTTTTTTTTTTTAACAGAAAAAGAAACAACATGCACACTAAATTATCAAACTGTCCTACATGTAAGCATTTCTGTAAATATGTAAGTGTGCAGGAGACCTAAATAAAGTCTAAATTTGTTATGCTTCTAAAGATTTAAGATCAGCCTTTCCTAGTAACATATAAATAGTCAATAACTAGTCATCAAAGTACTCATCCAATTAGTAGGACCAGTAAGATAAGAAAAATAGATAATGTTGTAATTGTAAACATTTCATCCTACTATTCCCATCTACATTATTACAGAAATGTTTAATCACATAATCTGTCACGGTTCCATTCCAAATTAACATGCCATAAATCACTTCCTAAAAATATTAGAAATCTTATAATTGCAACCATTTGTTTTAATGTTGCAATATATGTCCTATGCAATACATAAATTTAAATATTATTCTTCAAACTAAATAAAAATTTGTTTTAAAACACATTCCTTCCCAAAGTCAGGTAAGTTGAATGATCTGTGCATGTAAATAGACAAACTTAAGTGATCACTAAATCCAAAATCTGACACTAAGGGGGGAAATCAGATAATGGTAATGGCTATATTGCTCAATTTCACTAGCATCTTTATGGGGTGCGAGGGAAATTCGTAATGTTGGTGACCACCTTCCAACGGAACTGCATAGCCATCACTTATAATTAAAATGCATCTATAAAGTGCAGAAAAACAGTCTCCCTGTATGCAATGAATCCTATGCATACTGTATGTCCAAAACTTGGACACATAAAGGTGTTCCGTGTTAAACAAGTATTATTACATTGCATCTCTTCCTGGTACCTGAGTTTTGGGACTGCTGTATAAAACTAATTTTGCTGGGGCTCCTCTAACAGACCGATTCAGGGTGGGGTATGTGAGCAGGGTGACCAATCGCAAGCTTCAGTCAAGACACTGATCTCTATATAACCCCGTTTTGACCGTTTTCCATTGGTAAGAGGGTTATCACAGGCTATTGAAACTTAACAAGGGGGTTTCCAATGGGAAATGTGAAGATTTCTCAGGTGGCCCACTACTTACTCCTCATCCTCGGTTCCTCATATTCATGGTCCGTGTCCTCATGGAATCATCATTAAAAACAAAAGCTCAGTTGCTGCCATATTTCTTATTTTGCCTGTTGTTGTTGTTGTTGTTGTTGTTGTTATTATTATATATTTTTATTATTGTCTTTTGTTATAAGGTTCTTAATGGATTCCATAGCACCGTACAGTGGGATACATTTTACATCAGGATACATAAGTAAAGACTCATATTTACATTAAATAAATTCCCATAGATACATTATTACAATGTGTGGTTAGGATAATTATGTAGAGGAGACAAAGGGAATAGAACCCTACCTTTACCAGCTTACAATCTATTGGAGGTGAGGACACAATGGGAGAAGAGTCAGCCAGATACACAAAAGGACTGCTGCAAAGTTAAATGAAAACTAGATGTAATTAGTCCTAAAGTCCATGCATTAACAGAATGCGTATTGTGGTATGCATGCATACAGTTGGCTTCAAAGTTGTCATAATAGCGCGCACTAATCTGGAGCAAGAGATCCACCCGAAAACAGGCGCATCATTGGGTGTACTGGATCCTGCATAGGCCGCAGTTGATGGACACTCCCTCACTAAACTCTACTACGAGCGAACACTGTTACCACGTAGTTAAGCCCCTTCAGCTGCAAGTTGAGATGCTTTTGACTCTGAATTGCTGGTAGTTTTGTGTGGTACAGTGGGGGAAATTCAGTTGGCGGCAAATCCCTCAGCCTGGCTGAACCAGCAAGACAATAACCGCACTGTACGGTGGCCTGATCTCGCAAAAAAGTGTTCGCTGCCCCACATAGGGTAATAAGCACTTTTGTGTGAATCTGGCTTTCGCCTGGCCGAGTGAAGGGTGCAAGATGGGTTACAGTTGACGGCATTTAAATTATGTGGCAATGGCAATTCACACCCTTCGCCGGCAATTAAATTCCCTCCATAGTGTGAAAACATGATAGAACCGTGCACTTCAATTCTGCATCACCCACACACTGCCTTTGTGTAAGGCAAGTCTGCCAAGCCATCAGTCACTGTGTGCCTGTAACCATAACATTTACAGTTGTGCGACCGGCGTGCGTATAAAGCTTTCAGACTTCACAACATAACAGCGCCTGCCTTCCGGGGTCCACATAGTGCTTGTCAAAATTCTGATTGTTGACAAGCCGTATGTGTCCCCCTTCAGCTGTATAGAGCCAGTTCCAATTATCCATGCGTTGTCGCCAGCTTGTGTTTCACGTATAAGCACACTTACCAGAAGCCATTCCTACTGCAGCTTGCGGCTAGTTAAATCTCTGTAATAACCATCCTTTATATGTAATAATGTCAAATAGTGGTTCCAACTGATTATAATAAGCATATTACAATTTGTATGGACAGAATAATCCAAGAAATCAGAATTAATAATGTCTTTATATCAAATACAATTAAATGTAATGTATTATTTGGATACAGATGTGTCCTCAGTACGCTACACAGTGTAAGGTGCTTGGTGAGAGTGAGCTGAGAGATCCCTTGTAACTTTGCTAGAGTAAGGTTTCTGTTTTTGCTGAAAGTGCATGTTAGACGTGATATGACTAGGATGCACCAGGATACTCTTCTGATTAATTTGATATGCAACACGTATATATTGGTGTGTGAAGGAGTCTGTGTATGGCATTGGCGCACAATGAAACTTGGCATGGATAAAAGCCACTGCATTGTAGCATTTCATATGCAGATTCAGAGGCTCAGGTATACAAATGTTACATATCAAATGAATCATTACTGTCTCCTGGTGTGTCATATTAGAAGCATTGTGATGTGTTTAAGACGCATTTTCAGCAAAAAAGGCGCCCAACACTAGCAAAGTATCACTGGACCTGGCGTGCCAAGAGGGGATGTTTGATGTGACTGCAGAAAAGCTGTATGAGGACATATTTGTAGTACCAAATTCACAGATGAATAGGGTCATTCCATTAAATATAGGACACACTACTTGAAAATACATTTCTCATAACCGCTAACATTTATAGTATTTTTATAATACTAAAAGATCGTATTATATTGTGATAATTGTAAACCTATATATTTGATGTGTATCGATTCTTGGGTTGAACTGGGTCCATAAACGGCCAATTTCCATGTATTTTATAAACGTATTTTAAGGCAAATATCTCCAGATTAAATATTTTAACATCTTCACAGTTAATCATAAAAATAAACAGGCCTATATTGCTTAATTTGCGTGGATTCCACAGGTTTGAGTGGGGACAGAAATGTAACGCGAATCACATTAGTGTGTAACATGAGTCATATGTGAAAATTTATTTTACGTATAGTTTGGTTAACATTCAGTTATTTGTTTGTGTGCCAATCATAAGTTTAGGGTCTTATAACTGTGTATTATACCAATCATATTGCAAAAATAATTAGGATAGCGGATTTATATAAATATATCATTCCCCTGAGTTCCTATGTCCTTTCTGTTGTAACATGAGTCAGGTATATAAGCAATAAAATGTAACTACTAAATGTGTACATTTTCTTTTTTCTGCTTCTAAGTATTAATTATGACAACCTACCCATATATTATTTTCATATTATTAAAATATTGCATTTCCGCTCCATTTTTGTGTCTGGTGCATCTAAACTCCTAAAAATGAACATGAAATGTAACGCGAGTCACATGGCTCCAGTGTTTTTATGTTACTTAAATGTCTGGTTGAGGTGTATTTTCTGCAATAATTTATCCAATAAGGGAAGCCACTATGAAATCTCGCTTTCTAATACCCTTTCTCTTACGTCCTAGAGGATGCTGGGGACTCCGTAAGGACCATGGGGTATAGACGGGCTCCGCAGGAGACATGGGCACTCTTAAGACTTTAGATGGGTGTGAACTGGCTCCTCCCTCTATGCCCTTCCTCCAGACCTCAGTTAGATCCTGTGCCCAGAGGAGACTGGATGCACTGCAGGGGAGTTATACTGAGTTTCTCTGAAAAGACTTTTGTTAGGTTTTTTATTTTCAGGGAGCACTGCTGGCAACAGGCTCCCTGCTTCGTGGGACTGAGGAGAGAGAAGCAGACCTACTTTACTGATAGGCTCTGCTTCTTAGGCTACTGGACACCATTAGCTCCAGAGGGTCGGAACACAGGTGTCATCCTCGCTGTTCGTCCCGGAGCCGCGCCGCCGTCCTCCTCACAGAGCCGGAAGATAGAAGCCGGGTAAGTATATGAAGAAAGAAGACAACATAGGCGGCAGAAGACTTCAGTTCTTCAGAGAGGTACCGCGCAGCAGTCGCGCTGCGCGCCATTGCTCCCGTACACACACACAGGGCACAGCAAGGGCGCAGGGGGGGCACCCTGGGCAGCAATAAGTACCTCAAATAACACTGGCACCATTGTTAGATACTGCGGAGGCAGTATATTATAAAACCCCCGCCAGTATAAAAAAAAAATGAGCGGGACCGAAGCCCGCCGTCGAGGGGGTGGGACTTGATCCTCCAGCACTAACCAGCGCCATTTTTCTCCACAGCATGCTGCAGAGAAGCTGCTCTCGGACTCTCCCCTGCTGAACCAAGTAACAGGGGACAAAAAACGAGGGTGGGGCACATTTATTTGGCGCAAATCATATATATAAATAAGCGCTGTATAGGCTGGAACTGTGTTTTCAGTGTCTAGTGGCGCTGGGTGTGTGCTGGCATACTCTCTGTCTCTCCAAAGGGCCTTATTGGGGGCTGTCCCCATATTCATATATCCCAGTGTGTGTGGGGGTGTCAGTACTTGTGTGTCGACATGTCTGAAGCGGAAGGCTCGTCTAGGGAGGATGCAGAGCAGATGGTGGTGGTGTCTCCATCGGCACAGCCGACACCTGATTGGTTGGACATGTGGAATGTGTTAAATGCTAATGTGACTTTATTACATAAGAGATTGGACAAAGCAGAGTCTAAGGACAAAGCAGGGAGTCAATCCATGGCTTTGACTGTGTCACAAGACCCTTCAGGGTCCTATAAACGTCCCTGTACCCAGGTAGCAGACACTGATACCGACACGGATTCTGACTCCAGTGTCGACTATGATGATGCGAGGTTACACCCAAGAGTGGCCAAGAGTATTCAATATATGATTATTGCAATAAAAGATGTTTTGCATATAACAGAGTACCCTTCGGTCCCTGACACGAGGGTCTGCATGTTTAAGGAAAAGAAACCTGATTTAACGTTTCCCCCATCTCATGAGCTGAACGCTTTATTTGAAAAGGCTTGGGAAACTCCAGACAAGAGACTGCAGGTTCCCAAGAGAATTATTATGGCGTATCCTTTCCCCTCGAAGGACAGGTTAACGCGCTTATCCAAAAAGGTGGCGCTACTGTCCCCGGACACGGCGGCCCTAAAGGATCCTGCGGATCCCTAAAATCAATTTACGCGCATACAGGAGCCCTACTCAGGCCTGCAGTAGCGTCGGCATGGGTTGGTAGCGCAATTGCAGCGTGGGTAGATAACTTGTCATCGGACATTGACACCTTAGATAAGGATAGTATTTTGTTGACCTTGGGTCACATTAAGGACGCAGCGTTATATATGAGAGAGGCTGCGCTAGATATTGGGCTGTTGGGTTCACGAGCCAATGCCATGGCAGTTTCTGCTAGAAGGTCCCTGTGGACCCGTCAATGGTCGGGTGATGCTGATTCAAAGAGACTTATGGAGGCTTTGCCTTACAAAGGTGAAGTTTTATTTGGGGAGGGCCTCGCGGACCTGGTTTCCACAGGTACCGCGGGTAAGTCTTCTTTTTTGCCTTCTGTTCCCCCACAGCAACAGAAAACACCTCAATACCAGATGCAGTCCTTTCGGTCGCATAAGTTCAAAAAGGGTCGGGGCTCTTCCTCCCTCGCCAGAGGTAGAGGGAAAAAAACACCAGCTACCGCCAGTTCCCAGGACCAAAAATCCTCCCCGGCCTCTACAAAATCCACCGCATGACGCTGGGGCTCCGCTGGGGGAGTCCGCACCGGTGGGGGCACGTCTTCGTCTTTTCAGCCAGGTCTGGGTTCAGTCGGATTTGGATCCTTGGGTGATCGACATTGTATCCCAAGGCTACAAACTGGAGTTCGAAGATGTGCCTCCTCACCGATTTTTCAAATCGGCCTTGCCAGCTTCTCCCCCAGAGAGGGAAATAGTTTCAGCTGCCATACAAAAGCTGTGTCAACAGCAGGTTATTATCAAGGTTCCCCTAGGACAACAGGGGAAAGGGTTTTATTCAACCCTATTTGTGGTCCCGAAGCCGGATCGCTCGGTCAGACCAATCCTGAATTTAAAGATGGAATCTCTCCGGGCAGTGATCTCCAGCCTCGAAGGGGGAGATTTTATGGTGTCACTAGACATAAAGGATGCTTACCTTCATGTCCCCATATATCCTCCTCATCAGGCGTACCTGAGATTCGCTGTACAGGATTGTCATTACCAGTTTCAGACGTTGCCGTTTGGGCTTTCCACGGCCCCGAGAATTTTCACCAAGGTGATGGCGGAAATGATGGTGATCCTGCGCAAGCAGGGGGTCACAATTATCCCATACTTGGACGATCTCCTGATAAAGGCAAGATCGAAAGATCAGTTACTAAAGAGCGTGTCTCTCTCCCTGAGAGTACTACAACAACACGGCTGGATTCTAAATCTACCGAAGTCGCAGTTGGTTTCGACGACTCGGCTGTCATTTTTGGGCATGGTTCTGGACACGGAAAAAAAGAGGGTCTTTCTCCCAATGGAAAAAGCCCAGGAACTCGAGAGCATGGTCAAGGACCTGCTGAAACCAAACAGAGTGTCAGTTCATCAGTGCACTCGAGTATTGGGAAAAATGGTGGCGGCCTACGAGGCCATTCCGTTCGGCAGGTTCCATGCAAGAACTTTTCAGTGGGACCTTCTGGACAAATGGTCAGGGTCCCATCTACAGATACATCAGAGGATAAGCCTGTCCAGAGTGCTCACCTTCTAGAGGGTCGCAGGTTCAGCATTCAAGATTGGGTTCTTGTGACCACGGACGCGAGCCTCCGAGGATGGGGAGCTGTCACACAAGGAAGAAATTTTCAGGGAATATGGTCAAGCCAGGAGGCTTGTCTACACATCAATGTGCTAGAATTAAGGGCCATTTACAATGGCCTGCAACAGGCGGAGAGTCTTCTTCG
Source organism: Pseudophryne corroboree (assembly GCF_028390025.1). Classification (NCBI taxonomy): domain Eukaryota; kingdom Metazoa; phylum Chordata; class Amphibia; order Anura; family Myobatrachidae; genus Pseudophryne; species Pseudophryne corroboree. Next base: position 186,392,059 of record NC_086446.1, on the reverse strand, counting down.
CAACCTACCCGTTCTGATCCAATCGGACAACGTCACAGCCGTGGCGCATGTAAACCGCCAGGGCGGGACAAGGAGCAGAGCAGCAATGGCAGAAGCCACCAGGATTCTTTGCTGGGCGGAAAATCATGTAAGCGCTCTGTCAGCTGTCTTCATTCCGGGAGTGGACAACTGGGAAGCAGACTTCCTCAGCAGACACGATCTCCATCCAGGAGAGTGGGGACTTCATCAAGAGGTCTTTGCAGAAATAAACAAGTCGTTGGGGACTTCCTCAAATAGACATGATGGCGTCACGCCTCAACAAAAAGCTTCGGACGTATTGTTCCAGGTCAAGGGACCCTCAGGAAGTGGCGGTGGACGCACTAGTGACACCGTGGGTGTTTCAGTCGGTATATGTGTTCCCTCCACTTCCACTCATCTCAAAAATATTGAGAATCATAAGACGAACAACAGTGCAGACAATACTCATTGTTCCAGATTGCCCTTGAAGGGCCTGGTATTCAGATCTTCAGGAAATGATCGCGGAAGATCAGTGGCCTCTTCCTCCCAGGGAGGACCTGTTGCAACAGGGGCCCTGTGTGTTTCAAGACTTACTGCGGTTACGTTTGACGGCATGGCGGTTGAACACCAAATCCTAGCTAGGAAAGGTATTCCGGGGGAAGTCATCCCTACTCTAATCAAAGCTAGGAAGGAGGTAACGGCGAAGCATTATCACCGTATCTGGAGGAAATATATTTCTTGGTGTGAGGCCAAGCATGCTCCTACGGAGGATTTTCAGCTGGGGCGTTTTCTCCACTTTCTACAGACAGGAGTGGATATGGGCCTTAAGTTAGGCTCCATTAAGGTGCAGATTTCAGCCTTATCTATATTCTTTCAGAAGGAATTGGCTTCTCTCCCAGAAGTCCAGACTTTTGTAAAGGGAGTGATGCACATCCAACCTCCTTTTGTGCCCCCAGTGGCACCATGGGACCTTAACGTGGTGTTACGGTTCCTTAAATCACACTGGTTTAAACCTCTTCAAACGGTGGAGTTAAAATTTCTCACTTGGAAAGTGGTCATGTTGTTGGCCTTGGCATCTGCGAGGCGGGTGTCTGAATTGGCGGCATTGTCTCACTAGAGCCCATATCTGATTTTCCATGTGGATCGAGCGGAGTTGAGAACGTGTCCTCAATTTCTACCTAAGGTGGTTTCGTCGTTCCATATGAACCAACCTATTGTGGTGCCTGTGGCTACGGGTGACTTGGAGGATTCTGAGTCCCTTGATGTAGTCAGGGCCTTAAAAATTTATGTAGCCAGGACGGCTCGAGTTAGGAAAACAGAGGCACTGTTTGTCCTGTATGTGGCCAACAAGGTTGGCGCTCCTGCTTCTAAGCAGACTATTGCTTGCTGGATCTGTAACACGATTCAGCAGGCTCATTCTACGGCGGGATTGCCGTTACCAAATTCGGTAAAGGCCCATTCCACTAGAAAGGTGGGCTCTTCTTGGGCGGCTGCCCGAGGCGTCTCGGCATTACAGCTGTGCCGAGCTGCTACTTGGTCGGGTTCAAACACTTTTGCTAAATTCTACAAGTTTGATACCTTGGCTGATGAGGACCTCATGTTTGCTCAATCGGTGCTGCAGAGTCATCCGCACTCTCCCACCCGGTTTGGAGCTTTGGTATAATCCCCATGGTCCTTTCGGAGTCCCCAGCATCCTCTAGGACGTAAGAGAAAATAAGATTTTAAACCTACCGGTAAATCTTTTTCTCCTAGTCCGTAGAGGATGCTGGGCGCCCGTCCCAGTGCGAACAATTTCTGCAAGGCTTGTATATAGTTGTAGCTTACATAAGGGTTATGTTACAGTTGTGATCAGTCTCTGGCTGATGCTGTTTTATTCATACTGTTAACTGGTTTGGTATATATTTCATGTTGTACGGTGTGTATGGTGTGGGCTGGTATGTATCTCGCCCTTAGATTAACAAAAATCCTTTCCTCGTACTGTCCGTCTCCTCTGGGCAGAGTTCTTTAACTGAGGTCTGGAGGAGGGGCATAGAGGGAGGAGCCAGTTCACACACATCTAAAGTCTTAGAGTGCCCATGTCTCCTGCGGAGCCCGTCTATAACCCATGGTGCTTACGGAGTCCTCAGCATCCTCTACGGACTAGGTAAATCTTTTTCTCTGGTAGGCTTAAAATCTTATTTTTTCCACTGCCGAAATAACCTGGGTGATTGCCGGGTCTACCCAGGTCGTAGCTTAATGTAAAAGGGTCCTTGAAAAATAACCCGGGTTGAGTGACTCTGGAATATAACCCTGGTAGCTGCCATTGTCTGACTAGGGTAAGGGTGTAGTGTAAACGGCGCAACTCGGGATATCCGACCTGGATAATGCTTAAAAGCTGCTGATTGGCTGTGTATGCAGAGGTCCACCGCAAGGGAGGGTCTGTGAGTGACATGCAGGGCAGACAAGGGTCTGGGAATAACCTGGGTACAAAATACAGTGTAAACAGGGTCTGGCCTGGATCCGACCTAGGCTGGAACATTGTCTAGATACCTGGATCGTACCTGGGTTTTTAGTCCGTCCATTTGTACCATAGGCGTTTCTATAATGGGTGCAGTGTGTGCGGACTCCGCACACACTGACCCATATAGTATACTTACCCCTTCGGAGTCCCACGGCGGCGTCCCTGCAGTGCAGCCACAAATCACTTGGAAAATTTCAGAGTGATTTGCGCATGCGTACTGGAGATGTCCCTGGGAACGAGGCATGGGCGCCATATTCCTGGAGACCTACGAATGCACAGTAGACTCTAGTCTACAAACTGCCGGAGAGGAGGGGGCCCGCCACAGAGGTTGCACGCTGGTCCCCTCCTCTCTGGAAACAGCCCTGATTTGTTCATACCAGTGATGACATGTAAATGCATTTTGATTACCTCCTCATTTCTCATAGATAATTAGCAATGTGATGGTTAAAGCTTTTTCTCTATGTTTAGTTTTACAGACTTTGATCTTTATACTGGCAATCTCAAGCCCACATTTAGGGCCAGATTCAGACCTGATCGCTGTTGTTTGAAATCGTACAGCGGGCAATTATCGAACGACTGCGCATGCACCACAATACGCAGACGCGATGCTAAACAGCGACAGAATGGTGCGAAAATTTCGATCAATAGGCGTACGCAAGGTGATTGACAGGAAGCGGACGTTTGTGGGTGGTGACTGGCCGTCAGGGTGTCAGGGAAAATGCAGGCGTTCTCAAGTTTTTTCAGGTAGGGTGTGTGATGTCAGCTCCATCTCCGAACAGCCTGATTCTATCGCACGGGGCAGGTTTTCACTCGCTATGGGCGGCGATTTTCTGATCGCAGCCCTCTGCAAATTTGCTGAGGGGCGATCAGGCCTGAATTAGGCCCATAGATATGTATGATTCTAGGTTTCTCTGTGCCTATATGGGGTTTTCTGTGACCAATCATTTTCATACTTGCATTATCATTATTTGTAACAAACAATTATTCAATTTATCAGCATTTAAGGTGGAATCAATCTTGCTTTCTTAGATACCTTTGTCCTTACAAACTTTTATAAACAAATTAAAAGTGACTTTAAATTCCTACATGTACTTGCCTGCAAGACGCAATATATATATATATATATATATATATATATATATATATATATATATATATATATATATATATATATATATATATATATATATATAGTTTGCAAAAGTGTTAGAATGTTGGAAACTTTATGCAAACCACCTGTGCAAACAATTATTGTCACAGAAAGTTTGTTTGCTACACAATAAATTATCTATATATTATATATCTATATGATATTTCTATATATACACATAATATATATGTTATTATCTCAGTAGGGGATTTTGAATTTTGGATAAGGGATACTCAACCTGTGTGTGTGTGTGTGTGTGTGTGTGTGTGTGTGTATGTGTGTGTATGTGTGTATATATATATATATATATAATAAAATTTGGAATGAATATAACCATAAGGTACATTGTAGTAATTAGTATAGTTCAAAGATTTTGAGGAAGTGAATTTATGGTACCTATTAATTTGCATTGTTTAAATTCCAATTACATTTTAAGCACTGTCATTTTGTTTCTGACTGTAGATTACAGTAATATTATACTTTGTCAAACAGTGATGTTAATAAATGAAATAGAACACACACAAAGGAATACATATGATTTACCGATGGCAGGTATCCCGGCTGTCATGATCCTGACAGCGGGATCCTTGCCACCAATATGCCAGCAGCGGGGTGAACGCTAGAAAGCCCCTTGTGGGCGTCGGCATTGTGACCGCCGGGATCCTTACAGGCGGTCTCATGATTGCCTCCCATCACAAAATATAAACTTTTCTTTAGTGCTGTGATAAAACGTACTTTCAAAGTAGATGTCAGCAGAACAAATACAATTGTGCACAAAGTGCACACTGAGTCACCTTTTATTTAGCTGTGCTGATGTGGTCATTCGCTCTTTATTTCATTTCTAAAGCAGGTTAAGAGCAGCTGTACTTTGAAACACAAGTGTTTCCTGGTTTCAAATTTCATAGGAAGAATTAAAATAAATACAATTCCAGTAATTCAATAGAATTTCTCTATTGAGCGTGATATGGATGTTATTTGCTGATTAGCATTTATTATGTATGTTGTTTGTGGTGGGTGTGTTGTGTTTTTCCTTAATGCTATAGGTGGTCATTCCGAGTTGATCGCAGCCAGCAACTTTTAGCTGCTGCTGCTGCGATCAATATTCCACACCTATGGGGGAGTGTATTTTAGCTTAGCAGGGCTGCGATCGCTTGTGCAGCCCGGCTAAGCTAAAAAAAATTCAAGCAGAAGTAGACTAGGGCTGGACATACTTACCCTGTGCGATGGATCCAGCGATGATGGGCCCGGTGCGCACCCTGCACATCCCCGAGGAACGGAGGATGTTTGTGGCAAAAAGGAGGTGTGGCTATTTATAAAAGGGGTCGTGATCTCACGGGGATCCCACTATCGTCACTCCGGGGGAATGCCCAGTATCTCCGAAGATGCTGGGCTAGCCTCAGAGACAGTCCTCCTGCGCTGTTACACGGCAGCACCTGGCTCCTGTCACTGCTGAGGAGCCGGCATTTTGGTGTTGCCCCCTCCGAGGGTGACACCCGGGTGTGGGCTGCACCCCCCGCACCCTCCTTATGACATTACTGGTATAGTCTACATATATTCAGATGTAATAGGAATAATAAGCTGTAAAAAAATTGGTTTTATGGAAATATGTAAAATAAATCAAATTAAAGCTTAACAACATTATTAATGTAATAAAGCATTAAAACATGGTTGATCAATGTTTCTAATACATGATTAATTTTTTTTACATTAAAACATTAATACAAAAACAACTGGTTTAAAAAAAAATACAAAAATTGAGGTTTTCTTTAAAAAACAAAACAAAAAACATTACACCCCCGCCCCCCTCCGCAACCCTGCATCTGTTTGATGGTTACATCTTTTAGCAGAGTCATTATGTTTTACTGTAGCTGCAACTGCTGACACTACCGCCTTCTGCTAATGTTTCTTTAGTGGAGAAGCAGGGGGCGACATGGCAGATTGCCAAGTGTAGTGTTCTACAAGCACTATCTACCAGTGGCCAAAAGGGTGTGTAGAGGTTCTCCGCATTATTACGTGGTGCTTTATGTTAAACATTTCAAGAGCTGATAGCCACACATACAGATGTATGTTATTTATGTATTTTGCAGGTAAAATAAGTCACTTGTATATACTTAGGGGTATATGCAATTCCGGGCGTATTGCGGCACTTTTTCAGCCATTTTTAAATTCGACACAATTCGACCGTCGAATTCCGGCCGGCGGGTGCCGGAATTCGACATATTCAATAAAAAACGGATTCGACAGTCCCGCTGTCGAAAAACGGACCAATTGACAGATTTTGAATCGACTTTTCAGATGGTACAAAAAACGATAAAAAACCCGAATAAAAATTGCGTGGTGTCCCCCCTCCTAAGCATAACCAGCCTCGGGCTCTTTGAGCCGGTCCTGGTTGCAAAAATACGGGGGGGGGGAAATGACAGGGGATCTCCCGTATTTTAACAACCAGCACCGGGCTCTGCGCCTGGTCCTGGTGCAAAAAATACGGGGGACAAAAGACGTAGGGGTCCCCCGTATTTTTTGTACCAGCACCGGGCTCCACTAGCTGGACAGATAATGCCACAGCCGGGGGATACTTTTATACCGCTCCCTGCGGCCGTGGCATTAAATTCCCAACTAGTCACCCCTGGCCGGGGTACCCTGGAGGAGTGGGGACCCCTTCAATCAAGGGGTCCCCCCCCCCGCCACCCAAGGGCCAGGGGTGAAGCCCGAGGCTGTCCCCCCCATCCAAGGGCTGCGGATGGGGGGCTGATAGCCTTGAGTAAAATGAAAGAATATTGTTTTTTTTTTGCAGAAGAACTACAAGTCCCAGCAAGCCTCCCCCGCAAGCTGGTACTTGGAGAACCACAAGTACCAGCATGCGGGGGGGGAACGGGCCCGCTGGTACCTGTAGTTCTACTGCAAAAAAATACCCAAATAAAAAGAGGACACGCACACCTTGAAAGTACAACTTTATTACATGCATGTCGACACACACACATACTTACCTATGTTGACACGACGTTCGGTCCACTTGCCAAGTAGAATCCACGGGGTGTACCTGAAAATAAAATTATACTCGCCTAAATCCAGTGTCCAGTGATATTTGTAATCCACGTACTTGGCACAAAAAATCCCCGCATACCCGGACCACACAGACTGAAAGGGGCCCCATGTTTGCCTGAAGGGACCCTCTGTGACAGCAGTCACGGGGGGTCTCTGCATTCGGGGAAAGGGGTCCCATGTGTAAACATGGGACCCCTTTCAGTCCGTGTGGTCCGGGTATGCGTTTTTTTTTTTGCCAAGTACGTGGATTACAAATATCACTGGACACTGGATTTAGGCGAGTATAATTTTATTTTCAGGTACACCCCGTGGATTCTACTTGGACAAGTGGACCGAACGTCGTGTCAGCATAGATAAGTATGTGTGTGTGTCGACATGTATGTAATAAAGTTGTACTTTCAAGGTGTGCGTGTCCTGTTTTTATTTGGGTATTTTTTTTGCAGTAGAACTACAGGTACCAGCGGGCCCGTTTCCCCCCTGCATGCTGGTACTTGTGGTTCTCCAAGTACCAGCTTGCGGGGAGGCTTGCTGGGATGTGTAGTTCTTCTGCAAAAAACAATATTCTATCATTTTACTCAAGGCTATCAGCCCCCCATCCGCAGCCCTTGGATGGGGGGGACAGCCTCGGGCTTCACCCGTGGCCCTTGGGTGGCTGGGGGGGGGGACCCCTTGATTGAAGGGGTCCCCACTCCTCCAGGGTAGTGGAGCCCGGTGCTGGTACAAAAAATACGGGGGACCCCCTACGCTTTTTGTCCCCCGCATTTTTTGCACCAGGACCAGGCGCAGAGCCCGGTGCCGGTTGTTAAAATACGGGAGATCCCCTGTCATTTTCCCCCCCGTATTTTTGCAACCAGGACCGGCTCAAAGAGCCCGAGGCTGGTAATGCTTAGCAGGGGGGGGGGGGGGGGAGGGGGACCCCACGCATTTCCCCCCCCCCTGATTTTAACACATTCCCACCCCTTCCCACTAAAAACCATGCTCTCTCTATTTTAGTCAGTTAAATTTTTTTTTTTAAAGTATATAAATAATACTTGTGTCCCTTTAATAGACAAACCAAGTACATAATCCCTTCTAATATAAATAGATTATGCTATTAGCGATAAATAAAACAAAAAAAAACCTTGTTTTAATTTTTTTTTATTAGATTCCGCCAGCAAAGTGAGGCGGAAGGAAATTGACGATATTACTGTCGAAAAGCACTAAAGTCGAATCAACATTCTTCAATTGAATAAACTTTTGTCGAATTGCCGCATTTTTTACCACTGCAGACATGTCGAATTTTCAAAATGTCGAATTGCAAAAAGTCGAATCTGAAAAGTCAGTTTTTTTGTCGAAAAGTACTGTATTGCATAGTCGATTTTTTTTTTTTTTTTTTTGTGTCGAAAATGACCCGTTTTTCGACATTTTCGGGAATTTGACCGCAATTGCATATACCCCTTAAAGTGCAATCCCTGCATCCTGGTCAACTCCCTGACCAAAGTTACCACCAACAGAAAAGGTTGTTAAAAATACAGAATAAAAATCTCACCATTCGCTTACTTAAATAATGTACATTTCCATATTTTAGTGATCTTTGGCAATACAAGTAATTGCATTTTTCCAGTGTTTGTAAGTCACAGCTATACGGTTGGTGGAGGATAGGGATGTGAGACTGCAGATTGGTTGAAAGTCCTAACAATCTATTTTTATGACTGTGCAATTAACAATCTAAAGGGCCCCATACACTAGAGCGATAATACCCGATTTCAGTCCAATTCGGGCATTCGGCCCGATATATCAGCTGAAATCGGGCATTTTAGAGGTTTCCCGTACCGATCCGATGCGCGTTCCCGTGAGCATCGGATCAGATCCTCCACATTGAATGTGCTGCACATTCAATCTGGTCTGACCTGGGGGCATGGCTTGGGATCGCCCAGGATCGCCAAGATACATTATATGCAGATGGGCAGCATCCGATGTATCTTGGCCGATCCAGCCCCTCGGGAGGCTGCCGGGGTGATCGCCTGCGATCACCTCCGACATGAGATTGTTCTAGTGTATGGGGCCCTTAACTTTTTAAAAGTCTGAACAAACTTTATATCAGCCACTTAAATTTGACATTATTTCATAGAAATCACTTGCTTTGGAAAGAGCATTCATTTGATTGGTCTTTTCTTGCTGAGCATATCATGCATAATGTCTTTGTAAAAACACACCTAAAGGTTTAGGTGTCTATTTACTAAGCCTTGGGTGGAGATAAAGTGGACAAAGATAAAGTACCAGCCAATCAATTTCTAACTGCTATGTAACATGCTGGGTTTGAAAAATGTCAGTTAGAAGCTGGTTGGCTGGTACTTTATTTCCATCTAAAGGTGGGTACACACTAATAAATATATCTGCAGATCAATTGATCTGCAGATATATCTATGGACGGATCGGGCAGTGTGCTGTGCATACACACTGCCCGATCCGTTGGGGACTGACGTCATGAACTGGGCGGGCGTGTACACACGCCCGCCCAGTTCAGCTGTCAATCACCACCGGCCGCCGCAGCATGTGTACGGGCGGTCGGCCGACCGCCCCGTACACACACAGCGACGCGCCAATATATCGGTAGATATATTGGCCGTCGGCTGTGCTGCACGGCCGTCGCGATACGTTTGTGATCGACGGAGTTTACAGACGTATCGGCCGTACACACTGGACGACGGACCCGCGATATATCGGCCGTTCAAGAGAACGGCCGATATATCGATCAGTGTGTACGGGCCTTTAGGTTTAGTAAATAGACCCCTTAATCCCAGGGATTAAAAAAACAAACAAACCCAAAACATAATGATCTCTACATAAATCTGATTATTGCAGTATTGCCTTTAATAATGTTGTTCTTTTACAAAATAAATGTGACAGATTTAGGGGGCTGCCACTGCAGCACTGGTTTCTGTTTCCTCCCCTGTGAGTGTATCCTGGTCCCTAAATGAGAGCCAGTCAGTCACTGGCCACTTCGAAAGATCACAGTATGTCAGAGGAATTTGGGGGTGTTCCAAAGCCATTCTGTTTACTGCATCATATGTCATGTGACTGTGTGGATGCCATGATAATTGTTTGACCGTGAATAAACTGTAAATCACTAATTGCAGCTTGTCTCACTGCTCAATAACAATTAGCAAAATTATGACTGTCGGTAAAGGGGAATCAGATTAAACAAACGCCTTAATCTTACAAGGGATTGCTGCTTTAACTAGAAATCTGCCACTATTTTATTACAGTCAAATTTAAACAAGTACATACTGTACTATATCATTCACTATTTAATCCGGTTCTAAGAAACTTAGAAGAAAAAATAAATAAAATATATATGTATATACACAAACATACATATTTCTTTCTTGTATACATATATGACAGATAGAACAGGTCTGTAATGGCATCGGCGAGACATATCTTTTGGGGCTCATTTATCGGCGAGTGATAAATCTTGTTGCTATGATAAATGGTGCTCCAGCCAATCAGCTTGTAACTGTCGTTTTTCGAATACATGACAGTAGCTGACACACATGACGACAGGAGCTGATTGGTTGGAGCACAGTTTATCATACTCGGCGAGTGTGTGTTTTTTTTTTAATGTATTTTTCTCTTACGGCCTAGAGGATGCTGGGGACTCCGTAAGGACCATGGGGTATAGACGGGCTCCGCAGGAGACATGGGCACTCTAAAGACTTTAGATGGGTGTGCACTGGCTCCTCCCTCTATGCCCCTCCTCCAGACCTCAGTTAGATCCTGTGCCCAGAGGAGACTGGATGCACTGCAGGGGAGTTATACTGAGTTTCTCTGAAAATACTTTTTGTTAGGTTTTTTATTTTCAGGGCGCACTGCTGGCAACAGGCTCCCTGCATCGTGGGACTGAGGGGAGAGAAGCAGACCTACTTAACTGATAGGCTCTGCTTCTTAGGCTACTGGACACCATTAGCTCCAGAGGGTCGGAACACAGGTGTCGTCCTCGCTGTTCGTCCCGGAGCCGTGCCGCCGTCCTCCTCACAGAGCCGGAAGATAGAAGCCGGGTGAGTATAAGAAGAAAGAAGACTACACAGGCGGCAGAAGACTTCAGATCTTCACTGAGGTACCGCACAGCGGTAACACTGCGTGCCAATGCTCCCACACATACACACACAGAAGGCACTATACGGGTGCAGGGCGCAGGGGGGGGGGGGCGCCCTGGGCAGCAATATTAACCTCAAGGGACACTGGCTAATATATTAGATACTGCGGAGGCAGTATATTGAAAACCCCCTGCCAGTATAAAGAATTTGAGCGGGACCGAAGCCCGCCGTTGAGGGGGCGGAGCTTGATCCTCAAGCACTAACCAGCGCCATTTTTCTCCACAGCAAACTGCAGAGAAGCTGCTCCCCGGACTCTCCCCTGCTGAGCAAGTACAGAGGGCAAAAAAGAGGGGGGCGGGGGGCACATTTAATTGGCGCAGTGAGTGTATTATTTATTCTATAAAAGAGCGCTGTACAGTCTGGGATTTTATTCCAGTGGCGCTGGGTGTGTGCTGGCATACTCTCTCTCTGTCTCTCCAAAGGGCCTTATTGGGGGGCTGTCCCCATAATTGTATATCCCAGTGTGTGTGGGGGTGTCAGTACGTGTGTGTCGACATGTCTGAAGCGGAAGGCTCTAAGGAGGAGGTGGAGCAGATGATTGTGGAGTCTCCGTCGGCGACGCCGACACCTGATTGGTTGGATATGTGGAATGTTTTAAATGCAAATGTGTCTTTATTACATAAAAGATTGGACAAACCAGAGTCCAGAGAAAAAGCAGGGAGTCAGGATACGGTGGGAATCCTCCCCAAGGGTGGACAAAGCGTTGACACGCTTATCCAAAAAGGTAGCGCTGCCATCTCAAGATACGGCAGCCCTCAAGGATCCTGCTGATCGCAGGCAGGAGACTACCTTGAAGTCAATTTAGGCATATGCAGGTTTTACCTTACAAGGGTGAGGAATTGTTTGGGGAAGGTCTCACGGACCTAGTTTCCACAGCTACGGCAGGTAAATAAGCTTTTTTGCCTTATGTTTCTTCACAGCCTAAGAAAACGCCACATTATCAGATGCAGTCCTTTCGGTCGCATAAACCCAAGAGAGTACGGGGATCTTCCTTTCTTGCCAGAGGTAAGGGCAGGGGGAAAAAGCTGCCAACCACAGCTAGTTCCCAGGAGCAGAAGTCCTCCCCGGCCTCTATAAAATCCACCGCGTGACGCTGGGGATCCGCTGAGGGAGTCCGCCCCAGTGGGTGCACGTCTTCGACTTTTCAGCCACGTCTGGGTTCACTCACAGGGGGATCCCTGGGCAATACAAATTGTTTCCCAGGGTTACAAGCTGGAATTCGAATAGGTGCCTCCTCGCCGGTTTTTCAAATCGGCCCTGCCGGCTTCTCCCCCAGAGAGGGAGATAGTTTTAAATGCAATTCAAAAATTGTGTCTTCAACAAGTGGTGGTCAAAGTTCCCCTGCTTCAGCAAGGGATGGGGTATTACTCAACCCTGTTTGTAGTCCCGAAACCGGACGGTTCGGTCAGCCCCATTTTAATTTTAAAATCCTTAAACCTATACTTAAAAAGGTTCAAGTTCAAGATGGAATCGCTCAGAGCGGTCATCGCCAGTCTGGAAGGGGGGGATTATATGGTGTACCTGGACATAAAGGATGCATACCTTCATGTTCCCATATATCCAGAAATGATGGTGCTCCTGCGCAAGCAGGGTGTCACAATTATCCCGTACTTAGACGATCCCCTAATAAAAGCGAGATCAAGAGAGCAGTTGCTGAACAGAGTATCACTTTCACTGAAGGTGTTGCAACAGCATGGCTGGATTCTCAATATCCCGAAGTCACAGTTGGTTCCAACGACTCGTTTGCTTTTCTTAGGCATGATTCTGGATACAGACCAGAAAAGGGTTTATCTTCCAATGGAAAAGGCCCAAGAACTCATGAATTTGGTCAGGGACCTATTGAAGCCAAAAAGGGTGTCGGTGCATCACTGCACTCGAGTTCTGGGAAAGATGGTGGCGTCTTACGAGGCCATTCCTTTCGGCAGGTTCCATGCAAGGACTTTCCAATGGGATCTTGTGGACAAGTGGTCCGGGTCACATCTACAGATTCATCAGATGATCACCCTGTCCCCCAGGGCCAGGGTATCTCTCCTGTGGTGGCTGCAGAGTGCTCACCTTCTAGAGGGTCGCAGGTTCGGCATTCAGGACTGGGTTCTGGTGACCACGGACGCGAGCCTCCGAGGTTGGGGAGCAGTCACACAGGAAAGAAACTTCCAAGGTCTCTGGTCAAGCCAGGAGGCTTGTATTCACATCAACGTCCTGGAGTTGAGGGCCATATACAACGCCCTTCGTGAAGCGGAGAATTTGCTTCGCGACCTACTGGTTCTGATTCAGTCAGACAACATCACCGCAGTAGCTCATGTAAACCGCCAAGGCGGAACAAAGAGCAGAGTGGCAATGGCAGAAGCCACCAGGATTCTTCGCTGGGCGGAAAATCATGTAAGCGCTCCGACAGCAGTCTTCATTCCGGGAGTGGACAACTGGGAAGCAGACTTCCTCAGCAGACACGATCTACATCCAGGAGAGTGGGGACTTCATCAGGAAGTCTTCGCAGAGATTGCAAGTCAGTGGGGACATGATGGCGTCACGCCTCAACAAGAAAGTACCGAGGTATTGCGCCAGGTCAAGGGACCCTCAGGCGGTGGCAGTGGACGCCCTGGTGACACCGTGGGTGTTTTAGTCGGTCTATGTGTTTCCTCCTCCTCTTCCTCTCATCTCCAAGGTATTGAGAATCATAAGAAGAAGAGGAGTACAGACAATTCTCATTGTTCCAGATTGGCCGCGAAGGGCCTGGTATCCGGATCTGCAGGAAATGCTCACAGAAGATCCGTGGCCTATTCTTCTCAGAGAGGACCTGTTGCAACAGGGGCCCTGTCTGTTCCAAGACTTAACGCGGCTACGTTTGACGGCATGGCGGTTGAACGCCGGATCCTAGCGGAAAAGGGCATTCCGGATGAGGTCATTCCTACTCTGATAAAGGCTAGGAAGGACGTTACAGCAAAACATTATCACCGTATATGGCGGAAGTATGTATCTTGGTGTGAGTCCAGGAATGCTCCTCTGCAAGAATTCCATCTGGGCCGTTTCCTTCTTCCTACAGACTGGAGTGAATTTGGGCCTAAAATTAGGCTCCATTAAGGTTCAGATTTCGGCCCTATCCATTTTCTTTCAGAAGGAATTGGCTTCTCTCCCAGAAGTACAGACTTTTGTGAAGGGAGTTTTGCATATCTAGCCTCCTTTTGTACCTCCAGTGGCACCCTGGGACCTTAACGTTGTGTTGCGGTTCCTTATGTCTCACTGGTTTGAACCACTTAAAACGGTGGAATTAAAGTAACTCACTTGGAAAGTGGTCATGTTGTTGGCCTTGGCATCGGCTAGGCGAGTGTCGGAGTTGACTGCTTTATCTCACAAAAACACCTATCTGATTTTCCATGTGGATAGAGCGGAATTGCGGACTCGTCCTCAATTTTTGCCCAAGGTGGTTTCATCTTTTCATTTGAACCAACCTATTGTGGTGCCTGTGGCTATGCGGGACTTGGAGATTCCGAGTCCCTTGATGTGGTTAGGGCATTGAAAATTTATGTGGCCAGAACGGCTCGGGTTAGGAAAACAGAGGCACTGTTTGTGCTGTATGCAGCCGACAAGGTTGGCGCTCCTGCTTCGAAGCAGACTATTGCTCGCTGGATCTGTAACACGATTCAGCAGGCTCATTCTACGGCTGGATTGCCGTTACCAAATTCTGTAAAGGCCCATTCCACTAGGAAGGTGGGTTCTTCTTGGGCGGCTGCCCGAGGTGTCTCGGCATTACAACTTTGCCGAGCAGCTACTTGGTCGGGTTCAAACACTTTTGCTAAATTCTATAAGTTTAATACCTTGGCTGATGAGGACCTCATGTTTGCTCAATCGGTGCTGCAGAGTCATCCGCACTCTCCCGCCCAGTCTGGAGCTTTGGTATAATCCCCATGGTTCTTACGGAGTCCCCAGCATCCTCTAGGACGTAAGAGAAAATAAAATTTAAACCTACCGGTAAATCTTTTTCTCCTAGTCCGTAGAGGATGCTGGGCGCCCGTCCCAGTGCGGACTAAATTCTGCAAGGCTTGTATATAGTTATTGATTACATAAGGGTTATGTTACAGTTTTGATCAGTCTCTGGCTGATGCTGTTTTGTTTCATACTGTTAACTGGTTCGTATATTCCAGGTTATACGGTGTGGATGGTGTGGGCTGGTATGAATCTTGCCCTTAGATTAACAATAATCTTTTCCTCGTACTGTCCGTCTCCTCTGGGCACAGTTCTTTAACTGAGGTCTGGAGGAGGGGCATAGAGGGAGGAGCCAGTGCACACCCATCTAAAGTCTTTAGAGTGCCCATGTCTCCTGCGGAGCCCGTCTATACCCCATGGTCCTTACGGAGTCCTCAGCATCCTCTACGGACTAGGAGAAAAAGATTTACCGGTAGGTTTAAAATCTTATTTTTTTTTATTCACAACGAGTTTTATCACTCCCTGATAAATGTGCCTCTTGATTTGAGTACATTTATAACATGTTGTTGGATTTTATCTACCTCTTCACATCATACTTGGATGGGCTGGTGATACAGATGGTTGTTTTGCCCTCTCTTTGAATTAAACCTTATTAAAGGAAGTGTAGCACTGTATTACTGTATCCATCTACATCAAACAGGATGTAATGTTAACAGTTCCCTCAGATGGATACAGTTTTACAGTGCTACACTTCCTTTAATAAGGTTTAATTCAAAGAGAGGGCAAAACAACCATCTGTATCACCAGCCCATCCAAGTATGAATTGTGAATTGTCAGCCATATGCGTTGTGAGAGAAATGCATGAAAAAGTGGAGTGACCTACCTTTAGCCGCCACCCGGGGGGAGGTGGGGGGAAGGTTACACTGCGGGCGGTGGGTGTTAGGGTTAGGCTGCAAGAACGGAGGGTAGGTTTAGTCACCACCAGGGGGTTAGGCACTAAGGGGGGAGGGTTAGGCTATGGTAAATGGGAGGTTAGGTTTAGGCACTAACCGGGAGGTTAGGGTTAGGTACTAATGGGGAGGTTAGGGGGGCGACTTAGAAGCCTTAACTCACCCCTCTCGGGATCTTCAACATCGGGATGCCGGTGTCTGTATTCTGAATGGGATCTCATACCCAACCCTGTTTACATATTTATGACATATAATACATGCAGCTAGCTGAATATTACTGAAAGTGCAGGTCAGCAATTTATTCAATAATAGATATCGAAGATTTGATGATGTTGGTTTAAAAAAAAAAAATCTGCATTAGAGAGCAGTGGCTGTTTATTTTTAATTACTTGATTACAAACAGATTATGTGTACTTTTGCTTTATACTTTAAGGTGCATACACACTAGACGAAGTGTTCTATGAACAGGGGCGTAGGGAGGGTGGAGCAAGTGGAGCTCGAGCTCCAGGTGCCTCTGGGGACAGAAGGCGCTGGCTCCCTGTAACAGCTGAGAGCCGGGATCTCGGGGTAGGATGAGATCACTAGAAGAGAGGGAATGGGTGGCCAACACACTGCCTGCATGTTCCATGTCACTGATTGCAGTGCAGAGAGTCCAGTGCAGTGTAGTGTGGTGTGTTGTTAGGGAAGTGGGGAGGTTTGGAGGCTTGTCAAACGATAGGTGCTTCCTGGCTGTCAGGTATCTGCATTCAGTGATCTGGAACATGCAGGCAATGTGGTGGCCACCCCTTCCCTTTCCTCAGTCCTTTCCTTCTACCCACGGAGGCCCAGCCTGTCAATCACATAGAAGCTCCGCCCCTCCAGGCTAGAACGAGGAGCTGCTGCCCACTTGGTGAGAATTATTATGTGTATACTGTATGTATATGTGTGTGTATGTATGTGTTTGTCTGTGTATACTGTGTGTTTGTGTATATGTCTTTGTTTGTGTGTGTAAATGTGTTTGTAAATGTGTGTATACAGTATGTCTGTGTGTCTATGTGTATACATGTATGTGTGTGTTTGTGTATATGTCTTTGTATACAGTATATGTGTGTATATGTGTGTTTATGTATGTCTGTATATCTGTGTGTGTGTGTGTGTGTGTATGTGTATATATATATATATATATATATTTGTGTATGTTTATGTGTGTCTGTGTATATTTGTGTGTTTATGTATATCTGTGTGTATATTTGTGTACTTATGTGTGTGTGTGTATATATACATATATATATCTGTGTATATGTGTGTGTTTATGTATGTCTGTGCCTAAATGTGTGTGTGAATCTATGTATGTATGGTGGTGGGTGGGGGCGACGTGACAAAGCCCTGCTCCGGGTGTCATGTCTCCACGCTACGCCTCTGTCTATGTGCGTCGTTGTCTAGTGTTTCCCCCTCCCGGGCTGGCCAGGTGGCTGCAGTGCATACACACTGAGCGATATGACAACCATATCGCTCAGTGACGTCATGCCGCGGCTGGGCCATGCAGTCAGCTCTTGGACGACAGTCCAGATGAGCATGCATGCACGGCCGACAGCGAGGGTCGTTAACGACCCGCGGGACCGGTCGTCGTCGCCGGCATACACGCTTGCCAAGAAAGTGAACGAAGTCGCTCAGAAAGGATGAAAATGAGCTATGTTGTTCATTTTATTGGCAATTGTGCATGCACCTTTACATTATACTTTTTAGCATGTTTACTCCAAAATATTATTTCTCTGACGTCCTAGTGGATGCTGGGACTCCGTAAGGACCATGGGGAATAGCGGCTCCGCAGGAGACAGGGCACAAAATAAAAGCTTAAGGATCAGGTGGTGTGCACTGACTCCTCCCCCTATGACCCTCCTCCAAGCCTCAGTTAGATTTTTGTGCCCGGCCGAGAAGTGTGCAATCTAGGTGGCTCTCCTGAGCTGCTTAGAATAAAAGTTTAGTTTAGGTTTTTTTATTTTCAGTGAGTCCTGCTGGCAACAGGCTCACTGCATCGTGGGACTAAGGGGAGAAGAAACGGACTCACCTGAGTGCAGAGTGGATCGGGTTTCTTAGGGACGATCACAGGTTCAGCCTGGATGGGTCACCGGAGCCGCGCCGCCGTCCCCCTTACAGAGCCAGAAGAGACGAAGAGGTCCAGTGAAATCGGCGGCAGAAGACATCCTGTCTTCAGTCTAAGGTAGCGCACAGCACCGCAGCTGTGCGCCATTGCTCTCAGCACACTTCACACTCCGGTCACTGAGGGTGCAGGGCGCTGGGGGGGAGCGCCCTGAGACGCAATATAACAGTATATACCTTAGGTGGCAAAAAGAATACATCACATATAGCTCCTGGGCTATATGGATGTATTTTAACCCCTGCCATTTTTACACAAAAAAGCGGGAGATAGGCTCCGCCCCTTCACGACGTCCTTATCTCCTCAGCACACAAGCGCCATTTTCCCTCACAGCTCCGCTGGAAGGACGGCTCCCTGACTCTCCCCTGCAGTCCTGCTTCAGAATCAGGGTAAAAAAGAGAAGGGGGGGCATTTTTGGCAGCAAATAACGATAATAACAGCAGCTATAAGGGAATAACACTTATATAAGGTTATCCCTGTATATATATAGCGCTGGGTGTGTGCTGGCAGACTCTCCCTCTGTCTCTCCAAAGGGCTAAGTGGGGTCCTGTCCTCTATCAGAGCATTCCCGGTGTGTGTGCTGTGTGTCGGTACGCGTGTGTCGACATGTATGAGGAGGAAAATGATGTGGAGGCGGAGCAGTTGCCTGTGTTGGTGATGTCACCCCCTAGGGAGTCGACACCTGACTGGATGATTGTATTTAAACAATTAAGTGATAATGTCAGCAATTTGCAAAAAACTGTTGACGACATGAGACAGCCGGCAAATCAATTAGTGCCTGTCCAGGCGTCTCAGACACCGTCAGGGGCGCTAAAACGCCCGTTACCTCAGTGGGTCGACACAGACCCTGACACAGATACTGAGTCTAGTGTCGACGGTGACGAGACAAACGTAATGTCCAGTAGGGCCACACGTTACATGATCACGGCAATGAAAGAGGCATTGAACCTTTCTGACACTACAAGTACCACAAAGAAGGGTATTATGTGGGGTGTGAAAAAACTACCAATAGTTTTTCCTGAGTCAGAGGAAATAAATGAGGTGTGTGATAAAGCGTGGGTTTCCCCCGATAAAAAACAGCTAATTTCTAAAAAATTATTAGCATTATATCCCTTCCCGCCAGAGGTTAGGGCGCGTTGGAAAACACCCCCTAGGGTAGATAAGGCGCTCACACGTTTATCTAAACAAGTAGCGTTACCGTCTCCTGATACGGCCACCCTCAAAGAACCAGCTGATAGAAGGCTGGAAAATATCCTAAAAAGTATATACACACATACTGGTGTTATACTGCGACCAGCAATCGCCTCAGCCTGGATGTGCAGTGCTGGAGTCGCATGGTCGGATTCCCTGACTGAGAATATTGATACCCTGGATAGGGACAATATTTTGTTAACTATAGAACATTTAAAGGATGCATTACTATATATGCGTGATGCACAGAGGGATATTTGCACCCTGGCATCAAGAGTAAGTGCTATGTCCATCTCTGCCAGAAGAGCGTTATGGACGCGACAGTGGTCAGGGGATGCGGATTCCAAACGGCACATGGAAGTATTGCCGTATAAAGGGGAGGAGTTATTTGGGGCTGGTCTATCGGACCTGGTGGCCACGGCAACGGCTGGAAAATCCACCTTTTTACCCCAGGTCACTTCACATCAGCAGAAAAAGACACCGTCTTTTCAAACTCAGTCCTTTCGTTCCCATAAGTACAAGCGAGCAAAAGGCCACTCTTTTCTGCCCCGGGGCAGAGGAAGAGGAAAAAGACTGCACCATGCAGCCGCTTCCCAGGAGCAGAAGCCCTCCCCTGCTTCTGCCAAGTCTTCAGCATGACGCTGGGGATTTACAAGCAGACTCAGATATGGTGGGGGCCCGTCTCAAGAATTTCAACGCGCAGTGGGCTCACTCGCAAGTGGATCCCTGGATTCTACAGGTAGTATCGCAGGGGTACAAACTGGAATTCGAGGCGTTTCCCCCTCGTCGGTTCCTGAAGTCTGCTTTACCAAAGTCTCCCTCCGACAGGGAGGCAGTTTTGGAAGCCATTCACAAGCTGTATTCCCAGCAGGTGATAATCAAGGTACCCCTCCTGCAACAAGGAAAGGGGTATTATTCCACGCTGTTTGTGGTACCGAAGCCGGACGGCTCGGTGAGACCAATTTTAAATCTGAAATCCTTGAACACTTACATAAAAAGGTTCAAATTCAAGATGGAGTCACTCAGAGCAGTGATAGCGAACCTGGAAGAAGGGGACTATATGGTGTCTCTGGACATCAAAGATGCTTATCTCCACGTCCCAATATACCCTTCTCACCAAGGGTACCTCAGGTTTGTAGTACAAAACTGTCATTATCAGTTTCAGACGCTGCCGTTTGGATTGTCCACGGCACCTCGGGTCTTTACCAAGGTAATGGCCGAAATGATGATTCTTCTACGAAGAAAAGGCATTTTAATTATCCCTTACTTGGACGATCTCCTGATAAGGGCAAGATCCAGGGAACAGTTAGAAGTCGGAGTAGCACTATCTCAGGTAGTGTTACGTCAGCACGGGTGGATTCTAAATATTCCAAAATCGCAGCTGATTCCAACGACACGTCTACTGTTCCTAGGAATGATTCTGGACACAGTCCAGAAGAAGGTGTTTCTCCCGGAGGAGAAGGCCAGGGAGTTATCCGAGCTAGTCAGGAACCTCCTAAAACCAGGCCAGGTCTCAGTGCATCAGTGCACGAGGGTCCTGGGAAAAATGGTGGCTTCCTACGAAGCGATTCCATTCGGAAGATTCCATGCAAGAACGTTTCAGTGGGATCTACTGGACAAATGGTCCGGATCGCATCTGCAGATGCATCAGCGGATAACCCTGTCGCCAAGGACAAGGGTGTCTCTCCTGTGGTGGCTGCAGAGTGCTCATCTACTAGAGGGCCGCAGATTTGGCATTCAGGATTGGATCCTGGTAACCACGGATGCCAGCCTGAGAGGCTGGGGAGCAGTCACACAGGGAAAAAATTTCCAGGGCTTGTGGTCAAGCATGGAAACATCTCTTCATATAAACATTCTGGAACTAAGGGCCATTTACAATGCCCTAAGTCAAGCAAAACCTCTGCTTCAGGGTCAGGCGGTGTTGATCCAATCGGACAACATCACGTCAGTCGCCCACGTAAACAGACAGGGCGGCACGAGAAGCAGGAGGGCAATGGCAGAAGCTGCAAGGATTCTTCGCTGGGCGGAAAATCATGTGATAGCACTGTCAGCAGTGTTCATTCCGGGAGTGGACAACTGGGAAGCAGACTTCCTCAGCAGACACGACCTTCACCCGGGAGAGTGGGGACTTCACCCAGAAGTCTTCCACCTGATTGTAAACCGTTGGGAAAAACCAAAGGTGGACATGATGGCGTCACGTCTAAACAAAAAACTGGACAGATATTGCGCCAGGTCAAGGGACCCTCAGGCAATAGCAGTGGACGCTCTGGTAACGCCGTGGGTGTACCAGTCAGTGTATGTGTTCCCTCCTCTGCCTCTCATACCAAAAGTACTGAGAATCATAAGAAGGAGAGGAGTAAGAACTATACTCGTGGTTCCGGATTGGCCAAGAAGGACTTGGTACCCGGAACTTCAAGAGATGCTCACGGACGAACCGTGGCCTCTACCTCTAAGAAAGGACCTGCTACTGCAGGGGCCTTGTCTGTTCCAAGACTTACCGCGGCTGCGTTTGACGGCATGGCGGTTGAACGCCGGATCCTGAGGGAAAAAGGCATTCCAGAAGAAGTCATTCCTACTCTGGTCAAAGCCAGGAAGGACGTAACCGCAAAACATTATCACCGCATTTGGCGTAAATATGTTGCGTGGTGTGAGGCCAAGAGGGCCCCTACAGAGGAATTTCAACTGGGTCGTTTCCTTCATTTCCTGCAAACAGGACTGTCTATGGGCCTAAAATTAGGGTCCATTAAGGTTCAAATTTCGGCCCTGTCGATTTTCTTCCAGAAAGAACTGGCTTCAGTACCTGAAGTTCAGACATTTGTAAAAGGGGTGCTGCACATACAGCCTCCTTTTGTGCCTCCAGTGGCACCTTGGGATCTCAATGTGGTGTTGAGTTTTCTAAAGTCACATTGGTTTGAACCACTTTCCACTGTGGACTTAAAATATCTCACATGGAAGGTGTCGATGCTGTTAGCCTTGGCTTCAGCCAGGCGTGTGTCAGAATTGGCGGCTTTATCATATAAAAGCCCTTACTTAATTTTTCATTCTGACAGGGCGGAATTGAGGACTCGTCCTCAATTTCTACCTAAGGTGGTTTCTGCATTTCACATGAACCAACCTATTGTGGTACCTGCGGCTACCAGGGACTTAGAGGACTCTAAGTTGCTTGACGTTGTCAGGGCCTTGAAAATATGTTTCCAGGACGGCTGGAGTCAGAAAATCTGACTCGCTGTTTATCCTGTATGCACCCAACAAGCTGGGTGCTCCTGCTTCTAAGCAGACGATTGCTCGTTGGATTTGTAGTACAATTCAGCTTGCACATTCTGTGGCAGGATTGCCACAGCCAAAATCAGTAAAAGCCCATTCCACAAGGAAAGTGGGCTCATCTTGGGCGGCTGCCCGAGGGGTCTCGGCTTTACAACTTTGCCGAGCAGCTACTTGGTCAGGGGCAAACACGTTTGCTAAATTCTACAAATTTGATACCCTGGCTGAGGAGGACCTGGAGTTCTCTCATTCGGTGCTGCAGAGTCATCCGCACTCTCCCGTCCGTTTGGGAGCTTTGGTATAATCCCCATGGTCCTTACGGAGTCCCAGCATCCACTAGGACGTCAGAGAAAATAAGATTTTACTTACCGATAAATCTATTTCTCGTAGTCCGTAGTGGATGCTGGGCGCCCATCCCAAGTGCGGATTGTCTGCAATACTTGTATATAGTTATTGTTACAAAAATTCGGGTTATTATTGTTGTGAGCCATCTTTTCGGAGGCTCCTTTGCGTTTATCATACTGTTAACTGGGTTCAGATCACAAGTTGTACGGTGTGATTGGTGTGGCTGGTATGAGTCTTACCTGGGATTCAATATCCTTCCTTATTATGTACGCTCGTCCGGGCACAGTATCCTAACTGAGGCTTGGAGGAGGGTCATAGGGGGAGGAGCCAGTGCACACCACCTGATCCTTAAGCTTTTATTTTGTGCCCTGTCTCCTGCGGAGCCGCTATTCCCCATGGTCCTTACGGAGTCCCAGCATCCACTACGGACTACGAGAAATAGATTTATCGGTAAGTAAAATCTTATTTTGGAGGGGTCTAGATAATTATCTTCCTCAATAAAAGTAAAGTTCACAAGTGTATGAAAAGTTGTTAAAAATATAGCATAAAACTTTAGTTTCCATCTCAATTTGGCATCTAGTAGAAGAATAAGGTCAGTGCAGGGATTCAGTAATCATAGATCACAACTTGTATGTTTTTTTTTTTTTTGCATGCAGTTGAAGTGTAATATAATAACTGAATTACATAATCCAGAAACTGAGCAAAGGTACAGATTATAAAAGAAGAAGAATATTTGATTTACTGTAGAAACAGAAGAGCATGTAACATGTTTTTTTTATGATCTTCCAAACTATTAAATGTTCTACTATCTGTGTATAATGTTGGACTGTTTGGGTATTTATAATCTTATTACTGACTCCTACAAACACCTTTTGTGTAATACAGTTTAATTTCTCTATCGTCCTAAGTGGATGCTGGGGTTCCTGAAAGGACCATGGGGAATAGCGGCTCCGCAGGAGACAGGGCACAAAAGTAAAGCTTTTACAGGTCAGGTGGTGTGTACTGGCTCCTCCCCCTATGACCCTCCTCCAGACTCCAGTTAGATTTTTGTGCCCGGCCGAGAAGGGTGCAATTCTAGGTGGCTCTCATAAAGAGCTGCTTAGAGAGTTTAGCTTAGGTTTTTTATTTTACAGTGATTCCTGCTGGCAACAGGATCACTGCAACGAGGGACAGAGGGGAGAAGAAGTGAACTCACCTGCGTGCAGGATGGATTGGCTTCTTGGCTACTGGACATGAAGCTCCAGAGGGACGATCACAGGTACAGCCTGGATGGTCACCGGAGCCACGCCGCCGGCCCCCTCACAGATGCTGAAGCAAGAAGAGGTCCAGAATCGGCGGCTGAAGACTCCTGCAGTCTTCTTAAGGTAGCGCACAGCACTGCAGCTGTGCGCCATTTTCCTCTCAGCACACTTCACACGGCAGTCACTGAGGGTGCAGGGCGCTGGGGGGGGAGCGCCCTGGGAGGCAAATGAAAACCTTTAAAAAGGCTAAAAATACCTCACATATAGCCCCAGAGGCTATATGGAGATATTTACCCCTGCCTAAATGTACTAAATAGCGGGAGACGAGCCCGCCGGAAAAGGGGCGGGGCCTATCTCCTCAGCACACGGCGCCATTTTCTGTCACAGCTCCGCTGGTCAGGAAGGCTCCCAGGTCTCTCCCCTGCACTGCACTACAGAAACAGGGTATAACAGAGAGGGGGGGCAAAATAAATGGCTATATATATATTAATATAAAAGCAGCTATAAGGGAGCACTTAATCATAAGGCTATCCCTTTCATATATAGCGCTTTTTGGTGTGTGCTGGCAGACTCTCCCTCTGTCTCCCCAAGGGGCTAGTGGGTCCTGTCTTCGTATAGAGCATTCCCTGTGTGTCTGCTGTGTGTCGGTACGTGTGTGTCGACATGTATGAGGACGTTATTGGTGTGGAGGCGGAGCAATTGCCAAATATGAGGATGTCACCTCCTAGGGGGTCGACACCAGAATGGATGCCTTTATTTGTGGAATTACGGGATAGCGTCAACTCGCTTAAGCAGTCGTTTGCCGACATGAGGCGGCCGGACACTCAATTAGTGCCTGTCCAGGCGCCTCAAACACCGTCAGGGGCTGTAAAACGCCCCTTGCCTCAGTCGGTCGACACAGACCCAGACACAGGCACTGATTCCGGTGGTGAAGGTGACGAATCAACCGTATTTTCCAGTAGGGCCACACGTTATATGATTTTGGCAATAAAGGAGATGTTACATTTAGCTGATACTACAGGTACCACTAAACAGGGTATTATGTGGGGTGTGAAAAAACTACCAGTAGTTTTTACCGAATCAGAAGAATTAAATGACGTGTGTGATGAAGCGTGGGGTGCCCCGATAAAAAACTGCTAATTTCAAAGAAGTTATTGGCTTTATACCCTTTCCCGCCAGAGGTTAGGGAGCGCTGGGAAACACCTCCTAGGGTGGACAAAGCGCTAACACGCTTATCAAAACAAGTGGCGTTACCCTCTCCTGAGACGGCCGCACTTAAAGATCCATCAGATAGGAGGATGGAAAATATCCAAAAAGGTATATACACACATGCAGGTGTTATACTACGACCAGCTATTGCGACTGCCTGGATGTGCAGTGCTGGGGTAGTTTGGTCAGAGTCCCTGATCGAAAATATTGATACCCTGGACAGGGACAATATTTTACTGTCGTTAGAACAAATAAAGGATGCATTTCTTTATATGCGTGATGCACAGAGAGATATCTGCACACTGGCATCACGGGTAAGTGCTATGTCCATTTCGGCCAGAAGAGCTTTATGGACACGACAGTGGACAGGCGATGCGTAGAGGAGTTATTTGGGGTCGGTCTATCGGATTTGGTGGCCACGGCTACGGCCGGGAAATCCACCTTTCTACCTCAAGTCACTCTCCAACAGAAAAAGGCACCGACCTTTCAACCGCAGCCCTTTCGTTCCTTTAAAAATAAGAGAGCAAAGGGCTATTCATATCTGCCACGAGGCAGAGGACGAGGGAAGAGACAGCAACAGGCAGCTCCTTCCCAGGAACAGAAGCCCTCCCCGGCTTCTACAAAAGCCTCAGCATGACGCTGGGGCTTCGCAAGCGGACTCGGGGGCGGTAGGCGGTCGTCTCAAAAATTACAGCGCGCAGTGGGCTCACTCGCAGGTAAATCCCTGGATCCTGCAGATAATATCTCAGGGGTACAGGTTGAAATTAGAGACAGAGCCACCTCGCCGTTTCCTGAAGTCTGCTTTACCAACGTCCCCCTCAGAAAGGGAGACGGTTTTGGAAGCCATTCACAAGCTGTATTCTCAGCAGGTGATAGTCAAGGTACCTCTTCTACAACAAGGGAAGGGGTATTATTCCACTCTTTTTGTGGTACCGAAGCCGGATGGCTCGGTAAGGCCTATTCTAAATCTGAAGTCCTTGAACCTGTACATAAAGAAGTTCAAGTTCAAGATGGAGTCACTCAGAGCAGTGATAGCGAACCTGGAAAAGGGGACTTTATGGTATCCTTGGACATCAAGGATGCGTATCTCCACGTTCCAATTACCCCTCACACCAGGGGTACCTCAGGTTCGTTGTACAAAACTGTCACTATCAGTTTCAGACGCTGCCGTTTGGTTTGTCCACGGCACCTCGGGTCTTTACAAAGGTAATGGCCGAGATAATATTTCTTCTTCGAAGAAAAGGCGTATTAATTATCCCATACTTGGACGATCTCCTAATAAGGGCAAGGTCCAGAGAACAGCTAGAGATGGGTTTAGCACTATCTCAAGAGGTGCTAAAGCAGCACGGATGGATTCTGAATATTCCAAAATCCCAATTAATGCCGACAACTCGTCTGCTGTTCCTGGGGATGATTCTGGACACAGTTCAGAAAAAGGTTTTTCTTCCCGAAGAAAAAGCCAAGGAGTTATCTGACCTGGTCAGGAACCTCCTAAAACCAGGAAAGGTGTCTGTACATCAATGCACAAGAGTCCTGGGAAAAAATGGTAGCTTCTTACGAAGCAATCCCTTTCGGCAGATTCCATGCAAAGGGAGCTGCTGGACAAATGGTCAGGGTCGCATCTTCAGATGCACCTGCGGATAACCCTGTCGCCGAGGACAAGGGTATCCCTTCTGTGGTGGTTGCAGGAGGCTCATCTATTGGAGGGCCGCAGATTCGGCATGCAGGATTGGATCCTGGTGACCACGGATGCCAGCCTGAGAGGCTGGGGAGCAGTCACACAGGGAAAAAATTTCCAGGGAGTGTGGTCGAGCCTGAAAAAGTCTCTTCACATAAGCATTCTGGAACTAAGAGCAATCTACAATGCTCTAAGCCAGGCGGAACCTCTGCTTCAAGGAAGACCGGTGTTGATCCAGTCGGACAACATCACGGCAGTCGCCCATGTAAACAGACAGGGCGGCACAAGAAGCAGGAGGGCAATGGCAGAAGCTGCCAGGATCCTTCGCTGGGCGGAGAATCACGTGATAGCACTGTCAGCAGTATTCATCCCGGGCGTGGACAACTGGGAAGCAGACTTCCTCAGCAGACACGACCTTCACCCGGGAGAGTGGGGACTTCATCCAGAAGTTTTCCACATGCTATTAAACCGTTGGGTAAAACCAATGGTGGACATGATGGCGTCTCGCCTCAACAAAACACTGGACAGGTATTGCGCCAGGTCAAGAGATCCGCAGGCAATAGCTGTGGACGCGCTGGTAACACCTTGGGTGTACCAGTCGGTATATGTGTTTCCTCCTCTGCCTCTCATACCAAAGGTATTGAGGATTATACGGCAAAGAGGAGTAAGACTAGTGGCTCCGGATTGGCCAAGAAGGACTTGGTACCCGGAACTTCAAGAGATGGTCACGGACGATCCGTGGCCTCTACTTCTGAGAAGGGACCTGCTTCAGCAGGGTCCTTGTCTTTTTCAAGACTTACCGCGGCTGCGTTTGACGGCATGGCGTTTGAATGCCAGATCCTAAAAGGAAAAGGCATTCCAGAAGAAGTCATTCCTACCTTGATAAAGGCAAGGTAGGAAGTCACCGCGAAGCTTTATCGCCGTATTGGGCAAAAATATGTTGCGTGGTGCGAGCAGCGGAGTGCTCCGATGGAGGAATTTCAACTGGGTCGTTTTCCTACATTTCCTGCAATCAGGATTGTCTTTGGGTCTCAAATTGGGATCTATTAAGGTTCAAATTTCGGCCCTATCAATATTCTTCCAAAAAAGAATTGGCCTCGGTCCCTGAGGTCCAGATTTTTATCAAAGGAGTACTGCATATACAGCCTCCTGTGGTGCCTAAGGTGGCACCGTGGGATCTAAATGTAGTTTTAGATTTCCTCAAATCCAATTGGTTTGAACCACTAAAGAATGTGGATTTGAAATATCTCACATGGAAAGTGACTATGTTACTGGCCCTGGCTTCGGCCGGGAGAGTATCTGAACTGGCGGCTTTGTTTTATAAAAGCACTTATTTAATTTTCCATTCGACATAGGGCAGAGCTGCGGACGCGTCCGCATTTTCTCCCTAAGGTGGTATCAGCGTTTCACCTGAACCAGCCTATTGTAGTGCCTGCGGCTACAGACGACTTGAAGGACTCCAAGTTGTTGGACGTTGTCAGAGCCTTAAAAATATACATTTAAAGGACGGCTGGAGTCAGAAAATCTGACTCGCTGTTTATACTGTATGCACCCAACAAGTTGGGTGCACCTGCTTCTAAGCAGTCGATTGCTCGTTGGATTTGTAACAAAATTCAACTTGTACATTCTGTGGCAGGCCTGCCACAGCCTAAATCTGTTAAGGCCCATTCCGCAAGGAAGGTGGGCTCATCTTGGGCGGCTGCCCGAGGGGTCTCGGCATTACAACTCTGCCGAGCAGCTACGTGGTCAGGGGAGAACACGTTTGTAAATTTTTGCAAATTTGATACCCTGGCAAAGGAGGACCTGGAGTTCTCTCATTCGGTGCTGCAGAGTCATCCGCACTCTCCCGCCCGTTTGGGAGCTTTGGTATAATCCCCATGGTCCTTTCAGGAACCCCAGCATCCACTTAGGACGATAGAGAAAATAAGAATTTACTTACCGATAATTCTATTTCTCGGAGTCCGTAGTGGATGCTGGGCGCCCATCCCAAGTGCGGATTATCTGCAATACTTGTACATAGTTATTGTTAACTAATTCGGGTTATTGTTTAGGAAGCCATCTTTCAGAGGCTCCTCTGTTATCATACTGTTAACTGGGTTTAGATCACAAGTTGTACGGTGTGATTGGTGTGGCTGGTATGAGTCTTACCCGGGATTCAAAATCCTCCCTTATTGTGTACGCTCGTCCGGGCACAGTACCTAACTGGAGTCTGGAGGAGGGTCATAGGGGGAGGAGCCAGTACACACCACCTGACCTGTAAAAGCTTTACTTTTGTGCCCTGTCTCCTGCGGAGCCGCTATTCCCCATGGTCCTTTCAGGAACCCCAGCATCCACTACGGACTCCGAGAAATAGAATTATCGGTAAGTAAATTCTTATTTTTCCACAGCGGCTCTACCCTGTCATCATTTTAACTGTTGCAATATTTAAACCATGTCCCTCAGATATGCAGATTACGGCAGCTTCTAGCTGTATGGCTTCTTCCTCTGACGTGCTACTCCTAGCTGTGCTGCTCCTAGCTGTGCTGTGCTGCTCCTAGCTCTGATGTGCTGCTTCTTCCTCTGATGTGCTGCTCCTAGCTCTGATGTGCTGCGCCTAGCTGTGCTGCTTCTACCTCTGATGTGCTGCTTCTTCCTCTGATGTGCTACTCCTAGCTGTGCTGCTTCTACCTCTGATGTGCTGCTCCTAGCTGTGCTGCTTCTACCTCTGATGTGCTGCTTCTTCCTCTGATGTGCTACTCCTAGCTGTGCTGCTTCTACCTCTGATGTGCTGCTCCTAGCTGTGCTGTGCTGCTTCTTCCGCTGATGTGCTACTCCTAGCTGTGCTGTGCTGCTTCTACCTCTGATGTGTTGCTCCTAGCTGTGCTCTATTGTTCTGTAAATTAAACTGTATTTTTTAACTTTCTAAATTGCTTGGATTTATATTTAATTTTTTTTGGGCCCGCTGGTGGTCCTAATTTCTGAAAAGTACAGTTTTATGATTGATCATGCAGTGTTAAAACAGTACACACTATGTTCTTTGCCGTGATTTTATCTTTTATATATTCTACGACTCGTGATGGTCTAAAGACTGAAGAAAACCCTATTAAGTTAAGTTACCTAGGATATACCCTTTGTTTGCCTCTCCACACAAAACTATTTCACAAAGATAATATTTTATAAAAAGTTAACCATTGCACTATAAGGCACTTCTGTAAAGATTCACTGTTTTTTTATATTCTCTTATGTGGCTCACAACCACATTATCACTTGTTTCCTAGCAGCCACTCATGAAATAGATGAGGAGTGCATTATTACATATTATTCACAATTGTAAACATACTGTATGGTGTGTTGTTTTTTATATTTTTGGTTTGATTATACCTTGGCACCTTTTTTCTTGTATATATTTTAATGCTCCACTGTAAATATGTGATTATAATTTGTCCTTTAAGTCATTTCTATGTGTCCTCTCAAATCCTAATGACACTGTTCAGATGTGTTCACATGACGATGGTACGTCACCCGGTTAGGTGTGCTTTGGCATGTGCTGACACAGAATATCCATACACCTATAGTTTAATTCCCCAGAAATTCCAACATGTCGTAATGCAGGTAAACAGTTGTCATTATTATTGTTTATTTTTTAACAAACACTTCACTGCATGGACTCTGTAATTATAGGGAATATAATTACTGTAAGTCCATACCTACCCATTTGTTTGTATCCTTAAATTCTCTCAAGGCTGCCAAGTTACCACTTAAGTCTGAAGTTGGAAAGTCTGAACAGGAAGAGGTTTAGAAATCTACGTGCCTATACCTGTGAGCATTAAAGAAAAACCCCACTGTACTATATACTTCTAAATGTTCATATTCTCTCCTTATCCTATTAAGCTGCGACCTTGTGGGTTTACTCTATCACCTGGCTGTAGGACGATTCAGTGTGACTTCTAGATTTAATTGAATGCTTCTGGCACATCTGGAAGTCTCAAACAATATTTGATCAATTTTGCTTTTAAGTACCAATTGAGCTATAAAATTTCATAGTGTGTGGCAGCCTAAGGGGTATATTAACTAAGGTGCGGATTTTTAGAAGCAGACATGTTGCCCATAGCAACCAATCAGATTCTACTTATCATTTATCTAGCACCCTCTAGAAGATAATTGCTAGAATCTGATTGGCTGCTGTGAATTTACTGCCAAGTCGGAGGGTCTAACTGCATATTTATCATTATGTTGATAAAAGCAGTGGGTTTATTTATTAAGCCTTCGATGGCGATAAAGAAGCCGATTGGCTGCTACTATCTGTCATGTTACAGGCGCTGTTTGAAAATGACAGTTAGGCTGGTACTTTATCACTGTCCACTTTATCTCCATCCAAGGCTTAGTAAATAGACTCCTCTAGTTACCCACTTGCTGCTTTTAAATCTGTTGTTGACTACAGCAAGTTAATCCATGATTTGTGATCATTATATGTTTTGGGAATTATATGGCCCTTGATTTCATTTTATATTCTATCTCCTATATCAGGCAGCCATCGGGTCTTTAAGCACTTAACTGGCATGGTCAGATTACATGCGACCACGCTGCTCCCCTTTGTCCTCCAGTTTTTGACAAGGAGATCCGTTCTCCAGATGTGCATAATATTATAATTAAATGTTTTAAAAAATACTTTTTAAACTATTTTAAATAAAAAAATTAAAAAAAATCTGAACGATTTTGAAGGGAAAAAATCATCAGTTAAGTGGTTAAAAGACTGCTGCCTTCTAACCTCTGGGAGTAGGATTGATTATTGTTGAGGTCAATAGACGCATCTTTTAAAATTTCTGCTGGCCTGGATTCTCCATTATTTTGTCCATATCTGTCATGCTCATTAATGTAGTCTGCATTGTATAACCTGCCAGATTTACTGAGAGGATTTCTGATCCGTTTCCATCTGTATGGGCTCTGGGTATTTATAGAAATATCAAAGCGTTTCTATAAAGGCTATAAAATACAGCTTCATTACATTTCTGTGATATGGGTGTGTAACAGTTCATACAGTATCTGTGTTTTGTGGCTTAATGTAGATGATGCCCATCTAGTTACTGGTCTGGCAGTATATTGCTTGTAAGTGGATTTTCTTAAGAGGATGCCCCAGGCTTGAGTATTTGAGTTTGAGCCATGTAAAGAACCGAAAATAAAAAAATTGGCTGGCGCATATGCAAAATACTATGCCAACTGACACTACAGATGTGTGTGCCATCATACTGAGACATTGAGTAGGTAATCCCTTTCCTTAGGAGTGAGGGCAGTGCTGATTTTTGTTTTCTGAGAGAACCAGCAAGTTTACTTTTCCATCTGATGCCCCTCTTTCTATGCATTTCTAATGCTGGCACCTCCCCTCCCAGCACCACAGCTGCTCAATATACCATGTCAGACCTGATCCCTGTGCTGAGCAGCTATACGTCTGTTTTCTGAGCTACTGCACATGTCTGTTTAGGAGACAAGTGCTGCTGTGGTCAAAATTGATCTAAAAGCAGCATTCTGGGATTGGCATTAGCGTCTGTAATGTTCGACACCTGCCTAAACTCTGGACACCTTTCTCCTTACAAAATTATCAACATAAATAATAGGTAAAGAAAGTCTAAAAAGGTCTACAGTCAATAAAAAGGTCTACTACTAATGATAGACATGCATTAGGTCGACAGTGTCAAAAGGTCGACGCACATATGGTAGACACAAGTTTTTAAATTTTAATTTCTGCAAGTTTTACATACACATGCTTTACCATCCACGTGGACCATGATTGGGAATAGTAACCGTGCCCGAAGCCGCGAGGGAATGCAGTACATTAATGGGGCTTGTTTGTGGCAGAAAAGTGACAAAACACCCCAAAAATGTAAAACAATTGTGTCTACCTTTTTTGCATCGTCCATATCGACCTTTTGACCCTTTTATCCTTTCCTACTGTCTACCTGTTCTATGTCGACCTTTTGACCCTGTCGACCTAATGCACGTCTACCATTAGTGGTAGTTCTATTGACTGTAAACCTTTTTAGTGTTGATCTAATAATCCACACCCTTAAATTTGCCTTCCTATATCCCATGAGTTATGGCATTGGTAGTGCATTCTGTGGCACTATGCTATTTATGGGCATGTTGCTGCGTGATGCCCTCTTTACTCGTGCTGGATTCATATGAAAAAAGTTATCTGCCCTCTGTCGGGGGGTGTTATAGAAGATCTACAGGAATTGGATAGTATTAGGTCGACTCCATATGGTTGACATTGAAAAGGTCAACAGAGTCAAAATGTCGACATTGATATGGTTGACATGTAAAAAATGGTGTCAACCCTTTTTTTTTTTTTTTATTGTTTATTTAATTTTCAGGTTATACAGGGTCACATTAGCCCCCCACAACAGGTGGGGAGAGCATATACATAAAACAACATTACACCTAGAGCAGAGATATAATCGAAAA
The DNA here is from genome assembly GCF_028390025.1 of Pseudophryne corroboree. NCBI lineage: Eukaryota > Metazoa > Chordata > Amphibia > Anura > Myobatrachidae > Pseudophryne > Pseudophryne corroboree. The sequence goes on along the minus strand of NC_086446.1, from coordinate 186,358,860 downwards.
ACAAAGATCATGGGGTTCCCATATTGAAAAAACATCATATTGATAATAAAGGAAATAGAGAGAAAGTATACACTGAGAACGACCAAAGCACTTCGATTAAACCAGAAAAAGAAAAAAAAAAAAAAAAACAATCTCGTGGCTGTATCAGTAGAGAGAAGAAGGATAAAGAGAAAAGAAGAGAGGGGAAAGATGAGGAAAGTATAGAGTAGGGAGAAAAGAGACAGAGTCGGAGGGTCCGCCGGTGCGCCTTTTTATACAGCTAATACCGCTCGGAGCGCTAGTGTAAAATAGGAGGTAATACTTAAGGTACACGAAAAGGTAGTATTAAGGACGGTGGTGTCAACCTTTTTTAAGGTTTTTTTGTTGTCATTTTCTATGTTTCATGATATGTGACCCCAGTTATAGCAAACACGGGGTCTATTTACTTAGCCTTGGACGGAGATAAAATGGACTAAGATGGGGGCGTGGCTTGGCATAGCATGGAGTAGGAGCATAGCTTTTAAGCTCCCGCACAAAATCCTACACTTATCCGTTTCAGCCCGATGCTACCTATTTAAAAAGTGAACCTACTTCAGCCCCAACTGCTGGTGCCTCCCTGGATCTATCTGCCGGTCCCATCGGATCCGTATAGCGGCCAAAAGACGGAGAGTGCTGCGGGTGGTGTCTCGGAGCTGCTCACGGCGGCCATCTTGCCATCGTGGGACGGGACGCCTGCCTCACACTCTGCCCTCCGCTCCCTAACCGCACACCTCCAGCTTACCGCCACGGTGCCTGGACGCCCTCCGGGTGCCCCTCCGCTTCTCACCCCCCTGTCACTGGGGCTCCGCGGCGCTTCCGGGTCGGCGCTCACCGGGGCCGGCGCTGACTCCGGGCAGCGTCCCACGTGCTGCATCCTAGGAGGGAAATCTTCTTCACCGCCGCAGAGAGATATTGCGCGGCCTGCACTACTCAGCCTGATCCCTCTCCGACGCATGCCACCGCAGGAGAACAACACCGAGTCATACAGGCTAATCGGCACACCATCAGCTCCTGCAGCTCACGGTAATTACACCGCATCTTCCCCACAGTGCTCCCTGCATTAATCTCCTCCTTGGATAGTGCACCCTTCTGGGAGCTGGACAGGACACACCACCCCGGCTGCACATGTATATGCATATATCTGCATACCCTCTCCTGTAGTGACCCCTGCATTAAACCCTTGCTTGGATAGTGCACCCTTCTGGGAACTGTACAGGACACACTACCCCGGTTTTTGCACACGCTTACGAAAATATATCTCTGCCTTAATACAACGTGCTGGCATCTATATATACTATACTGACTTCCCTGGCTCCCCTACTTGCTGCACGTGGAAGCTGTGCTTGTCGCACCGAGGTGATTGTGCTTCTTTGGGGGTGTGTTGCTGCTGCTTTCCCTCCATACTCCTCCACACTTGTAATCCTACTCTACACGCTTCCTGCACTAGCCCTGTGCAATATATTGGATACTACAATGGGGAAAACAGGTGCGGCCGCGAAACTACAGAAATATGCGAGGGAATCCTCCTCCTCCCAATCCACTTCCAATGCGGCTCACAACTCTCCCTCTCCGCGCTCTGAGGGCGAGGACCCGGCCTTGAATGACTCGACGCATTCCACACAGAAAATAATACAGGCTATTGCTGCCTCTGAGCAACGTGTCTCTGATAAAATTGAACGTGTGCAGATAGATGTTTCTCTCCTTCGTCAGGATCTTCAAAAGATTCGTGAAAGAGTGAGTGAGACTGAGCACCGCATATCAGACCTGGAGGACACCACCTCTCCACTCAAAACTAGGGTGGACGACCTCTCCACACAATTATCATCGGCACATGCTAAACTATCCGACATAGAAGGCAGGCTTCGCCGGAACAATGTCCGCCTGGTCGGACTGCCTGAGAGGGCGGAAGGAACGGCACCGGAGAAATTCTTTGAAGACTGGCTGATTAAGATGTTTACACGTGAAGCCTTTAGCCCGCAATTCGCGGTAGAACGAGCGCATCGTCTTCCATCTCGTCCTCCTCCACCTGGCGCTCCTGCTCGAACATTTATAGCTCGTCTTCTTCATTTTAAGGATAGAGACACTATACTTCGTCTGGCTCGGCTCCAGGGCCCGTTGATGTTTGATAATCACACGATCTCAATCTTCCCGGACTTTGCCATATAGAAATCTATGAACAACATGCTAACATTTTACAAGAACAGTTTTTAGAGAAGGGATATGATCCAGGGATAGTAAAGAAGGCCAGAGAAACTGGAGCTGAATTAGATAGAGTTTCTTGTTTAAAGAAGGTAAGAAATAAGAACAATAGAGGTAACAACGAGGTGAGCTTTATCACAGGCTATAATAGCCAATATAGACAAGTAGAAAAAATTGTAGGTAAACATTGGGACATCCTTGTTAGAGACCCGGTACTGAAAGAGTATATCTCTGACAGGCCCAGATTTGTATATAGAAAATCAAAAAACCTGCGTGATAATATTGTGAGCAGTGTGGTAGCCGTCCCCAGGATGCAGACTAGAATTAAATCCAAAGGGTTCTATAGATGTGGCACTTGTATTATGTGCAGAACCTGTGGGGATAAAAGAAGCAAAATCACGGAATACACATCTAGACAAACGAAACAAACATTTGCCATTAAAGAATTTTTAACATGTTCAACTAAACATGTGGTATATTTGCTTGAGTGTACGTGTGGGTCACAATATGTCGGACGTACCACTAGGGCCTTGAAAATACGTATGGCCGAACACGTCCGCAATATTAAAAAGGGATTGGAAACCCATAATGTTTCATTACACTTCAAAAACATACACAAATGTGATATTAAGCATCTGGCTAGTTTTTGTGCAATTATGGGTATAAGCTCCAATTGGCGCAGGAAAGATGAGGAAGAAAGGTTAGCAAGAGCAGAGATGAGGAAAATCTTCGAATTAAAAACTTTGCATCCGAATGGTCTCAATATAGATTTCGAGACAAAATGGTTCATTTGAGATGGATTGCCATTAATATTAATTGAGACATATCGAGTAATCTCTGTATATTGTAACTGTATGAAATTAAAATTTTGTATGAGGATGACATAACTAATGGATGTCTATTTTTCTCTATATATTCATTGGGGAGAGTGTATAGCGGTTTGCGTTCCAGCTCGGCAAAATATGGACTTCCGGTATGCGTTCCAGATACCGGATATGACGTATCGCTACTAAGAGATTCGGTTGGGACGTGCGGCTCACAGATAAAGAGACACGCATAACGAAAGCCGGAAGCACGGATAGAGCGGAAGTCCGGGCTTTAATGAAAAAAACACAGCTGAGTTGGAAATTATAACAGACGTACGTGCGGTTTCCATAGTAACGAACCGCGGGGACTGATGGGATCTAAAGAAGGTGGAATGAGCTACATAAAGATATGGACATATTTATCCAGGATTGGGGTTTTATTTATTGACAACAGTATTGAAAATGGAATTACAGCCTTACTTTAGTGCGAACCAATTGAATATGAAATAAGTTTTTTATCATTATTAGGGATGTTTTATCAATTTTTATTGAGATATATATTTATAATGTTTTTTGATTATGTCATGGCATTAAGTTAGAATCTGGGTTACCATATAGAAATGTATGATTTTAAATGAAGTGATCGTATTGGCTAAACTTTGTCATGTGATATGGATAGTGGGTATAAAAGGCCGAGAGGATTACTTCCACTATCACACCCTGAGGAAGGACTGAGTTCCGAAACGCGTTGGTGTTTACTGCAGAGGACCCCCGGCTGTATCCGACCGCTCACTAGAACATCTTCCGGATTGGCTTTAAATCCCGATCTTTGTGAGTTTGTACCTATCCCCCTGGTTCCATCTTAGGGGTGCGAGTGGAAGTGGTCCTGCCGGTTTGGTTTATGGGGTACCTCCATTTTCTGTATGGAATTTTTATCTGTGATTGTAAGAATTAAAGAAAATCATAATTTTTAACTGAAACGGACTGATGGAGTTTTAATCTATCGTGAGGCTGTGGATATACATACAAGAACATCAAAGGATCCTTGTGAAGGCGAATTCGTTAAAGATACCTTTTGATGTACATAGGGCTTATCATAAAGGTGAGCTTTATTTCAATAAGTGATATATCATAGATGATGTGATTGCGGTGCATCAGATAGAAGATAAAGAAACCTTTATGTGAACATAGGGCCTATAATGAAGGTCAGTTTTTGAAAAATATCTCAAGTGAACAACCGTATGCTGAAGTCTTGATAAGAATATTGTGCATTCTGTTTCCTTTGAGGGTTGTCAGACACAAGGAGTTCCGGTTTATAGCAGCGCTGGGAGTTCGTCCATCATTGTTTTTGCGGCTCCAGGGCCCGTTGATGTTTGATAATCACACGATCTCAATCTTTCCGGACTTTGCCATTGAAGTTCAGAAATCCCGTGCCCAATTCTCTCTTGTCAAACGCAAACTCCGGGACCGGAATATTCAATACTCAATGTTGTTTCCGGCTCGTCTGAGGGTTATATTCAACGACACCACGCACTTTTTCTCAAACCCGAAAGATGTGGAATCCTGGCTGGAACGCAGACCTCCAGCTCCTGAATGAACTCATATTGGTCATATGTTGTTGGTGTGTGGTAACTATTAGCGTAAACCGTACGGTTCCTATTGTCTTCACACTTATGGGCTGATATGTATCGCTTTTTTTTTTTTTTCTGTTTGTTTTTCTTACATAGCATCGGGTAGCTACACTGGCTAAGCTCTATGTGCGGGAGTTCCCTGCTGTAGATAGCTTAGGGGTTTAGTCCCACAGTTCTGTTTTTTTCCCCCAGCTGGTTTGTTCTGAATCCAGCTAGTTTAATTGAGTTTTGTTAGGGTATAGGTATGACACTAGGTTGCTTGCTGGTCATACAGGGTGGGTACGGGATGGGATGTTTAATTGTTGTTGTTACTTTCCCTTTTTTTCTTTTTTTTTCTTCTCTCTGCAACTTATTATTGTGCTCAAACGCTATGGAAGTGCATGGTTTTTCAGGTGTCACATTTGGAGAGTGCTCGGCCTCGACCTTCTGGTGCTGAACAGGTTTTCTATGCTAAAGGGTATAGCTTTATTACAATACGATTTACTATGAATCCAATCTCCCATACTATACCTTTTCTGTCTCCCATGACTTTTCTCCCTGTGCCCATGCAATGCGATCAACGGTATGGGTTCTAACACTGACTCCACGGGGAGGGACACGATTAGACTGATGGGATGGAATGTCCGTGGCTTAAATGACAAAATTAAACGCTCACTTGTCCTGAAACAACTTCAAAAGTATAGAGTTGACATAGCATGCCTTTCTGAGACTCATCTGTATGGTAGTAAGGTCATGGCCATTAAGAGGCCATGGGTTGGATGGGCTTACCACTCCACGTTTTCCTCCGGCGCTAGAGGGGTGTCGATATTGGTTAAGAAGTCGGTACACTTTCATTTGGAACATAGTAGTGTGGACCCTCAGGGTCGTTATGTTTTTTTTACGGGCCGTTATACATCACGCACTGTACCATATCATGGCTATATATATCCCCCCTCCCTATAACAGTGAAGTTTTGCGCAAAGCAGCTGACTTTATAGCTCAGTCCCCTGACACACCGGTTATTAGTGTGGGTGATTTCAACAACGTCATGGACCTGTCTATTGATCGCTGGCGGGAGTCTCGCGACTCCACCTCTCTCCCCCCTGCCCCGACCCCTTTTGCAAGACTTGTCGCTGAACTTGGCTGGATAGATGTCTGGAGAATGCGAAATCCTACTATGGCGCATTATTCCTGTCATTCCACTACCCACAACACACTGTCACGGATAGACTTGTGCCTCATTTCCCCGACATTATCGCCTAGAATTTCTGAACTAACATATTTGTCTAGGGGTATATCGGACCACTCTCCAGTTTTACTAGAGCTGTCTATGACGCACGATAGGGGCAACAGTCAGTGGAAATTGCACCCATTCTGGTTGAATTTAATGGGAGAGGGCTCCGACCTTATTTCGGACTGGAAAGACTTCCTTGATTACAACCCCCCAGACTCCTCCCCGACTGTCCGACATGACGCATATAAAGCATATATTAGAGGCACTTTTATTAAGAGAATAGCTGGCGTCAAGTCGTTTAACAGGAGGGAGGAAGCGAGACTTGCACAGGCTTGCCGTGATTTGGAATCTGTATATATAGAATCACATTCTCAGTCGGATCGGGGGGCGTGGCTAAACGCACAGAGAGAGTGGGCCGATTACCTCTTTGATAAATCCAAACGCAGACTGTTGTTTTCCAGTCACAGGCAGTATTTTCAGGCGGAGTTGGGGGGCAGTTGCCTGGCTTTTCTGGCCAGGGATGAATCCCACTCCCGCACTGTTCAGTGTATTGCCGATGGGGATGGCAGTCTCTGTTACTCGGGAAAAGATATAGCTGGGGTATTTCAAAAATTTTATTCCAAACTGTACTCGTCAGGAGTTTCCCACTCCGACGAGCAGCTGCACTCCTACCTCTCGCGGGTGAATTTACCCAGATTGTCGCAGGAGGCGCTTGAGGTACTTGAGGCTCCTTTCACCCTGGAGGAAGTGGAGCGCGCTGTGTCGTCGCTCCCCTCGTCCAAGGCACCTGGTGGGGATGGTCTCCCAGTGGAGATTTATAAAAAATGTAACTCCCATTTCAGTCCCTATTTATTAGAATTATTCAATACCTTGTTTGAAGCTGGTGGACTCCCCCCGTCCATGTCTGAAGCCACTATTATAGTATTGCCCAAACCGGGGAAGGATCCCAAGGCTCCCGAATCCTACCGCCCTATTTCACTGCTTTCTACTGATGTTAAAATCCTTGCAAAGATGCTTGCCATTCGTCTGAACACGGTCATCGGTTCTATTGTACATCAGGACCAGACGGGTTTCATGTCGGGGAGGTCCACTATGCAAAACCTGCGAAAATTGTTCTATCACTTGCAGGGGGATGACTTGCTGGGTTCGGGGGCAGTGGTGGTGTCTCTCGACGCCGCCAAGGCCTTCGACTCGGTTGAGTGGTCCTACCTGTGGCGGGTGTTGCACGGGTTTGGCTTTGGCCCCATATTCATCTGGTGGGTTCGGTTGCTATATTCCTCTCCAGTGGCCCGTGTCTCTGTTAATGGGTATACCTCGTCCTCCTTCTCTCTAGCCAGGGGCACGCGTCAGGGTTGCCCACTGTCCCCAGCCCTGTTTGCACTGGCTATAGAGCCGCTGGCTTGTATGATACGGGACAACCCGGATATTCAGGGACTGGCGGCAGGCTCCACAGTGGATAAGGTCTCTCTGTATGCCGACGATATGTTACTGTTCCTGGGGGACTCGGATATCTCTCTCCGGTCTATGCTCCACACAATTAATGAATTTGGGGAATACTCTGGCTTATGTATAAATTGGGACAAATCCTTTATCTTTCCCATTTCAGGACATATCCCGGAGAGTGCATGTACGTCACACTCACTGCAATGGACTCTGAAATTTAAATACTTGGGTGTTTGGGTTACAGGGCCAGCATCAGAATACGCTAGATGGAACATTGACCCTATCACAGCCTTTTTTAAACGTAAAATCCACACATGGAAGGCACTGCCGCTGACTGTTTTGGGACGCATCAATCTCTTTAAGATGTCTATCCAGCCTAAGTACCTATATGTCCTGCAACACTCCCCCATTTACCTCCCTAAAAAAGTATTTGCTAGCATTGACAGTCTCATATCTTCCTTTATCTGGGGTCATAAACCGGCGAGGATAGCTATTAAAAAACTTTGTAGGACCAAACTCACTGGAGGGGCGGGCCTGCCTAACCTTAGATTGTATTATCTGGCGGCACAGTTGGTGCACCTTTCTGACTGGGTCACGGGAGTGGGTGGCCCGACCTTACAGGGATACTTGACAGACTGGGTGGGACCCTTCTTCACTCCCCTCCTTTTCTTGCTTTCGGGAATGTCTGTGTCGGGTCTTCCTCCTATCCTACGACAGGCCCTTCTGGTCTGGAAGCAAGTGCACAGCCTTCATGATTGGTCCGACTTAGAAGCAGACTCACCCTTATAGTTCAACAGCTCCTATGTGGAACTTCAGAAGCTGTCTATAGACAACATTTGGGTAAAAAGTGGGGTGATTTCCCTTGGACAACTGTATGTGGATGGTTACCTTAAATCATTCGCGCAGCTACAGGCTGAGTTCAAGCTCCCAAACATAGCCCTATTTAGATACTTCCAATTAAGACATGCAATACAAACCCAGTTCAGAACGGCCCCCACCATATCCCCCTCTCCAGTTAAACTTATGCTACAACGCTTGCCCTCCACGGGGAAAATTTCAACGATATATGCCTCACTAAACAATAGAGTCCTACCTGCCTCTTTAGATTCGCTTAGGCTGAGCTGGGAGGGTGATATAGGCCCCTTGTTAGACGAGCAATGGTTACAAATACTGGGCTCCGCCAGGTCTACCACTCCTTGCGTCAGATATCAACAGGTGCACCTCTTTATCCTGCACAGGGTTTACCGTACCCCTCTACTTCTCCAGCGAGCGGGTTTAAGGCCTGACGCTCTGTGCCCCAAATGCCGGATGGCAGATGCTGGCTTCTGGCATCTGTTATGGGACTGTCCGAAAGTCTCCGAATTTTGGACTCGGGTTTGGTCTGACATATTAGCTACTGACCCATCTCTTCCTCAACTAAACCCCAGGGCCTGTCTCTTCGGGATGGACCTGGAAGAAACTCACTCATTGCTCACATATCAGTATGTCCTGTGTCTGATCACGCTTGCCAAGGTTGTTATTGCACGCTCCTGGTTTGCAGAGACCCCTCCCGGGTTACAGGAATGGAGAGCTCTGGTGACCTTGGTCATAAGGCATGAAAAACTAATGTACTTATCCCGCAACTCTGTGTCCAAGTTTCACCGTAAGTGGGATAAGTGGACTCTGGTGCATCCGGGTGCGGAGCTGACAGGGCACGTTGATAGGCAGAGATTGTAGACCTCTTTATCTTTTTTTTTTCTTTTAACCTTTTTGGCCGAGGCCGATGCTCTCTGACACCGCCCAGTTTATTCTTTATTTTGATGATGTTATCATGCTTCCCATACACATAACCCTATATTCGTATAGGTGACCTCCCTCCTACCTATGCATGTTAAAAATCAATGACGATAGTGTTGTAGGGACCAGACCTAGTGTTCTGAGCGCTCTCCCCCTCTTTCAAGTATCACTGACTCTATGTTTTATACTGTAAATCATTGTAATACTTACTGATCAATATGATGCACTGTACTGTACGTTGCATGTTTTGAATTGCCTTCTCCTTTTTTTTTTTTTTTTCCTTTCTGCCTCTCTCTATCTTCTCTTTCTTGTTTCACTTATGTAACTATATGTAAAATTTCAATAAAAACTTACATGATTAAAAAAAAAAAAAATGGACTAAGATAAAGTACCAGCCAATCGGTTCCTAACTGGCAGGTTACAGGCTGGGTTTGAAAAATGACAGAAGCTGATTGGCTGGTACTTAGTTTCCGTTCACTTTATCTCTGTCCAAGGCTTAGTAAATAAACCACATAGACCATGGGTGTTCAACCTGCAGCCCTCCAGCTGCTGTGGAACTACAAATCCAAGCATGCCCTACCTGAGTTGTAGCATGCCCAAATAGCAAAACTGTGGTAAGGCATACTGGGATGTGTAGTTCCAGAGCAGTTGGAGGGCCGCAGGTGAAGACCCATGCCATAGATCCTCACAGACTCACTTTGCTCACCATGCTTCGGGCAAGGTGCCTCGCTCCGCTACTGCTGCGCTCGGCACAGGTTACTTTTCTCAGGTGTAGTCCATGTGTATAGTAAAGCAAGCAAAAGTTGAAAAATATGTAAACCTCCAAAAACTTGTTGCCAATATGTGTGTCAATCATTGTATTGTCGACATTTTGTACCTGTCGACCTTAAGAACTACCTTTTTACTTGACAACCTTTTTGACCATGTAGGCCTAATGCATGTTGACCTATTGACTGTCTAGACAGCGTAGATCCATCATCCAGGTACCGCTATATACAGCTGATGTATTTTATCATGTTTTTATTTTTATTTTATTAAAACCCCATTCCTTATATAATGCTCATTATAAACAACTGTTGCTTAGCCTGATTTGGCTTGAATAAGCCTTTATGAAGAAGGGAATGTGCAGTGTTGCAAACCTTATTGGGCAGATTGAGATGAACATATATCCAAGAAAGTACTTTCTGAAAATGATGCGCATTAGCAGAGCTGATGGGATGGATGTGCCTGCTGGTCTAGGAGACATAATTGTACTGTAAATCCTGAGTCCTCTATCGGACAGAGCATAGCTGATGGCACATAATAGTCATAACTGGGACAGCGCTGAATCCTCTCTTTCTAACTAATACTCGTTAAGCTTCTAAAAGCTAAAAATTGTGTTCAAACGCTGTTTATCATTGAAACTTACTTATTAAAAGCTTTACATAACATTAGCGTGTGTGTGGGTGTATGGCTTTGTGTCTGTAATATACTGTATAAGATGCAGGCACCACATACATGCCATAACGATAGAGATCAGAATAATTTAGTAGAGTTTAAGTATGGCACATAATTGTGTTACTTTTACATTAAAGAATCAATCCCTCTCCCAGTGAAGTTTACAGTTTACTGTCACGATAACGGACACCCTGCCATATATGCCAGTTAACTTACCTATGCGTTTTTGGAGCATGGGAGGAAACTGGAGTCCCAGAATGACGCCCTCACAAATAAGTGGAACACATACAATACTCTCTGTGGGGAATTCAACTGTTTTTGGGCACATTTTAGTAATGCGCACCCAAATGGCGATATCCAATTGTTCTGCACATGGGTGCGAGTGCCACAAGTGCCCATTACGTATCAAGTTTATCGTGCCCTAATGCACTGGGTTTGGACACGAAAAGCGTCTCAATCTGCACAAACTATTGGGCAAGTTGATAACTGTTTGCAGATATCTGCTTGCCACCTCATCAGGGTGCGAGCAGAAATAATGGCCACACACATCGGCACAAACAATTGAATAGCTCCTGTCAGATAGTGCAAAGTACCCTGGTGGTATTTAAAGCCAAGTCCCCAGCGTTACATACTTGCCTAAATGTCTGGACTCCCCAGAGAGCAGATCATCCTCCTGTATCTGCCCACTTCCTGGGGTACAATTTACAGTGAATTGCATTGTCATCATAGCCCCACTCCAGCTGCACACTTATGCACGTTGGAGAGCTAGAAGGATCATTTCACGCTGGCACACGTCTCACCTTTGCCCCTTACTTGTGACCTAGGTAAAATGTTGGGAATTATATAGTGCAATGAGGCACTAATAATCACTGTACTGTATATGTATGTTATAGTTCCAGCCTAGTTGGTTTTCTGCTGATGTTTGCTCTTGTGGCTGCATAGGAACACTGTGGTGCTGCATAGCTACACTTTAGCATGTTATGTACAGTACAGTACAGTACAGTATACTTAGACAATTGGAGACTACAAACCAAGGTCGTCCCCTGGTCTTCTAGCACCCTGTGCAAATTTTTTTTGCCCCCTCCCCCAATTGTAACAAAAACATGTTTGCCCCCTACAGGAATAAAAGAAAAAACTCCCACACACATACATTGCACCTCACTGAAAAAAAAAATACACAGATTAGGGTCTCTCCAGCTCTTGTAGCACTGCAAGTACTAGCAGATAGAGCTGACACTTGTGCTGACTCTTGTAGTTCAGCTACAGCTGGACAGCCGCAGGTAGACTTCTAGTTACAAATGAAACCCTGCACTTATACTGTATATCCCCCAACCAGCTCACCTATGAATGTTGTCCATAAGAAATAGCCTGTGTCCCAAAGACTGTGTGGTTAGCCGGTGGCTGGAAAGGCTGTAGACCAGTAGTTCTCAGGTTCCAATGTATAGACGAACAGTTTCTAGCTCGACAGTCATTGGGTCGACCCTATATGGTAGACATGTATTAGGTTGGCACTGAAAAAAAGGTTGACGGGTTCAAATTGTCGACATGGCAATAGTCAATGCACATGGGCGACACATGTTGACATAACTTTTTAAGGTTTTTTTTAATTTTGGTTTTTGCATTTTTGACACCTTTTTCATATTTTACCATCTACTATGATTGAGAATAGTACCGCAGCATGACAAGCGGGACACTATCTGGTGTTCCCTGTGCTCTGACGGGGAAAATGGCACCAAAAAAGAAATAAAAGATAGTTTGTCAACGTTTTCATGTATCAACTGCTTGCACCTGTTGATCTTTTCCTGTGTTGACCTTTTGTTAGTGTTGAACTACTGCATGTCTATCATATGGAGTTGACCTAATGACTGTCGACCTAGACATTGTAGATCTTCTGTACCACACCCGTAGTTCTTACAGCAACGTTTTGACAGGGAAATATGCATCCCCTGCAACAAGGATGGGATTAGCCACAGGCAGACAAAGAGCATTGGGAAATTCGACTGCAGAAACTGTGGGCTAAAGTGGTCCGGCTGGTGGCACACTGACAGAGACGTCACCAATACCGGACCCCACTATGGGATATCCGGACGCCACCCATCTGGGATTAGGATGTCTCTGACTTTGACTAGTGCTATGGATTTCTGGACTTTTCAGAGTAATCCCAGAGAGACAGGCAACATCAACGATTATGGGTCACGACTTTGGTCACATCTTAGTTGGAAGATGAGCTCAGCTCTGCAAGGCCAGAAGTTTAATAATAATAATTTTATTTATATAGCGCTCTTTCTCCAACAGGACTCAAGGCGCTTTTAGATGCCGCCATGGATGGTAGTCGGTGCCAGGCATCTGCCCCACGCCTGCTGCAAACCACACACATGATAGACTCTTTGAGCTAAAGTATAATGGCAGTTATTTCCATTCCACGGCTCGTTTTCAGTAAATATTAATACATAAATGCCAGAGAATAAGTATAGTTTGTGTGATTTGCATTCAGTATACACAGTAACAGGAACTATACTGGTCAGTATAAAAAGGAAAGGCAAATCTTAAACACCTGGTGATGTTGCTGGAATTTAGAGACCTTTCACGGCCCTCCAAAATCTACTGCCACAATTGCAGATATATTCAGTGTGTATCTATACTGATTGTTTTTTGTGCTGTTGCATTCCCATATTTTGTGCTCAAAAACGTCATTATCTACGTTTATCTTTTCTTTTTTGGCACCTGTTTTCATATAAAGGTTTTATTTGTAATTTTTTTTTTTGCCGCCTTTGTCACTGTTTTTATTTCTTATTTACTCTAATTACCCTTGCACTCTCCCTCCCTTTTGCCCCTGTGTTCCTGGATGCAGACATTGAAGTGTTGCTGTAACATTACACCTCTGGAACTAATACAGACAGACCTGGGCTGACTGGTTTCACCACCGATTAACAACAAGCCTTTGTTATGTTGTGTCCAAAGTGCTTTGTCATTGTACTTTTGCCTTTAACTGTTTCATACCGGGATACAAATAGGCATGCAAAGGTCAAAGGTGAAGGAAATGACTAATTGTTGTGGTGTTAAGACTTATCATAGTCTATGAATTGATCTGCATTGTGATTAATCAGATAACTGCATCAAAAGGATGTAACTTGCATTTCATTTTCTTGCTCTACCACCTTACGGGTTAAATGATGTAATAAGTATATCAGTGGCAGTAAAATGAGTGTCCTGACTAAGTAAATTCATCAAAGCTAACCAGTGCACTTAGCTATAACCTTTACTACCAGAGACGTCAGTGTGTGTATGTATTTATATCATACTATATCCATACCTCTCAATTGATATGTGCAGGTTAGGAGCCTTGCTCACACAACTGAAAAGGGGGTGTGAGGCTTCAGTTGAAAAGGGGGGAGGACTCATGCACGAATCCCCGTTTTCGTAACGTCACCATTCCCCTCCCGCGCAGGACACTGCGGCCCATAGTTGGGACAGCGGGACGATACCCGAATAGTGGGATTGTCCCACTGTAATGGGGACAGTTGGGAGGTAGAGATGCAGTTAAAATTCCAGTTGTTAGGATCCCTGGCATTCAGGACACACACACACACACACACACACACACACACACACACACACACACACACACTATAGTATCCATTTTTTTTTTTTCAAGTGGGATCATCAGTGATATTCAACCAGCCCAGTATTCTTATTCGGGTGGGGGGTCCACAACACCACCTGAGGGGGAATATAACCTGTGCACCGGCCCGAAGCGTGGTGAGTGCAACGAGCCCGCGAGGGGACTCGCTGCCGGGATTCCAGTCGACTGGAGGCTGCTGTCGATATACTGACATCTGGCATTCTTTTAGCGTAATTTTGTATGTATTGCTTTCTAATATATTCTTTGTATTTTTCATATACTTTATATAGTCGAAACTCAGGCGTACATGGTAGTATGACAAGAAAGGCTCTGCCTCACCTCACCGTACGTCACTAGTATGAACTGACGTTATGGGGGAGAAGTGGTATCAGTGCTTGTTATGTTTGCTGATACTGCTTCTCCCCCATGTATGACGGCAGCGCTGTGGGCTGTGTCATTATCAGCGCTGTTTTTTGTAAGATAGCACACTGATGTGTGGGGTAATGTAATAACTGACCGGTCCGACACCTCAGCTATCTATTTTGACAGCTGCAGGTGTCGTTACCCCATTGACAGCCACTATAGTGTTTGCTGCGGCTGCCAATTCCAGACCGCGCATGAAAGTTCTTGCGATAATAGCGAGATCTCGCGCACAGGAGCCGGCTGGGCAGGGAGACCGGAGTATTGGCATTAGACTGATGCGCTGTGGATGCTGACGGGGATTGCTGGAGGTGGAAGTTTTCACTCCCCCCCTCTCCGGCAGCCAAGATGTGCAAGTGGGAAAAGTCATACTGGCACGATATGCGCCTTGTTAATACATCTCCCCCCTGGTTTCTTGTAACCTCTTATATGGAACCACATAGGAAAAGAACACAATACATGAATATGCCCTGAAATGTATCTGTGTGTTTGTCAATAAGTACAATAGTTTGTACCGAGCAACAAAGCAGCAGTGCTCAGGTAGAGCAGTACACGTCAACTTTCAATACCGCCCTCATAGTTGTTTATTTCACAATCTCCCTGAAATGCTTTTTTAAACGTAAACAGTGTATGTATGTACGTACGTACGCACGCATGCATGTATGGGGTGTAGTATGAGTGGCCGGGGGCCAGCATACTGGCGCCAGCATACAGACAGCTGGGCGAGCACTAATGAGCCCCTTGCGGGCACGGTGGCGTGCCACGTTATTTAGTCTCCCTCCAGGGGGGTCATGGACCCCCAAAAGGGAGAATGTGTCGGCATCCCTGCGCCGGTATGCTAGTTGCCGGGATCCCGGCCGGTGGCATACTGAAGACCACCCCATGTATGTATGTATGTATGTACATACAATATGTACACCAATCAGCCATAACAATAAAACCACTGACAAGTGAAGTGAGTAACATTGATAATCTCGTTGGCGCCTGTCAAAGAGTGGGATATATTAAGTAGTAAGTGACAGTCAGTTGATGTGTTGACAGCAGGAAAATGGGCAAATATAAGGATCTGAGCGACTTTGACAAGGGCCAAATTGTAATGGCTAAATTACTGAATCAAAGTATCTTTAAAGCACAGGTCTTGTTGGCTGTTCCCGGTATGCAGTAGTTAGTACCTACTAAACAGTGTGGAATTAACAACAGGGCAACAAGGGGGTAGTCACCCAGGGCCCACCACAAATAGTTGCATCACCTTCGTGGGGGGTACTATAGCATATGTGGACTGAGGTTTTTGCATGGTTTTATGTGAACTGAGGGACACGATAGGGTGTTTAACACATTTGTGGTGCTGAAAGTATTAAGCCCCGTACACACTGGAGAGATGTGTGCTGAGCGATCTGTCACAGACCGCTCAGCACACATCTCTCCCCCCGCTCAGCATACAGCGCGATGTGTGCTGAGCGAGGGGGACGGACGTGGGTGGGGGGGGCTCTCATTTCACCCAGCTGGTGACATGAGCGATGTGCTAGATTGAGCCTGCATGCAGGCCAATGTTGCATCGGCGATAGCGGCACGCGGGACCACGCATCGCTATCGCTGTGGTGCATACACACGGAGAAATCTGTGCTTAACTTCTAAGCAATCTAGTCAGATTGCTTAGAATTTAAGCACGGATCTCTCAGTGTGTACCCCCCTTTTACACCCACTGACGAAGTCCTTTGATGAAATGTGTTTGGGCATGGCTAAGATACACCCACCTGTGGCAACTATTTGAACGTTTGAACAAGACTTGGGACACAGAACCATCTGAGGTGCTCCTTAGTTTTTGTAGGAAGGAACAGTTGAGAAGACACTAAGGGGGAAATTCAAATGTTTGGAAAGTCGGTTGGGTGTCTGTTTTTTCCTGTCTATTAGATAGGAAACAAGACACCCAACTGACTTTTCAAACATTTGAATTCCCCCCTAAGATGCTTGTTTTGATATGCTTGTATAGTTTGCTTTGATGTATGTGTTTTTAACCGATGATATAACTTTGGATTTATGGTAGAATGTTTCACCTACAATATTTCTGACCTCTTGAACTCTGCAGTAAAATGAAAAAATGAACGCTATAAAATTTTACATGTGTGGATCAGACATTTCTTTGTATCGGCAACTTTTTATAAGGAAAATACTGTGCTAAAATTGATGTCCATGTCATAAGGAAAATCCTCTCCATTCTCAGGGTTCTTCATCTCATTGTAAGTCTTTGTGTTTGTAAATAACCAAAATGAGATAGGTGGTTTACAGTAGGTGTAGTAATGAATGTCAGTGGAAGTTCAACGTTTTTATATAGGAACCAGAGTTATTTTATAACCGTATAAACCTCCTAAAACATATATATGTAAACATTTGTAGCACTAACACACTCCGCAGCTGTAATCCATATTCTGTTCCACATATACCCTAGGCTTAATTGTGTCAGAATCCAGTTAACCTACCAGTATGTTTTTGGATTGTGGAAAGAAATCTGAGCACCCCGTGGAAACCCACACAAGCACATGGAGAACATACAAGCTCCACACAGCCAGGGTCTTATAGAGAGATATAGCTCTATAGTCTATAATGAACTACATTGTTAATCTAATACAAGTCATCTCATGCAGAAGGAGAATTGTGTTCACTCTATGTGCAGGATGCTGATCAGTGAGGAGGGCATATGTACATTTTACAGGACAACATTTTAACCGTGATGTTTAGCTAAAGCTACTGTAGCTGTAGCGATGCACTACATCTAAAATTTAGCTCTTCAAAATTTAACATGCCCTCCTCACTGATCTGCACCTAGAGTGAACACTACAGAAGGTTCCACAGAGCTTGTCTGAGTGTAGGTAGCCCCCTATGCCCTGACCATACCCAGTTCCCTGAGCCTAGGCATCTCTTGATCTGTTCTCAAAAACCACTGGCCAATATTGAAGTTGGTCCGATTCAGTACGGCCTGCATGTATTTCCTGAGCACGAAGTCGTTTCTATGCTGGGAGATGAATTCCTCCTTCTACCAGCTACCAGCTGTGCCAGGAGGACACAGACCTGTTCTCTGACAGGGCCTAGAGAGAGCAGCCATAGAATGAGACTATACATTATTTCTGCCTACATATATACATAGTACCCTGCTATAAACATCCCTACCTACATAGTACCTAAGGTACATAAGGGGTAACATAAGGGGTTGAGGGAGAGGCTAGAGGATATAGGGGGAGGGAATTGAAAATAATTTGGGTGATGGAGAGACAGAGATGGCATAAGGGAGGGGCACAGAGAGAGACCCGGATAGGAGAAGAAAGGCAGAGCATAACCCCAACTCTGCACATTAGTTAGACACAGTGCTAATAACAGGATCAAAGCAAATGGAAATGTATGTTTTCTGTAAGAACATGTATGAGGAGTGTGCCATAAGTTTTCGGATGTGCTGTGCATAGGTAGAGTAGACGTAATCTTTCTGTTTGTGAACTATAATCTCTTGCCTAAAGTTCTTGTGAAATGTCAAGACACAGAACCGTATATATATAAGCAGCACTGCACACCAAAGAAGGCGCATGTTCACTTTCTTCACAAACTTGTTATGGTGCTCAACAGAGGCCACTGGAGAGTAATTATCTTCTACAACTACAAGAGTGGTATGTGTCAGCAGGAGAGTTTTGACCAACTGCGAGCTACTTTTGGGGATGAAGCACCTTCCTGAACCACTGTGTTTGAGTGGTTTGCAGAATTTCAGAGCGCGAGATGGTACCTGGAAGAGGAGGAGCAATGCAGTATCCACCATCACTGAGGACAACGTTGCTGCCATGTGGGCCATAGTTGAGGTGGACGTCAGAATGACTGTGAGCCAGTTAGAGGAGATTGGTATCTTCTCGGGATTCATCTGCTTGATACTCCACTAAAAGTTTGGCCTGAGCAAAGTTTCTGCACGCTGGGTGCCCCACCAGCTGACTCGAGAGCAGAAAGAGGCTCGGGTGACTTGGTGCCTCAACATGCTGGCCAGGTTTTGATGGCGGTCACTCAAACTCCATCTGGGAGATCATCTATGGTGATGAATCTTGGATCTACAGTTTTGACCCAGAGTCCAAACAACATGGATCTGTGCCACCACAGACGTTCCGACGTGAGTGCAGCATGGCTAAGCTGGTGGTGGCTGTTTTTGTGGCACGACTGGTCATGTAGCTACTGTACCCCAAGTGCAGCAGCACACCATCACTGGGGACTGGTATGCCAATCAATTTCTGCCACAAGTGTTGAAAGCCATTTCCAGGTGCTGTCCAAGAACTTGCGCTCATGGTGCCCTTCTCCATCACGACAACGTACCTACCCACAAGTCCGGGAATGTAGTGGATTTTCTGGTCCATGAACACATCCAGGAGCTTGGTCATTTGCACATGCAGTCCAGACCTGGCCTCCTGCAAATTCTTTGTGTTCACGCAAATCCAGCGCAAGATGCATGAGATTCATTGTGAGTCACAGGATTCTGCTATGGAGAACTTCAGTATATAGAAGACCTACCTGCTTCGGACTGGTCCAGCTGCTTCACAAGTGGTTTACAGGCGCAATCTAGAACCGGCGATAGCGACGCGCGGGGGCACGCATCACTGTAGGCATACACACGGAGAGATCCGTGCTTAATTTCTAAGCAATCCAGTCAGATTGCTTAGAAATTAAGCACAGATCTCTCCGTGTGTACCCCCCTTAACTGTCTAAACTCTTTCCAATGGGATCTCACAACTGTTAAGGGGGGTACACACGGAGAGATCCGTGCTTAAAATCTAAGCAATCTTGCTAGATTGCTTAGATTTTAAGCACGGATCTGCCGTGTGTATGCCCTCCAGCGATAGCGATGCGCGGCCCCGCGCATCGCTATCGCCGATGCTAGATTGAGCTGCATGCAGGCTCAATCTAGCGGGTCGCTCACTTCACCGTTGTGTGAAGTGAGCGGCCCCCCGTCGGCTTTCCCCCTCGCTCAGCACATCGCGCTGTGCTGAGCGGGGTGAGAGATGTGTGCTGAGCAGTCTGTGTTAAGATCGCTCAGCACACATCTCTCCCGTGAGTACCCCCCTTTAGCAGTACAGGATGAGGGTAATAAATATTATTGAGCAAGTTACCTCTTCTGTTAGTCGTCAGTAGGGCACAGAGGTCCAAGAGGCAATATAGGGAGGCAGAAGTTGTGCAGCTTCCTAACCAGAGAGGTTGCTGCGAGTACTTACCTAAACATATCACAGAATAAGGCTAGATACACACTGGGCATTGTGGGGAATTTGGGTGTGTAAATAGGCTAATCATTGCATAGTGTGTTGTCTATTGACCTATGAAATCCAGTTCAGTCAGACTGGATGTGATCTATAATACTACAGTCACTAAGTAGAAAAACTGTGTACAAAAAAACAAACAAAAAAAATAACTGTCTCTCTCAAAAAGCTCTTTATCCAAATATAGACTATAACAAACACATTTACTCTCCTGCACACAACACACACGAAAAATAGATTGAGGTAAGAGTCTTTAATCCTGTTTGCTGAATATACTATTGCATAGCGTGTCTAATGTTTGCTAATTATTTATGAATTATTGAACTAGTTCATCTTGTTGAAATATATATTTAACCCTTTACAAGTGACAGCCCCGTCCCTAATATAATAAAAACAAAACAAAAAAAAACCCTGTCCTGTTAGTGATTCCGTGTCTGTGCGCAGTTAATGGTGAGTAGTGGGGTGTCACCACAGCTCACGTTGGAGTCATTCCTTTTATGCTCATAAGGCACACCCTTGGGTAAGTGTAATATATGATCTGTAAAGTGGCTTCAGCTTTACTACATTTCATCTAGATTGCCTTGTTTTGAATAAAGTTATATTACCCCGTGTTCACTAATACAACGCCTGCACAAGGCAGCAAACAGATTGCATCCTCATGAATACGGATTACTCACACAAGCACGGCTGTCTACTTTAAAGAGCACCTGATGTCTAGCGATAAAGTGCTGGAATCGGTTGTTTTGGAATCCATTAATACATGATTCAGTTGTTAGAAATACTGACATCTGCTTGCTGTGTTATACACAAGGAACCTGGAACACAAATCCTGTAGGATCAGACAAGTTTGTAAATGCCAATAAACAGCACATAGCCTACATTCATGCCCGCTGTGATAATACAATGCAGCGTTAGTAAAATAGTAGATTATTATTTTTTCTTCCACTGAACAGGCTGGGGCTTATACAGAGTTGCACACTAGACTTTTTTTACTGACCGATCTTGCAATTTTTACCACTCTGTATCCTCTGTAGCTAGCGTAGGCCTCTGTGTGTGATTTAAGCTTGAATTCATCTCGGTCACAACTCCACTTTCTCTATCGTCCTAGTGGATGCTGGGGTTCCTGAAAGGACCATGGGGAATAGCGGCTCCGCAGGAGACAGGGCACAAAAAGTAAAGCTTTTTCCGATCAGGTGGTGTGCACTGGCTCCTCCCCCTATGACCCTCCTCCAGACTCCAGTTAGATTTTTGTGCCCGGCCGAGAAGGGTGCAATCTAGGTGGCTCTCCTAAAGAGCTGCTTAGAAAAAGTTTAGCTAGGTTTTTTATTTTACAGTGATTCCTGCTGGCAACAGGATCACTGCAGCGAGGGACTGAGGGGAGAAGGAGTCAACTCACCTGCGTGCAGGATGGATTGTTTTCTTGGCTACTGGACATCAAGCTCCAGAGGGACGATCACAGGTACAGCCTGGATGGTCACCGGAGCCACGCCGCCGGCCCCCTTGCAGATGCTGAAATCAGAAGAGGTCCAGAATCGGCGGCTGAAGACTCCTGCAGTCTTCTAAAGGTAGCGCACAGCACTGCAGCTGTGCGCCATTTTCCTCTCAGCACACTTCACACGGCAGTCACTGAGGGTGCAGGGCGCTGGGAGGGGGGCGCCCTGGGAGGCAAAATGATTACCTATAAAGGCTAAAAATACCTCACATATAGCCCTAGAGGCTATATGGAGATATTTAACCCCTGCCTAATTTTTCTAAATAGCGGGAGACGAGCCCGCCAGAAAAGGGGCGGGGCCTATCTCCTCAGCACACGGCGCCATTTCCTCTCACAGCTCCGCTGGTCAGGACGGCTCCCAAGTCTCTCCCCTGCACTGCACTACAGAAACAGGGTAAAACAGAGAGGGGGGGGGCACATTTATGGCGATATTTTGATATAACAAAGCAGCTATAAGGGAGCACTTATTATAAGGCTATCCCTGATATATATATAGCGCTTTTGGTGTGTGCTGGCAAACTCTCCCTCTGTCTCCCCAAAGGGCTAGTGGGTCCTGTCTTCGTTAGGAGCATTCCCTGTGTGTCTGCTGTGTGTCGGTACGTGTGTGTCGACATGTATGAGGACGATATTGGTGTGGAGGCGGAGCAATTGCCAAATATGAGGATGTCACCCCCTAGGGAGTCGACACCAGAATGGATGCCTTTATTTATGGAACTACGGGATAGTGTCAACACGCTAAAGCAGTCGTTTGACGACATGAGACGGCCGGACAATCAATTAGTGCCTGTCCAGGCGACTCAAACACCGTCAGGGGCTGTGAAACGCCCTTTGCCTCAGTCGGTCGACACAGACCCAGACACAGGCGATGACTCCAGTGGTGACGGTGACGAATCAACCGTATTTTCCAGTAGGGCCACACGTTATATGATTTTGGCAATGAAGGAGGCGTTACATTTAGCTGATACTACAGGTACCACTAAACAGGGTATTATGTGGGGTATGAAAAAACTACCTATAGTTTTTCCTGAATCAGAAGAACTAAATGACGTGTGTAATGAAGCGTGGGTTGCCCCTGATAAAAAGCTGATAATTTCAAAGAAATTATTGGCATTATACCCTTTCCCGCCAGAGGTTAGGGAGCGCTGGGAAACACCTCCTAGGGTGGACAAGGCGCTAACACGCTTATCTAAACAAGTGGCGTTACCCTCTCCTGAGACGGCCGCACTTAAAGATCCATCAGATAGGAGGATGGAAAATATCCAAAAAAGTATATACACACATGCAGGTGTTATACTACGACCAGCTGTAGCGACTGCCTGGATGGGCAGTGCGGGGGTAGTTTGGTCAGAGTCCCTGATTGAAAATATTGATACCCTGGACAGGGACAATATTTTACTGTCGTTAGAACAAATAAAGGATGCATTTCTTTATATGCGTGATGCACAGAGGGATATATGCACACTGGCATCACGGGTAAGTGCTATGTCCATTTCGGCCAGAAGAGCTTTATGGACGCGACAGTGGACAGGCGATGCGGATTCAAAACGGCATATGGAAGTTTTGCCGTATAAAGGGGAGGAGTTATTTGGAGTCGGTCTATCAGATTTGGTGGCCACGGCTACAGCCGGGAAATCCACCTTTCTACCTCAAGTCACTCCCCAACAGAAAAAGGCACCGACTTTTCAACCGCAGCCCTTTCGTTCCTTTAAAAATAAGAGAGCAAAGGGCTATTCATATCTGCCACGAGGCAAAGGTCGAGGGAAGAGACAGCAACACGCAGCTCCTTCCCAGGATCAGAAGCCCTCCCCGGCTTCTACAAAAGCCTCAGCATGACGCTGGGGCTTCTCAAGCGGACTCGGGGACGGTGGGGGGTCGTCTCAAAAATTACAGCGCGCAGTGGGCTCACTCGCAAGAAGATCCCTGGATCCTGCAGATAATATCTCAGGGATACAGGTTGGAATTAGAGACAGATCCACCTCGCCGTTTCCTGAAGTCTGCTTTACCAACGTCCCCCTCCGAAAGGGAGACGGTTTTGGAAGCCATTCACAAGCTGTACTCTCAGCAGGTGATAGTCAAGGTCCCTCTTCTGCAACAAGGGAAGGGGTATTATTCCACTCTTTTTGTGGTACCGAAGCCGGATGGCTCGGTAAGACCTATTCTAAATCTGAAGTCCTTGAACCTGTACATAAAGAAGTTCAAGTTCAAAATGGAGTCACTCAGAGCAGTGATAGCGAACCTGGAAGAGGGGGACTTTATGGTATCCTTGGACATCAAGGATGCGTATCTCCACGTTCCAATTTACCCCTCACACCAGGGGTACCTCAGGTTCGTTGTACAAAACTGTCACTATCAGTTTCAGACGCTGCCGTTCGGATTGTCCACGGCACCTCGGATCTTTACAAAGGTAATGGCCGAGATGATGATTCTTCTTCGAAGAAAAGGCGTATTAATTATCCCATACTTGGACGATCTCCTAATAAGGGCGAGGTCCAGAGAACAGCTAGAGATGGGATTAGCACTGTCTCAAGAAGTGCTAAAACAGCACGGGTGGATTCTGAATATTCCAAAATCCCAGTTAATGCCGACAACTCGTCTGCTGTTCCTAGGGATGATTCTGGACACGGTTCAGAAAAAGGTTTTTCTCCCGGAGGAAAAAGCCAAGGAGTTATCCGAGCTTGTCAGGAACCTCCTAAAACCAGGAAAGGTGTCTGTACATCAATGCACAAGAGTCCTGGGAAAAATGGTGGCTTCTTACGAAGCAATTCCATTCGGCAGATTCCACGCAAGAATTTTCCAAAGGGATCTGTTGGACAAATGGTCAGGGTCGCATCTTCAGATGCACCTGCGGATAACCCTGTCTCCAAGGACAAGGGTGTCTCTTCTGTGGTGGTTGCAGAGTGCTCATCTATTGGAGGGCCGCAGATTCGGCATACAGGATTGGATCCTGGTGACCACGGACGCCAGCCTGAGAGGCTGGGGAGCAGTCACACAAGGAAGAAACTTCCAGGGAGTATGGACGAGCCTGGAAACGTCTCTTCACATAAACATTCTGGAACTAAGAGCAATATACAATGCTCTAAGCCAGGCAGAACCTCTGCTTCAGGGAAAACCGGTGTTGATCCAGTCGGACAACATCACGGCAGTCGCCCATGTGAACAGACAGGGCGGCACAAGAAGCAGGAGTGCAATGGCAGAAGCTGCAAGGATTCTTCGCTGGGCAGAGAATCATGTGATAGCACTGTCAGCAGTGTTCATCCCGGGAGTGGACAACTGGGAAGCAGACTTCCTCAGCAGACACGATCTTCACCCGGGAGAGTGGGGACTTCATCCAGAAGTCTTCCACATGCTGGTAACCCGTTGGGAAAGACCAATGGTGGACATGATGGCGTCTCGCCTCAACAAAAAACTGGACAGGTATTGCGCCAGGTCAAGAGATCCGCAGGCAATAGCTGTGGACGCGCTGGTAACGCCTTGGGTGTACCAGTCGGTGTATGTGTTTCCTCCTCTGCCTCTCATACCAAAAGTATTGAGAATTATACGGCAAAGAGGCGTAAGAACGATACTAGTGGTTCCGGATTGGCCAAGAAGGACTTGGTACCCGGAACTTCAAGAGATGATCACGGAAGATCCGTGGCCTCTACCTCTAAGGAGGGACTTGCTTCAGCAGGGTCCCTGTCTGTTTCAAGACTTACCGCGGCTGCGTTTGACGGCATGGCGGTTGAACGCCGGATCCTAAAGGAAAAAGGCATGCCGGAAGAAGTCATTCCTACTTTGATTAAAGCAAGGAAGGAAGTAACCGTGCAACATTATCACCGAATTTGGCGAAAATATGTTGCGTGGTGCGAAGATCGGAGTGCTCCGACGGAGGAATTTCAACTGGGTCGATTCCTACATTTCCTGCAATCAGGATTGTCTATGGGTCTCAAATTGGGATCTATTAAGGTTCAAATTTCGGCCCTGTCGATTTTCTTTCAAAAAGAATTGGCTTCAGTCCCTGAAGTCCAGACCTTTGTTAAGGGAGTGCTGCATATACAGCCTCCTGTGGTGCCTCCAGTGGCACCGTGGGATCTCAATGTGGTTTTGGACTTCCTAAAATCTCATTGGTTTGAACCACTAAAAAAGGTGGATTTGAAATATCTCACATGGAAGGTGACCATGCTTCTAGCCCTGGCTTCTGCCAGGAGAGTGTCAGAATTGGCAGCTTTATCTTACAAAAGCCCATATCTGATTTTCCATTCGGACAGGGCAGAACTGCGGACTCGTCCGCATTTTCTCCCTAAGGTGGTGTCAGCATTTCATCTGAACCAGCCTATTGTAGTGCCTGCGGCTACAAGTGACTTGGAGGACTCCAAGTTACTGGACGTTGTCAGAGCATTAAAAATATATATTGCAAGGACAGCTGGAGTCAGAAAATCTGACTCGTTGTTTATATTGTATGCACCCAACAAGATGGGTGCTCCTGCGTCTAAGCAGACGATTGCTCGTTGGATCTGTAGCACAATCCAACTTGCACATTCTGTGGCAGGCCTGCCACAGCCTAAATCTGTAAAGGCCCACTCCACAAGGAAGGTGGGCTCATCTTGGGCGGCTGCCCGAGGGGTCTCGGCATTACAACTTTGCCGAGCAGCTACGTGGTCAGGGGAGAACACGTTTGTAAAATTTTACAAATTTGATACTCTGGCTAAGGAGGACCTTGAGTTCTCTCATTCGGTGCTGCAGAGTCATCCGCACTCTCCCGCCCGTTTGGGAGCTTTGGTATAATCCCCATGGTCCTTTCAGGAACCCCAGCATCCACTAGGACGATAGAGAAAATAAGATTTTACTTACCGATAAATCTATTTCTCGGAGTCCGTAGTGGATGCTGGGCGCCCATCCCAAGTGCGGATTATCTGCAATAATTGTACATAGTTATTGTTAACTAATTCGGGTTATTGTTGAAGGAAGCCATCTTTCAGAGGCTCCGCTGTTATCATACTGTTAACTGGGTTTAGATCACAAGTTGTACGGTGTGATTGGTGTGGCTGGTATGAGTCTTACCCGGGATTCAAAATCCTCCCTTATTGTGTACGCTCGTCCGGGCACAGTACCTAACTGGAGTCTGGAGGAGGGTCATAGGGGGAGGAGCCAGTGCACACCACCTGATCGGAAAAAGCTTTACTTTTTGTGCCCTGTCTCCTGCGGAGCCGCTATTCCCCATGGTCCTTTCAGGAACCCCAGCATCCACTACGGACTCCGAGAAATAGATTTATCGGTAAGTAAAATCTTATTTTCATAATGCTGTAACTGCGCTAATGGGGTGTCCGAACGTTGTCTAAATGAGGGAGGGCTTGTTGTGGGTGTGTAGGCAGAATTGCAGGCTATTTTCACTTGAGTGTATGCAGAGATCTCTCTGATTTCAGAGAACCAGGTATTGGGCTGGTATCAGTGTGAGTTAATAACGATGACCTTTATTTTCAGAAGCTGATGGATTGCCATGGTTCAGTCATGTAGATGCATGTGGCACATTTAGTTCTGTACACACAATTGTAATTCTGCATCATCCACTCTGCCTCCCTAGAGATATAACAGAAACGTGCTTTCTTCTGGACCAGGAGGTGGAGCAAACTCTGCATTCCAACATAAACAAGCAACCACTCATTGACTTGTGATATCTGTCATCACAGTGTGATCCACATCCAAATAACCTGTTACTTTAAGACCGTCTTTAGCTGATCATATTTGTGTACGAAGTCTGTTTTAAGGTATTGCGTGACTCTTTGAACTGCATCTCAATTTCTTGCTTTAGGCTTACTCACACCTTCAGATAATTCCCTAACTTTTATTTTCCATACAGCTGCCACAGCAATCCAGACTTTGTTTAGCAGGTGTGATGATCGTAGCCAACCTCCATTTGCACCTAAACAGTTTTTCTTTTTTTTGGTTTGTTTGGTTTTTTGAGCCTATGAACTTTGCTTTCAGAGTAGGACATCATCTTTAAAAAAAACAAAAAAAAACCTTTGTCCGATGCACGCTAACCATTCATGACATAATGAGTTCCCAGGTCTGGAGCTAGTTAAGAAATGTATTCCATCAGCAGCTTTCGATCGCTTGTATTTCTTATGGATAGGAAGTCTTGGCATCCAATTCCGCTACGTTGGCTCTGGTTGTGGTGCTGTTGGAACCTTGTAGAATACTGTACATGTTGGCTTAAATACTTTTGCTCTGTCTTAAGGTTCCATTAACTCAAGGTGGTACAGCTTTCTGCTACTAATTCAATTTGAGAGTCACTTTAACTTAGTTTGCTGCGTAGGCTGCTTGTGAAATAGTCTTCATTAATCACCATGCTTTTGCTTCTGGTTAGTATTAGCTTCTTGTTAGTTAGGAATGCTTTGTCGTATGCTACAGTTTTCCCTCGTTTGCACAAGATTCCATTTTCTATGCTTTTCTTTTGGATCATGCACATAGGCCCTACTTCCAAATGTTCTAATATGCTG
Organism: Pseudophryne corroboree; assembly: GCF_028390025.1. NCBI lineage: Eukaryota > Metazoa > Chordata > Amphibia > Anura > Myobatrachidae > Pseudophryne > Pseudophryne corroboree. The sequence goes on along the minus strand of NC_086446.1, from coordinate 186,331,057 downwards.
CCTGCAGTGCCGGATTTGTTTTGTTCCAGTGTTCATGCAGTTTTTTGTCCCTTTTCTCTGTTGCTTAGGTTATACAATATTGCTTCACACTAATAAGTGTCACTAAAAATAAAGAACTAAAAACATATTTGGTGGCTTTCTTGTACAGTTTTCTTTCCCCCGCTATGCTAATTTGTTATGAATAATTCTGTATTTTGTGAAATGGAACACAATTCTGTTTTATTTTTTATTATAAATTTTTGTGTATGACAACTTATGAACTCTGCTCGATTAGCTAAATGTAGTGTAATTTTGCAACCAGCTGAGCTTGGTGCTACAAAGGTATTATTTTGAGCTTACTATGGTATTTTATCCTTGCGGTGAAGCGGGGTAGCCTATTGTTCATTTATTACCAGTAAAGATACAAAGATATCAGGAAATACATCTTTATTTCTAAGATCTCAATACACAGATACTCATAGTGTTGCGCAGAGAAACTTGTGATACCAGCATTACTGTAACTAACCAATATGTACGCAGCCAGGCATCAATAGCAATTGAATTTCCCCCTTTAAGTGTGATCCTGCTTTGGGCACATTGTTATAGCTTGTGTTCTGTTTTTTGTTTAGTTCACATATTCTAGCTTGATCATTAGTTGGAGTCTCTAATATTTCATTGCTGTCAGAGACAGCACACTATTTTCTTTTCCAATACCAGTAAGGCACTCTACCATTTTTAATGTACTGAGAAGCCTATTTATCATGGGAAGCATTCAATTTGCCAACTGTCGGGATCCCGGCAGTCAGGATACCAATACCGGAATCCCAACAGCCGACAAGGAGACTCTTTGCGCTCGCCCCACTGTCGGCATTCTGGCGGGCAGGATGCCGCCGTCGGGAAAAGGACAGCCGGCATCCCGGCCGCCGGTAAATCATACTGAATCCTTTATCGGTATTGGTGCCATTTACTTAGTGGGTATAGCAACCGATATTGTCCTGTTAACAATCACAAAGTAGTCCCCAAGTCTTCATAACTTTATATGGTGACTGAGCAAAAGGCCCGTTTACCGTGTTCCACAACCCTTGTTTTTCAGAGATTGGCCCAGCTAGGTAACACCAGCTTCAGATTCATTATCCATTGTAGCACTTCATAGAGGGTTTCTTTGGATTCATCACCATTAAACAGCTCTTGCACATGCGCGGCCCAGTGGCTGAATCTCCATGTATAAGGTGCAGCCATGTAGGGAGGGGTGTGACTCCCAAAACAAATGATAAATCTGTGCTAGTCAGGTGCACTAAATAGGATATGAATATACAGCTAAATAAATACTGTCATTTGAAAGCTGGAGCTAGGACAATTCTACCCCTGTATATGTCAGTGGTTCCCAAACTCTATGCTCAAGGAACCTTAACAGTCCAGATTTTAAAGATATCCATTGCTCAGCACAGATGGTTACTTCAAAGTGACTGAAGTACTAATTAGGGGGGTTATTTAGACCTGAACGCTCCTCTGCAAATTTGCAGAGGTCTGTGATCAGATAGCCACTGCCCAGACAGAGTGAAAACCCGCCCTGTTCAAGTCTGCGTACGCCTTGCGAAAATCTCGCCGATTGCTGGTCAGCTGCAAATCCATTCGCAACTCACTTACCACCAAATGATTTTTCCAGTCTGTGTGTAGTCCAGGACCTACTCCTACAGTGCGATAGAATCGGGCTGATCGGGGACAGAGCTGACGTCGCACACCCTCCCTGAAAACGCTTGGCCACGCCTGCGTTTTTCCTGACACTCCCAGAAAACGGGCAGTTACCACTCCCAAACGCTGGCTTCCTCTCAGTCAATTGCGTACGGCTAGCAATCAAAAAAAATTGCTGCATTTTTTCGCTGTTTGGCCTCATGCATGCGTACTATGAACTGTATGCATGTGCAGGCAATCAATAATCAGCCGGCTTGCAAATTCACACAACAGCGATCAGGTCTGAATAACCCCCAAAGCCACCTATGGCCAAGCATGGGTATACTTAAAACCTGGACCATCAGTGGTCCTTTAGGACCGAGTTTGAGAACCACTGGTGTATGTAAAAACAAAAATTTGAGATCCCCTCTTACTGCAGTGGAATAAGCTTCAACTGTTTTAAACTATGTATATTCCCTTTAAACTTACATGATTGCTTGTTGTAGGTTCTCTGATTGTCCCCTGTGAACTTAATTGAATAGCTATTAACATCTATGTTTTTTTAAGCTTTTATCTTAATTGATATACTGTAATAAAGCCATTAATAGCAGAGAATTCATGACATTGCCAGGTGTGTTATAATTAGGAGCAGCTCTTGCAAGTAAGGAATGTGATTGACCATCGATGGTGGAGATCTGATGTTTCTCCGACATCGATGTCAGTGATGGTTTTGATTTTTTGTGCTTGTCATGCCATTTAGCCCAACCTCATACCTAATTAGCACACAGCTTGCCATGTCCGGCAGCTGGTATCGTTATCGATGGTGCAAATACTAAGGGGTGTAATGTCGTTTCTAAGGTGCGGGTTTATAGAACTGGAGATGTTGTCCATAGCAACCAATTAGATTATACTTCTTATTTATCTAGTACATTATAGAAGATAAAAGCTAGAATCTGGTTGCTATGAGTAACATTTTCGCTTCTATAAACCCGCCCCTTAGTAATTATACTACTTATTATTCTAACAGGGAACTAAATAATAATTTTATGAATTAAATAACTCTAATGCGCTGGTTGCTGCGTACAATTACAGGATTCGTTCACTTAATCTAATTCAAAATATCCTTTTAGACAACGAAAAGAAAAAGAAAGAAAACAACACTATACATAGGGGGAGAAGTATTCTTACAGCACATCCTGGCTTGCAGATGGTCAGCGTTGGGGGGGGGGGACGAAGCTTTGCTCGCCATGCTGCGGGCTCAGTGGTGAGCTGCGCTGCCACAGGTTATATTCCCACTCTATGGGTGGACACCCACGAGTGGGAATAGTCCCTGTAAGTCGCATGCCGACTGTCGGGACTGTAAGGGGTCGGGATTCCAGCATCGGTATTGTCACGTAATTGCCTCCCCTGGAGCCAGCCATGGGACTTGTTAAAGCTGAATTAAAATTTAAAAAATTGTAGCTTGCATGGGCTAATAATTAAAATGTCTTAATATGATTAAAGTTGGCCATACATTAGAACTACTTGCAAATCAGTGCTGTTGCTAACGATTTCCCTTGAACTCCCCGGCAGCTCCGGGTAGTTCCGGACTCACAATATAGTGCATATGCATAAGATAGATCTTTAACATCTTGCAAAAGACCTGGAAAGTGGCCACATCCAGGAGCATGCTGTCGACGATAGCTTCAGATCTTATGTGCAGCAGGTAAGATCTGAAGAAACAACAAATGACCTGCGGGACCACGCATCGGATCGTTATCGTTCGTGAAAACAGCCAAATTTGCACAATTTCAAATGATTTATAGTTCCAATGTGTCAAAATCGTGCAATTGTCACTGAAATTGTTCTAATATATGGCCAGCTTAAGATTCTGTCACTAGAACATGATGTTAGACAATGACTACAATTTAATGATGTGTGTGCAGCCAATATGACTGCATTTACTGTACCCCACAAAATTCAGGTGGTCTGCCCAAAAACCGCATAGTTGTATTCAGAGGTGTAGCAAGGTGCCATAGTGCCCGGAGCAAGGGTATGTTTCGGCACACCCTCTCCTGTACTGAATTGGGTGCATTTCGCATTTAAAAATAAATTTGTGACACGGCCGGTACTAGACCATGTGGATCATAGGGAGAACGTTTCCTTTGGGCTCCCACACGATTAAAATAGGCACAGTGCGCGCCGAAGGCGCATTATAAAAATATAGTGGCGCGACTACATGGGGAAGGGGCGAGGTCACATAGTAGTACCAATTCATATTACACCACACAGTAGTGTCCGTTATTCATATTACACCACACAGTAGTGTCCGTTATTCATATTACACCACACAGTAGTACCCCTTACGCCACATAGTAGAGCTGTTTCTACACGTTACACCACAATAGTGACGTTTATACTAGAGATGAGCGGGTTCGGTTCCTCGGAATCCGAACCCGCCCGAACTTCATTTTTTTTTACACGGGGCCGAGCGACTCGGATCTTCCCGCCTTGCTCGGTTAACCCGAGCGCGCCCGAACGTCATCATCCCGCTGTCGGATTCTCGCGAGGCTCGGATTCTATCGCGAGACTCGGATTCTATATAAGGAGCCGCACGTCGCCGCCATTTTCACACGTGCATTGAGATTCATAGGGAGAGGACGTGGCTGGCGTCCTCTCCGTTTATAGAGAAGAGAGTGAGACTACTAGAGAGAGACACAGTAGTAATTTTGGGGAGCATTAGGAGGAGTACTACTACTTGCTGAAGTGATAGATAGTGTGACGTGTATATCTGACTTGTGGGGGAGACACTGACAGTGGGGAGCAGTTAGAGTCTGAGAGCAGGACTCAGGAGTACATAAAACGTACAGTGCACACTTTTGCTGCCAGAGTGCCACACTGCCATTGTGACCACACTGACCACCAGTATAATATATATTGTGATTGTCTGCTTAGGAGTACTACTTGCAAGTTGCTGATAGTGTGACCAGTGACCTGACCACCAGTTTAATAATCACCACCAGTTTAATATATATATATATATATATATATATATATATATATATATATAATTGTATATAATATATATATAATATTGTATACCACCTACCCGTGGTTTTTTTTTTTCCTTTCTTCTTTATACATACTACTATAGTAGCTTACTGTAGCAGTCTGCGGTGCTGCTGAGCTGACAGTGTCCAGCAGGTCCGTCATCAGTCATTACATAATAAATATATATACCTGTCCGGCTGCAGTACTAGTGATATTATATATATATATATATATATATATAGCAGTGTGGAGACCGGCACTCTTACACACAAATACAATTGCCCCGGTGCCTCCTCAAGTGATCCAAAGATCATATATATTCACAAACGTGGAGCGGCACTCGAAGGACTTCAGTCAGATAACAAAGGACACAGCGGTCACTAGTTTGTTAGAATCGACGTTTCGATAATTTAATATCGTCTTCAGGATACATACAGTGCATACAAGACAACATTTATATACCTACTCACCAACCCTGTAGTCACCACGCCACTGCTGCGGGCGCCGGGTCCTCGGACGACAGTGTGAATCCGTCGCGCACTTCCTGTGCGCCCGGCCGCTCGAGCGGTTGCCTGGAGACCAAACAATAACATGTGATGTCAACAAAAAACGAGTGTCACTGGGCAATGCTGGATTACATGTATCTAACATAGATGTACATACAGGGACAAAAACTAATGATTATACAAGTGCATGCTAACAACACATCATCTGAGTACCATCTAAAAACGTATATTATATACGACTTTATATGCTAGCATCCATAGACTAAATGCATCAAGAGAACATTGCTAATCCATAAAGAAAAACAAACAGTGGTAACTCAAGCTCCAGTACAAGACAGGCAAAAGTAATCTTAATTGGTAATGGTACAAAGTGTGTTATAAGTCATGCACATAGGATTTCCAGGGTCCAGAACCATCATGGAGCTAAATTGGATACCTAAACCGTGATGCTGACCGAAACAAAAATGAAAGAAACCGATAATTTTTTGAGAGAGAACATGTAAACTCTACACAATCTAAGAAAAACCATTATATACTTCACAGAAAACAATTCAGGGGAAGGTTTTCATTAAGACCTTTCGGTGCAATAGTATTCAGGCGGTATATCCACCTGGCTTCTCTCTGAAGTAGGGCCTTGCCCCTATCACCCCCCCTAAGTCGTTTAGGTTCGGTATCAATGATTTTGTAGCGTAATGTGGTAAGGCCATGTCCCATTAATCTAAAGTGACGGGCCACAGGTTGATTTGATGCACTGCTGGCCCCCTCTAGTGCATGTCTGATGGCCGACCTGTGTAGAGCCATGCGCTCCTTGAACATCCTGGTGGTTTTCCCCACATATATGAGACCACAAGGGCATCTAATAATGACTGTATCCCATTTGTTCAACAATACTGTCCAGCTAGTCCACATATAGCGAAGACCGTAAAGAACTTATGGCCTGTGGTGACAACAGATCCCGAACTGAGTATGCTCAAAAATACTAAAGTATTAGCCAGTTATACCAGAAATAGGAATCTCGGAGATTGGCTTGTTAAGAACGATGTTTCTAATACCAAAAAAGTTGGGCTGACTACCTTCCTCACTAGAAAGGCGGGTTGTTACAGATGTACCGGTTGCACCACGTGTAGTTTCATGGAGTATGGTGATTCCTTCTCCCATCCACATTCAGGGGAACGGATCGCCATACGCCATGTACTAACATGTACCAGTACTTACGTGGTGTACATTATTAGATGCCCTTGTGGTCTCATATATGTGGGGAAAACCACCAGGATGTTCAAGGAGCGCATGGCTCTACACAGGTCGGCCATCAGACATGCACTAGAGGGGGCCAGCAGTGCATCAAATCAACCTGTGGCCCGTCACTTTAGATTAATGGGACATGGCCTTACCACATTACGCTACAAAATCATTGATACCGAACCTAAACGACTTAGGGGGGGTGATAGGGGCAAGGCCCTACTTCAGAGAGAAGCCAGGTGGATATACCGCCTGAATACTATTGCACCGAAAGGTCTTAATGAAAACCTTCCCCTGAATTGTTTTCTGTGAAGTATATAATGGTTTTTCTTAGATTGTGTAGAGTTTACATGTTCTCTCTCAAAAAATTATCGGTTTCTTTCATTTTTGTTTCGGTCAGCATCACGGTTTAGGTATCCAATTTAGCTCCATGATGGTTCTGGACCCTGGAAATCCTATGTGCATGACTTATAACACACTTTGTACCATTACCAATTAAGATTACTTTTGCCTGTCTTGTACTGGAGCTTGAGTTACCACTGTTTGTTTTTCTTTATGGATTAGCAATGTTCTCTTGATGCATTTAGTCTATGGATGCTAGCATATAAAGTCGTATATAATATACGTTTTTAGATGGTACTCAGATGATGTGTTGTTAGCATGCACTTGTATAATCATTAGTTTTTGTCCCTGTATGTACATCTATGTTAGATACATGTAATCCAGCATTGCCCAGTGACACTCGTTTTTTGTTGACATCACATGTTATTGTTTGGTCTCCAGGCAACCGCTCGAGCGGCCGGGCGCACAGGAAGTGCGCGACGGATTCACACTGTCGTCCGAGGACCCGGCGCCCGCAGCAGTGGCGTGGTGACTACAGGGTTGGTGAGTAGGTATATAAATGTTGTCTTGTATGCACTGTATGTATCCTGAAGACGATATTAAATTATCGAAACGTCGATTCTAACAAACTAGTGACCGCTGTGTCCTTTGTTATCTGACTGAAGTCCTTCGAGTGCCGCTCCACGTTTGTGAATATATATATATATATATATTGATTTCATCTCATTATCATCCAGTCTATATTAGCAGCAGACACAGTACGGTAGTCCACGGCTGTAGCTACCTCTGTGTCGGCAGTCGCTCGTCCATCCATAATTGTATACCACCTACCCGTGGTTTTTTTTTTTCCTTTCTTCTTTATACATACTACTATAGTAGCTTACTGTAGCAGTCTGCGGTGCTGCTGAGCTGACAGTGTCCAGCAGGTCCGTCATCAGTCATTACATAATAAATATATATACCTGTCCGGCTGCAGTACTAGTGATATTATATATATATATATATATATATATTGATTTCATCTCATTATCATCCAGTCTATATTAGCAGCAGACACAGTACGGTAGTCCACGGCTGTAGCTACCTCTGTGTCGGCAGTCGCTCGTCCATCCATAAGTATACTAGTATCCATCCATCTCCATTGTTTACCTGAGGTGCCTTTTAGTTGTGCCTATTAAAATATGGAGAACAAAAATGTTGAGGTTCCAAAATTAGGGAAAGATCAAGATCCACTTCCACCTCGTGCTGAAGCTGCTGCCACTAGTCATGGCCGAGACGATGAAATGCCAGCAACGTCGTCTGCCAAGGCCGATGCCCAATGTCATAGTACAGAGCATGTAAAATCCAAAACACCAAATATCAGTAAAAAAAGGACTCCAAAATCTAAAATAAAATTGTCGGAGGAGAAGCGTAAACTTGCCAATATGCCATTTACCACACGGAGTGGCAAGGAACGGCTGAGGCCCTGGCCTATGTTCATGGCTAGTGGTTCAGCTTCACATGAGGATGGAAGCACTCAGCCTCTCGCTAGAAAAATGAAAAGACTCAAGCTGGCAAAAGCACCGCAAAGAACTGTGCGTTCTTCGAAATCCCAAATCCACAAGGAGAGTCCAATTGTGTCGGTTGCGATGCCTGACCTTCCCAACACTGGACGTGAAGAGCATGCGCCTTCCACCATTTGCACGCCCCCTGCAAGTGCTGGAAGGAGCACCCGCAGTCCAGTTCCTGATAGTCAGATTGAAGATGTCAGTGTTGAAGTACACCAGGATGAGGAGGATATGGGTGTTGCTGGCGCTGGGGAGGAAATTGACCAGGAGGATTCTGATGGTGAGGTGGTTTGTTTAAGTCAGGCACCCGGGGAGACACCTGTTGTCCGTGGGAGGAATAGGGCCGTTGACATGCCTGGTGAAAATACCAAAAAAATCAGCTCTTCGGTGTGGAAGTATTTCAACAGAAATGCGGACAACAGGTGTCAAGCCGTGTGTTGCCTTTGTCAAGCTGTAATAAGTAGGGGTAAGGACGTTAACCACCTCGGAACATCCTCCCTTATACGTCACCTGCAGCGCATTCATAATAAGTCAGTGACAAGTTCAAAAACTTTGGGTGACAGCGGAAACAGTCCACTGACCAGTAAATCTCTTCCTCTTGTAACCAAGCTCACGCAAACCACCCCACCAACTCCCTCAGTGTCAATTTCCTCCTTCCCCAGGAATGCCAATAGTCCTGCATGCCATGTCACTGGCAATTCTGACGATTCCTCTCCTGCCTGGGATTCCTCCGATGCATCCTTGCGTGTAACGCCTACTGCTGCTGGCGCTGCTGTTGTTGCTGCTGGGAGTCGATGGTCATCCCAGAGGGGAAGTCGTAAGCCCACTTGTACTACTTCCAGTAAGCAATTGACTGTCCAACAGTCCTTTGCGAGGAAGATGAAATATCACAGCAGTCATCCTGTTGCAAAGCGGATAACTGAGGCCTTGACAACTATGTTGGTGTTAGACGTGCGTCCGGTATCCGCCGTTAGTTCACAGGGAACTAGACAATTTCTTGAGGTAGTGTGCCCCCGTTACCAAATACCATCTAGGTTCCACTTCTCTAGGCAGGCGATACCGAGAATGTACACGGACGTCAGAAAAAGACTCACCAGTGTCCTAAAAAATGCAGTTGTACCCAATGTCCACTTAACCACGGACATGTGGACAAGTGGAGCAGGGCAGGGTCAGGACTATATGACTGTGACAGCCCACTGGGTAGATGTATGGACTCCTGCCGCAAGAACAGCAGCGGCGGCACCAGTAGCAGCATCTCGCAAACGCCAACTCTTTCCTAGGCAGGCTACGCTTTGTATCACCGGTTTCCAGAATACGCACACAGCTGAAAACCTCTTACGGCAACTGAGGAAGATCATCGCGGAATGGCTTACCCCAATTGGACTCTCCTGTGGATTTGTGGCATCGGACAACGCCAGCAATGTTGTGTGTGCATTAAATATGGGCAAATTCCAGCACGTCCCATGTTTTGCACATACCTTGAATTTGGTGGTGCAGAATTTTTTAAAAAATGACAGGGGCGTGCAAGAGATGCTGTCGGTGGCCAGAAGAATTGCGGGACACTTTCGGCGTACAGGCACCACGTACAGAAGACTGGAGCAACACCAAAAACGCCTGAACCTGCCCTGCCATCATCTGAAGCAAGAAGTGGTAACGAGGTGGAATTCAACCCTATATATGCTTCAGAGGTTGGAGGAGCAGCAAAAGGCCATTCAAGCCTATACAATTCAGCACGATATAGGAGGTGGAATGCACCTGTCTCAAGCGCAGTGGAGAATGATTTCAACGTTGTGCAAGGTTCTGCTGCCCTTTGAACTTGCCACACGTGAAGTCAGTTCAGACACTGCCAGCCTGAGTCAGGTCATTCCCCTCATCAGGCTTTTGCAGAAGAAGCTGGAGACATTGAAGGAGGAGCTAACACGGAGCGATTCCGCTAGGCATGTGGGACTTGTGGATGGAGCCCTTAATTCGCTTAACAAGGATTCACGGGTGGTCAATCTGTTGAAATCAGAGCACTACATTTTGGCCACCGTGCTCGATCCTAGATTTAAAACCTACCTTGGATCTCTCTTTCCGGCAGACACAAGTCTGCTGGGGTTCAAAGACCTGCTGGTGAGAAAATTGTCAAGTCAAGCGGAACGCGACCTGTCAACATCTCCTCCTTCACATTCTCCCGCAACTGGGGGTGCGAGGAAAAGGCTCAGAATTCCGAGCCCACCCGCTGGCGGTGATGCAGGGCAGTCTGGAGCGACTGCTGATGCTGACATCTGGTCCGGACTGAAGGACCTGACAACGATTACGGACATGTCGTCTACTGTCACTGCATATGATTCTCTCCCCATTGAAAGAATGGTGGAGGATTATATGAGTGACCGCATCCAAGTAGGCACGTCACACAGTCCGTACTTATACTGGCAGGAAAAAGAGGCAATTTGGAGGCCCTTGCACAAACTGGCTTTATTCTACCTAAGTTGCCCTCCCACAAGTGTGTACTCCGAAAGAGTGTTTAGTGCCGCCGCTCACCTTGTCAGCAATCGGCGTACGAGGTTACTTCCAGAAAATGTGGAGAAGATGATGTTCATTAAAATGAATTATAATCAATTTCTCCGTGGAGACATTGACCAGCAGCAATTGCCTCCACAAAGTACACAGGGAGCTGAGATGGTGGATTCCAGTGCGGACGAATTGATAATCTGTGAGGAGGGGGATGTACACGGTGATATATCGGAGGATGCTGATGAGGTGGACATCTTGCCTCTGTAGAGCCAGTTTGTGCAAGGAGAGATTAATTGCTTCTTTTTTGGTGGGGGTCCAAACCAACCCGTCATTTCAGTCACAGTCGTGTGGCAGACCCTGTCACTGAAATGATGGGTTGGTTAAAGTGTGCATGTCCTGTTTATACAACATAAGGGTGGGTGGGAGGGCCCAAGGACAATTCCATCTTGCACCTCTTTTTTCTTTAATTTTTCTTTGCGTCATGTGCTGTTTGGGGAGTGTTTTTTGGAAGGGCCATCCTGCGTGACACTGCAGTGCCACTCCTAGATGGGCCAGGTGTTTGTGTCGGCCACTAGGGTCGCTTATCTTACTCACACAGCTACCTCATTGCGCCTCTTTTTTTCTTTGCGTCATGTGCTGTTTGGGGAGTGTTTTTTGGAAGGGCCATCCTGCGTGACACTGCAGTGCCACTCCTAGATGGGCCAGGTGTTTGTGTCGGCCACTAGGGACGCTTATCTTACTCACACAGCTACCTCATTGCGCCTCTTTTTTTCTTTGCGTCATGTGCTGTTTGGGGAGTGTTTTTTGGAAGGGCCATCCTGCGTGACACTGCAGTGCCACTCCTAGATGGGCCAGGTGTTTGTGTCGGCCACTAGGGTCGCTTATCTTACTCACACAGCTACCTCATTGCGCCTCTTTTTTTCTTTGCGTCATGTGCTGTTTGGGGAGTGTTTTTTGGAAGGGCCATCCTGCGTGACACTGCAGTGCCACTCCTAGATGGGCCAGGTGTTTGTGTCGGCCACTAGGGTCGCTTATCTTACTCTCACAGCTACCTCATTGCGCCTCTTTTTTTCTTTGCGTCATGTGCTGTTTGGGGAGTGTTTTTTGGAAGGGCCATCCTGCGTGACACTGCAGTGCCACTCCTAGATGGGCCAGGTGTTTGTGTCGGCCACTAGGGTCGCTTAGCTTACTCACACAGCTACCTCATTGCGCCTCTTTTTTTCTTTGCGTCATGTGCTGTTTTGGGGAGTGTTTTTTTGGAAGGGCCATCCTGCGTGACACTGCAGTGCCACTCCTAGATGGGCCAGGTGTTTGTGTCGGCCACTAGGGTCGCTTATCTTACTCACACAGCTACCTCATTGCGCCTCTTTTTTTCTTTGCGTCATGTGCTGTTTGGGGAGTGTTTTTTGGAAGGGCCATCCTGCGTGACACTGCAGTGCCACTCCTAGATGGGCCAGGTGTTTGTGTCGGCCACTAGGGTCGCTTAGCTTAGTCATCCAGCGACCTCGGTGCAAATTTTAGGACTAAAAATAATATTGTGAGGTATTCAGAATAGACTGAAAATGAGTGGAAATTATGGTTTTTGAGGTTAATAATACTTTGGGATCAAAATGACCCCCAAATTCTATGATTTAAGCTGTTTTTTAGTGTTTTTTGAAAAAAAACACCCGAATCCAAAACACACCCGAATCCGACAAAAAAAATTCGGTGAGGTTTTGCCAAAACGCGGTCGAACCCAAAACACGGCCGCGGAACCGAACCCAAAACCCGAAAAATTTCAAGTGCACATCTCTAGTTTATACACAATACACCACAGTAGAGCCGCTTATACATGTTATGCCACAGTAGAACCGTGTATACATGTTACTCTGCAGCAGGCGGGGCAGGGAGAGCTGCTGCAGCAGCAGGCGGGGCAGGGAGAGCTGCTGCAGCAGCAGCCGGGGCAGGGAGAGCTGCTACAGCAGCAGCCGGGGCAGGAAGAGGTGCTGCAGCAGCTGGGGCAGAGAGTGATGTAGCAGGACAGAAGTAACCCTGCTGCATAGCTACAAGCACACATTGAGACATATAAAGAGAACGGCAGAGCTCCGGCATGTGCCAGGTGTCAGTATCTCCTGCTGTCGCCTCTGGCCTGCCCTGTTCCCTACCTAGTCTACAAGTCAGTGTGCGCCCCTCTGCTTCTTCTGCTCTGCGGCTGCCTGTACAGCGGCCCTCAGTACTGTATAGAGGGAGGAAGGGGGGCAGGCATCAGCGTGCCCTCTAACGTTTATGGCGCCGGGAGCTCATGCTCCACTGGAGCCACCCTCTGTACACCCCTGCTTGTATTTTGACAAACATGTTAGTGTCTGTATTAGCGTTTCTTTAGATCACAGAAATATTTAAAAGCCCCAGTTATGTAATGGGGTTCATATCTGTTGGAAGGGAGAGTGGTTAAAATGATTTATGATCTAGGTTGGTTTGCAAAATGTAGCATATTCGTGTCTCAAAAACCCAAAGGCTGACAATAATAATAATAATAATAATAATAATAATAATAATAATAATGCAACAAGTATAACTATTGTAGATGAGTTAAAAGTAGACAATGTAGCAAATCAATATGGAAGGTCCATTGGATGATAGGTTGCATAGAGAGAGAAATTTGTAGCAGAAATAGTTTGTGATATCATCATAGAGTTCTGGGGCTATAGCTTTACAATAGCTGCGACCTGATGGACATACTACAACCGCCAGAGCAGGTGGTGGTCAGCACTCTTGAACGACCTGAGTGGGCTTACTTTGCCACTCCTGGAGTATAGGGATTCCCTTTCACTGTCAGTACATTCCTATTACTCCTCCTACTGTGTAAAGCTGGGTACACACTAGGCCAGGCCTGGCCAACCTGTGACTCTCCAGCTGTTGTGAAATGACATATCCCAGCATGCCCTGCCATAGTTTTAGCTTTCCCTAATAGGAAAAACTGTGACAGGGCATGCTGGGATGTGTAGTTTCACAACAGCTGGAGAGTCGCAGGTTGGCCAGGCCTGCACTAGGCAATATATCGCAAGGCCCATTGTGACAACAATATATTGCGTAGGCTGTGCAGCAAGGCCGATGGCCAATATATCTTCGAGTATATCAGTGTATCTGGCTGTGTGCATAAGCAGTCCGCCGGCGGCCAATACACTGCGTGGGTTGGGTGTGCCAATTCAAATCCCCGCTCAGCTGGATTGCCTGATAGACACGTCGAGCTGCCCATCAGTAAATCTGCGTACATGCCTGGAACAACTGTTTGGTCATGGGAATGACTAGTCCGCTGACGTGTCATTCAGGTGTGTACTCAGCCTAAATCATGGTTAAGGGGGGAGATGTATCAAATATTGGAGAGATAAAGGGTTCTATGTACTAAGCCTTGGAGAGAAATAAAGTGGAGAGAGAGAAACTACCAACCAACAAGCTCCGAACTGTCATTTTTCAAACCCAGCCTGTAACATGGCAGTTAGGAGCTGATTGGTTGGTACTTTATCTCCATTCACAATTCATCTCTCTCCACGACTTAGGGGTCTGTTTACTAAGCCTTGGATGGAGGTAAAGTGCACGGAGATAAAGTACCAGCCAACCAGCTCCTAACTGTCATTTTTCAAACAAAGCCTGTGACATGGCAGTTAGGAGCTAATTGGTTGGTACTTTATCGCCATCAAAGGCTTAGTAAATAGAACCCTTAGTACATAGACCCCAAAGTTCCAACTAATCAATGCCTGTCATTTTTCAGGGTGTGGATCATTGAGTCGACCCTGTCTAGGTTGACAGTCACTAGGTTGACCACTTTTAGTCGAAATGCACTAGGTCAACACTGGAAAAAGGTCAACATGGACTGAAGGTTGACATGAAAAAGGTTGACAGAAAAAGGTTGATACAGATCAAGCCACGTTTATTTAGCGTGGCTGCATCGCAGGTGGGGGCGAGCGGCTTGCCTAGGTGCGCCTCGGCACGCCGCCGAGCGAACAGAGATGCTCCCATTCACTTTGAATGGGGTGCATGCACGGGATCGGTATGAAATACCTCCAATCAAAATCCCGACGTTCAAAATCCCGACACAAATTGCCGATGGTCAAAATCCCGACAAGGTCAAAATCCAGACATGGACAAAATACCGACATTTAAAATACAGACAAGGTCAAAATACCGACATGTAAAATGCCGACAGGTCAAAATACCGACACATGTTTTCTTGTTTTTTGTGTGTATGTCGACATAAGTCAACATGGACACCATATAAAGTGTACCGCGTCCCCTCGCATGGCTCGCTGCGCTCGCCATGCTTCGGGCACGATGCCTCGCTGCGCTCGGCACACTATTATATTCCCCCTCCAGGTCCACTGGGATGGTAAAGTATGAACAAGTCGGTTTCAATGAAAAAAATTATGAAAAACTCATGTCGGTATTTTGACCTGTCGGCATTTCACATATCGGTATTTTGACCCTGTCGGTATTTTAAATGTCGGGATTTTGTCCATGTCGGGATTTTGACCTTGTCGGGATTTTGACCATCGGTCAATTGGGTTTGGGATTTTGAACGTCGGGATTTTGATTGGAGGTAAACTGACTGCATCCCGCATGCACGTCTACAATGCATGCGTGCCTTATTTGTTCAGGCACAGAGGGAGCCCAGACACAGACGTTTTGTGTATGCTGCTCTGTAAAATCACGGGAACCCCAATTAGTGCACTGCTTTGCTCGCCATGCTTCGGGCAAGGTGCCTCGCTCTGCTGCCGCTGTGCTCAGCACAGGTTACCGTTCCCAATTGTGGTCCATGTGGGTCGTAAAGTATGAAAAAGTAAAAAAAGAAAAGAAAAATTAATGTCAACCCTTTTCTGTGTCAAACTCTGCCATGTCGACCTATTATTAATGTCGACATTTGAACCATGCCGATCTAATGCATGTCGACCAATAGTGGTCGACCTGTTGACTTAAGCCTGGTAATAGATAAGTGTTTGGTGCTTTTTTTGGGTAGTTACACATAGAAATATAGAATTTGACGGCATATAAGAACCACTTGGCCCATCTACATCTAGTCTGTCCCTTATTTTTATCCTTTAGGTAATCTCAATCCTTTTTGATCTTTAGGTCTTTGTAAGGATATTCATATGCCTACACCAAGCATGTTTGGCTATTCCACTAATCTACTACCCTTTCCATGAAGTAATTTTTCCTAATACAAACAGATGTAGACATCTTTGAAAGCAAGTCAATTTCCAATAAAATGTCCTTAAAAGGACAATTATTCCCAATTTAAGGTTTTGGTAATAAGCAGCATACAAGATGTTCTTCACAAGTCAAATGTTAAACTCCTCAAGATGTTCAAGAGGGTGTATATAAACTGGGCTTGTAGAGCCTTTGTATGCAATAAATGCACAGCCCCCTGCTTTCAAACTAATTTACGATTTTTTCACTAATACTGTATCTATGTTTTCACCTAGATTCACTTTAGTGATCTCATATCAGAAAACAAAATTGGATTCTAACTAGAATGACTGCTAGCCATCAGCTGCGTTCATTTTTGGAATATTTGCCACTTAAGAGATGCATAATATTTAGGGGGCTGTGTACTAAGTCTTGGAGAGAGGTAAGGGGGAGATGTACTAAGCAGTGAAAAGAGTGGAGAAGTGAGCCAGTGGAGAAGTTGCCCATGGCAACCAATCAGCATTGAAATAACATTTTTAATTTGCATACTATAAAATTATATAGTGCAGCTGATTGGTTGCCATGTGCATCCTCTCCACTAGTTCATTTCTCCACTCTTATCACTGCTTAGTACATCTCCCCCAAAGTACTAGCCAATCCGCTCCTAAGTGTCATAGTATAGGCTGTTTGAATAACAGGAGCTGGTTGGTTAGTACTTTATCTCCACTTTATCTCTCTCCAAGATTTGATACATCTCCCCCTTAACCAGGTTTTAGGCTAGATACGCATCTGACCGACACGTTGGTGGACCTTTGCCCGGACCGACCAGTCGTTCCAGGTAAATACCTAGAGCTAGGAGCTGGTTTGTTGGTACTTTATGTCCGGCCACTTTATCTCTCTCCACGACGTAGTGCATAGACCCCCTTAGTCATCAGGAAACAAATAAAATTATCTATTTGTATTTCTCATACGTCCTAGAGGATGCTGTGGTCACTTCAAGAACCATGGCGTATAGACGGGATCCGCAGGAGACATGGGCACTTTAAGAGTTTCAAAGGATTGTGAACTGGCTCCTCCCTCTATGCCCCTCCTCCAGACTCCAGTTTAGAATCTGTGCCCAGTGAGACTGGATGCACTCTGAGAGCTCTACTGAGTTTCTCTGAAAAGACTTTGTTAGGTTTTTTATTTTCAGGGAGAACTGCTGGCAACAGTCTCCCTGCTTTGTGGGACTTACGGGAGAGAAGTCGGCCCTACTTCTGTGAGTTTAAAGGCTCTGCTTCTTTGGCTACAGGACACCATTAGCTCCTGAGGGTCTGTTTGCTAGTTACGCCTAGATGCTCGTTCCCAGTGCCCTCCGTCACCCCCCTTGCAGAGCCAGAAGTCAGAAGACAGGTGAGTAGAAGAAGACAGAAGACTTCAGTGACGGCTTCAGAGGTACCGCACAGAGGCCGCGCTGCGCGCCATGCTCCCACACTCGGCGGCACTACAGAGTGCAGGGCGCGGGGGGGCGCCCTGGGCAGCATATTAACCTCTAAAAAAGTGACTGGCAAGAGGGGACAAGGTGCCAAACCTCTGTCCAAACCCCCGCCAGTATAAAGATTTTGGAAAAATAGCGGGGCTGAAGCGCGCCATTCTGGGGGCGGGGCTTAGTCCTCACAGCTCACATCAGCGCCATTTTCTCTTCACAGAAGCTGCAGAGACACTGGTTCTTTCCTCACACTGCTGTACAAGTAACAGGGTGCAAAATGGGGGTGGGGGGGGTGGGCACAGTGAAGTTTGGTGCAATATAAGTTATTATAAAAGCGCTGCAGGTCTGGGACATTCTGTAACTGTGTCAGAACCGGGTTTAAGCGCTTGGTTGTGAGCTGGCAAACTCCCTCTGTGTCTCTCTGACAGGCTTTATTGTGGGTCTGTCCCCTATACGCCCAGTGTGTCTGTGTGTCGGCATGTCTGAGGCTGAAGGCTCTTCCCAGGTGGAGACGATTAGGGTGGCCAATCCCGGGATCGGGATCGGCGGGATCCCGGGATTTAGGCCCAAAAATGGCCGGGATTCAATCCCGGGATTGGAAGCTCCAATCCCGGGGATTGAGGGATCAGCGTTGAGCGTCCACAGGACGCTCAGACGCTGCCCGGCTTCCTCCTTCCGGGTCCCCAGCGCAGCGTGAGAGGTCACGCTGCGCTGTCAGAAGCCGTCAGTATCGAAGAAAGATGATCCCCTCCCGCCCGCCCTCGGTATATGGTAAGTTATATGTGCGGGGTGGGCGGGGTGGGGTGGGGCGAGGGGGCGGCCACCTATCTAAAAGCCAATCCCGGGTATCCCGGGAATCCCGGGATTGGCCATTTTTCAATCCCGATCCCCGGGATTGAAAAAATGGCCCGGGATTGGCTTCCCTAGAGACGATGTTAGGGACACAAACGGCTGTGGGAGTGACCCTGTCGGCACCGCCGACACCTGATTGGGTGAATGTTTTGAGTGCTCTGAATGCTAATGTGGCTCTGATAAATAAGAGATTGGATAAATCTGAATCTCAAAACCAGGCTTGGAAGAAATCCGTAGAGGATGTGTTGTTACAAGTCCAGACACCCTCGGGGTCACAAAAACGTTCATTTACCCAGCTGGCAGACACGGATACCGACACGGACACTGACTCAAGTGTCGACTATAGTGATGCCAGATTAGATCCAAAATTGGCAAAGAGCATTCAGTACATGATTGTGGCTATAAAAGACGTATTACATATCACTGAGGACCCTACTGTTCCCGATACTAAGGTCTGTATGTATAAAGGGAAGAAACCTGAGGTAACGTTTCCTCCCTCTCATGAACTGAGCACGCTTTGTGAAAAGGTTTGGGAAAATCCTGACAAAAAGTTTCAGATTCCCAAAAGGATTCCAATGTCGTATCCGTTTCCCTCTGGGGATAGGAAAAAAGTTAGAGTCACCACCCATTGTGGACAGAGCTCTATCACGGCTGTCCAAAAAGGTGTCTCTTCCGTCCCCTGACACGGCAGCCCTAAAGGATCCTGCGGATCGTAGGCAGGAAAATACATTGAAATCCATTTATATCACCACGGGTACGCTACTCAGACCAGCCATTGCATCTGCGTGCGTGAGTAGTGCTATCGAAAGATGATCAGATAACTTGTCATCTGAAATAGATACCCTGGATAGGGATAGCATTCTTTTGACACTAGGTTATATCAGGGATGCTGCAGTCTACCTAAAGGAAGCTGCGAGGGATATTGGCCTCTTGGGATCAAGGGCCAATGCCATGTCAGTCTCAGCTAGGAGAGCATTGTGGATTCATTAATGGAATGCTGATGCTGACTCTTAAGAAAGCTATGGAGTCTCTACCGTATAAAGGTGGTGTATTGTTTGGTGACGGCCTCGCTGAGTCGGTATCTACGGCTACCGCGGGTAAGTCATCATTTTTACCTTATGTGCCTGCACCACAAAA
Organism: Pseudophryne corroboree; assembly: GCF_028390025.1. Taxonomy (NCBI): domain Eukaryota; kingdom Metazoa; phylum Chordata; class Amphibia; order Anura; family Myobatrachidae; genus Pseudophryne; species Pseudophryne corroboree. The sequence goes on along the minus strand of NC_086446.1, from coordinate 186,311,630 downwards.
TAAAGCACACCACTATCAGATGCAGTCCTTGCGGCCCAATAAATACAGAAAAGACCGAGGGTCTTCCTTCCTTGCTACTAGAGGAAAGGGAAAAGGTAAACGATCACCGGCTGTGGCCGGTTCCCAGGAGCAGAAGTCCTCCCCGGCTTCTGGCAAATCCACCGCATGACGCTGGGGCTCCTCTGCGGGAGTCCACACCGGTGGGGACACGTCTCAGGTTCTTCAGTCAGTTCTGGGCTCGTTCGGCCCTGGACCCATGGGTTTTAGAAAGTGTCCCAGGGGTACTAACTGGAGTTTCAAGACGTTCCCCCTCGCCGATTTTTCAAATCAGCCTTACCAGCTTCTCTTCCGGACAGGGAGGTGGTATGCGCCGCAATACAAAATTGTGTCTCAATCAAGTCATTGTCAGGGTTCCCCTGTCACAACAGGGAGAAGGCTTTTATTCGAGCCTGTTCGTGGTCCTGAAGCCAGACGGCTCAGTCAGACCAATCCTGAACCTCAAATCCCTCAATTTCTACCTAAAAAAAAAATTCAAATTCAAGATGGAGTCTCTCCGGGCAGTGATCTCCAATCTGGAGGAGGGGGATTTTATGGGTCGGTAGACATAAAGGATGCCTACTTACATGTTCTCATTTATCCTCCACATCAGGCTTACCTGAGGTTTGCAGTTCAGGATTGTCATTACCTATTTCAGATGTTGCCGTTTGGTCTGTCCACGGCTCCGAGGGTCTTCACCAAGGTAATGGCCGAAATGATGGTTCTCCTGCGCAAGCAAGGAATCACAATTATCCCGTACTTGGGCGATCTCCTGATAAAGGCGAGAACCAGGGAACAATTACTGCAGAACATTACGCTATCCCCGACAATTCTGCAGCAACATGGTTGGCTCCTAAACTTGCCAAAATCACAGTTGGTTCCGACGAAACGGCTGTCGTTTTTGGGAATGATTCTGGACACAGAATTACAGAGAATTTTTCTCCCAGTGGAAAAGGCTCTGGAAATTCAGAACCTGGTCAAACAAATCCTGAAACCGCCAAGAGTATCGATCCATCAATGCACTCGGTTGCTGGGGAAGATGGTGGCGGCCTACGAGGCCATTCGGTTTGGCAGATTCCATGCCAGAGTGTTTCAGTGGGACCTGTTGGACAAGTTGTCCGGGTCCCATCTGCTCATGCACCGAAGGATAACCCTGTCTTCCAAGACCAGAATCTCACTCCTGTGGTGGCTGCACAGCTCTCACCTCCTAGAGGGACGCAGGTTCGGGATCCAGGACTGGATCTTAGTGACCACGGATGCGAGTCTCCGAGGCTGGGGAGCAGTCACACAGGGGGAAAGCTTCCAGGGAAGATGGTCAAGCCAGGAAATGTGTCTACACATAAACGTTCTAGAGTTAAGTGCCATTCACAACGACCTTCTGCAAGCGGAACATCTTCGAAATCAGTCTGTCTTGATTCAGTCGGACAACATAACAGCAGTAGCGTACATAAACCGCTAGGGCGGAACAAAGAGCAGAGCAGCTATGGCAGAGGCCACAAAGGTTCTCCGTTGGGCGGAAAGGCATACAAGCGCTCTGTCAGCGATCTTCATTCCAGGAGTGGACAACTGGGAAGCAGACTTCCTCAGCAGACACGATCTCCATCCAGGAGAGTGGGGTCTTCATCAAGAGGTCTTTGCAGAAGTGACAAGTCTTTGGGGAATTCCTCAAATAGACATGATGGCATCTCGCCTCAACAAGAAACTTCAGAGATATTGTTCCAGGTCGAGAGACCCTCAAGCAATAGCAGTGGACGCCCTAGTGACACTGTGGGTGTTTCAGTCTGTGTACGTGTTTCCTCCAGACTGGCCAAGGAGGGCTTTGTATCCAGATCTTCAGGAATTACTCATAGGAGATCCCTGGCCTCTTCCTCTGAGGGAGGATCTGTTACAGCAGGGGCCGTGCGTGTTCCAAGACTTACCGCAACTTCGTTTGACAGCTTGGAGGTTGAACGCTGGATCCTAGCCCGAAAGGGTATTATTCCCAAGGAAGTCATCCCCACTCTTATTCAGGCCAGGAAAGGAGTAACGTCTAAACATTACCACCGTATTTGGAGAAAATACGTGTCTTGGTGTGAATCCAAGAAGGCTCCTACGGAAGAATTTCAGTTAGGACGTTTTCTCTATTTTCTACAAGCCGGTGTGGATGCGGGCCTAAAGTTGGGCTCCATTAAAGTACAAATTTCAGCCTTATAGGTTTTCTTCCAAAAACATTTGGCCTCCCTTCCAGAAGTTCAGACTTTTGTGAAAGGCGTGTTGCACCTCCAACCACCCTTTGTGCCCCCTGTGGCACCGTGGGATCTTAACATGGTGTTGCAGTTCCTTCAATCTCATTGGTTTGAACCTTTACAGAAGGTGGAGTTGAAATTCCTCACTTGGAAAGTGGTCATGCTGTTGGCCTTGGCATCCGCCAGGCGGGTGTCTGAATTGGCGGCCTTGTTTCACAAGAGCCCTTATTTGATCTTCCATGAAGATAGAACAGAGTTGAGGACTCGTCAGCAGTTTCTGCCGAAAGGGGTTTCGTCGTTCCACTTGAACCAACCTATTGTGGTGCCAGTGGCTACTGACGCCTTGCTGGAATCGAAGTTTTTCGACATAGTCAGAGCTTTGAAAATTTATGTGGCCAGAACGGCTCAGTTTAGGAAAACGGAGGCTCTGTTTGTCCTGTATGCTCACAACAAAATTGGGGCTCCTGCTTCAAGGCAGACTATTGCGCGCTGGATCTGTCATACGATTCAGCAGGCTCATTCTACGGCTGGATTGCCGTTACCGAAATCGGTGAAGGCCCATTCTACCAGAAAGGTGGGCTCGTCCTGGGCGGCTGCCCGGGGGGTCTCGTCATTACAACTTTGCCGAGCGGCTACTTGGTCGGGTTCAAACACCTTTGCGAAGTTCTACAAGTTTGATACCCTGGCTGATGAGGATTTCATGTTTGGTCAATCGGTGCTGCAGATTCATCCGCACTCTACCGCCCGTTCTAGAGCTTTGGTATAAACCCCATGGTTCTTGAAGTGACCCCAGCATCCTCTAGGACGTATGAGAAAATAGAATTTTAATACCTACCGGTAAATCCTTTTCTCTTAGTCCGTAGAGGATGCTGGGCGCCCGTCCCAGTGCGTACTGTATCTGCAGTTATTAGTTATGGTTACACACATGTTGTGTTACGTTTATTGTCAGCCTGTTACTGATGTTGTTCATGCCGTTGACTTGCGTTGTGTTGAATGCCATGTTGTACAGCGTGTTTGAGGTGTGAGCTGGTATGTATCTCACCTTAGTTTAACAATAAATTCTTTTCCTCGAAATGTCAGTCTCCCTGAGCACAGTTCCTATAACTGGAGTCTGGAGGAGGGGCATAGAGGGAGGAGCCAGTTCACACCCCTTTGAAAGTCTTAAAGTGCCCATGTCTCCTGCGGATCCCGTCTATACCCCATGGTTCTTGAAGTGTCCCCAGCATCCTCTACGGACTAAGAGAAAAGGATTTACCGGTAGGTATTAAAATCCTGTTTTAAACACAAGCTGATTTTGCACTTAGTGCATGTTTCTTCAGTTGATAAAACTTTCCTATCTCTCTAAACACAGGGACAGTAAAAAGGAAGTTACTGTAACTTCCATCCCTCTTTCATAGACAAAACCTTACATCAAATGATTGCGTTACATGCGATGACCTCTTTCAGAATGTCCCAAACATTCTAAACTTTAATTATTTGAAAAAAGTTTCTATAGTACCAATATTACAGTATTACTGTTCTTTTGGTCCTTCAGTTACCAGACTCTGGGGTCTATTTACTAAGCCTTGTATGCAGATACAGTAAACAGAGATTAAGCACCAGTCAGTCAGCTCCTAACTGCCATGTCACAGCCTGGGTTTGAAAAATGACAGTTAGGAGCTGATTTGCTGGTACTTTATATCCATTCACTTTATCTCCATCCAAGGCTTAGTAAATAGACCCCCCTCTAATCCAGAGCTACAGCTTGCTGCAACAGATATTAAAAATGTAGATACTACAACTTGTGCTCTTAGGGGTGTATCCAATTGCCCACAATCGGGCAAAACCAAATCCCCCAAAACACTGGAGCTGTGTGTTTTCGGGAGGAATATATATATATATATATATATATATATATATATATATACATGGATGGAAGTAAGGCGGCACTCAAACAGGCTTTCATCAGAAGAAATAGGTCATTTATTGAGACCAAAAGGCCTTTTGGTCTCAATAAATGACCTATTTCTTCTGATGAAAGCCTGTTTGAGTGCCGCCTTACTTCCATCCATGCATATAGTGACCACGGTCACAGGGAGGGCACCGCAGCCGATATTATAAGAAGGTACAAGGGAGTGCCGGGCTATCTTGTCTTTTATCTATATATATATATATATATATAAACGTGGTAAAAAAGACCTGCGACACTCCGAGACTTAAGCAGTGAAACCGTGTATTCACATCCGCAAATGCTGATTTGCTGATGTGAATACACGGTTTCACTGCTTAAGTCTCTGAGTGCCGCAGGTCTTTTTTACCACGTTTATTAACACGTTTCTTCTGGAGGCACCGGAGCCATTTTTCCACGGATGAGAGGAGTGCCGGTCCATGAACAAGTGTGTGTGTGTGTGTGTGTGTGTGTGTGTATATATATATATATATATATATATATATATACCTCCCAAAAACACACAGGTCCAGTGTAAATTGACACTGTCCACTATGCAATATGTTTAGGGTCAATGGAGGGTATTTTAACCCTAATATTTATATAATTTAAGTATCCTATAGGTGTTTGTTTTTATTGTAAAGTCTATGTCGATTTTTTTTCTTATGATTAACTTTAATAAACGTTAAGTTTTAACATACCGTATTTTATATTTTCAAAGTGTGCCCCAACACAGAGTCTTTCTTTTTCCTTCCAAAACTACCACTTGTTATCAGACGCAACAGAACATCTCACTTCACCACTAATTATTATTCTCCATGTTTTTTTCTTACAGGTTCCACTTACAGTGTCCTCACCACCATGCCTTCAGACTCGGAAAGCAGCGGCTCCCTCAGCAGTGTCGGTGAGCTTCTCTTGTAACATTCAAAGTGCCCTGAGCATATATCTCCTGCTATTCCAAATTTTTTTTTAGTTCATTCGTCTTTAAAATACCTTTTAAAATTCTTGTTGAATTTGGTTAATGGCATAAATCTGTAATTGGTTGTGTGTGTGCATGCATGTGTTTATGTATGTGAGTGTCCAATATTGTAGTTTTTGGATTATGGCTTGGTTGGGGAAGTGGAGGCGGTGGCAGCAGGAGAGGGACCCAGGTCACTCCAGTCCGACCGAGTCAGGCCGTAGGTTGGTCCAGCGGGGTGGAAGAAAGTAGGCAGGAATAGAGCCAGTTTTGCTGTCTGCTGCCACTCAGAATGGCTGACAAACTGCTCCCTCTAGTCATAGATAGATAGATAGATATCAGAAGATTTCAGGTCTCATGTCTGTCCGAAGAGTACGGTTTTCGGATATTAGAATAGACGAATAAGGGAGACTCAACCTGTGTGAAGGCGAAGGAAAAAAGTTCCAATCTGCAAGATTCAATTCCCAGTAAAAAGATATAGCATAAGACAACAATAAAAATTCTCAATTTTAAAAAATATATTTAAAAAAGTGTCAGATTATCCAATCAGATTGGATGATCTGAGATTTCTTTATATATTTTTTACAATTGAGCATTTTTATTATTTTCTTATGCTGTATTTTTTTACTGGGAATTAAATCTTGCTGATTGGAACCTTTTTTCCCTCTTCTTGGTATCTTTTGGATTAATAAAAAACACCTTTTTTGAACAAAACATACTACTCCTGTGGTTTCTACATGAGAATTAAAAGATGTGAGATCCCTGACCTGGTGTCTAAAGAAACATTTTGATTAACGTTTATGACTATTATCAGGTGAGTCAGTACCCAAGAGGCTTCTACAGTGACTTCCTTCTATATATGGCAGGGATGGGGAACTTTTCGGCCCTCCAGCTGTTGTTGAACTACACATCCCAGCATGTCCTGCAACAGTTTTAGCATGGCTAAATAGCAAAACTGTAGAATGGCATGCTGGTATGTGTTGTTCAACAACAGCTGGAGGGCCGAAGGTTCCCCACCCCTGGTATATGGTATGATGATGCTGGTTAGCTGAAACAGAAAAAGAAACCTTTATGTGAACGCAGCTCACTGTTATTCGGTGAGTTCCAGAATTGGTCTCATTATTGTATGTTGTGACCTTATAGACAATTGAATAATCAAACATTCTTGTTCTTCTTATTTCTGGGGAGGAATGCTTATCCCACCAGCAAGATCTAAGAGGATTAGATCTAAGGACAGCACCTGGTGGATCGCTCATTGTGTTAAATTGTGTTGTTAGGAGTGGTGCTCCTGAGCGTGGATCGAGCTGCAGTTGTACGGCGCAGTGGTGATAGAAGTGATTGTACAGGCAGTTTAGTGATGATGATGATTGTGTTTGAGAGCAGGAAAAAAAGGTGAGCAATGTGACTTTACACAGGAAGACATTCCTTTAGTCACATTATCATACTGTTATCAATATAATCGCTGTATATGGCATCATACAGAGCTGCCTACAACTCAGAACCAGACCCTCTATGAGAGCTGTGGAGTTCCAGTCCTTTAGCTCATGCAGTTTTGAACAGACCTGATTTCTGTATTTCCTTATTCGCTGAGAGGGGTCTCCTGCAGGTGATTGCTTTTGAAGTGTTTTTTGTTTTGTTTTGTTTTTAAATAGGCTTTTGATCAAAAATCTGGAAGAACAAATGTTGAAAACTGGCTCCATAATTAGAAACGTTTGTAATTTCAATCAAAACTCCTGACAACATGACCTTTTTATATATTCATTTATGGTAAATGAATGTTAAACTCTGGATACATTTCAACTGCAGCCATAAAATGAGTTTATTGTTGGCAAAGACTCTACATTAGATTTATTCCAATTATAGTTCTGATTCATCAGTTGGAATAATGAAATGGTGTGTGTAGGTTTGTCTGCATGTAGCAACTAATTTATTTTGGATAGACATTCGTGCAGTATAAAGGACATTGGAATACTGGTGCATAAAGGCACAGTACAGTCTTCTTCCAAACATGCATGCTCTTCTCCCTCTGTAGCCCCATTACCTGCCAAGAATTCAGTTTCTCTAACATTCCTAGTGGATCTCTTTTTCACTGAGGTCATTGTAAACAGTTTTTGTGAAACATTTTTTATTCATTATTTTTCCTATCCTAAGGAATCATTGCAGTGTCCTTCTCCTCCTCTGACTCAGACAGAGGTGGTACCACGGACAGTAATTTTGCTTGCCTCCACTATAGAACTACCTTTGGTGAAATGGTAGGCTACCACTTACACTACAGATAGTGATTGGGATCACTGTGACCCTGATGATGGCCCAGCAACCAAAGAGTTCAAAGTCCCTTGTGCCACGGAAAATGTCACGTGTCCATCAACTATTATGTCTGGGAAGAGTGCTTCCAGGGACAAGCCAAAAGAATGGGTACGTTAAAGGTTTTTACCTGATTAAAATGCCATGTCAAATTGCCCCTCGTACCCAGTTTTGGGTGGATGCCCTATGCAATTGGGGCAGCGAACCAATGACTGTAATAGCATGTGGAAGCTGCCACTGAAATGTAGAGTTAGCCAGTACAAAGTCTTTGGCCCATGATATTCTGGAGCTCATATGGCTAGCTGCCTGTTCTATGGAGCCCGGCACTGGCCCTCCCACTTATTTCCTTCCTCGGGAGCCATGGAAAGTGACTCTTCATCTCCCGAAGTGCATGAACAAGCCCACTTGGCCTTTCCCTTTCAACACTAGTCTTAAGGACTATAGAGATCAATACAGGGTCTTGTTTAAACTTTAGACTGCGGAAGCGTCTTCTTCCAGCAGTTCTTCAGATTTGGAAAGAATCAGATTTTGAATTTACTTCAGAGAAAGATGGTGTAGTGACTGAAGTCTGTAATCATTTCTTATTGCTTTGACGAAGACTCCAAACAGAAATAGATTATTTATTGTGAGCTTTCCGGCAGACACTAAATATTCAGGACAGCTGCAAGATATGATTTGATTATTTCCTGTTTATGCAAAAAATAATCAATGTCTCCTCCCCCTCTGTTGGAGGACCTTTTTAAGAATAGCATGAGCCAATCATTGGTTTCAGTGTCCTGCAACTTACAGTCACTTTATCCTCTCTGTAGCAAGAATACTGTGACAGGACCTTGATGTAAGGCCGATTGGTGCTAGTTTTCAGCCTCAGCAGTCTTAGCACTCCGTGCCCTTTAGTTTGGTACATGAAAGGAAGAAATAGGGGGGATAATTAAATTGGCTGCAGTAATTTACTGTGAACTAATTGATCCCTCTGGGTTATTCAGTTAGTTCAGAAGTGAGCACTTACCAGGGATTTTATTTACGCGTCCCCCCCCCCTGATAACTAGGGGGTAAACTGTTGCTGCGACCCTGTTAACACATGAGTCCATGAACTTTTCACGGATTCTGTGTGTTAACCCTTGTTGACACGTTAATGGGTGTTAAATAGGGGTTTGGGTGAAAAAGGGTCTGGAATTGAGTATGCTCAGGAGATAAAGCCCGAGGCTACCGCCCATAGAGTGCAACAGGTCTCTGAGTCCCTGCCATTTTCTGGGCAGGGGATCCAAATACATTATTGATGGGCACCATGCTAGTCCCTTAGGACTGATAGAACTGTTTCCTCTGGTAGCCATTATTCCGCAAGGGCTAAAAAAGACAGAAAAGATGATGTTCATCTGATTCTGATTGCACCAGTGTAGCAGAGAATGTTGTGCTACACTTACATACTCATCATGGCAGAGTGCTTTTTCTAGCTTTAACAGCAGGACTTTTGATGCCATGGTATTTAGTACTAAGGACCACCCAGACATTGTAATCCATGCTCAAGGGCAAGAAGCCAGTTTAAGCCAGGAATTATTGCTACATCTGCTTGGACCATTAAGTGAGGATACCAGTGTTATGTTTGTGTACTGTCATTCAACTGGATTGCCCGTAGGTCAGCGTTACTGTGGGCTCTGCTGGTACCTCGATGTGCATTATGAGACTCGCCTACAGAATTAGTAGGTGAAAAATGCACCAATCTATTATATAGAAACACATAAGCCACACAATAGTAGGAAAAATGTAACAATACCAGAGGGTTTGCCACACTGCAAATTAACTCTTTTATCTCACCATCTTCTTTATTGCGCTATCTTCTACCCACATTTTTGGAAGGAGCTCAATATCTTTCTGCTTTTGGTGGGTACACACAGTAACAAAGTCTGTGGAGACTGTAAAATCAACTATGGCCAAACTCCACACTGCGACCAGTACAACAGGAACTGTAATCTTGTGACATCATTGACCCGGTGAGATACTACTTCTGCCTTATATCTGCATCTTGCTCTCACTTACCAGTGCTCTGTTTACTTGCACGATGTGTTGTGTGGCTACAGCATGTATGCAAAAGCAGGATTCTACTCACTGGGATGCCTGCTGTTTGGCTAGATGTCATGTGTATACAAGTAGCAGTGTGCCCAAGCCCACCTGGAAACATGACAGACATACATACATACATACATACATACATACATACATACATACATACAGTTAATGTAATACAGTCTATGCAATGTTAAAAAAAACAAAAAACGTTCATCGTTGGTGCCGGCTCGTTCATACCTGCAGGCCAACATGGACAGTCTCGTCCATATTAGCATGCAGGGCTATGGAGCCGGGTGATGGGGGGAGTGAAGAAACTTGTCTGGTTTTCTTTCAAAGGAAACAGCACTTTTACTATAAAATAAATATATATATATATATATATATAGTGTAGACTTTTCAAACAGGGACTGATGCTTGTGCAGCCCCCCAGTAGAACCTCTAGTTTCATGACAGCCTTTCAAACCCTTGGTTTTGGTATAGTTCAAGCATCTTACCTGAGAGAAAACCTTTCTTTTGTGCATCTCCACAATCATTTATCTTTTTTCATTACGAGAAAACTGTTCTTTGCACCAACCCTTCTTTTGACCCCAAAGTGGATTCCAGGGTTCCTCTTACTCAGAACATTGATTTCCAGAGTGCAGGGCAGGGTAAGTGTCTAGGAGAAGGCCATTGAGGACCTGTGAAGTGTGTAAGACGTGTGACTGGAAAATTATACCAATATCACTAATGTATTGTATTCATACTTTGTTCTTATATACACCTCTTATATGGCTCTATGTATAGCTTGTGGTACCTAACAACTAAAAGAGAATAATATTAATAACCATACAAACACACATTGACTAAATTCTATAGATTCATACTTCTTGTGTCCAAAGATGGCAGTTTTAGGTGTAAGTTGCTGCTCACCACAACATCTAAGCATACACTGTCATAGGCACAACTTGATGTTTCCAGTGATTTTGTACTTGTTAAATCCTTTTCTCCAAGCCTAAGGGGGCTCAAGATACCCACCCGTTACACTGGTGTTCTTATTTATGTTCTGCGTTCTTCAATGTTTTCATGTTAGTATTCTTGTTTCTGATGATGAATCTTGCCCTCATGCTATGCCCCTGGTTCTGTCCATGGGGCTTTGTTAGGAAAATACTGATGTCCGAGAAGCTTATTGGATGTGGAAGGGTAGGAACTACTCAAGTGGTTCCAGTGATCCCCATTGAACACATATCCGCAATTACTGTAGTACTGATATCACATGTCGGCACATCTTATCAATGTCTGGTATTGAATCCCCACCCCCTAAATGGGATAGGTTTGGGTCACCATACCGACGCCGGGATCCCGATAGTTAGATTGCCATGCAGCGGGCTCGGTGGCTCGCTGCGCTCGCCACTAGTTCTATTCCCACTCTATGGGTGCCGTGGACACCCATGAGTGGGAATCGTCCCTGTTGATCGGCGGGCAGTTAACTCTTTCGGATCCCGGCATCTGTATAGTGACCAGTGTTCTCCCGATTGCCGGTCACATAACCACATCCCCCTAAATTACCTATTTTAATTGGGTACCAACGTTAATCCAGTGTGGTGTTACTTTTAGTGAAACTTCTATACAGTTTGTTGTACTGTGGTAAAATATTGTATCTACAGTACAGATTGAAAGGTCGAAAATGTTTCCTTGCTACAGATGTGTCCTCTGTCCTCATACATCTTGCCTCAATACGCCACGCAGCGGGAGCTTCCTGGCCTAAGTGAGCAGACGGGTCCCATGCAGCTCTGTTAGAGTCAGGCATCATTTTGTTGCCTGAAAGTGTCTTTTTCGCATCACTATGTAAATAGGACGCACAAACAGACTCTGCTGATTAAAATGATATGCGGCATGCCTATATACTCTGTGTGCGACCATGGCTGTATCCGCATGCAAAATGGTACGTTACAGTGTTTTCAAGGAATGCATGGAATGGATAATAGTGTTTTGTAAATTGAGATGCGCATGGCAATATCTGATTATATAACAGTCCAGCAAGTTGATGTTTTTGACATGTGACTCATTAGCATCCTTGGTTCTCGTTTCTTCCAATCTAAACTATAGATAGTCTCCCAGCTGAACACTTTCCTTGGTTAAATATGCACTCAGAACAAATGCTTGAGTCTCCTAGATGGTGTTCTTGCTTGATAATGATTTTATGTGATGTCAAGTCTTCCAAAACAATCTGGAGTTGTTCAATGGGGTCTCTACTACCAAATGAGCAACTTTAATTAACTAAACTTTTTTCATGTATCTCAACTTTCTAGGTACGACTAATAAGGCCTCTTCCCCTCCATTGTCTGCTGTTGACAGCCGCCTTATGAGTGAAAAGTTGGACACTATACTATCACAGTTACGGCAGGTGACACGTGAGAGAGATGAGCTTCGAAAGCGCCTGGCTTTGTCCTCACCAGGGTCAACATTTGATGATTGCAGGTGATATAGATTGCCCTGGTTTGACCTCAGTATCATATGTGACATTTTGAGAGTTTGTTTTAATCACAGGTGCCCTACTGAATCTGTAAACATTTTTAAATCCTTTTCTACCTACAAATCAGGGGGGGGGGGGGGGAAGAAAAAAAGTTTTGTTTGTTTTTTTAAACAAAGTTTTTTTTATTTTGTTTAAAACTTTTTTTTATTTCCATTTAAAACAATTTTTTTTTTTTTTTACAGTAATGTTTTAAAGGAAAAAAAATTGAATTCTGTATTAGAAACCTTGATCAACCATGTTTTAATGCTTTCTAACATTAAGAATGTTATTAGGGTTTGATTTGATTTATTTTATGTACTTATTTCAATAAGACCAATTTTTTCAGCTTATTATTCCTATTACATCTAAATATATGCAGATAGACTAAACATATTAATACATACAAAGTATACTCAGAGATAGATGAAATTGAAAATAAGAGCAAGTTAATGTTAAGTATTAGTCTTATGCTGGCCATACATTAGAACGACCAGCATCAAATGCGTCTTGTCTCACGATTTCCCTTGAACTCCCCGGCAGCTCAATGGCAATCGCGGCCTCACGATTTGGTGTTTTCATGACACACGATGCGCAAATGATCTGATGATTGATCATTCGACCCTAATGATCGATCATGTGTCTCACAAAAAGTGTCCAGGGAAATGCCACTCAAAATAACGCAGATTGGACGATGCATTGGATGCGCAAAAAACATGGCACGATCTGCAAACGATAATGACTGATCATATGGGCTGCATGTATGATCAGAAGATACGACATTTGACATTTGACCTGTATGACAGCGCATTGAGTCGTAATCGTTGCCAAACACTGCACGATTTGCACACAATGCAGTGCATCGTTTGAGGTGTCCGAATCGTGCAGTCGGTCCTGAAATCGTCCTAGTGTATGGTTGGCTTTACTTATAATTAAATAAATCTGAATAGTAATACAAAATGGAAAATGCAAAAGCAATTTTCAGAGAAACACACACAACAAGGGAGGAGTTAAGCATAAGCACTGGACGTGTCACTGGCATGAAACATTTTGAATAAAAACACATTTTTTTCCGTATAATAGGCTTTTTTCAATAAGTCACGGCGCCGTACCTATAGTAAAAGCATAATAAAAACACCAGAGTGGTTTTTAATAAAAAAACCCATTTGGTTTAAACCAAGGTGGATTACACCAGCCAACCCTGCCACAAATGAAAAAATATTAATGTTATAATCAAATGTTATAATTCAGACAAGACAGATTTAAGGGGCTGATTTATCAACCAGTTTTATCTTACCAAACTAGTTTTAAAATTCATTGCGCGTAAAAAAATGGTGCTCCAGCCAATCAGCTGTCAGCTGTAATTTTTCAAACAAATGACAATTAGGAACTGATTGGTTGGAGCACCATTTGTCATACACAACGAGTTTTTGATAAATTAGCCCCTAGATTTTTTTAGATTGTAAGTTCTCACGAGCAAGTCACTCTTGCGTCAAGTGCTTTTCCTTCCTTATACTACTATATCCTCTTCACTGCCAACAACTGTAGCAAACCTTTGGTTTCAGCCAGGGCTGTTTATTTGGGTATAATGACTGCTGATGCAGCAATGCTTTTAAACTTTGCAGTTTATGTTCTGCAGTGTTTGAGCTGTAAGTCTTTTCTGTTTTGTTCATATTGTTTCTGTTAATGTACTTTATAGGACGCACCGGGGCACTTATGGCACCATATAAATAAAGGACAATAATAATGGGTGTGGATCATTAGATGTAAGCTAAAAAGATCTAGTCAATACTTCGACCCCAAAAAGTGGACTACAGGGTCAAAAAGTTGACATGCAAATAGGTTGACACAATTTTATTTTACATATTTTTGGGGTGTTTTGTCTTTTTTCTGCCTCAAGAAAGCCCCATTAGTGTACCACGTCGCCCACCGGGCAAGGTGCCTATCTCTGATACTGCTGCGCTTGGCACAGGTTACTGTTCGCAATCATGGTCCACATGGATGGTAAAATATGAGCAAGTTGAAGGAAAAAACAAGAAAAAAATACTTTTCTCTAACGTCCTAGTGGATGCTGGGAACTCCGAAAGGACCATGGGAATAGCGGGCTCCGAAGGAGGCTGGGCACTCTAGAAAGATTTATGACCACTTGGTGTGCACTGGCTCCTCCCACTATGACCCTCCTCCAAGCCTCAGTTAGATCTTGTGCCCGGCCGAGGTTGGATGCACACTAGGGGCTCTCCTGAGCCTCTAGAAAGAAAGTATAGAATTAGGTTTTTTATTTTCAGTGAGACCTGCTGGCAACAGGCTCACTGCAGCGAGGGACTAAGGGGAGAAGAAGCGAACTCGCCTGCTTGCAGCCGGATTGGGCTTCTTAGGCTACTGGACACCATTAGCTCCAGAGGGATCGACCGCAGGCCCAGTCCTTGGTGTTCGGTCCCGGAGCCGCGCCGCCGTCCCCCTTACAGAGCCAGAAGCAAGAAGAGGTCCGGAAAATCGGCGGCAGAAGACATCAGTCTTCACCAAGGTAGCGCACAGCACTGCAGCTGTGCGCCATTGCTCCTCATGCACACTTCACACTCCGGTCACTGAGGGTGCAGGGCGCTTGGGGGGGGCGCCCTGAGCAGCAATAAAAACACCTTGGCTGGCAAAAATACCACAATATATAGCCCCAGAGGCTATATATGTGGTAAATACCCCTGCCAGAATCCAGAAAAAAGCGGGAGAATAGGCCGCGGAAAAGGGGCGGAGCTATCTCCCTCAGACACACTGGCGCCATTTTCTCTTCACAGTGCAGCTGGAAGAAAGCTCCCCAGGCTCTCCCCTGTAGTTTTCAGGCTCAAAGGGTTAAAAAGAGAGGGGGGGCACTAAATTTAGGCGCAATATTGTATATACAAACAGCTATTGGGGAAAATTCACTCAGTTATAGTGTTAATCCCCACATTATATAGCGCTCTGGTGTGTGCTGGCATATTCTCTCTCTGTCTCCCCAAAGGGCTTTGTGGGGTCCTGTCCTCAGTCAGAGCATTCCCTGTGTGTGTGCGGTGTGTCGGTACAGCTGTGTCGACATGTTTGAGGAGGAGGCTTATATAGTGACGGAGCAGATGCCGATAAATGTGATGTCGCCCCCTGTGGGGCCGACACCAGAGTGGATGGTTAGGTGAAAGGTATTAACCAACAGTGTCAACTCCTTACATAAAAGGGTGGATGACGTAACAGCCGTGGGACAGCCGGCTTCTCAGCCCGCGCCTGCCCAGGCGTCTCAAAGGCCATCAGGGGCTCAAAAACGCCCGCTCATTCAGATGGCAGACACAGATGTCGACACGGAGTCTGACTCCAGTGTCGTCAAGGTTGAGACATATACACAATCCACTAGGAACATCCGTGACTTGATCCCGGCAATAAAAAATGTGTTACACATTTCTGACATTAACCTCTAAAAATGGGTTTTTATGTTTGGGGAGAAAAAGCAGGCAGTGTTTTGTTCCCCCATCAGATGAATGAATGAAGTGTGTGAGAAGCGTGGGTTCCCCCTGATATGAAACTGGTAATTTAAAAAAAAAAGTTACTGATGGCGTACCTTTTCCCGCCAGAGGATAAGTTACGCTGGGAGATATCCCCTAGGGTGGATAAGGCGCTCACACGGTTGTCAAAATAGGTGGCACTGCCGTTTTAGGAACGGCCACTTTGAAGGTACCTGTTGATAAAAAGCAGGAGGCTTTCCTGAAGTCTGTTTTTACACACTCCGGTACTAGACTAAAACCTGCAGAGCGTGCTGCTGCAGCGTGGTCGGTGACCCTGTCAAACATACTAGTTTGCTAACATGAGAACATATTAAAGACGTCGTCTTATATATGAGGGATGCACAGAGGGATATTTTGCCGGCTGGCATCCAAAATGAATGTAATGTCCATTCTGTCAGGAGGGTATTAGAGACCTGTCACTGGACAGGTGATGCTGACTTTAAAAGGCGCATAGAGATTCTGCCTTATAAGGGTGAGGAATTACTTGGGGATGGTCTCTGGGACCTCGTATCCGCAGTAACAGCTGGGAAGAAATATTTTTACCTCAGTTTTCCTCACAGACTAAGAAAGCACTGTATTATCAGGTACAGTCCTTTCGGCTTCAGAAAAGCAAGCGGGTCAAAGGCGCTTCCTTTCTGTACAGAGACAAGGGAAGAGGGAAAAAGCTGCACCAGTCAGCCTGTTCCCAGAATCATAATTCTTCTCTCGCTTCCTCTGAGTCCACAGCATGACGCGGGGGCTCCACAGGTGTAGCCAGGTACGGTGGGGGGCCGTCTCAAAAATTTCAGCGATCAGTGGGCTCGCTCACAGGTGGATCCCTGTTTCATTCAAGTAGTATTTCAAGGGTACAAGCTGGAATTCGAGATGTCTTCCCCCCGCCGTTTCCTCAAATATGACTTACCGACCACTCCCTCAGGCAGGGAGGCTGTGCTAGAGGCAATTAATAAGCTGTATTGCCATCAGGTAATACTTAAGGTGCCCCTACTTCAACAAGGACGGGGTTACTATTCCACACGGTTTGGGGTACCAAAACCGCATGGTTCGGTGTGACCCTTTTTATATTTAAAATCCTTGAACACATACATAAAAAAATTCAAGTTCAAGATGGAATCGCCCAGGGCGGTTATTGCAAGCCTGGACGAGGGGGATTACATGGTATCCCGGGACATCAAGGATGCTTACCTGCATGTCCCCATTTACTATCCTCGCCAGGAGTACCTCAGATTTGTGGTACAGGATTACCATTACCAAGTCCAGACTCTGCCGTTTGGACTGTACATGGCACCGAGGGTGTTACCAAGGTAATGGCCGGAATGATGATACTCCTTCGAAAAAGGGGAGTTTTTAATGATCCCGTACTTGGACAATCTCCTTATAAGGGCGAGGTCCAAGGAGCAGTTGCTAGTCGGGGTAGCACTATTTTAGAAAGTGCTACAACAGCACGGTTGGATTCTAAACAGTCCAAAGACACAGCTGTTTCCTACGACACGTCTACTGTTCCTGGGGATGGTTCTGGACACAGACCAGAAATAAGTGTTTCTCCCGGAGGAGAAAGCCATGGAGCTGTCATCTCTAGTCAGAGACCTCCTGAAGCCAAAACAGTTATCGGTGCATCATTGCACGCGAGTCCTGGGAAAAATGATAGCTTCTTACGAAGCAATCCCATTCGGCAGGTTCCATGCAAGAACTTTTCAGGGGGACCTGTTAGACAAGTGGTCCGGATCACATCTTCGGATGCATCGGCTGATAACCCTGTCTCCAAGGACCAGGGTATCTCTACTGTAGTGGCTGCAGAGTGCCCATCTTCAAGAGGGCCGCAGGTTCGACATACAGGACTAGGTCCTAGTGACCATGGATGCCAGCCTTTGAGGCTGGGGGGCAGTCACACAGGGAAGAAGCTTCCAGGGACTTTGGTCAAGTCAGGTGACTTCCCTACATAAATATTCTGGAACTGAGGGCCATTTGCAATGCCCTAAGTCTGGCAAGGCCTCTGCTTCAAAAGACCGGTCCTGATCCAATCAGACAACATCACGGCAGTCGCCCATGTAAACCAACAGGGCGGCACAAGAAGCAGGATGGCGATGGCAGAAGCCACAAGGATTCTCCGATGGGCGGAAAATCATGTGTTAGCACTGTCAGCTGTGTTCATTCTCGGAGTGGACAACTGGGAAGCAGATCTTCTCAGCAGACACGACTTCCACCCGAGAGAGTGGGGACTTCATCCAGAAGTCTTCCAAAGGATTGTACACCATTGGGAAAGGCCACAGGTGGACATGAAGGCGTCCCGCCTCAACAAAAAGCTATAAAAGATATTGCGCCAGGTCAAGGGACCTTCAGGCGATAGCTGTGGACGCTCTGGTAACACCGTGGGTGTACCAGTCGGTTTATGTGTTCCCCCCCTCTGCCTCTCATACCAAAGGTACTGAGAATAATAAGAAGGCGAGGAGTAAGAACGATACTCGTGGTTCCGGATTGGCCAAGAAGAGCCTGGTACCCAGAACTTCAAGAAATTATATCAGAGGACCCATGGCCTCTGCCGCTCAGACAGGACCTACTGCAGCAGGGGCCCTGTCTGTTCCAAGACTTACCGCGGCTACGTTTTGATGGCATGGCGGTTGAACGCCGGATCCTAAAGGAAAAGGGCATTCCGGAGGAAGTCATTCCTACGCTGATTCAAGCCAGGAAAGATGTAACTGCAAAACATTATCACCGCATATGGCGGAAATATGTTGCTTGGTGTGAGGCCACAAAAGGCCCCAACAGAGGAATTTCAACTAGGTCGATTTCTGCATTTCCTACAAGCAGGAGTGTCTATGGGCCTAAAATTAGGCTCCATTAAGATACAGATCTCGGCTCTGTCGTTTTTCTTCCAGAAAGAATTAACTTCTGTACCTGAAGTTCAGACATTGTAAAAGGAGTGCTGCATATTCAGCCCCCGGTTGTGCCTCCAGTGGCACCTTGGGATCTCAACGTGGTGTTGAGTTTCTTAAAATCACATTGGTTTGAACCACTAAAAACCGTGGATCTAAAATATCTCACGCGGAAAGTGGTCATGTTATTGACCTTGGCTTCGGCCAGGCGTGTATCAGAATTGGCGGCTTTGTCATATAAAAGTCCTTATCTGATTTTTCATATGGAGAGGGCAGAATTGAGGACTCGTCCCCAGTTTCTCCCTAAGGTGGTATCAGTTTTTCACTTGAACCAACCTATTGTGGTGCCTGCGGCTACTAGGGACTTGGAGGATTCCAAGTTACTGGACGTAGTCAGGGCCTTGAAAAATTAGGTTTCCAGGACGGCTAGAGTCAAGAAAATTGACTCGCTATTTATCCTGTATGCACCCAACAGGCTGGGTGCTCCTGCTTCTAAGCAGACTATCGCTCGCTGGATCTGTGACACGATTCAGCAGGCGCATTCTGGCTGGACTGCCGCATCCTAAATCAGTGAAAGCCCATTCCACAGGGAAGGTGGGCTCATCTTGGGCGGCTGCCCGAGAGGTCTCGGCTTTACAACTTTGCCGAGCTGTTACTTGGTCAGGGGCAAACACGTTTGCAAAATTCTACAAATTTGATACCCTGGCTGAGGAGGACCTTGAGTTCTCTCATTCGGTGCTGCAGAGTCATCCGCACTCTCCCGCCCGTTTGGGAGCTTTGGTATAATCCCCATGGTCCTTTCGGAGTTCCCAGCATCCACTAGGACGTTAGAGAAAATAAGATTTTACTCACCGGTAAATCTATTTCTCGTAGTCCGTAGTGGATGCTGGGCGCCCATCCCAAGTGCGGATTGTCTGCAATACTTGTAAATAGTTATTGCTAACTAAAGGGTTATTGTTGAGCCATCTGTTGAGAGGCTCAGTTGTTTTCATACTGTCAAACTGGATATAGTATCACGAGTTGTACGGTGTGATTGGTGTGGCTGGTATGAGTCTTACCCGGGATTCAAAATCCTTCCTTATTATGTCAGCTCGTCCGGGCACAGTGTCCTAACTGAGGCTTGGAGGAGGGTCATAGTGGGAGGAGCCAGTGCACACCAGGTGGTCCTAAATCTTTCTAGAGTGCCCAGCCTCCTTCGGAGCCCGCTATTCCCATGGTTCTTTCGGAGTTCCCAGCATCCACTACGGACTACGAGAAATAGATTTACCGGTGAGTAAAATCTTATTTTTGCCCATGTGTGTGTGTTGACCCTTTCTACCTGTCTACCTTTTTTACTGTCTACCTTTTACATGTTAACGTTTTGACCATGTCGACCTAATGCATATTGACCATTAGTGGTTGCCCTATTAACTGTTGACCTTTTGCCTGTTGACCTATACACTGAATACGGATAATATCAGGCTGGGTAACCATTCCGCACACTCCAATAAAGAGTATTAACTTCTTGTTTTACAAACAAGGACTCAAAGCAGGGGAATACATAATGTTTAAAGGCTTCAACTGTAAACACTTCATAAAATATATTTTTAAATATTGTTACGTAGACCAAGTCCGAAATTGACGCCGGATTATGAGCGATTGAAGGTGCAGTGCATGAAAGCGATGTCCGAGTTGGAAGCCCTACAGAGCCAGCACTCCAAAGCACTTAAAAAATGTGAGGAGGCTGCAAAGGAAGCAGATTTTTACCAGTAAGTATTGTTAAACTCTCGAAATGCTGTAGGGCAACTGAACTCCCCCCATAGTGTTACTTTCTTGGTGCACAGGATGTAGGCCAGGGGCATCTAAACTTTTTTCCTGCAGAGCCTTATTTTGAAATTCCATTGTGACGGAAGGCCAATAAACTATTTCTAACCATTAGCCTCCCAGAATTTAGGTAAGTTTTCTTTGCTGAGCAAATGTAATTCTAAGAAACACTAAAACGAATAAAAATATCTTAAATTAAACATATTTAGAATGATTCTAGATTTCGCTCACTGCAGTGAGATGCATAATTTGCCATACAGCAGTGTCACCAGTTCATAATTTACCACACAGTAATGCCCCAATTGATTTACCAGACAGTAATGCCCTCAATTGATATGCCACACCGTAATGTCGCCAATATGCCACCCAGATCTCCCTCAGTCATGCCCCTTTATATTCCAGCCTCAGATTCTCTTCAGTAATGCCCCTTTATCGGCTCAGAGCCTCCTCATGCATTATATTGCCTTTGGCTTAGTTACTTTCACCACCGAGGATCCAGTCTTCTTCTCCGTCCATCCACTGCACTTTGTGCACGTCACTCAAGTCATGCTGACCCTCTGCTGCTCCACCTCCATCCTTTCAGCCGCATGGGTGGACTGGAGGCAGAGCAGCATAGGGCCATCCGTGATGCGCTCATAGTGAAGTCACCATTCCTGTGCTGAGTGGTGCAGACCTGCTGAATTCCAGTCTGGTCTTTCCTGAGGAATTCCAGACAGGGACGGATTTCTGCTGGTGGTGGGCCATGTTTGGCCAAAGGGCCATAGTTTGGCCGTCCATGATACAGATCATAATTGAGGTAACTATAATCTTGATTTGCCTGAACGCCTTAAAAGGGAGAGTATCTTCCCACCAAAATCTTTAAGGAGTCTCCACCTGTGATCCTCAATTAAAGGAAAGTTGGTTGGAACATCACTACTGAGTTTCTTCCACAGATGGCACTAAAATGAACATTGCAAATTGGTCTACCTGTATAGAATGGACATAGGAATGTCTATTAAATACCGTCTTGAGAAGAACCCTTATCAATATGTAAATGTGGGCCGCAGATCATACTGTTTCATAGCTTCTGTCTGAAATGCTCTGTTTGCATTGCTGATGTCACCCATTCTTTCATCTAATTTTATTTGATGTTATGATATTGAATATATGTTTATTGTTATACACTGTACAGACTTTAGCAGACTCCATAGATCCTAGTTAGGTTAAATATATCTGGTAGTGTAGTCTGGTTTGTGCAGATATTGCATTTAAAGTGAATACGCCTGTTTTAAGTATCCAGCATGTTCTCTTTGCTGTGTGTAGAATAGGACTAATTATTCCCTGTGGAGGCCTTTGTTTACCACATTCATTGGCAGTGTCTCCTTAGAGGACACACAATAATATTCTGCATGTACAGTACTGTGGTATAAGGTGCAGTCAGCAATGTAGCTTAGTTGACTTGCTATAGGGGGATTGCAATGCCGTCTGTACCCTGCCTTTAAAAGATAGAATCATTTGAAGGCTCTAAAGACTCCCTTTTTCATATATTTTGCATTTAGCACTCAACATAGCCGTGTGTTAAATGAACAGACGCAGCTGCAGGAGGATAGCGAGAGTCTGCGCAGGAAACATGCCCAGTTGCAGCGCGAGTTCACTCATCTGCAGCAGTCCTGCCAGGACCTCAAGCGGATTCATGAGGCCGATCAAAAGGAAATGTCAGAACTGCGTAGACAACAGCAACTGGTAATCTATTGATTCTTCCATGGGGTGTGTCCAAAAGACAATATACAGTAGTACTGGTGTTCCATGAGGGAAATGTACATGTATTACAGATCAAAGGAGAAGTGGTATCAAATGGTAACTTGTTCAATTGTCTGCATTGTTACACATCCTTATACATTGTGGGCCTGAGGTGGAGCTGATACATCCACACTTGCATCTGCTAGTTTCAGCATTCCTCTCATGCAGATGACTGCATTTGAACGTGTAAGCACTCAGGGTAAAGCGTGCACCGTGATTAGAGAGCCTCTGAATCAGACCCTGTATACCTTTTAGACTTAAATAACTGTAAAATATATGATTACATTTTATCTTTTTAGTGTCAAAGTGGTATGATGTTATCTAAGTGTTTGCAAAACAATGCATAATATAGCATCGTCCAGTTTGCCCTTACAACGGAATAGTTGTCTATTCTCCACTTTGACCATTAGACTGCTCAACGCAATTTCTACAAAACCTTGGCTTACAGTATATGATACATGCTCTTACAAATATGAAAGTTTAAGGCTTCAACAAAGGTCTTCGAAATCTATTGTAGAGAGTGGGTTTTCCTCTTGCCCCCCGAATTACAAAGCATAGTAATGATATCCACTGATTTGAAACTGATGTTGAACTAAGGTGATATGCGTTACCCTTTCTCAGTACATGGTTACTGGAATAAAATACTGTAGGGCAATTCCATTTGTGACAGACACAACAAATTATTCACTGCAAGAATAATGATTATTTTTTTCATTAATAAGATATCAGAAGTTCTGCAAACTATGCTAGTTATAAACTATAATCATTCAGTTAACTGTTAAAGTAACAGGGAAGTTTAATTCTGTAATTATCAGAATTATACAGGTGCAAATATTATGTGACAGACATGACACTGAACGGGAACACAAATTCAGGATGAGTATAACTTCCTTCCAAATCTTCCAAAATATGAAACCTACAGTTCCATGACTTAACACTGAGAATGATAGAGTTGTTGGCTTGGTTGGGTAAAGAAGATAAGAAATTTCAAGTATTTGTAAATATTTTATTAAACATTATTCCTGTGACAGACACGACATAGGAATTGTGACAGACACGACATGTTCCAAAATACTTGCAAAAACCATTTAAATCTGTCAATTAAACTACATCATTATCAAAGCTAACATCTTGAAAATACAGTTTAAGCCTATTATCAAATTGTGGCTCTGGTAAGATTCTTATAATCTGGTGTGTATGAATATTTGCCTCGTCATCAACTGTAGGCCAAAAAAATTGTCAAATAAGGCACAAAATCACCACAGCTTTCCACAGACTGCCATCATGAATAAACAATGCTGCCAACTTATGATTTATGAAAAACAGGTGTTTATCATCTTTGGTTTTACAAAATATTAACTTCAGAGAATATAAATTTTCACTACAAGATTAATTGTGGCCACTTTCAGGAAAAGATGTTTTGGTTGACATAATCATGGAATTACCCTGTATCAATGCCATGGTTGATTGTCTACAGATCGCTTTCTATAGGTTCTTGAAGATGTAGTGCAACCTATATACAAGATAATCTTCAAATTATTGTTATTCTTTCTAATAGAAGACTTCGAGTTCAGTTTATGTAATTATTGATTTTTTTTTTCCTTTTAAAATCTTAAATTCAGATTTCACAAAACCTAAAATTAAAATAGCGCAGTTGTGTAGATTTTACTACAATTTATATGTGACTTCATGTAAGAAGCTACTTGACCAGATTAATTTTACATGCATGCAGATAGATATAAATATAAGTTGTTTTTCCATTGTTATATACAGATGTGTCCTCATAACATCTAGTCTCATTACGCCATGCAGTGTGAGATGCCTGGCGTAAGTGAGCCGCCAGGCCCCATGCAACTCTGCTAATATTGGGTGTCTTTTCTTTTTTTTTTTTTTTTCCTGAAAATGCGTTTTAATCACAGCGCAGTCACATCTAGGATACACGAGGGGACTGTGCTGATTAATTTGATATATGACACGGGTATATTGTGTGTGACTGAGTCTGTATACAGAGCAGAACAGCACTTGTAGTGGGAAAAAAGCTGCTGCTGCTACTTTTATAGCACTTCATTTACAGATTCAGAGACTCACACAAATATATAAGTGTCATATGTCAAGTTAATCAGCTCAGTCTCCTAGTTGCATTGCTTTATGACTTAGATGCATTTTCAGTAAAGATGATGGAAAAAAGGCCCCCGATGCTAGAAGATTCATACGCGACCTGACGTGCTAGGAGGGTCTATTTGGTGTGACTGCAGCAAAGATGAACGAGGAAACATCTGTAGGTTTAGTTTTATACATTTGGTGCCCTGTCTTTGTGTTTCAGGTTGGGAGGCACAATTGCCAATTATCCTCAGGAACAGAGACTTTTGAAAATGTAGACTGAAAATAGAATGAATGAAAGGAGAAAATAGTAGAAAGAAAAATAAATGCTTCATGGACTAAGGGGAAACCATTTCAGTCAGGGCCAGGTTGGTGAGGAAAGTGAATGTGTCCACTCGAGCAGGCTTGGCAAGGGTAAAAAAAAACAAAAAAAAAAACAGTGTTCATTAACTGACGACCCAAGTTTATAGTTACATTTTTTTTTTTACATTGTAAAGGTACTGTAGTTAAAACTAGAGATGAGCGGGTTCGGTTCCTCTGAATCCGAACCCGCCCGAACTTCAGGTTTTTTACACGGGTCCGAGCAGGCTCGGATCTTCCCGCCTTGCTCGGCTAACCCGAGCGCGCCCGAACGTCATCATCACGCTGTCGGATTCTCGCGAGGCTCGGATTCTATCGCGAGACTCGGATTCTATATAAGGAGCCGCGCGTCGCCGCCATTTTCACACGTGCATTGAGAGTCATAGGGAGAGGACGTGGCTGGCGTCCTCTCCGTTTAGAGAAGAGAGAGACACAGTATTTTGGGGAGCATTATTAGGAGGAGTACTACTATACTGTATACTACTATACTACTTGCTGAAGTGATATTTATAGATTAGATAATAGATAGTGTGACTGTAAGTGTATTATCTGACTTGTGGGGGAGACACTGACAGTGGGGAGCAGTTAGAGTCTGAGAGCAGGACTCAGGAGTACATATAACGTACAGTGCACACTTTTGCTGCCAGAGTCAGTGCCACACTGCCATTGTTGTGACCACACTGACCACCAGTATAATAATATATTTTGTGATTGTCTGCTTAGGCCTCGGAGTACTAGTTGCAAGTTGCAACGTGACCTGAAGTGACCACCAGTTTAATAATCAATCACCACCAGTTTAATATATATATATATATATATATATATATATATATATATAATTGTATATAATATATATATATATATATATAATATTGTATACCACCTACCCGTGGTTTTTTTTTTTTTCATTCTTCTTTATACATACTACTATAGTAGCTTACTGTAGCAGTCTGCGGTGCTGTGCTGACCTGACAGTGTCCAGCAGGTCCGTCATCAGTCATTACATAATAAATATATATAGTACCTGTCCGGCTGCAGTACTAGTGATATTATATTGATTTCATCTCATTATCAATAATTTATCATCCAGTCTAGACTCTATATTAGCAGCAGACACAGTACGTTAGTCCACGGCTGTAGCTACCTCTGTGTCGGCACTCGGCAGTCCATCCATAATTGTATACCACCTACCCGTGGTTTTTTTTTTTCTTTCTTCTTTGTACATACTACTATAGAGTATAGTAGCTTACTGTAGCAGTCTGCGGTGCTGCTGAGCTGACAGTGTCCAGCAGGTCCGTCATCAGTCATCATTACCTAATAAATATATTATCTACCTGTCCGGCTGCAGTACTAGTGATATTATATATACATACATATATATATTGATTTCATCTCATTATCAATCATCCAGTCTATATTAGCAGCAGACACAGTACGTTAGTCCACGGCTGTAGCTACCTCTGTGTCGGCACTCGGCAGTCCATCCATAATTGTATACCACCTACCCGTGTTGTTTTTTTTTTCTTTCTTCTTTGTACATACTACTATAGTATAGTAGCTTACTGTAGCAGTCTGCGGTGCTGCTGAGCTGACAGTGTCCAGCAGGTCCGTCATCAGTCATCATTACCTAATAAATATATTATCTACCTGTCCGGCTGCAGTACTAGTGATATTATATATACATACATATATATATATATATATATATATTGATTTCATCTCATTATCAATCATCCAGTCTATATTAGCAGCAGACACAGTACGTTAGTCCACGGCTGTAGCTACCTCTGTGTCGGCACTCGGCAGTCCATCCATAATTGTATACCACCTACCCGTGGTTTTT
The DNA here is from genome assembly GCF_028390025.1 of Pseudophryne corroboree. Classification (NCBI taxonomy): domain Eukaryota; kingdom Metazoa; phylum Chordata; class Amphibia; order Anura; family Myobatrachidae; genus Pseudophryne; species Pseudophryne corroboree. The sequence goes on along the minus strand of NC_086446.1, from coordinate 186,285,352 downwards.
TTTTTCTTTCTTCTTTGTACATACTACTATAGTATAGTAGCTTACTGTAGCAGTCTGCGGTGCTGCTGAGCTGACAGTGTCCAGCAGGTCCGTCATCAGTCATCATTACCTAATAAATATATTATCTACCTGTCCGGCTGCAGTACTAGTGATATTATATATACATACATATATATATATATATTGATTTCATCTCATTATCATCCAGTCTATATTAGCAGCAGACACAGTACGGTAGTCCACGGCTGTAGCTACCTCTGTGTCGGCACTCGGCAGTCCATCCATAATTGTATACCACCTACCCGTGTTTTTTTTTTTTTCTTTCTTCTTTGTACATACTACTATAGTATAGTAGCTTACTGTAGCAGTCTGCGGTGCTGCTGAGCTGACAGTGTCCAGCAGGTCCGTCATCAGTCATCATTACCTAATAAATATATTATCTACCTGTCCGGCTGCAGTACTAGTGATATTATATATACATACATATATATATATTGATTTCATCTCATTATCATCCAGTCTATATTAGCAGCAGACACAGTACGGTAGTCCACGGCTGTAGCTACCTCTGTGTCGGCACTCGGCAGTCCATCCATAAGTATACTAGTATCCATCCATCTCCATTGTTTACCTGAGGTGCCTTTTAGTTGTGCCTATTAAAATATGGAGAACAAAAATGTTGAGGTTCCAAAATTAGGGAAAGATCAAGATCCACTTCCACCTCGTGCTGAAGCTGCTGCCACTAGTCATGGCCGAGACGATGAAATGCCAGCAACGTCGTCTGCCAAGGCCGATGCCCAATGTCATAGTACAGAGCATGTCAAATCCAAAACACCAAATATCAGTAAAAAAAGGACTCCAAAACCTAAAATAAAATTGTCGGAGGAGAAGCGTAAACTTGCCAATATGCCATTTACCACACGGAGTGGCAAGGAACGGCTGAGGCCCTGGCCTATGTTCATGGCTAGTGGTTCAGCTTCACATGAGGATGGAAGCACTCAGCCTCTCGCTAGAAAACTGAAAAGACTCAAGCTGGCAAAAGCACTGCAAAGAACTGTGCGTTCTTCGAAATCCCAAATCCACAAGGAGAGTCCAATTGTGTCGGTTGCGATGCCTGACCTTCCCAACACTGGACGTGAAGAGCATGCGCCTTCCACCATTTGCACGCCCCCTGCAAGTGCTGGAAGGAGCACCCGCAGTCCAGTTCCTGATAGTCAGATTGAAGATGTCAGTGTTGAAGTACACCAGGATGAGGAGGATATGGGTGTTGCTGGCGCTGGGGAGGAAATTGACCAGGAGGATTCTGATGGTGAGGTGGTTTGTTTAAGTCAGGCACCCGGGGAGACACCTGTTGTCCGTGGGAGGAATAGGGCCATTGACATGCCTGGTCAAAATACAAAAAAAATCAGCTCTTCGGTGTGGAAGTATTTCACCAGAAATGCGGACAACATTTGTCAAGCCGTGTGTTGCCTTTGTCAAGCTGTAATAAGTAGGGGTAAGGACGTTAACCACCTCGGAACATCCTCCCTTATACGTCACCTGCAGCGCATTCATAATAAGTCAGTGACAAGTTCAAAAACTTTGGGTGACAGCGGAAGCAGTCCACTGACCAGTAAATCCCTTCCTCTTGTAACCAAGCTCACGCAAACCACCCCACCAACTCCCTCAGTGTCAATTTCCTCCTTACCCAGGAATGCCAATAGTCCTGCAGGCCATGTCACTGGCAATTCTGACGAGTCCTCTCCTGCCTGGGATTCCTCCGATGCATCCTTGAGTGTAATGCCTACTGCTGCTGGCGCTGCTGTTGTTGCTGCTGGGAGTCGATCGTCATCCCAGAGGGGAAGTCGTAAGCCCACTTGTACTACTTCCAGTAAGCAATTGACTGTCCAACAGTCCTTTGCGAGGAAGATGAAATATCACAGCAGTCATCCTGCTACAAAGCGGATAACTGAGGCCTTGACAACTATGTTGGTGTTAGACGTGCGTCCGGTATCCGCCGTTAGTTCACAGGGAACTAGACAATTTATTGAGGCAGTGTGCCCCCGTTACCAAATACCATCTAGGTTCCACTTCTCTAGGCAGGCGATACCGAGAATGTACACGGACGTCAGAAAAAGACTCACCAGTGTCCTAAAAAATGCAGTTGTACCCAATGTCCACTTAACCACGGACATGTGGACAAGTGGAGCAGGGCAGGGTCAGGACTATATGACTGTGACAGCCCACTGGGTAGATGTATGGACTCCCGCCGCAAGAACAGCAGCGGCGGCACCAGTAGCAGCATCTCGCAAACGCCAACTCTTTCCTAGGCAGGCTACGCTTTGTATCACCGCTTTCCAGAATACGCACACAGCTGAAAACCTCTTACGGCAACTGAGGAAGATCATCGCGGAATGGCTTACCCCAATTGGACTCTCCTGTGGATTTGTGGCATCGGACAACGCCAGCAATATTGTGTGTGCATTAAATATGGGCAAATTCCAGCACGTCCCATGTTTTGCACATACCTTGAATTTGGTAGTGCAGAATTTTTTAAAAAACGACAGGGGTGTGCAAGAGATGCTGTCGGTGGCCAGAAGAATTGCGGGACACTTTCGGCGTACAGGCACCACGTACAGAAGACTGGAGCACCACCAAAAACTACTGAACCTGCCCTGCCATCATCTGAAGCAAGAAGTGGTAACGAGGTGGAATTCAACCCTCTATATGCTTCAGAGGTTGGAGGAGCAGCAAAAGGCCATTCAAGCCTATACAATTGAGCACGATATAGGAGGTGGAATGCACCTGTCTCAAGTGCAGTGGAGAATGATTTCAACGTTGTGCAAGGTTCTGATGCCCTTTGAACTTGCCACACGTGAAGTCAGTTCAGACACTGCCAGCCTGAGTCAGGTCATTCCCCTCATCAGGCTTTTGCAGAAGAAGCTGGAGACATTGAAGGAGGAGCTAACACGGAGCGATTCCGCTAGGCATGTGGGACTTGTGGATGGAGCCCTTAATTCGCTTAACAAGGATTCACGGGTGGTCAATCTGTTGAAATCAGAGCACTACATTTTGGCCACCGTGCTCGATCCTAGATTTAAAGCCTACCTTGGATCTCTCTTTCCGGCAGACACAAGTCTGCTGGGGTTGAAAGACCTGCTGGTGAGAAAATTGTCAAGTCAAGCGGAACGCGACCTGTCAACATCTCCTCCTTCACATTCTCCCGCAACTGGGGGTGCGAGGAAAAGGCTCAGAATTCCGAGCCCACCCGCTGGCGGTGATGCAGGGCAGTCTGGAGCGACTGCTGATGCTGACATCTGGTCCGGACTGAAGGACCTGACAACGATTACGGACATGTCGTCTACTGTCACTGCATATGATTCTCTCCCCATTGAAAGAATGGTGGAGGATTATATGAGTGACCGCATCCAAGTAGGCACGTCACACAGTCCGTACTTATACTGGCAGGAAAAAGAGGCAATTTGGAGGCCCTTGCACAAACTGGCTTTATTCTACCTAAGTTGCCCTCCCACAAGTGTGTACTCCGAAAGAGTGTTTAGTGCCGCCGCTCACCTTGTCAGCAATCGGCGTACGAGGTTACATCCAGAAAATGTGGAGAAGATGATGTTCATTAAAATGAATTATAATCAATTCCTCCGTGGAGACATTGACCAGCAGCAATTGCCTCCACAAAGTACACAGGGAGCTGAGATGGTGGATTCCAGTGGGGACGAATTGATAATCTGTGAGGAGGGGGATGTACACGGTGATATATCGGAGGATGATGATGAGGTGGACATCTTGCCTCTGTAGAGCCAGTTTGTGCAAGGAGAGATTAATTGCTTCTTTTTTGGTGGGGGTCCAAACCAACCCGTCATTTCAGTCACAGTCGTGTGGCAGACCCTGTCACTGAAATGATGGGTTGGTTAAAGTGTGCATGTCCTGTTTATACAACATAAGGGTGGGTGGGAGGGCCCAAGGACAATTCCATCTTGCACCTCTTTTTTCTTTAATTTTTCTTTGCGTCATGTGCTGTTTGTGGAATGTTTTTTGGAAGGGCCATCCTGCGTGACACTGCAGTGCCACTCCTAGATGGGCCCGGTGTTTGTGTCGGCCACTAGGGTCGCTTATCTTACTCACACAGCTACCTCATTGCGCCTCTTTTTTTCTTTGCGTCATGTGCTGTTTGGGGAGGGTTTTTTGGAAGGGCCATCCTGCGTGACACTGCAGTGCCACTCCTAGATGGGCACGGTGTTTGTGTCGGCCACTAGGGTCGCTTATCTTACTCACACAGCTACCTCATTGCGCCTCTTTTTTTCTTTGCGTCATGTGCTGTTTGGGGAGGGTTTTTTGGAAGGGCCATCCTGCGTGACACTGCAGTGACACTCCTAGATGGGCACGGTGTTTGTGTCGGCCACTAGGGTCGCTTATCTTACTCACACAGCTACCTCATTGCGCCTCTTTTTTTCTTTGCGTCATGTGCTGTTTGGGGAGGGTTTTTTGGAAGGGCCATCCTGCGTGACACTGCAGTGCCACTCCTAGATGGGCCCGGTGTTTGTGTCGGCCACTAGGGTCGCTTATCTTACTCACACAGCTACCTCATTGCGCCTCTTTTTTTCTTTGCGTCATGTGCTGTTTGGGGAGGGTTTTTTGGAAGGGCCATCCTGCGTGACACTGCAGTGCCACTCCTAGATGGGCCCGGTGTTTGTGTCGGCCACTAGGGTCGGTTATCTTACTCACACAGCTACCTCATTGCGCCTCTTTTTTTCTTTGCGTCATGTGCTGTTTGGGGAGTGTTTTTTGGAAGGGCCATCCTGCGTGACACTGCAGTGCCACTCCTAGATGGGCCCGGTGTTTGTGTCGGCCACTAGGGTCGCTTATCTTACTCACACAGCTACCTCATTGCGCCTCTTTTTTTTCTTTGCGTCATGTGCTGTTTGGGGAGGGTTTTTTGGAAGGGCCATCCTGCGTGACACTGCAGTGCCACTCCTAGATGGGCCCGGTGTTTGTGTCGGCCACTAGGGTCGCTTATCTTACTCACACAGCTACCTCATTGCGCCTCTTTTTTTCTTTGCGTCATGTGCTGTTTGGGGAGGGTTTTTTGGAAGGGCCATCCTGCGTGACACTGCAGTGCCACTCCTAGATGGGCCCGGTGTTTGTGTCGGCCACTAGGGTCGCTTATCTTACTCACACAGCTACCTCATTGCGCCTCCTTTTTTCTTTGCGTCATGTGCTGTTTGGGGAGTGTTTTTTGGAAGGGCCATCCTGCGTGACACTGCAGTGCCACTCCTAGATGGGCCCGGTGTTTGTGTCGGCCACTAGGGTCGCTTATCTTACTCACACAGCTACCTCATTGTGCCTCTTTTTTTCTTTGCGTCATGTGCTGTTTGGGGAGGGTTTTTTGGAAGGGCCATCCTGCGTGACACTGCAGTTCCACTCCTAGATGGGCCCGGTGTTTGTGTCGGCCACTAGGGTCGCTTATCTTACTCACACAGCTACCTCATTGCGCCTCTTTTTTTCTTTGCGTCATGTGCTGTTTGGGGAGGGTTTTTTGGAAGGGCCATCCTGCGTGACACTGCAGTGCCACTCCTAGATGGGCACGGTGTTTGTGTCGGCCACTAGGGTCGCTTAGCTTAGTCATCCAGCGACCTAGGTGCAAATTTTAGGACTAAAAATAATATTGTGAGGTATTCAGAATAGACTGAAAATGAGTGGAAATTATGGTTTTTGAGGTTAATAATACTTTGGGATCAAAATGACCCCCAAATTCTATGATTTAAGCTGTTTTTTAGTGTTTTTTAAAAAAAAACACCCGAATCCAAAACACACCCGAATCCGACAAAAAAAATTCGGTGAGGTTTTGCCAAAACGCGGTCGAACCCAAAACACGGCCGCGGAACCGAACCCAAAACCAAAACACAAAACCCGAAAAATTTCAAGTGCACATCTCTAGTTAAAACATCATATCAAGACATCAGACTGGAGTTTTTTTGCCAGAGAAGCTGTTGACGCAGGCATGTCCAAATTGTGGCCCTCCAGCTGTTGAGAAACTACACATCCCAGCATGCCCTGACACAGCTTTCGCATTCTCTGACAGCAAAACTGTGTCAGGGCATGCTGGGATATGTAGTTTCACAACAGCTGGAGGGCCGCAGTTTGGACATCTTGAGTATCACAAAATCTAGGCAGAAGGCCTCCAAAACACTGATGCTATACTTAAAAAATAAAAAAAATAAAAAATTAAAAGTCCTTGACAGAATATACATACTACCTGTCAAAAGTTTTAGAACACTCCCATTTTCTCAGTTATTATTGAAATCTACGCAGTTTAATGTTTCTGTGTACTCTGAAATTAAGGCATAGAACAATTTAAACAGTTGGTGATAAAGAATAAATAATTTTATTTAACAATAATATATCAACATTTTTGACAATCCCCAAAGTCGCCACCTTTTGCAGATGTATAACCACCGAACAGACACATGGCACTCTTTTTACAGTGGAAAGTAGATATTGTTCAGGAAGTTTTTCCCAATACTGTAGCAGAAGTTCCTACGCATGCGGTTTGCTTGACTCTCGTCCTTCTACCCAGTTCATTACAAACCAGCTGGATGGAGTATAAGTCTGGAGACCCTGCTGGTCATACCATGATTTGAAGCCTCCTGTCTTGTTCTTTTCCTCAGAGTTGGTTATAACATAGCCTGGAGGTATGTTTTGGGTCATTGACCAACTAGGCGTATACCAGAGGGTATTACATGGCACTTCAAAATCATGTGGTAGCCGTTTTGGTTCACTGTGCCAGACACAAAAATGTGTTAATCTGGATAAAAGGAGCAGCTAAAATGGTGTCTGTCTGGATTGACTGTGCAGGAGGGAGGATGGGATGCGTACTAATTACTGGCGGATGGGATCCCAGCTGTCATGATCCTGGCAGCGGGATAACATCCTCCAGTATGCCAGCAGTGGGGCGAGCGCTAGAAAGCCCCTTGCAGGCCCACTGCGCTTGCCACACTGTGGGCACGGTGGCTCGCTGCACTCGCCACAGGTTATATTCTCCCTCTGGGTGTCGTGGACACCAACAAAGAGAGAATAGCCTGTCTTGACAGTATTCCGGCGGTTGCATTTCACCCCGTCGGGATTCCGGCGGCGGTATTGTAACCGCTTCCCAGGAGGATGCGTGATGTTATCAGCAGAAGTTGACTTTTGTTTGCTGATACCTGTTGTGCCCCTATATTCTATCTTCCGGTATGAATTCAATCCAACTGTACGTGCAGTGTGATCTTTGTTGGTGGATTTGACATGCTGTTTTTTCATGTGCAATTTAATATATAGTTTTTATCTTATAAGATGTTACTGTATTTTATCTTTTTTTATCTGTGTGCGACCATGGCTGTATCTGCATACAAAATGCTACAGTACAGTGTTTTCCTTAAAACAAACACTGTAATATACCATTTCGTATGCAGATTTTTGGCAAAATAAGACACTCTGGGTGGAATTCAAATGATATATCACGCCCAATCTCCTGTCTAAAATGATCCCTGTTATCATGCATGTCGCGCCCATAGTAATCAGGTTTAGCCGCGTAAAGGGTTGGGTGCCTCACTACTCCAAGGGCAGCAAGCTGAAATAATGATACCATGCCCTGGAGGGCAGAAACAAAACGGGTGTAGAGGGGGGTGAAAAGAATTGCATTCCGCCCTCTATGCTAATGGAGTTGCATGGAACCGGTCATATCACTCATGCCAGGTATCTTCCACCGCATGGCGTATTGCGGTAAGATGTATGAGGATGTATGTCTGTATCAAGACTTGGCTGCGTTTTGTGTCTGTGCACAACTCATAATAGGTAATAAAATGCAATTTTAAAAGATAAAATATACAAAAATTCTGTTTGCACTTTGCATTCTATTTGCATTAAACTGTAAATAAAGCCCCATGGCTAACACTTCTACCACTGAAACCTGCACTTCATATTATAGTCTTGTGTTTGCAGGATCAGTTTATTGTTTTGCACACAAAGGATTTCCCATGCTTATTCCTTTACTTATTATAAATGTTGTTCCTAAACAACAATACTGTTGGTGGAAATAGAGATAACGCTACTTCATATTAAAATGCAGTCTCCGTTGGTTGTTTTTTGTTTTGCTTGAGTTACAGGTTTGGCAGATTATGTATTCTTTGAATTATGTAATTTAATATACAAGTGCTGGTGGTGGCTCTTCTGTCTCTACTATATAATTAGGCAGCAGACAGGGAATTCCTTCACCCTGGGGTTAAGTGTGTCTATTTTTGCACTCCGGCACTACTTCTGAACACTGACTGAGTGATACTGTTGGATTGGTTTATCAGCTAACTTATACCCCTTTTCCACTTACGAGCACGGGTCGCAGCCGGGAGCCTGACACGGGAGCTGCCCCCTGCTGCGACCCGTGCTCGGCCCCTTTCCCATCAGCAGTCACAACCCGGCATATGCCGGGTTGGTGACGCTTCTAGTGACGCGGCAGGGGCGGCGCAGGGAGATCACATGATCTCCCAGCGCCGCCCTTCCATACAGTGTAAATGGGAGCCGTGTCGCATCGACACGGCTCCCGTTTACACTACAACCCTACCCGGATCAGTCCCGTGTCCTACCCAGGTAAATAGCCGGGTAGGATTCACGGGTCACTTGATCCGGGTTTACCCTTTTCCACTTGCAAAAAACACGGGTAAATGTGCGCCCCCGTGCATTTACCCGTGTTTTTTGAGCTAGTGGATGTATAGCCAGATTTCTTAATCTGAAACATATCTTCAGTATTTTATTAATGCTTCTGACATAGATCCCATGTGCCCCCCAATCCTTAGCTTTGGAGAATAAGCAGGTAAAGCATTTTTACTGCTGTAGGTAACTACTTGTTCCCCTTTCCTGTCTTCTTCAGTAAAATGTTCATTTACGTCTGTGGGGGTATCTCAAGACTGTTTACCCAGTGATTTAAGATTGACCAACTTGTTTTCTATAAGTCACCCTTACTTTGCACTTGGTTACCAGAGCAATTTACCTTTTTTTTTTAGGTATTTTGCAAAGGATTAGATTTTAGTACTATCTTCTGCTTCACTGATTGCCTTTAGTTTGTAGCGATCTTGTCTATGATATTCCAAGTCTTGAACAGTTTTTCTGTCTTCTGAACGGATTTGGGGGTCTATTTATGAAGCAGTGAAAAGAGTGGAGAAGTGAGCCTGTGGAGAAGTTGCCTGGCTCCCTCACTTTCTATCCTCTGACATCTCCACCATCATTATGGGTGATTTCAATCTCTCTATTGACAGTCCACAATCTCCCCATGCCTCTAAACTACTTTCTCTAACCTCCTCTCTTGGCCTCTCCCAATGGACTGACTCCCCTACTCATCAGGAGGGCCACTGCCTTGATCTTGTATTCACCAGACTATGCTCTGTTTCTGAACTCACTAACACTCCTTTCCCTCTCTCAGATCACAACCTTATCACATGCATGCTCTCCTCCATTACTTCAAACTCCATGTCCCTAAAGTCTACAAGGACACCTCTTACCCGCAGAAATATTAACGCTATTAATTTTCAACAACTATCTACCTCTCTGCAACCACTGCTTTCACCAATTTCTACATTCACCTCTCCAGAGACTGCTGTGTCACACCTTAACCAAACTCTAGTAACAGCACTTGATGAAGTGGCTCCAGCTACCCATCACACTCCACGTAGACTTAGATGTCAACCGTGGCACTCTAAATACACTAGACACTTACAAAAACTCTCAAGAAAAGTTGAACGCCAGTGGCGTAAATCTCGTAGTTCAAGTGACTTTCTCACATATAAGACCACCTACCTCTCTTATCGTACTGCTCTGGACACTGCCAAACAAACATATTTTCAATCTCTCATCTCTGCTCAAGCCTCTAACCCCAAGCGACTTTTTAATACATTTAAATCACTTCTTGTCCCTCCCTCACCTAACCCACCAGCCACTGTCAGTGCGCAAGATCTTGCTTCCTATTTCAAGGACAAGATTGACAAGATCCGAAATGAAATGGTATGCTCTTCCACAGCAAGTGACCTGCTCAATTTCCTGCCTGAACCCTCTAACACCTTCTCTTCCTTTGATCCTACAAATGAAGATGAAGTATCTGCACTCTTTTCATCTGCCTACTCTAATACCTCTCCCCTTGACTCTATACCCTCACAAATTAGTAAAGCTCTGTCTACTGTGCTCATCCCAACCTTAACGAAAATCTGTAATCTCTCCCTGTCTACTGGTATCTTTCCTTCTCTATACAAGCATGCAGTGATTACTCCCATTCTGAAAAAACAAAACTCTGACCCGAACTCTCTCTCTAACTACCGTCCCATCTCTCAGCTCCCATGCCCCTCCAAGCTACTGGAGAGACTTGCCTACACTCGCCTCACACACTTTCTTAACTCACACAGCCTACTGGACCCACTTCAGTCAGGATTTCGTGCCCAACACTCCACAGAGACAGCACTGACTAAGGTAGTGAATGATTTGGTCACTGCTAAATCTAAAGGACATTTCTCTCTCCTTATTCTCCTTGATCTCTCTGCTGCCTTTGACACTGTTGACCACTCTCTTCTCATACAAACACTACAATCCCTAGGTATTCAGGACACAGCCCTTTCTTGGTTCTCATCCTACCTATCTAATCGCTCCTTCAGTGTTCGTTTCTCTGATTCCACCTCTACTTCGCTACCTCTCTCAGTTGGAGTACCGCAAGGCTCAGTCCTAGGTCCTCTGCTTTTCTCTATCTATACCACATCTCTTGGCAAACTAATCAACTCTTTCGGATTTCAGTACCATCTGTATGCGGATGATACTCAAATCTACCTATCCTCCCCTGATTTGTCACCATCTGTATTGGGCCGTGTCACTGAATGCCTTTCTGCCATTTCATCTTGGATGACATCTCGCCACCTCAAACTTAATATTTCCAAAACAGAATTAATTATATTTCCACCGGCCAATAGTATTTTCCAACCTGATATCTCTATCACTGTTGAGAACTCTGCAATCACCCCTACCCCACAAGCTCGCTGCCTAGGTGTCATTCTTGACTCTGAACTGTCCTTTGTTACCCACATTCAATCTGTCTCAAGATCATGTTACATACATCTAAGAAACATATCCAAAATACGCCCTTATCTTACACAAGACACAGCAAAAACTCTAATCCATGCTCTCATTATCTCCCGCATTGATTATTGTAATAGTCTCCTGACCGGTCTTCCCAAACATAGGCTCTCACCACTACAATCCATTTTGAATGCAGCTGCGAGGCTAATCTTCCTTGCCAGACGTTCATCGTCTGCAGATCCGCTCTTGTCAGTCCCTCCATTGGTTACCGGTATTCTACCGTATTAAATATAAAATACTTTTACTCACATACAAGGCTATTAACCAAACTGCACCAACATACATCTCTTCACTCATCTCAAAATATCTCCCTACCCGACCTCTCCGCTCTGCACAAGATCTACGTCTCTCATCCACACGCATTACTTGTTCACACTCAAAATTACAGGACTTTATCCGGGCTTCACCCACTCTGTGGAATGCCCTCCCACGCACAGTAAGACTCGCCTCTAGCCTCCAAACCTTTAAATGTTCCCTGAAAACTCACCTCTTCAGACAAGCCTATCAAATTCCAGACCCACCCACATAACCTTCAGTGCTTCCCTATCTAATTACATCCTCTGTAGAGTATTCATAACATCACATATCTTGTCTTTCTTTAGTCTCACACCCTCCTGACACTTGGATAACTTTGTGGGGTATCATCATACAACCCATTAAGAACCTAGCAATCTGGTGGACCATTATGCAATAGGTAGCATCTATCCTTGTGTATCTATGCCTATTTCCCTATAGATTGTAAGCTTGCGAGCAGGGCCTTCCTACCTCTATGTCTGTCTGTTTTTACCCAGTTTTGTTCTATTACTGTTGTTCTAATTGTAAAGCGCAACGGAATATGCTGCGCTATATAAGAAACTGTTAATAAATAAATAAATAAATAATAAAGTTGCCCATGGCAACCAATCGGCTGCTCTGTACATTTGTATAGTTTTCAAATTATAAATGTCACTTCAATGCTGATTGGTTGCCATGGGCAACTTCTCCACTGGCTCATGTCTCCACACTTTTCACTGCTTCATGAATAGACCCCTTGATGAGGTGTGAAAAGGCCCAAACAGCTTTTATTTCGAGTTTGGATAACCTTCAGCTGCACATACACATTAGCTAATAACAATACTATGGCCCTCATTCCGAGTTGTTCGCTCGGTATTTTTCATCGCATCGCAATGAAAATCCGCTTAGTACGCATGCGCAATGTTCGCACTGCGACTGCGCCAAGTAACTTTGCTATGTAGAAAGTAATTTTACTCACGGCTTTTTCATCGCTCCGGCGATCGTAATGTGATTGACAGGAAATGGGTGTTACTGGGCGGAAACACGGCGTTTCAGGGGCGTGTGGCTGAAAACGCTACCGTTTCCGGAAAAAACGCAGGAGTGGCCGGAGAAACGGAGGAGTGTCTGGGCGAACGCTGGGTGTGTTTGTGACGTCAACCAGGAACGACAAGCACTGAACTGATCGCACAGGCAGAGTAAGTCTGACGCTACTCTGAAACTGCTAAGTAGTTAGTAATCGCAATATTGCGAATACATCGGTCGCAATTTTAAGAAGCTAAGATTCACTCCCAGTAGGCGGCGGCTTAGCGTGTGTAACTCTGCTAAATTCGCCTTGCGACCGATCAACTCGGAATGAGGGCCTATATTCACTCGCAGATTTTTCTGCATACATAAACTTGGACCTTGTCTCAAATGCTGATCTACTGATGCTCTTCCCTTCCTCTCAGTTTTACAGTTTTTGGGAGGAGGATCGATCCACCTTTCATCGCTAATGACATTTTCTCGGGTGGTATTCAGTATGCCGGCTGTTGGGATCCCGGTGCTCAATATACCTGCGCCGGAATCCCGACACCCGGCATACCGACAACTATCCTCCCTCTTGGGGTCCACGACTCCCCTGGAGGGAGAATCGTATGCCACTGTGCCCGCAGCGAGCCCGCAAGGGGCTCATTTGCGCTTGCCGAGCTGCCGGCGGCCGGGATCCCGGCGCCTGTATGCTGGGCGACGGGATCCCGACCGCCGGCATAACATACTGCACCCCATTTTCTCCTATAGTGGGATATGTATCAAGCATTGGAGAGAGAGAAAGTGCCAGACAGATAGTTCTAACTGCCGGGCGGTCTTCAGTATGCCGACTGACGGATCCCGGCGCACATTATACCGGCGCCGGGATCCCGACAGCCGGCATACCGACACTTATTCTCCCTCGTGGGGGTCCACGACCCCCCTGGAGGGAGAATAAAATAGCGTGGCGCGCCACCGTGCCCGTAGCGTGGCGAGCCCGCAAGGGGCTCATTTGCGCTCGCCACACTGTCGGTAAGCCGGCGGTCGGGCTCCCGGCGCCGGTATGCTGGTCGCCGGGAGCCCGACTGCCAGCATACCATAGTGAACCCCTAACTGCCATGTTACAGACAGACTGTGGGGGGAATGTATTATAGTGGCATGTATTGTGCCACTACAGCACTTCCTGCTTCTGCTCATTACCGAGGCGAAGCAGAAAGCCAATCCGACAAGATATACTAACTTCCTCTCTGGCTAAGCACCGCCGGCAATCCCCGCAGAGCACACAGTGCATCAGCTCAGTGCTGATGAGCTGTGTCTCTCAGCCCGACCAGCTCCGCTGCGCATGCGCGAGATCTTGCAATTCACGCGGCAAGATCTCCTGTGCATCCCGGAGTCCAGATGCCTCCACAGCCAGAGACATCTCTGCTCTTGCTGCTCACCGTTCATACATTGCCCTGGATATCGGGGTGCTATTTTTTTTTAAATAGCAGGGCCGATATAGATCCTGCACCATCAGTGTCATACATGAGGGAGAAGCAGTATCTGTGCACGTAATGGGGCCAATTCAGTAAGGTTAGCAAATTCTGCTAATCAGCAGAATTTGCTAACCATTAGCATGCATGCTGGTGGCCGCCCAGCGCTGGGCAAGGCCACCCAGCATGCTGACCGGCGCCCCCCCCCCCCCTGCTTCAAGCAGAAATTGCGAACAGCACGCAATTTCTGCTTGTTAGCAGAAATTAAGGATGATTCCTGCCGGCGCAGCTTAGCTGCAGCCGCAGGAGTCCCGTCGCCATTTTTGTTGTCGCAGCGGCTGCGTGTGACGTCACGCGGCCGAACCCCCGACACGCCCCCGTTCGCGCGTACCAGACCACCGTTTGGGTTGGCACGCCCCCGCAATGCTCCGTTTCCACCCAGAAAACGAATTGTTGCCGCCCCCCTCCCGCCTCTGCCTGATTGACAGGCAGAGGCGATCGTAATTCCTGTGGCCCCCCGCAGAAATTGCAGGCGCATGCGCAGTGGGGCCTGCTGCGCAGGCGCATGCGCAGTGGGGCCTGCTGCGCAGGCGCATGCGCAGTGGGGCCTGCTGCGCAGGCGCATGCGCAGTGGGGCCTGCTGCGCAGGCGCCCGCGGCCCCTCAGCAAAAATTCTGTACGAAACGCTACTTGCAATTCATACTGAATTTGCCCCAAAGTGCGCTAATACCACTTCTCCCCCATAATAAAGGTTAATACATTTACGTGTGTTAGAAAATTGATAGGAGCTGATTGGTTGGTACTTTATCTCTCTACAAAGTTTGATACATCACCCCTTAAGGCAAAGGAGAGAATTTATTTTTTTTATTTTCTGCCAGGGGTCCTTTTTGCATTTCTGAGCAGTGTTCGTGTCTCTATTTTAAATGATGTTACCCAACTTAAAATGTTTTGTGTTCGGTGCAGATTACACCACAGTGATACTGAAAGATCCTTCCGTGTGTTATGGTACAGATTATTCCCTTATGTGCCTGTACAGTCTTTTCTTTAAGTACTTTATTTTTGGATTTAGTTTCAAGCCATGTTCTGCAATTCTCTTGAAGACCACATCCATGTTGCTCTTTGAAAATTATCAAAAAGATTGTTAAAATATTCACACAAGCACAGGACCCACCTAGGGAGGCCAATCCCGGGCCGTCTTTTTAATCCCGGGATTCGGGATTGAAAAACGATCAATCCCGGGATTCCCGGGATTGCAGTAGGGATCAGTGAAGAAGGGTGTAGGGAGCAGCACTGGAGGGTAGGTAGCGGTGCGAGAGGGTGTAGGTAGCAGCGGGGAAGGGAGGGAGGGTGTAGGTAGCATTTTAAGCATAAAATGTCCAATGTTGATGTTTTGCAGGTGTTGACATTCAACATTATGGTGTCGCCCTTTTGTCAACACAATGACTACATTCCGTTGCCTTCCATTGACCTGCAGTGTACGAATTGTTTGCTGTATGTTTCTGTTGTCTAATGCCCACTTCTTTTCCTGGCAGGTGGTGAAGCAGAATGGTTCCTCTGAGCTCATTAACAAGCTATATGATACCGCTCTGGACAAGCTGGAAGTGGTGAAGAAAGATTACGATTCTCTGCGTAGACAGTACAATGAGAAGGTTTCCAGTCATAACTTGGATTTAGGGCGCCTGGAGCAGAGTGAGGAAGAGAAGAGAAACCTGCAGAAACAGCTGGAGGGGCTGATGAAGCAGCGGGACAATACCATGCATCTGCAGCATCAATACTCCTCCTCTATGAGAAGGTATACTTCTAGGGTGGAGGTATGATAATGACCACATCAGTGACAAGGGGCACAAACATATTCTTCCTTCACTTTTAGCTAAGACCAGATCACTTGAGATTGTGCAATGTTATTCCATATAAAATCAGGGCAGCAGGCTTATGTTACAGCAATCAGGCAAGAGTTTGCAGAGCAGCAATGCTTCCAACCCCGAGCTTCACACTACCATGGAAACCTCTTGAGTGGTTGAACTAAAATGTGATGGTGGTTATATGGAAGGGTGGGGAGGCTGTGAATGCATCAAGCTCTCTAAAGAGTGGCCAGGAGGAGAAGTTACAATAGCAACCCATCGGCTTCTACCTATTATTTTATAGCATATACTTGATAAATGCTAGCTAGAGCCTGATTTTATAATCGTCGAATGACTTAACCACTTATCTGGCAATTTTTCTCTTGCGTCCTAGTGGATACGGGTCTTGTACTTTAGTACCATGGGGTGTAGATCGGGTCCACTGGAGCCTGGCACTTTAAAACTTTTAGTGTGTGCTGGCTCCTCCCCTCTATGCCCCTCCTACTAGACTCAGTTTAGAAAAATGTGCCCAAGGAGCCGGGTGCACTTCTCCGGAGCTCCAGAGATTTTTCTTTTAAATTTAATTTAGTTTATTATTTTCAGGTAGCTCTGCTTGGCAGACAGACTACCTGCTTCATGGGACTTAGAGGGGGGACCAACCAACCTCCTGATCGTTAATGGTTTGTAATCCCAGCTGACAGGACACTGAGCTCCTGAGGTGCTGATCACTCATTGTCAGTATGTGTGCCCACACCAGCAGCTAGCCGCCACCCTCTTAATAGATGCCAAAGACCAGGTGCGATGAGTGTTACACCGGGGTCCCGGTTAGCGGGTCATCGGTGGAGTTTGGCAGCATGTCGCGTGGTGGTCACTGGCCCGGAGCTGTTGTGCCTGCCGCGGACGGAACTGGCTCAGGGCTATTGCCCAGCACTGTCACCTAAAGCTTTGTGTGGACTGTAAATGACATTTCCGAGGTGTTTTACACCTGTGGCCAGTATAATCTTGTCAGGGCCCGTGCGCCATTTCAAGGGGCGGGGCTTCCCGGAGCGGGACCAGCGGCGGGAAGGCACCATTTTCCTGCTACTGCAGATCACCAAGGCTGCATGCACGCTGCTCCTCCAGAACCCACACTGTTACAGACTGTCTGAACTGGTACCAGGGGGTCATAGACAGGGGGTAGCATGTCAGCGGTAACATCGCTGTACTGATTTTACATACACTTATTTTCACACATTGTGTTGCTGTGTTCTGTGTGCTGGGTCCGCTCCTCATTATCACTCCAAAGGGCTCTCTAGGGTCTGTGTGGGGTGTTGTGCAACGGGCTGCACTGTTGTTTCCTGTATAATGTCTGAAGACTTGGTTACATGTGGTGCTTGTAATTCTACCCCGTTTTCAGCGGGGTCTCATGTGTGAGCAATGTTCCTTGTCTCCTCAAGGGCCCAGCTCACAGACACCTGACTGGTTGGACAGCATGATTCACAATGTCAATTCTGAACTAGCTGTAGCTGAAAGGGAGAGGCAGGTGTTAGAACACTCGATTGTGTAGCTAAGGCAGCAGATTCTAGGAAGGCTTCGCAGCCCCCTATAGTGGCTTCACACAAACACTCACTGCCACAGGTTTTGCAGTCCGATTCTGATCAGCCAGATGTAGATGATGATGACATGGACGAGGACAGCTCTCTGTCCCCTGGGGTGGAGGCCCTCATTTTTGCCATAAGAGAGGTCCTTCACATACTGGACCAGGAGACGGAAACAGATGATGATTTATACTTAAATGTAAGACCCAAGAGTTCAGCTACCTTTCCGGTGTCTAAGGAGTTAAACTCCCTGGCCAAGGAGGCTTGGTTAAACCCTGATAAAAAAAATGTTTAAATTCCTCAGAGGTTTTATCTACCTTTCCCCTTCCAGCTGAAGATAGGAAGGTCTGGGAAATACCCCCGTTGGTCGATACATCTGTATCCAGCATGTCAAAAAATTGGTACTGCATGTTCCTGGGGCTGTATCCCTGAAGGAGCCTGCTGACTTGAGACAATGCTCAAGGAAATTTATACGGCAGCAGGCGCAGCACAGCACCCCACAATAGTTTGCGGGTGGATCTCCAAGGCTGTGGTAAAGTGGTCTGATAATGTTATTGATGGTTTAGACGCTCTGCCTCGGGATGAGGTTGTAACCCTACTGCAACATATACTGTACATGATGCTACAAATTTTATGAGCGAGGCTATAAAGGAGTTGTGTAAGATTAATGTCCGCACTACTGCTATGGGGGTCTCAGTGCGCAGAGCTCTGTGTTTACGTCAATGGGCGGCAGACGCCAATTCCTAAAAGGGTGTAAAAAATCTTCCCTTTACAGATGATGCCTTGTTTGGAGACGAATTGAATAAGTGGATTTCCCAAGCAATGGCGGGTAAGTCTACCTATCTGTCATCAGCTGCGCCACCTGCTAGACGTTCTTACACCGGACCCTCCTTGCCGTATTTTCGTGTGGCAAGGTTCAGAGGCAGGGGCCGAGGGGTCTCCACCACCTCCAGAGGATCTCGAGGTAAGTCCCGTAAACCTGCACCTGCTGTCTCCCTGGACCAGACCACCGAATCCTCTGCCGCTAAACCCTCCGCGTGACGGTTGGCCCCAGCGAGAAGGCGACTTTCAGGTAGGTGCTCGTCTTCAACACTTCGCCCACATGTGGGCGGAGTCCTGTTGGGATCGTTGGGTGAGGGACGTCATTTCCCACGGATACTGGCTGGAATTTCAAACACTACCTCCTCACACTCCTGACAGGTTTTTCAAGTTGGGCTTACCAGCTTTACCCACAGCAAAAGTTACCTTGCAAGAGGCTATTCAAAAGCTTTTGCAGACGGGAGTGGTAGTTCCTGTGTGTCCTCCGTTATGCAACAGATTTTTACTCCAGTCTTTTTGTCGTTCCCAAACCAGATGGTTCGGTGCGCCCCATCTTAAACCTGAAGTCTCTCAACCCAGGGCCGGTTCGAGCTCTTTCTGCGCCCCGAGCAGTGCATAGCGGCGTGGCTTCGTACAGGGGGCGTGGTCAGTTACGCCCCCTGTACAGTAGTAGCTCTGTTGAAATGCTGAGCGGTGCGCGATGACGTCATCGCGCACCGCACAGCAACGGTCCTCTCCACGAAGGGAAACTAGATGCGTAGCGTCTAGTTCCCTTCACAGGGGGACACAGCCGGGGGACACAGCGGGCAGCGGAGAGCACAGCAGTAGTGGATCTTGCCATGGTGCGGCGCCCTCCGGAAGGCGGCGCCCTGGGAAAAAGTCCTGCTTGCCCGTGCAAGATCCGCTACTGTCTCCACCCGTATCTGCGGGTGTTCAAATTCAAGATGGAGACCCTGAGGGCGGTGGTGTCCGCTCTGGAGGAGGGGGAGTTCCTGGTGTCTCTGGATGTCAAAGATGCTTACCTTCACATTCCCATGTTGCCTCCTCATCAGGCTTACCTCAGGTTCGCCATATTGGATGACCATTTCCAGTTTCAGGACTTACCCTTCGGATTATCCACAGCTCCAAGGGTCTTCACCAAGGTCATGGCGGAGATGATGCTGCAACTGCGCATGATGGGAGTAAACATAGTTCCCTACTTGGACGATCTGCTAATAAAGGCTGTGTCCAGGGAATGTCTGCTACACAGCATCGATCTGACTACTCGCCTACTCACGGATCTTGGGAGGATCCTAAATTTCCAGAAATCTCACCTGGAACTGACCCAGCATCTTCAGTTCCTGGGAATGATACTGGATATAGTGTCTCAAAAGGTGTTTCTTCCGATGGACAAGGCCATGGCTATCCAGGCTATGGTCCGCTCGGTCCTCAGCCCTCGCAAGGTGTCCATACATCTTTGCATCCGCTTACTGGGCAAGATGGTGGCTGCTTACGAGGCAATCCAATACGGCAGATTCCATGCCCGGCCATTTCAACTGGATCTACTGGATAAATGGTCGGGTTCTCACCTTCACATGCATCAGGAAGTGACCCTGTCTCCGAAAGCCCGGATTTCTCTATTATGGTGGCTACAAGTTCCTCACCTGGTAGAGGGCAGGAGTTTCAATATCCACTCGTGGATACTACTGACAACGGATGCCAGCCTCCGGGGTTGGGGGGCTGTGACCCAAGGGGTCCAGTTCCAGGGGATATGGTCGAGACAGGAATCTGCTCTGCCGATAACCATCCTGGAACTCAGGGCAATTTACAATGCCCTTCTGCAGGCTTCTCATCTCCTGATGGATCGGGCGTTCCAGGTTCAGTCGGAAGTGGCATACATAAACTAACAACGGCGAACAAGAAGCAGACCGGCGATGCGAGAGGTGTCAAGAATCCTCCTCTGGGCGGAGGCCAATGCAATGGCCATTTCTCTGACGTCCTAGTGGATGCTGGGAACTCCGTAAGGACCATGGGGAATAGACGGGCTCTGCAGGAGACTGGGCACTCTAAAAGAAAGATTTGGTACTATCTGGTGTGCACTGGCTCCTCCCTCTATGCCCCTCCTCCAGACCTCAGTTAGATTTCTGTGCCCGGCCGAGCTGGATGCACACTAGGGGCTCTCCTGAGCCCCTAGAAAGAAAGTATATGTTAGGTTTTTTATTTTACAGTGAGACCTGCTGGCAACAGGCTCACTGCAACGAGGGACTAAGGGGAGAAGAAGCGAACCTACCTGCTTGCAGCTAGCTTGGGCTTCTTAGGCTACTGGACACCATTAGCTCCAGAGGGATCGACCGCAGGACCCGTCCTTGGTGTTCGTTCCCGGAGCCGCGCCGCCGTCCCCCTTACAGAGCCAGAAGCATGAAGATGGTCCGGAAAATCGGCGGCAGAAGACTTCAGTCTTCACCAAGGTAGCGCACAGCACTGCAGCTGTGCGCCATTGCTCCTCATACACACTTCACACTCCGGTCACTGAGGGTGCAGGGCGCTGGGGGGGGGGGGGGGGCGCCCTGAGCAGCAATAAAAACACCTTGGCTGGCAAAATAACCACAATATATAGCCCCAGAGGCTATATATGTGGTAATTACCCCTGCCAGAATCCATAAAAAAGTGGGAGAAAAGTCCGCCGAAAAAGGGGCGGAGCCATCTCCCTCAGCACACTGGCGCCATTTCTCCCTCACAGTTCCGCTGGAAGGAAGCTCCCTGGCTCTTCCCTGCAGTCTGCACTACAGAAAGGGTAAAAAAGAGAGGGGGGGGGGCACTAAATTTAGGCGCAGTATAACTTATAGCAGCTATAAGGGGACATAATTCAGTTAGTCCCTGCATTATATAGCGCTCTGGTGTGTGCTGGCATACTCTCTCTCTGTCTCCCCAAAGGGCTTTTGTGGGGTCCTGTCTCCTTTAAGAGCATTCCCTGTGTGTGTGCGGTGTGTCGGTACGGCTGTGTCGACATGTTTGATGAGGAGGCTTATGTGGAGGCAGAGCAGATGCCTATAAATGTGATGTCACCCCCTGCGGGGCAGACACCGGAGTGGATGGACTTATGGAAGGAATTACGTGCAAGTGTCGACTCCTTACATAAAAAATTTGACGACATGCCAAATGCGGGACAGCCGGCTTCTCAGCTCGTGCCTGCCCAGACAACTCAAAGGCCATCAGGGGCTCTAAAGCGCCCACTACCTCAGATGGCAGACACAGATGTCGACACGGATACTGATACCAGTGTCGACGACGATGAGTCAAATTTAATGTCCACTAGGGCCATTCGTTGCATGATTGAGGCAATGAAAGAGGTATTACACATTTCTGATATAAACCCAGGTACCTCAAAAAAGGGTATTATGTTTGGGGAGAAAAAACTACCAATAGTTTTTCCCCCATCTGAAGAATTAAATGAAGTGTGTGAAGAAGTGTGGGCTTTCCCCGATAAAAAATTGGTAATTTCAAAAAAATTACTAATGGCGTTCCCTTTCTCGCCAGAGGATAGGTCACGTTGGGAAACTCCCCCTAGGGTGGATAAAGCGCTCACACGTTTGTCAATAAAGGTGGCACTACCGTCTCCAGATACGGCCGCCCTAAAGGAACCTGCTGATAGAAAGCAGGAGGCTATCCTGAAGTCTATATATACACACACTGGTGTTATACTGAGACCAGCTATTGCTTCAGCGTGGATGTGCAGTGCTGCTGCTGCATGGTCAGATTCCCTGTCGGGAAATATTGACACCCTAGACAGGGACACTATATTGCTAACCGTAGAGCATATAAAAGACTCAGTCTTATACATGAGAGATGCACAGAGGGAGATCTGCCGGCTGGCATCTAGAATAAGTGCATTGTCCATTTCTGCTAGGAGAGGCTTATGGACTCGGCAGTGGACAGGGGATGCAGATTCAAAAAGGCACATGGAAGTTTTGCCTTATAAGGGTGAGGAGTTATTCGGGGATGGTCTCTCAGACCTTGTTTCCACAGCAACAGCTGGGAAGTCAGCATTTTTTCCCCATGTCCCCTCACAGCCTAAGAAAGCGCCGTATTATCAGGTACAGTCCTTTCGACCCCAGAAAAACAGGCGGGGAAAAGGCGGGTCCTTTCTGTCTAGAGGCAGAGGAAGGGGGAAAAAGCTGCAACAAACAGCAGGTTCCCAGGAACAAAAGTCCTTCCAAATCCGCCGCATGACGGTGGGGCTCCACAGGCGGAGCCAGGTACGGTGGGGGGCCGCCTCAAAAATTTCAGCGATCAGTGGGTTCGCTCACGGGTGGATCCCTGGATCCTTCAAGTAGTATCTCAGGGGTACAAGCTGGAATTCGAGGCGTCTCCCCCCCACCGTTTCCTCAAATCTGCCTTGCCGACAACTCCCTCGGGCAGGGAGGCTGTGCTAGAGGCAATTCACAAGCTGTATTCCCAGCAGGTGATAGTCAAGGTACCCCTACTTCAACAAGGACGGGGTTACTATTCCACACTGTTTGTATTACCGAAACCGGACGGTTCGGTGAGACCCATTTTAAATTTGAAATCCTTGAACACATACATAAAAAGATTCAAGTTCAAGATGGAATCGCTCAGGGCGGTTATTGCAAGCCTGGACGAGGGGGATTACATGGTATCCCTGGACATCAAGGATGCTTACCTGCATGTCCCCATTTACCTTCCTCACCAGGAGTACCTCAGATTTGTGGTACAGGATTGCCATTACCAATTCCAGACACTGCCGTTTGGACTGTCCACGGCACCGAGGGTGTTTACCAAGGTAATGGCAGAAATGATGATACTCCTTCGAAAAAAGGGAGTTTTAATTATCCCGTACTTGGACGATCTCCTAATAAAGGCGAGGTCCAAGGAGCAGTTGCTGGTCGGAGTAGCACTATCTCGGGAAGTGCTACAACACCATGGCTGGATTCTAAACATTCCAAAGTCACAGCTGGTTCCTTCCACACGCCTACTGTTCCTGGGGATAGTTCTGGACACAGAACAGAAAAAAGTGTTTCTCCCGCAGGAGAAAGCCAAGGAGCTGTCATCTCTAGTCAGAGACCTCCTGAAACCAAAACGGGTATCGGTGCATCACTGCACACGAGTCCTGGGAAAAATGGTGGCTTCATGCGAAGCAATTCCATTCGGCAGGTTCCATGCAAGGACCTTCCAGTGGGACCTCTTGGACAAGTGGTCGGGATCGCATCTTCAGATGCATCGACTGATAACCCTGTCTCCAAGGACCAGGGTGTCTCTACTGTGGTGGCTGCAGAGTGCTCATCTTCTAGAGGGCCGCAGATTCGGCATATAGGACTGGGTCCTGGTGACCACGGATGCCAGCCTTCGAGGCTGGGGGGCAGTCACACAGGGAAGAAATTTCCAGGGACTTTGGTCAAGTCAGGAGTCGTCCCTACACATAAATATTCTGGAACTGAGGGCCATTTACAATGCCCTAAGTCAGGCAAGGCCCCTGCTTCAAAACCAGCCGGTACTGATCCAATCAGGCAACATCACGGCAGTCGCCCATGTAAACCGACAGGGCGGCACAAGAAGCAGGATGGCGATGGCAGAAGCCACAAGGATTCTCCGATGGGCGGAAAATCACGTACTAGCACTGTCAGCAGTGTTCATTCCGGGAGTGGACAACTGGGAAGCAGACTTCCTCAGCAGACACGACCTACACCCGGGAGAGTGGGGACTTCATCCAGAAGTCTTCCAACTGTTGGTAAACCGTTGGGAAAGGCCACAGGTGGACATGATGGCGTCCCGCCTCAACAAAAAGCTAAAGAGATATTGCGCCAGGTCAAGGGACCTTCAGGCGATAGCTGTGGATGCTCTAGTGACACCGTGGGTGTACCAGTCGGTTTATGTGTTCCCTCCTCTGCCTCTCATACCAAAGGTACTGAGAATAATAAGAAGGCGAGGACTAAGAACGATACTCGTGGTTCCGGATTGACCAAGAAGAGCTTGGTACCCAGAACTTCAAGAAATGATATCAGAGGACCCATGGCCTCTACCGCTCAGACAGGATCTGCTACAGCAGGGGCCCTGTCTGTTCCAAGACTTACCGCGGCTGCGTTTGACGGCATGGCGGTTGAATTCCGGATCCTAAAGGAAAAGGGCATTCCGGAGGAAGTCATTCCTACGCTGATAAAAGCCAGGAAAGAAGTAACCGCAAACCATTATCACCGTATTTGGCGAAAATATGTTGCGTGGTGTGAGGCCAGGAAGGCCCCTACAGAGGAATTTCAGCTGGGTCGTTTTCTGCACTTCCTACAGTCGGGAGTGACTATGGGCCTAAAATTGGGTTCCATTAAGGTACAGATTTCGTCTCTGTCGATTTTCTTCCAGAAAGAACTGGCTTCACTGCCTGAAGTTCAGACTTTTGTAAAGGGAGTGCTTCATATTCAGCCCCCTTTTGTGCCTCCTGTGGCACCTTGGGATCTCAATGTGGTGTTGAGTTTCCTGAAATCACATTGGTTTGAGCCACTTAAAACTGTGGATTTGAAATATCTCACGTGGAAAGTGGTCATGTTATTGGCCTTGGCTTCGGCCAGGCGGGTGTCAGAATTGGCGGCTTTGTCATGTAAAAGCCCTTATCTGATTTTCCATATGGATAGGGCAGAATTGAGGACTCGTCCCCAGTTTCTCCCTAAGGTGGTATCAGCTTTTCACTTGAACCAACCTATTGTAGTGCCTGCGGCTACTAGGGACTTGGAAGATTCCAAGTTACTGGACGTAGTCAGGGCCTTGAAAATTTATGTTTCCAGGACGGCTGGAGTCAGGAAAACTGACTCGCTTTTTATCCTGTATGCACCCAACAAAATAGGTGCTCCTGCTTCTAAGCAGACTATTGCTCGCTGGATTTGTAGCACAATTCAGCTGGCGCATTCTGCGGCTGGATTGCCGCATCCTAAATCAGTAAAAGCCCATTCCACAAGGAAGGTGGGCTCATCTTGGGCGGCTGCCCGAGGGGTCTCGGCTTTACAACTTTGCCGAGCTGCAACTTGGTCAGGGGCAAACACGTTTGCAAAATTCTACAAATTTGATACCCTGGCTGAGGAGGACCTTGAGTTCTCTCATTCGGTGCTGCAGAGTCATCCGCACTCTCCCGCCCGTTTGGGAGCTTTGGTATAATCCCCATGGTCCTTACGGAGTTCCCAGCATCCACTAGGATGTCAGAGAAAATAAGATTTTACTCACCGGTAAATCTATTTCTCGTAGTCCGTAGTGGATGCTGGGCGCCCATCCCAAGTGCGGATTGTCTGCAATACTTGTATATAGTTATTGCCTAACTAAAGGGTTATTGTTGAGCCATCTGTTGAGAGGCTCAGATATATTTTATACTGTTAAATAGAGGGTGAAAGGAATGGTGAAGGGAATTGGCGCTGAGAGAGTGTGTAGGGATCAATACTTATCATAAATGACGTGATGACTTGGATCTACGGGTGTTTTTCTTATTTTTCTTTGGTTTTCCTCCTTCCAATGTTCTTCCAATGAGTTTATCGATACGGAAAAAAACATGAAAATGACTAGGGGTTAACCACTGATATATGGGGATATTCTGAAAAAAGCTTCTTAGGAGATGAGGTCTATTTTCTCCAAAAACAATAGGTATAGTGGTAGATATACCTTGCTTACATTAATTAATTTATTCACAATGCTCATCAAGGTTTCTTTCAAAGATATTATATCATCGGGATATCTCTCTAAAGCAAATGCATACCTCCACTTACACAGAACAAATGTGATGATAAGCCTATCAAGGTATCTTTTATATTGAAATCACAATCTTGACGGTATATATGTTGAGATAGTGGAATTATTCCTTATTGTGCGTACCTCACTTACACATATATAGTGTGCTATCCTCTCATCAAGGTTTCTTTATAAAGCAGAGGTGCGTACCAGTACTCACAGATGTTGTCGATACGCCATGCTCATCAAGGTTTCTTTGTTTTTCTTAGATTCGAATGGAGACTCTTATATAGATATATAATTTTTTAATAAATTATAAACATGAAAATAAAATAATATAAAATGTTGGCTGCAGGTGGTGGCCACCCGTGTGGGGGATTGGTTGGACCAACTTTATCCAGACGTGAGGGACCGGATAGTCCTCAGCCAACGCGTTTCGAGTAGGTTACTCTTTGTCAAGGCTCTTGAAACGCGTTGGCTGAGGACTATTGCCTGCTGGACACTGCCCCACCCGTGTTGTGGGAAAGGTACGACCACTTTTGTTCATTTACGATTCAGTCAGTCAGGATACCGGTCCCTCACGTCTGGATAAAGTTGGTCCAACCAATCCCCCACACGGGTGGCCACCACCTGCAGCCAACATTTTATATTATTTTATTTTCATGTTTATAATTTATTAAAAAATTATATATCTATATAAGAGTCTCCATTCGAATCTAAGAAAAACAAAGAAACCTTGATGAGCATGGCGTATCGACAACATCTGTGAGTACTGGTACGCACCCCTGTTTTATAAAGAAACCTTGATGAGAGGATAGCACACTATATATGTGTAAGTGAGGTACGCACAATAAGGAATAATTCCACTATCTCAACATATATACCGTCAAGATTGTGATTTCAATATAAAAGATACCTTGATAGGCTTATCATCACATTTGTTCTGTGTAAGTGGAGGTATGCATTTGCTTTAGAGAGATATCCCGATGATATAATATCTTTGAAAGAAACCTTGATGAGCATTGTGAATAAATTAATTAATGTAAGCAAGGTATATCTACCACTATACCTATTGTTTTTAGAGAAAATAGACCTCATCTCCTAAGAAGCTTTTTTCAGAATATCCCCATATATCAGTGGTTAACCCCTAGTCATTTTCATGTTTTTTTCCGTATCGATAAACTCATTGGAAGAACATTGGAAGGAGGAAAACCAAAGAAAAATAAGAAAAACACCCGTAGATCCAAGTCATCACGTCATTTATGATAAGTATTGATCCCTACACACTCTCTCAGCGCCAATTCCCTTCACCATTCCTTTCACCCTCTATTTAACTTTTTTTGGATCATTTGGGATAGATCCAAGGTATAAGGGAAAGGCAGCAGAGATTTGAACAGGAGCGCCATCACACTTCTCAACAAAAATTTGCTGTTGATATTTCATACTGTTAACTGGGTATAGTATCACGAGTTATACGGTGTGATTGGTGTGGCTGGTATGAGTCTTACCCGGGATTCAAAACCCTTCCTTATTGTGTCAGCTCTTCCGGGCACAGTATCCTAACTGAGGTCTGGAGGAGGGGCATAGAGGGAGGAGCCAGTGCACACCAGATAGTACCAAATCTTTCTTTTAGAGTGCCCAGTCTCCTGCGGAGCCCGTCTATTCCCCATGGTCCTTACGGAGTTCCCAGCATCCACTACGGACTACGAGAAATAGATTTACCGGTGAGTAAAATCTTATTTTCTGCCATATTCATTCCAGGCATGGACAACTGAGAAGCAGACTTCCTCAGCAGACACGACCTCCATCTGGGGGAATGGTGCTTACATCCCCAGGTGTTTCAACGGATAATTCATCGGTGGGGTTGTCCACAGATAGATCTGTTTGCTTCTCGTCCCAACAAGAAACTATGCCGTTACTGTTACAGAACGAGGGATCCGCAGGCTGTAGCAGGGACGCGCTGACGACACTGTGGATGTATCGGTTTGTGTACCTGTTCCCTCCTCTACCGCTAATCCCCAGGGTTCTAATAAGACTAAGAAGAGAAAGCGTTCAAGCAGTTCTAATTGCCCCAGATTGACGGGCGTGGTACTCGGACCTCCTGACCATGTCTCTGACGGATCCCTGGCCTCTGCCGCTCCAAGACGATCATCTTCAGCAAGGCCTGTTCGTCTATCCAGACTTACAGCGGCTACGTTTGACGGCTTGGAAGTTGAGAGGGAGATTCTAGCAAGAAAGGGTCTTCCCTCCAGGGTTATTTCCACCATGGTCCAGGCCAGGAAGATGGTGACGTCAAAGCATTATCATCGTATCTGGAAAAAGTATGTTTCCTGGTGTGAAAGTAGAAAGGTTTTTCCCGTGGAATTTAGAATTGATCGTTTTATACTTTTCCTGCAAGCGGGGGTGGATATGGGCCTACGTTTAGGCTCCATCAAAGTCCAGATTTCGGCGCTCTCCATTTTCTTTCAAAAACAACTTGCCCTGCTGCCAGAAGTACAGACTTTCCTAAACAGACTTCTTCATATACAACCGCCCTTTGTACCTCCCACGGCTCTGTGGGACCTCAATGTGGTTCTCTGCCCTTTCTCCAATCGGACTGGGTTGAACCCTTACATAGGGTAGAGTAGAAATTTCTCACCTGGAAGATGGTGATGTTATTGGCTTTGGCATCTGCCAGGCGGGTCTCTGAATTAGGGGCCTTATCCTGTAGAAGCCCTTATTTGATTTTTCATGAAGACAGGGCGGAACTGAGGACCAGTCCTCAATTTTTGCCTAAGATGGTGTCAGCTTTTCATGTGAATCAGCCTATTGTGGTTCCGGTGTTGTCTGACGCTTCCATTGGCCCTAAGACCTTGGATGTGGTCAGGGCTCTGAAGATTTATGTCAAAAGGTTGGCCCGTCACCGGAAATCTGACTCGCTGTTTGTCATTTATGATGCCTCCAAGATTGTTTGGCCTGCTTCTAAGCAATCTATTGCTCGTTGGCTCAGGTTGACCATTCAACAGGCCTATACGTCGGGGGCTCTGCTCTAGCCAACATCAATTCAGGCCCACTAGACAAGGTTGGTGGGGTGGTCCTGGGCGGCTGCCCGGGGTGTGTCTGCCCTACAGTTGTGCTGAGTTGCTACTTGGTCTGGTTTGAAAACTTTTGTGAAATTCTATAGGTTTGATACCTTGGCCAAGGATGACCTTCAGTTTGGTCAGGCAGTTTTACAGGGGTCTCAGCACTCTCCAATCCATTTGGGAGCTTTGGGACTTCCCCATGGTACTAAAGTACAAGACCCCAGTATCCACTAGGACGTAAGAGAAAATAGAATTTTAATACCTACCGGTAATTCCTTTTCTTCTAGTCCGTAGTGGATACTGGGCGCCCGCCTCAATGCTTCGTTCCTGCTTACCAGTGTAAGTATTTGGTTGGACCGACGTTGCGGTCCCATTATGTTGTTGGGATAGCCGTGCTATCCAGGTTAGGTTGGGTTTGCTATCCTCTGTTCTGGTTAGGGCCCTCCTTTCGTTTATGGTTGTGTGTTGGCTTATTCACCGCTGTTGTATTGTTCTTCTCTCATATTGTGTCCGTCTCCTTGGGCACAGTTTTCCTAGACTGAGTCTGGTAGGGGCGGCATAAAGGGGAGGAGCCAGCAAACACATACACATACTAAAAGTTTTAAAGGCCAGGCTCCAGTGGGCCCGATCTATACCCCATGGTACTAAAGTACAAGACCCCAGTATCCACTAAGGACTAGGAGAAAAGGAATTACCGGTAGTTATTAAATTCCTATTTTCTCTCTCCAAAAACCGCTTCGAAACCAGCCCTTTTTTTTTACATTTGTAAAATGTCGAATTTGCGAACATTGCGCCCATCACCATTGGACCATCAGGTTATTGTGATCAACGCAACTTTAATTTCCCCAGATCATCAGAGCAGCTGCCAGGTACACACTGGGGGAGCTGAGGGGGTTAATTTACATTTTCCAGGAGGCTGCTCCTCTGTGCAGCCTTCAGGTGGGAGATCCTGCTGGGGTGACCTATCATTAGTGATTGGCAGCATGGCAGACACTGGGGGAGGGTGCAGGGAGGTGGAGGGGCCAGGAGGTCCTTCTGTGATTGGCGGCTGCTTGAAGATTATCTTCCAGCAGCCAGCCCCTCTGCTTTGTTTGCGACCCAGTCATAAAACACACAGTCTGGTGTTGATGCAAACGATGCGACCACTCCAGGGAAGTTGTTAAAACTGAAAATACATAGTTTTCATGAGCACACATTATTTCCATAGGTACGACTCCATCCAGCAGGAACTGAATAAAGCAACCTCACAAAACAAGGAGTTGCAAAGAGAAATAGAGCGGCTGCAGGCAGAAGCTACACGTTTTAAGACCATGCAACTTAAGGTAGCCAAGGATGCAGAAAAATACAAGGAAGAGAGAGACTCTGTATTTAATGAGTATCGTTTAATTATGAGCGAGCGAGACCAAGTCATTAAAGAGGTGGACAAGATGCAAACTGAACTTGAGCTAGCACAAGGAAGACTGAAGAATACCTCCAGCGAGAAGAGAGTTGCAAGCGAGGAGATGGAAGCTCTCAGACAGGTACTTTTCACAGTACATTGATTTAGAGTAAGAATTGCAGTAAGGGGGTGCACAGTATTGGGAAATAAAGGTAAGTGCTGGTTAGATAGAGATGCCTGTGCTGGGGAAAAAATATATTATTTATGGGAGGAGTACATGGGATGCTTAAGACAAGCAGAAGAGATTTTCTTGTATGGATCTGGAGTCACATTAATATTTCAGTTTGGTGTTTAAATAACATTCTAATCTGTGTGTCGGGAGTACGGGTTTGACAGACAGTTAAAAGAATAGACAGTAATCAGTTGTACTGTGTATAAAGAAGAATATTGCATCTTATTATCAGCCTTTTGCAAATTTGCCAACCTTTGAAATGTATATCATTAATGCCTATATTTCTCTTATTCCCCCACAGGAACTAAACTCTGCCCTAGTGGAGCGGGATCGGGCTATCTTTGAAAGGAATGAGCTCTTGGAGAAGTATTGTCATGAGGTGAAAGACAAGGCCGAAGCCCAAAAGGACTTGGACCAAGCCTGTAAAGACATAGAGACTGTGAAGGAAGAAAGGGATGTGGCAAGGAAAGAGAGGACAGAGGCCATCATACAGAGGGATCACCTACTAAGGGAGTACTATCAAGCTATGCAGGTACCTCCACAAGTATCTGTATCCTTAGTGTGCTATCGCTTCTGCCTACCAGATTAGAGAGCATTTCTGCATTTCTGGGTTGAAAAAACACCACCATGGCAGTCCTAATTTTTGTGGAGTGCTTGTTCTGGGCGCTGACAGGAGGGAATCTTAAACTTCTACCCCTGCCCCCAAGCGTGTCTCTGTCTGTGCCTCTCCTTTCTCTCTCTCTCCTCTCTTTTCTGAGTCACAGGGAAGCCATGTGAGGGAAGACGTGAGTGTGCTGGTGGGTGGGTGAGCCATGGGTTGGGGTCGTTGGCTTCTACCGCTGACAGAAGTGAACGGTCCTCCTTACAAACATACTGCACTGGCTGCTAGGTAGAGGAGGGCTGTGCATTCGGCAGCAAGTGAGAGCTGCTTCTACACCTGTGCTAGACTGACACATTTTCACATTACCAGCCCGTCAAAATGATGGGAGAACATACAGTACTACCAACAAAAACACAAATGCCTGGCGCTAGCAAGATAGTTATCAAAATATTTTTTTTAAATAAAATACCAATTCTTTGTTCATATAGCAGCAGTGATATATTTGGCTTGTGGTATTAAGCCAAAAATTAACTCACCTGAATCAATCAGGTGTGCACAACATGGACAACATACTAGTAATGTCAGTGCTTGCAACTGTGTGCGCCCGAATGGAGCAGCACTTGAATTGCTCCATCAGGGGCCATCTAGTGGTCGCTGGTGCACAAAATACTTGAACTCCCTCCATAGAGGCGAGGAACAGTATTAGCCTTTTATTATATAGGATATGGTGTTACAAGCCTTGTAACTTAATAAATGTTAGAGAAATTCCCACAGAAATTTCTGAGGCCATTGATGTAAAGCTGGATTGCCAACTAGGAAAGTATTCTCCTATGGTGTCTCCTTGTTATAGCTGGGGCTCCTCCATTTTCTTAAAGCCATCTCTCCTCTGTTTTCTCATAACACTGGCTGAAAACCAGGATTGGAAGAGGAGAGCAGGTGGAACACTCTAATTATTGGTTCTTCTACTTGAAACCTTCATGGTTAATAGAATTAATTTGCCCATTTGTGTGAGAAAAAAACAGCTGCATGATACAGCCTCTGGGGCTTGTGTAGTTTCCCATGCTTGTCTCCCTGTAATTAGAGTTCATTAGTATACGTTGAATTGTTGTATAAAGATTTTTATAGAACAAAATTGTTCCACTGTCTACATTGTAAAGATTACTGTAAAGGGGGTACTCATGGAGCGATAATCTCAGCAATCTGACTAGATTGCTTAGAATTTAAGCATGATCGCTCCGTGTGTACCCCCCACAGCGATAGCGATGCGCAGCCTCGCGCATTGCTATCGCTGGTGCTAGATTGGCCTGCATGCAGGCTCAATCTAGCAGGTCGCTCATTTCATCGGCTGGGGGAAATGAGCGCCCCCGTCTCCCCCCTGTACGCTCAGCACACATCACGCTGTGCTGAGCTGTTCGCTCAGCACACATCTCTCCCCACATCTGCCCGTGAATAAGGCCTTAAGTAACAGTTGCACATGTTATACAGACACAGTGACAGGAAAAACAGACAAAGTAAAAAGGGAGGAAAGGAGTGTAGAGGTAGAATCGATGGGAACATTGCATCACGGACTATTACTGCTAAAAACTGAGGGGGAGACTGGACAAGGAAAAACAATAGTACTAGTACCACAGCAGTTAGTGTAACAGTAGTGTGTGGAAAAAATATAATGTGACCCATTTAAAGGTAATCTCTAAGTAGCCTACACTTTTGGGAAAAGATCCGGTCTATTATGGCGGTGATATGTAATTTTCTTCTTGAATGCACCATGTCAGATGCAGGTTTTGTTTCCAATGGGAAGGGATAGCTGAGGTAAGTATGTGGGCAGCTAATTTTGTGGACTGTCAGAAAGAAGGTTGAGAAAGAAAGAATATTCAAGGGTGCTTGGAGATAAGAGCATCCATCATATGGGCCCTACACACATACCGATCCGCCGGCAAGTTTCTTCATTCCTCCCGTCACCCAGCTCCATAGCACTGCACGCTAATATGGACAATCTCGTCCATATTGGCCTGCATGCATAAGCGACGGAGCACCAACGATTAACGAGCATGGGACCATGCATCGTTAATCATTGGTGCCTGCACACAGAACAATATGAACGAGTTTGCGTTCATTTATGAACGCGACCGTTCATATCGTTCTGTTTTATCTGCCAGTGTGTAGGGTCCAATAGAGTTGAGAAATCTGTGGATCTTATCCCCAAAACAAGACTATTTTGGGGCAGGTCCACTATGACTGCATCTCTTCCAGCAGATGGAATCCGCTGTTGGATACATTTTAAAATAACCTATGAGGGTTTAGTACCAATTTTAATACACTTTTTATATGCATCGGTTCAATGGTGGAGACCTGCCCCTTATTCTAATCATGTTTATAATGAAGGTCAGAAGTTGCGCTTGATAGTATATGGAAATCAGGCCCCATACACCCACATCTGAAATTGGGTGCATGGATGGAAAGCATCTTGATGAAGGAGAGAGTGGGCAAAATGTCTAACCTTGGGTCCAGCAGAGTGAATCTTTGCTGGATAAAATACAGCACGGCACGGTGTGCGTTGACTATTTTTTATTTGAGTATTATCAAGGGCCAACACCACCAAATGTGATGTTGAACTAGTGGACCTTTCACATCTTCAGCGCAGATTAGGATAACTGGAGAATACTTTCTTTTGGTTACCTGGTGTTTGGTTATATTACTGCTAATTTCAGAATTCTTCACAAAACTCCCTAGTGAATATTTTTCAGTGCACCTGCTAACCAGGGGTCCCAGGTGTCTGCACTTCTATATTTTTATGAAGAGTTCAGGTTTGTTTTAGAGATCTTTTCAGGGAGGGATGTAGTAGTGCAAACGTAGTTTCACCTTTGACAGATAATTACATGTAACACTCCTTGGTTCTGTCATGCCCATATTATAGAATACATATTGTTTCATTTCTTAGATTCAGGATTCTGCTACTCTAGACATGGAAAGAGCCAACAAAGAGATTGAGGTGCTCAGGAAGCAGCATGAGGCAATGAGCCATGAACTGAAGGAGGCCACACAAGAGGCAGAGGTAGCAAAGTGCAGACGAGACTGGGCTTTCCAGGAGAGAGACAAGATTGTTGCTGAGAGAGAAAGCATTCGGTGAGTGTTTCTTTTATATTTAAGGGTCTCTTAAAGGTGAAGTATTTTGCATCTGCCATTTATAGCATGTTTCAGGCCGAAGTTTAGGGTAATGGGGTGTTTTGTTATTATGAGTGTTTTCTTTTTACGTTTTGAATCATCTGTCTGTAAGAACTTCTTCAGTCTTCTCTAGTCCGCTGGTGGAGCTTCATCGCCCAGTGGACTTGCATTGGCTAGATTTCAATAAAAAACAAAAAAATAGGAACCTTATAGAAATTTTAACTAGTATTGTGTCTATTGTATTATACTTCTGAATGAGCTGTGAGTGGCCAAAACCGCCGGTTACATTTACTTGTTTCTGTATTTATTTATGAGGTAAAACAGTTATTCCTAAATTGAAATGACATGTAAACTATAAGGGATAAAATAAAAGACAGAATCCCAGCTTTAGTGAGGGACTATATTCATAAGTACAGTGTTCTGTAGACTTGGCTGTCCTTAGTATCTAATATTCTGTACATTTAAGAAATCCGCTAAAATATTCAATGCGCTGACATCTGTGTTTCTGGCAGGACGTTATGTGATAACTTGCGTAGAGAACGTGACCGTGCAGTCAGTGAGCTGGCGGAGGCACTGAGAAATCTGGATGACATGCGCAAGCAGAAGAATGATGCCACACGAGAACTAAAGGAACTGAAGTGAGTATAG
Organism: Pseudophryne corroboree; assembly: GCF_028390025.1. Lineage (NCBI taxonomy): Eukaryota > Metazoa > Chordata > Amphibia > Anura > Myobatrachidae > Pseudophryne > Pseudophryne corroboree. The sequence continues at coordinate 186,250,445 of NC_086446.1, read as the reverse complement.
TAGCTACTGATTACATTTACTGAACGTCTGGATATTGGCTTTTCACGTTTCAAGTCCTAGAAATGCTCAGTAAGCACTGAAGTAACCAATCAGCATTGAAGTAACATTTATAATTTGCCTACTATCCAATTGTACGGAGCAGCTGATTGGTTGCCATGGGCAACTTCTCCACAGGCTCACTTCTCCACTCTTTTCACTGCTTCATGAATAGACCCCATAGTCATGTTGCTATAGAAAACAAATAAATGATGCCACACGTTGGAGTGTTTGGGTCTGATTCTGAGTCACAGCTTTCTACACAGCTGCCAATAACAAGTCCTTGCAAACTGCTAGGTATGGAAGTGCAGTGCAGGAGCTTTGGGTACTTTAGATTTAACTGCAAACATTCAAAATGTTTGGTCTTATAAAGTCTGCAAAGGACATTCCCAAATGTATTGAACAAAAGGGAAACGAGAACAACATTATCAAGTGAGAAAACGAAAAGAAACAAAGCAAAGAGCATAAGGAGATAAGTACAAAAATAACATTTTCACATGCATCCTAGAGGGACACTGGATACCCTGGGGACGTCCCACAGGTGTCCCTAAGGGAGGAAATTCACAAATACTGCCAACTTTAGTATCAAATCTGAGGCCTTGTGTTACGATACTGAGGAGGCACCCATTAACATAGTGGAATGTGCCTTCACATTTTCAGGGATAGACTGTCATGTCCCACTGAACACCTGGTCTAAGGGCTAAAAGGGCCATGTACCCAGATGGATGTGGTCAAGCAAAGACTGCAATTCCAAACAGAGTACCTGGAAAAACCCTACAACAGTGCTCTGATTAACTAACCCCTGCCTCCATGAATCAAGCAGAAGCTAAGTCTCAGAGACTTGAGTTCCCTACCTGTGCTGTACCCCACTGGAGCTTTGAGGTTGTAGCGCTATTGGAGTTTTCACCATAGATGGCTACGCAAATATATCAGATACTCTTAGAGAAGAGGAAAAAGGTCAAGCAACCTGCACGAGAGCCAGAACCTTCTATCAGGTCTGGATCATGCTCTTTAAAATAGGTCACCTAGATGAGGGAAAGAGGGAAAGTAAACATTATGTCTCTTCGAAAGAGAATTGTTAATCACAACAACCCTGTCACTGTCCCCGCACCGCCAGTTTCTTACATGGGAGAGAAGCGGTATCAGCGCACATAATGTGCGTTGATACTGCTTCTTCCCCATATCGTAGAGAATTGTTAATCACAACAACCCTGTCACTGTCCCCGCACCGCCAGTTTCTTACGTGGGGGAGAAGCAGTATCAGCGCACATAATGTGCATTGATACTGCTTCTTCCCCATATTGTAGGTTAATATATTTACCCACAACAGCCTTCTCACTGTCCTGAAGGTTTAAACCTCTGCCAGAGACCTCTTCCGAAGGGCTAAATTTACTAAGTGAACAGTTTGAAGGGGGTTTAGAAATCGATGGGAACTACTCTGGAATGCTGGCGGGTTCTAAGACCTAATAAACAGAACCTAATGTTGATCCATGTCTGTTTATAGCCCCCGACCTCCCTCATGATCCAGTAGCTTTCTGAAATCACTGTATGACTCATTAGGTTTCCAAGGCTTAACCAACCAGGGCTGGTGGCACTATAGCAGGGGAGATTGTAGCATGGGGTCCCCCTGCCATAGTGCCAACCAGCTCTAGGCCGGTCAGCACGGGACTGGAATGGGTGTCTACGGTTTGCCGGCTTTCGGGGTGCTGGTGGTCAGAAGACTGACCACGGCATCCCGATGGAGAGAATCCCAACAGGGACAAGGTAAGTATACTTACCCTCCCCCAATAACCCCCAAAACCTAAACCTCCCCTCCTGCAGCGTAACCCTATCCCGCCTCCCCACAGGTTAAACCTAACCCTCCCTCCCCTGCAGTCTAACCCTCCTAGGGGATGCCTAAACCTAACCCCCGCACCCCCCCCCCCCCCTGTGGCCTAACACTAACGGTGCCCAGCATGCTTGCAGTTGGGATGCCGGGCATTGGGATTCTGGCGTCGGCATTTCATCTGATGTCTTTATTTTGGCGCCAGTCTTCTGCCCATGTGTCGGGATTCCACCGCCAGGATTCCGACTGCTGGCATCCGACCAATGCCATCATAACTGCATCCCTATTGGAATACCTAGGAAAGTGTTGTCCTGCAAGAAAATAAATAAATATGTGATCATCCCAGGAACAACCAGCTGTTTGTCAGTTGTACTAGGGCTATTCCTCACACCACTTGAGTAGTTGGTGTTGGGTTGATAACGATTTGTCAACAAATAAAAAACAATGATATTGCCATTCTCTTGTGAACTACAGGGCCCAGCTAGTGTTTGATTGGTTGCCAGGGCATGGTAACACTTGAAGAACCACAGCACATTTTGCACACACTCCACTATGAACCACATTCAATAAATCTCAGTGCCAGCAGTCACACTGGAGCTCAGTGAGATGCTTTCTAGATGGGTCTTAGATTACAGCATGTTATTTACATGTCACACTAATTTAGTAATTATGGTATTTATTTTTAAGTTAAGAATGACTGAAACCATTGCACATTTATGCACACATTCACTAATACTTTTTAAATACTAAATATAGTAACAGGCTCAACGTATCAAAGTATTCTTCAAAGAGAAACCAGCATATTTCCTGCACATTTCTTTTCATATTATCATTTATTCATATAAATGGGAGCTGTGTCTGGTTTTATTGGTTAAGGGAAAAAATCCCTAACATTACTGCCAATTAAAAAAAACACAGTACAATTTGTTTTCAAAATCAAAGCTTATTGTCCCGATATTACTATCAGGCCTTGTTATTGTACAGAGGTTGTCTGACTGTAAGAGAGGCCAAGGGGTATTTACTAAAGGTCAATTTTAAAACCTTTTCATCAATTTATATTGAATGGTAATTAAGCTAAATCAATATTGTGTTTCAGGGGCTATAATATACATTTTATTTTAATAATACATTTTGAATGCTTGTAAATTGTGTGCTTTACCCCTGAAAACACAATATTGATTTAGACCATCGATTTTAAAATCAAGGAAAATTGCCCTTTAGTATATATACCCCCAAGACTACAGCACTTTCCCTAAACTTTTGTAACACGTCTCTTCCAAGTTCAAATATTTGTGAGCAGGATGGAGAATGTCGTCATACACACTCACACTCATACTTCAGTGTGCCAGGGAAGAGAAGGTGTTTGTGTTCAATAACTTTCTGCATTCCAGTTCTCCTATCTTCAACTTTGTGCTCTAATCATTCCATTTAGGGAAAAGATGGATAATCAGAGTGAGAAAGAAGCCAGGTTCCGCCAGCTCATGGCTCATAGCTCTCATGACTCTGCTATTGATACAGACTCACTGGAGTGGGAGACCGAAGTGGTGGAGTTTGAGCGTGATAGGGTGAGTAGGAGATAATCCAAAAGTCCAGAATTTATGGGCCAACTATGGTGGCCAATCCCGGGATCGGGATCGGCGGGATCCTGGGATTTAGGGTCAAAAATGGCCGGGATTCAATCCCGGGATTGGAAGCTCCAATCCCGGGGATTGAGGGATCAGCGTTGAGCATCCACAGGACACTCAGACGCTGCCCGGCTTCCTCCTTCCGGCTCCCCAGCGAGAGGTCACGCTACACCGTCAGCTGCTGCAGGGAGCCGCCAGGAGAGATCAGAGGTTGTTCCCCACCCGCCTGCCCCTGGTATATGGTGAGTTATGTGGGTGGGGCGAGGGGGCGGCCATATAGCTAGAAGCCAATCCCGGGTATCCCGGGATTGCCCATTTTTCAATCCCGATACCCGGGATTGAAAAAATGGCCTGGGATTGGCTTCCCTAGGGCCAGCCTTCCATGAGTTCTATAACAAGAGCTAGATCTGCCCTCTGTTAGCATCACTTGGCCCCTGGGCACACCAGATCCTATGCAAGACAGCTAGCGTCCAGTGTCTCTTTCGCCTGATTTTTGTACTTATTAATTTGACATGTGACACATCTGTGTACAAATCTGTGTGCGAGTGAATCTGTATACAAAGTGCTACGATATAGCCGCTATGGCTTTTTCCACGCCAAGTTCCATATACAGACTCAGTCGCACACAGATATACAAGTTTCATATATCAAATTACTCAGTGCAGTCTTGTGGTGCGTTCTAGTTAGCATTGCGACTGAGACACATTTTTGGGCAAGCAGAGAGCACGAAACCTGGTGACTTGCTAGTGCCAGGCATCTCGTTTGAGTATTGAGGCTAGTTGTATGAGGACAAGCAAATCCTATCCCTGCGCATTTCATTTGCATTCCCACCTCAGAATAATAGCGCGTAACTGGGCAGTAACGATGTGTTCTTACAGAGACAAGGTTCAGTGAGGGGGCATTTATGGAATGGCGAGACATGCAGACTTGATTGGAATAATTTTTACCAAGTAGAGACTGGTGCAAGTGTGCGCTAATGGTGATGATGAGTAATAAGCGTATGGATAGTGGATGAGGCACCACATAGCAACTTACAACTCTACATACAAGCAAATATACACATTTTGTCTTCTGTGCACCCAAATCGGGAACATCTGTGACTGAGATGTGTGTAGATCTGCATTTGCGTTTTAGTAAATACAGCTAAATGTACTTTTTTATTGCAGGAGGATATGGACCTGACAGCTCTAGGATTTGATGTGGCAGATGGAGTGAGTGAACCCTTTTTCCCAGGGGATAGTGGCATTTTTGTAACTAAAGTGGACAAAGGCAGCATCGCTGATGGCCGGCTAAGGTATATGATTTGTCCTATTCGTGCCATGTTAGTTCTATGGTGCACTGTTCTGTGAAAATCTAAATAGATCAACAATGTAATGTAAATGAGGTCAAAAAGAAAAGGCAAAAAAATGTAATTACACAACTCTACCCATTCTCCACTATTTAAAATAGGTTTGCTAAAAGGGGATGGTTAGACTGGCTGTGACTTTTGATAGCATCTATGAGCATATTCTCTAATAGCTTATCTGACAGGAGAAGGGACATCAATGTTTGTAGGAGATGGTGTTACTTTAAAAATAATTTAATAATATGGCCCAGTAGCACTCCATTTAAGTTGTTGCTGAGTAGTAGTTGAGTAGCTAGGACCTTCTTCTTTGGAACTAGAATTTTCGAAACTGGATGGTTACATTTTCTTAAATATGACGTGGTAAAAAAAGTATAACTTACAGTGTTCCCAGTGTATGAAAGCTATACATAATGTATCATTGATTTTACTGAAACAGCCAGTGGTTCTGATGTGAACTTCTTCAGAACTTGTCAGTCAGGGGCACGTTTTGTTTAGAGATACTAGCTTGACTATACAAATTCAGAGACACACCTTAGGCAACTTGCATAACTGCCTTGCAATTAATTAGTTCACCTGCATCTCTTTATGGCAAAAGCTGCAGGCATGCAACTGTTTAATTTTCTTACAGTCACAGTCTGTGTCCCTGTAACATATAAAGTGCCAGGGCTTCCTCTAATTGTATCTACCATAACTATATTCATATGTGTGTGTTGGTTGATGTCATGAAAGTCAGTTTTAATGGTTCTGAGCCGAATGATTTGCATGTATAAAAGTGCTTTTTAATTAACTTAAATAAATTGTACATTTTATCTTTAGTCTTCCTGTTCTTGATGTAGTACAATTATCCAGCATGTGATGTTTTGAGCTGTGCCATGAAGTCAGTCACCTCACTTGATGATATGGGAGATGATATCAGAGCTCACCTAAAGAGGCCATATGGAGGGAGAATAGGAGAGGTCCAAGAACAGTACTTTGGGTGACACAAACTGTTAATGGAAGAAGGGGAGAGTGGAGTCATGAGAGGAGACCGAGATAGAAAGGTCAGAGAGGTAGGAGGACAGCCAGGAGAGGGCAGTATTATGTAGACCAAGGGAGTGAAGGATTTGCAGGAGGAGAGGGTGGTCCACAGTGTCAGAAGCAGCAGATATCGTCAAGAAGAATGAGTAGAGTAGTGGCCCTTGGATTTGGCCGCAAGTAGATCTTTGCTGCCTTTCAGGAGGGCAATTTCAGTGGAGTGAAGAGGACGAAAGTGTATTGTAGACAATACGCTCAAGGAGTTTGGAGGCAAAAGTAATGTGAAAGATTGGTCGGTATTTGGATAGAGTTGGGATCAAGGGTAGATTTTTAAGAATGGGGGAAACAAGAACGTGTTTGAATGCAAAGGGGAGAATGTCTGATGAGAGGGAGAGATTGAAAAGATGGGAACAGACAGAAGGAGAGAGGCAACAGAGGAAGTGGGAGGGTATAGAATCTAGTGGGGAGGTGGGAGGGGGGGGGAGGGGACATGAGGAGCATAACTTCATCTCCAGTTACAGGGGAGAAGAACTCCGAGTTGGTATGATGGATAGGGAAGGGTAGGTTGGTATAATTCAGGGTGCTGGGGGAAACAAAATGTTTTTTTTTCTTGCTTAGAAATACCCCTCCCTTGCAAGCACTAAGCTAATTGAGCATCTACCACTATATATGAAGGGTAGGTTGAGAAAGAAGGTGGGTGGGTGCTGAGGGTCTGATGGAATGTGATATTCTGAAGTATGGAGCCAATTTTAGATGTGAAGTAGGTGGCAAAGATAAGTGCAGAAATGAGAAGGGGGTTGGCAGAGGAAGGAGTTTTAAGTGGCAAGTGGGGGTTTGAGGAAATTAGGTTTTAAAAATATGACTGTTTAGAGAAGGAAAGTGGCAGCTCTGTAGGAGGAGAGCATACATTTGAAATGGGTGAAGTCTGCCTTACCACGTGATTCCCCCACTGTCTGAGGGAATCTGGTGTATTTGGAATTCCAGGGCTGAGGTGTGGATCTGCGAGGGTAAATAGTGATCTCCTATGGGCTTCTTACAGTCAAAACTAAGGCACTATCGGATGTAGAGGGGGAGAAGAGGCAGTCCACAAACAAGTTTAGTTTGCATTTGTGCCTGGTCTTTGGACAGCACCCTCTACACCTGAATGCGAAAATTGTCCCTCAGATAAATGAGTACTCAGTGAGTACAAAAAAAAAACAATTTTTGTGGCAATAAAGTAATCAACAAAATCCTTTGGTAAGTCTATAAATTTTGGGGCTTTTGTGGTCTTGTTTTTCTTCTGTTCTCTTAGGTTTTTTTTTAGGCGAAAACATAGAGGGCCTGATTCAGGTTTGTAAGCAAAGCATAAAATCACACAACTTGGCAAAACCATGTTTAGATTTTGGTGGATTAGATTTTTTTTGTGCAGGGTAAATACTGGCTGCTGTTTCATGTAGCCCATAAATGTTAGACTACTTTATTTTTACACTGCAATTTATATTTCAGTTATGTTTGCTATATGTCTACTGCCGGTTTAGTTTCAGAAGTGGTTGTCCCAAAAAGGAAGCAACCTCTATGATCAGATGATGGTATTCTCATGCTGTCTGCCTTATAAATGGTGACCAGTAAAATTAGACAAAACAGATGTTATTTTGCCAGTGTTCATGCTCCGATTTACTTGTGCAGATGCAATAGCAGAGACTTCCACAGACATATCACATGTAGGAGGGGGATGCGTTGAGCATCCCGCCTGTCAGGATGCCGGCGGTCATGTGACAGACGCCAGAATCCGACACCACTAAGGAGACTGGTGCCAGATCACCAACAGATGGGATGGCGAAGGTGAGTATTGGGGTTCACCCTTAGGGTTAGGTCCCAGGGGAGGCGGGTTAGGGTTAGACATTAGAGGGAGGTTAGCCGTAGCCACCACCCCCCTACTGAGGGTTAACCCTAGCCGCCACCCTCCGAGAGTTAGGGTAGAGGGCCGAGGGGAGGAGAAGAAATGCCTACCCCATCCAGTGTCAGCATCTTCAGTGTAGGGATGTCGCAGTCGGTCATGTGACCGCCGGGAAATCGTATGTATTCCTGTAGGAGATTATGTTTTTCCTCTTGATTCATGCACTTGAATTGTATTCGTTTGTGGCAGTCAATACAAATAGATTTATCACAAGGGATATCAAAATAGACTAGTGGACCTTGATCCGACACTATGGACCTTATTCATAGGTGCCGGATAATGCTGCTGCAGATGACTCAGAGGATGTGGGAAAATATGCTAAGATAACAGCCTGCAGAGATTTGTATAGACGAGCCTACCTGAGCCTTCTCAGTTGCCTGAGACGCCAGAGATTAGATTCCTGCTTATGGTATCGCAGTTGGTGGCTGATACTTGCCCGAAAATGGTCCTGACACGCCCGCTTATTTGCCGCCACTCCACATTACCTCCCACAAAATGGCAGCTCCTGGTCAGTCACTTGTGAATGAATCCTCACTGTGACCATAATTGCAACTCAATCGCTGCGCATGTGCAGACCCTTTGTCTGTATCTTCAAAAGAGCAAAAAATGTGACGTATTTGTGCGGCATGTGCTATCTCAGTTGTATATGTAGCTTTTTTTGTTCTTTGAGAGTAAAATCTGCATTTAGAAGTATATTTAAATTGTAATTTCAACGTCTGAAAACGTTATCATCCCCGTTACAGGGTGAACGACTGTCTCCTGAAGATAAATGATGTTGATCTCACTAATAAAGACCGCAAACATCTGATCAAAGCTGTGCTAAGTGGAGGGGATGTTATCAACATGGTCATACGGAGGAGAAAGTCCCTTGGGAGTCGTATTGCTACGCCCCTGCACATCAACCTGGGCAGTCAGAAAGGTTGGATATCTAAAATATGGAGATATGTAATTAGTTGACCATTTAGGGGGCTATTCATAAAGCAGTGAGAGAAGAGAGCATGTGGAGAAGTTGCCCATGGCAACCAATCAGCATTGAAGTAACATTTATAATTTGCATACTATACAATTGTGCAGAGCAGCTGATTGGTTGCCATGGGCAACTTCTCAACTGGCTAACTTCTCCACTCTTTTCACTGCTTCATGAATAGACATCTAAGGGGGACATTTACTAAGCAGTGATAAGAGCGGAGAAGTGAGCCAGTGGAGAAATTGCCCCATCAACCAATCATCAGCTCTGTATTACTTTATAGTATGCAAATTATAGATGTTACTTTAGCGCTGATTGGTTGCCATGGGCAACTTCTCCACTGGCTCACTTCTCTGCTCTTATCACTGCTTAGTAAATGTCCCTCTAAGTCTGTTACTGATGGTACTAATACCCACATAACACAAGTTGTTTATCACAGCTGTACCACTCAATACATTGCTTTCCTATAATACATTCCTAATAGGTTTTTGTAGCGCATGACAACTTAGTAGCCATTCTCGGAGTCTGTTCTAGTTTACTAATGTGATATCGAGGGCAGGGCCTCCAGAACTGCACCCAGTCAATGATGTGAGATGTTTCTCAATGTGACCTGTCTCTTGCACCCACCCGATCTCTTGGCTTTACTGTGCTGTTTGCTAAACTCTTGCCATTTAGTACAAAATATTGTATACTTTGTGTATTACAGACAAACATCTTAAATTAAGAATCATAAAATCCTTGTCTCTAATTAATTACCTTCTTACCTCTGGACTATCAGCCCTATTAAAATCTGTATCATGTGCAAGACAAACGTGGTCATTTATTGCAGATCTATTTTTGCCACATATCACGTGAAAAGTGCAGCGAAAATGGCTTTTCTCCAGTATGTACGTGATCGTTTTTCAACCTATCCAATTGCAAATTTGTGAAAACAGGACTAACTTACCGTCAAAACCAGTGAGAAGTGTAGTTGAAAATGGGGAAACCTGCCTGTACCCCAAATAAACAGACTAGATGGGCAAAGTGGCTGCATCACCTTTTGCATGCTCCTGATCATCTCCATAAAACAGCTGAAATTCACCACAACTGACCCATAAATCATCGTAAATATCCAAGGACTTACCTTTAACTTGTTCTACTCTACGCGGACATCTGATCAAAACCAACGGATTGCATTCCTGCGCTGAGATACACACTAGATTGAAACCTCTGCAACTCTCCACTTAGAAGTCCTTCAGTTTGGAATCTACTGTGCTCTGCATTGGACATCCCAGACAAGGTACTGTGAACTACAACCTATATTTGGCTCCATCCAGCCCCTCACTTAGACATCATTCACCTCTGTTCTCTGAGCAAAAAATAACTGACTTCTTGCATTAATCAACTAATATACAGCATATTCAGGCTCTGAATCACTGAAGGGTCACTGCTCACTTCAATTTGCAAGAGCCATTCCAAAGGACACATGTTATCACTACCCCCCACAAGAAATTTACTTCAAAGGCCTCTCACACTGAGATCTTTCACACCTACACAACAGGAATTGGATTCTAACACCTCTCCACAAGCCTGCTTTTGACTAAATCAGCAACAGAAAAAGCAGTTATTTTATTTACAGTATCACTTGTTTCAAATATACCCATTGTATTAAGGAGCAGCAATAGGTTACAGCAACAACGATTATAGCGATTACAATCTAAGATGGCGCCGCAGATGGCTGCCTCGGAGCTACGCAGCTCAGCCAAAATACCTGTTTCCCCTTGTTTTCCCTTGCCCTTGTCTACCCCACCGGTGACCAAATACAGCAGGGAAGCCCTCCTTAGTTGGAGCGCTCCCGAGGTGCTTACCACACGTCCGGGCCCGTCGGCGGGCAGATCAGCGGCCCTTGCAGCCCTCGCTGCCCTTGCTGCCCTGTGTGGCAAGGATGCAGACGTTGTGGACACCGAAGTGGATGACCGAGCGGCCGCGCCCCCCCGCAGCCCAGGTGGCGACTGGCGGATGGATCACCGGCCCCGGAAAGAGAATGACGGAGGCCCTCATGTCGGCCCTAGTAGAAGGACCTGGACTCAGAGGAGAGGCTGTCGCGCAGGCACCCTAGTGAGGTGGCGGCGGCGAGGGCACCGGTCTGCACTACCCGCGATCCTGCTTTCGAATGTGCGCTCACTGGCAAACAAGTTCGACGAATTGTCCCTCCTTCTGGGCAGCGCAGGGTCAGGCATTACAGGGTCATCTATCCTCTGCTTTACGGAGACGTGGCTGGACGACCATATTGCGGACAACCCGATGTCTCTGCCGGGCTTCAGTCTCTTCAGGGCCGATCGCTCCAAGGTTCTCTCAGGAAAAACGAAGGGTGGTGGCATCTGCTTCTACATCAACGACGGATGGTGCACCAATGTCACGATCATAGGCAAATCATGCAGCCCTCACCTGGAGATGCTGAGTATCAACTGCAACCCTTTCTACTCCCCCCGGGAATTTGCCTCAATTGTCCTTGTGGGAGTGTACATCCCCCCCCTCGCCTGCGCGAACGAAGCCCTGCACCACCTGGCCATATGTATATCCGACATAGAACAAAAACACCCAGACTCTCTGCTTATAGTACTGGGTGACTTCAACAGAACTAACCTGAGCAAGGAGCTACCTAAGTACAAACAACAAGTCACGTGTCCCACTAGAGAAGGGCGCACCCTTGATCACTGCTACACTACCCTCAAGTCTGCCTTCCGGTCTATCCCGCGTGCTGCACTCGGCCTATCTGACCACTGCCTCGTCCACCTACTCCCTACCTATACACAGAAGCTGAGAGCAGTTAAGCCTGTCGTTAAGACTGTCAAGAAATGGACCAATGAGGCCAAGATGAAGCTCCAGGCCTGCTTTGACTGCACGGAATGGGGGTCTTTGAAGCCTCGGCAACCGACCTGAATGACTTGACAGACACTGTCACATCCTACATCAGCTACTGTGAGGACATGTGTGTACCTACCAAGACTTACCGCATTTACAACAACAACAAGCCCTGGTTCAATGCCCAGCTCAGGCAACTTCGTCGAGCCAAAGAGGAGGCCTATTGCAGCGGTGACAGAGCACTATACAACCGTACTAGGAACTCTCTGACTAAAGGAATTAGGCTAGCAAAAAAGCGGTTCTCGGACAAGCTGACAAACGATCTCTCCACCAATGACCCCGTATCTGTATGGAAAGGAATGCAATCCATAACCAACTATAGGAAAACATCAAAGTCCACCGCCATGCACCAAGACCTTGCAGATGAACTGAACCACTTTTATTGCAGGTTCGCAAAAGAAGTCCCCTGCAACCCAAACAATCACCTCTACGATGCCCCGAACACCGACGGCCAACCCCAGGCACTGCAAGTCACCCAAGAAGAGGTGGAGGCATTGTTCAAAAGGACCAAAACCAGGAAAGCTCCGGGTCCTGACGGAGTGTCACCATCTGCCCTAAGAGCATGTGCGGGTCAGCTCGCCCCCATATTCACCAAGATCTTCAATAAATCGCTGAAGCTACAGAAAGTCCCTTCCTGCCTCAAAAGGTCTACTATAGTCCCGGTCCCCAAGAAACCCACTATCACGAACCTGAACGACTACAGGCCGATAGCACTGACGTCTGTGGTCATGAAAACGTTCGAGCGTCTGGTTTTGAATCACCTGAAAACTGTGACTGGCCCCCAACTGGACCCCCTGCAGTTCGCCTATCGCTCGAATCGGTGTGTCGAGGATGCAGTCAACCTGGGCCTGTACTACATTCTACAGCACCTAGACATTCCCGGTACCTACGCGAGGGTCCTGTTTGTCGATTTCAGCTCGGCCTTCAATACAATCGTCCCCAGCATCCTCCACCCCAAATTACTTCGCCTAGGGGTCCCAGAAGCTACCTGTTCCTGGATAATAGACTTCCTGACAGATAGGACACAGGTGGTGAAAGCGGGGGAATTCACCTCTCAAGCGCGGTCCATCAGTACAGGGGCCCCTCAGGGCTGTGTCCTCTCACCCCTGCTCTTCTCCCTGTACACAAATGACTGTACCTCAGAGGCGCAATCAGTAAGGATCATCAAATTTGCCGATGACACCACCGTCATCGGCCTCATCAAGGATGGGGACGAATCGGCCTATAGACGGGAAGTAGACCGGCTGGCCCAGTGGTGCATCCACAACAACCTTGACCTCAACCCCCTCAAAACTGTCGAGATGATAGTGGACTTCAGGAAGAAGTCATCTAGTGCACCTCCGCTAACGATTGCTGACAGTGTGGTATCGCTAGTGGACTCCTTCAAGTTTCTAGGGACCACAATCTCCAGGGACCTTAAATGGGGGTCCAACACTGGCGCCACTGTTGGGAAAGCGCAGCAGAGGTTGTTCTTCCTCAGGCAACTAAGGAAGTTCAACATCCCACAGAAGCTCCTGCTCCTCTTCTACTCCGCGATTGTGGAGTCGGTACTGTGCTCCTCGATACTCGTATGGTACAGCTCCGCCAGCGCGAGGGACATATGCAGGCTCCAAAAGGTGGTCAGAACCGCAGAGAAGATCATCGGGGCCGACCTTCCCTCAGTCCAGGACCTGTACTTGTCCAGAGCTAAAAAGCGGGCAATGAAGATAGTAAAAGACCAGCTACACCCCGGCCACAGCATGTTTAACTTGCTTCCTTCAGGCAGGCGTTACAGGGCTGTCCCCGCCAGATCCACCAGAAGCCTCAAAAGTTTCTTTCCCCAAGCTGTCCGCCTGCTGAACTCCTGAACATTGACTGACTAGACGTACATGTAACTCACTTGTGTCCCTACGGTATACCTATCTGTGTAACTTTACTTGCCCCCCCCCCCCCCCCCACACACACACACACACACCTGCTTACCTGTTACCTACTTGGCTGTTATATAGCAAACCGAAGACAAATTCCTAGTATACGTAAGTATACCTGGCCAATAAAGCTGATTCTGATTCTGATTCTAAAAGCTAAACTAAAATTAGATCACTTGCATAATTATAATGGGTGCACGGGGGCCACGCTGCACACACTGCACCCATTTCTTGAATACTTGCCTCTGTGGCCATTTTCATTAAGTTTTGTGCTTGCACAGTAGAGAAATCGCAGGAAAAATGCCGCCCGCACCATTTTCCCGGAGATCTGCACATGCAAATTATAGTCTAAGCCCTCTAGTGCTCTATAGCGCTGCCAGCAGAGAGGAAGGAGCCAGCACAGAGGAGGCTACACACAGGCCTCCTCCTCTCTTAACAGTGTATCAGACAGTGTATACGTTTATAATGGTGATCATAAAAGTGTTTGAGGTACATAAATTGGATCAGATGGCTGTTATATGAATATTGTTTATTTTAAGTGAAAAAAATGATAGAAAACAAGTGTTTATCAGCAAAATAAGTACTCCAATTAAATTGGGGGGTACATAAAAATGAGTATATATTTGTGTCATTTTAAGCCAATTAAAAAAAAAAAAATGACTTCCACCTGCATGCCTAAAAACACTCACCCCACTCATAAAGCATTCCAATATACAGTACCTGCTATTGTACCCCAATTTCCATAAGTTTGCACTTTTTTTTTTTTTACCACAAAAATGACAATAATTATTGGCCATTAAAAAATAATTAAAAACTGAAAGAGCTTAATTAGTCATTCATGGGGGTGACCCATGGGATCTGAACCAGATTCTGCCATTTTTACCTTAAAATAGGGGTTTTCCTCAGCTTCTCATCTGCTCAGGAGGTGGCGAAAAGAAATTTGTGGCAACCCTATGGCTAATTATCGCCAATAATTTTTTGCAAACAGTTGAACAGCAGCTTTTTTGCGGGTCGTGATAAAAAATGAGGTTTCGCAGCTAATTGACTTCTCCCCATGTCTATTGCCACTAATGAATATATTATAGAACCAGCAATAATATCTAAGATATCCCGCTTCCCCTTCCTTCCACTTATTAAGCTGTAAAGGATTTCATTTAATGAAAGGGCTAGCTCTATACTGATAGGATGTTGAACTTTTATGTGCCCCTCTAGACATTTTCCCACCCCTCCGTAAACCTAGGTGCATGTGTAGTTTGCGGAGGAGTCATCTGAAAGCTTGCACTCTATGGTGCAGAGTGAACTATCTAGGCACTTATTTACAGTGTGCTTTGTAAATTTACGTTCCTACCTTTCAGCCGTTTATCCATTCTGCTGTAAGACATGCATTTTAAAGACCACACCATTCAATGTCCTTTAAATAATCTTGTTTGTTTTGTAAAAAGGGCTCTGCACAAGGCTTCTTTCAGCTAGAAACATCCAGTTCCTTATTTAATGCAAACTTGTGCATGCAAATATTGTGTGCAATGACTTCAAATTTGAACTCGCCAGAATACATTGTCACGTGGGGCTGTAGTTAATATCACGGCGGTCAGAATACCGACGCCGGGATCCCGACCACCGAGAATGCCAACAGCTGCGCCAGGGCTATTCCCACTCGTAGGTGTCCACCACACCCATAGAGTGGGAATAAAACCTGTGCCAAGCGCAGCGAGCCACCGAGCCTGCAACAAGGGGCTTTCTAGCGCTCAGCCCGCTGCCGGTATCCTGACTTCGGTATTCTGACCGCCGGAATTCCATACCCAACCCGTCACGTGTATGTATTGTTTTTCAAATTCCAGTTAAGTGACTTGGTATTAAAGCATATTAAGGGGGGAATTCAATTAGGGCCAGTAGATTATAGCGGGCTAATTGATCCCTCAGAGCTATCCAATTCGTCCCAAAGCAGGCAGTCATTCAGGATTTTAATTCACCTGCCTCAGGGGTTAACGGATGCCGCGACCGCGTTGATGCATGCATCTCTGTACTTTTTCACAGATTCTGTGAGTTGACGCTCGTAAACCCATGTTAATGCCCATTAACACATTAAGTTAACAGGCATTAAATAGGTGATCGGGAGAAGTCAGGAGTCTGATTGAATATCCTTGGGCGTTAAAGCCTGAGGCTACCTCCCGTTTTCACCTGTGATAATTTACTGCAGGTAATTGAATGTGTAACATATTTTTTACTTGTTTATTGTTCATGCTATGAACTCCGTCATTTTCTCTGTGTGGCAGACAGTGGTATCTCTCTGGAGACTGGCGTGTTGGTGGCAGCTGTGATGCCCGGGAGTCCTGCTGCCAAGGAAGGGTCACTCATGGCTGGTGATAGAGTGGTGGCTGTAAGTGAACACTTGTTTTATAGGTTTTTACTTAATATGTCTATAGGGAAATCTGAGAAAAAAAACAAACACATTTCATACAAAGTGACACTAAATTAAACTTTGTTCTAGAAAACTATCATAGAGAGATATTTGATTGCTTAATAAATCAGAAACCTGTCCATTTGGTGACAGTATATGCTAAATTTTCTTTTAGAAAGGGTAATGATCCCTCATTTCTCCCTGCAGATTAATGGTATCGCCCTGGATAATAAATCCATTACAGAATGCGAGGCTCTGCTCAGGAACTGCCGGGAATCACTCAGCCTCTCTCTGGTAAAGGTAATTTAAAGCCCTGGTTGTGGCTTTCAGCCCACTGCTGTAGGGCATGTATATCAAGGGTATTAGGGGGTTGACCATAACAAATGTCTACAACAACAGATCATCTGAAATTGGAGATTATTTGTATCGTAACAGTGCATCTTTTTTTTTTTTTTTTTTTTTACGAAATGCTTTTTAGATCCTAGGATAATAGGGAGAAGTGGAGACTTATACAGTAGTTGATTCTTTAAAAAATGCAGTTATTTTTAGGATAACAAAAATAAAAAAATGACAGTTCTGATTTTTGCTGTGTTTCCAGCGTAAGATATACAGGGCATTAATGGTGGCTTTCCTTCACCTCACATTATAGATCACTTAGTTCATTGGAGTGTAGACAACATTAGATCTAGGTTTTGGTGACTTGTATTTGTATTACAGTGGGTACTAACAAGATGTTAGCCAGCAATTTTGTAAACCTCACATTATTGCTTAGGTAATGCTTTTCCAAGAATTCATATGTGCTTTTATTTTCTATGTATTTACCTGACACAGTCCTACCGGCATAGATCTGGATCGGTTTATCCTGTACCTCTACTTGCAGTGTACTGGATGTTTTAATTTGGCTAGGAGTTAAGGCCATGTGCATTATAAATCAAGGTTTTTGGGAAAGACGTTTTGTTTTCTCTTCCATTACTGACTTATACAACAGCTACAGTAGTCTAGTGCAGGCATCCCCAACCTCGGTTCTTAAAGCACACTAATGGGGGGTACACACGGAGAGATCCGTGCTTAAAATCTAAGCAATCTTGCTAGATTGCTTAGATTTTAAGCACGGATCTGCCGTGTGTATGCCCTCCAGCGATAGCGATGCGCGGCCCCGCGCATCGCTATCGCCGATGCTAGATTGAGCTGCATGCAGGCTCAATCTAGCGGGTCGCTCACTTCACCGTTGTGTGATTTGAGCAGCCCCACGTCGGCTTTCCCCCTCGCTCAGCACATCGCGCTGTGCTGAGCGGGGTGAGAGATGTGTGCTGAGCGGTCTGTGTTAAGATTGCTCAGCACACATCTCTCCCGTGAGTACCCCCCTTAACACTTCAGTTTTAGTGATATCCATGCTCAAGCACAGGTGACTTAATTAGTACCTCACTTTGATTTAACCATCTGTGCTGAAGCCTGGATATCACTAAAACCTGCACTGTTAGTGTGCCTTGAGGACTGAGGTTGGGAATGCCTGCTCTAGTGGCAAGAACAGAAGACAACGTTTTATAATATGGTCTGTAAAGCCATTAGGACGAGGCTTAGTCCATTTTAAGGACTTGTGTGGTTGCTGGGTTTTAATAAAGGAAAATTAAAAAAAAAATACAACATAGTGCTGTGGTTTGCTTGGGTCTGACAGGCTCCCTAAACTGCCGGGCCCCATAGCTAGCGCACTCCTTACACCATCTGTAGTTACAGTTAATGCAGATCTGTGATTATCGCGGGATAAGTCCATGTATAAGTATCCTAGTTAATCGTTCCCAAGTTGGTTATATGTGTAGGAAAGTTCCATTAGGGAATGTCTAATTCCTCAGGGGCTAGTGTTCCGAACCCCCTTAGAACATCCTTGTATCCACTCTGGCACTTGTACCTTATGTAGTCGCTTCCTACTGAATGCCATTGCTGTCCCCAATCTAGCTATCAATAGGGCTTCCTGTCCTGGTCCTTAGTCTCCTGGGGGCAGATGTATTAAGCCTGGAGAAGTGATAAAGTGGAAGGTGATAACGCATCAGTCAATCAGCTCCTAACTGTCATTTTTCAATCCCAGCCTGTAACTTTACAGTTAGGAGCTGATTGGCTGGTGCATTATCACCTTCGACTTTATCACTTCTCCAGGTTTAATACATCTACCCTCACCTGGTGTTCGAATTCCGGTGTGTGCTAGTCCACACACACCGGCCTGGTTGCCACAGTCTCTTCTGGGTGCCTTGAGACTTCCAAGTATGGCAATCCTGCGAGATCATGCAGTTTTGTGCCTCCAGCGTTAGTGTATCCAAATGCTGTACTCTTCCAGTAGAAGAGGAGGCTGTATGTGGGAATTGCGGGAATGGTGTGCTGCAATAATGTGCAATATCCTTGAATGTGTTTTGGCCATTACTGCCCTTTTACAAGGATTGTATAGTTACGCCAGTGAGCCCTGTCGGTGGGCCCTCTTGACACCCGCTGGGCCCTAGGCGACTGCTTTGGTCGCATAGCGGTAAATCCACTACTGCAGGTGACTGCAGTCATTCATTGAGAGGAAAGTTCAGTAACAGACCGTTTTGTCCCTCCTGGAAATGGTCATGTTGGGAGGTATGTTAAACTATTCATTGCATTCTAACTTAACACTGGAAGATAAAAAAAATTTTTATCCCCAAAGGTTTTTGTCCAAGAGATAACGATTATTTTAGCCAAGTATTAACTAGGGGAAATTGTTTCACATTCCCCCCCCCCCCCCAATTATTTTCTCAAGGGCAGCTGTTAAAAATGGGTGGTCTTCAGTATGCCGAATGTCGGAATCCCGGCGCACAGTATACCGGCGCCGGGATCCCGACAGCTATTCTCCCTCGTGGGGGTCCACGACCCCCCTGGGGGGAGAATAAATAGCATGGTGCGCGTAGCGTGCCACCGTGCCCGCAAGGGGATCCTTTGCGCTCGCCACACTGTCGGTATGCCGGCGGTCGGCCGCCGGCATACCATACTACACCCGTTAAAATCAATGTTGTGGCCCTACCATTGCTAAGTATGTGATTGGTTGGTACTTTATCACTGTGCAATTTATCATTCTCCAAGGCTTCATAAATCTGGGCCCACTGTATGCCTTTAATGTACATTCTTCTAGTTGTAATTAGTAGACTGCTTAGTATTTGTGTCTACAAAAAGATTACTACAAATAAAAGTTTTAATGGGTAGTATATATAGTATTATCATTTATTATTTATTTTCCATTTTGCTTTCTAAAATAAAATAATTGATCATAGATAACTTATGTAGTATAAAGCTAAAATTGTATGTAAGAGTAAAACTATGCATAGCATATATGGCTTAGTCCACAGTATAAAAAATAATAATAATAATTTTTATTTATTTTCAAGGTTTTACCACAAAATACATCTTGGAGCGGACAAAGCTTATTTGAAAACATTAAGGAATCATGTCGCGTTCTCCCTCCAAATATTCAGGCTCAGAATAAGAGGAACTTAAAGAATAACAGCTCGACTCAGACTGACATCTTCCGTCCTGACATCCTTGATCACAAAAAAGATATGGGAGATGGTAGTGGATCGGAGAGAGCCCTTCAGCTGAGCTGCCATAGCCATTCTGAGCATAGCTTGGGATCCATAGGTGGAGAGGTATTCATGGGGCGTGGTTATGACTTGCTAGAGGAGGACAGACAGCCACTTGGTTACACAGATGCCATTGCAGATGCACTAGTTGAGTCATCCACCGGCAAGCGGAGCAGTGGCACATGGCCCAAAGTTATGGTCAGCCCTGGGCACTCACAGAGTGAATTCACGGTCTTCAAGAGGCCCAGGCAGAGGAAATCCATCTTTGATCCTGACACTTTCAAAAGGCCTCAAACACCACCAAAACTAAACTTTATTCCACCAGGGCCAGTCATGGCTCATTCACCTCAGTCTTCCAAGGTGGACAGACCACCAACCCCGCCAACTCCTCCAAAACGCAGTGATTCCATAAAGTTTAAACACAGGCATCAGTCTAGTTCTGCTTCGGATTCGACTGTAACCGCTGGCTCACCACCTACTAGCCCTTCACCTGCTTCTCTTACCTCCAGCTCCCAGGAAGCCTCCCACAAGATCCACCATAATAGGGGGATTGGAAAATGCTGCCGAGAGGAAGGGTCTGATTGTACTTTGCCAGGATGTAGAGGGGGTGGGGAGGTGGAAAGCTGCTTGCAAAGGGCAGAAGAGCCTGAAGTGAAGAGGCCAAGACCGCTGTCTGCACCAGCATCTAAGCACCGCATAACACCTGTAGCTATTCCCCATCACACACTGCAAGTGAGTTCTTGTACTGTAGTCTTTTTTTATTTTAGCAGGACCATTTTTATGTTTTATACAAATCCTAGGATAATAATACATTGTCTGTACAGTAGTATGAATGTTGTACATAATACATAAGAAAAGAACAGTTCAGGAGTAATGTATTTTAACAGAAAGTCATCTAGTCAGGGGGCATTTGGGACTTCTGTATTAGGGGAGTTAATGGAAGTTATTTAAAAAACTCACCTGAAACGTTATATATGTGCCACACTGATCTGGGGACTCATCTTTTTCTTTTAGAACAATCACTCCAGATATTTTGGGTTTATTGAATGTTATTCTTTTTTTGCTGTATCCCAACGTTTTATAGGTATCACAACTGTATGTGAAGTAGTGTCATAAATTATGATGAATACACAGTATAATTGAGGTTCATCAGAACATGGGAATTGTGGAAACAACTGCTACAAAACAATATCTGTAATCATATCGGTTATATGAGAGTGAGGCTCCCTAGGACAGCTATTATTTCTCTAGTATCCATAAGGGATATTGGGGAATCTAGTACGATGGGGTATAGTCGGGGTCCAAAGGAGCCAGTGCACTTTAAATTTCTTCAACTGGGTGTGCTGGCTCCTCCCCTCTATGCCCCCTCCCATAGGCAGTTTAGAAAAAAGTGCCCTCAGGAGAGGATGCACATCTCTGCAGCTCCAGAGAGTTTTCTTCATTTTCTTTTAAACTTTTATTATTTTCGGTATGCTGACTGGGCAACAGCATACCTGCACCGTGGGAGTTGGGGGGGGGGGGGGGGGGTCACCGGCCTTGCGAGGTGCACAGCCGTTTCCCCGCTGCAGGACCACCGTCCTGAGGGGTTGTTGTTCAGCGGGGCACTGCGCCTTGGCTGTCACACCCGTCGCACGCCACACACCCCTAACGCTGCCTGAAGGTGACATCGGTGGTTAGCACAAACCAGAGACCCCGCTATGGGGTTCCCCCAGTTCAAAGTGCGGCTGACCACGGGCGCGGCGTACGAGACCCTTCCTGGGGGGGTCCCACTAAGATCCCCCGTGTAGAACTGGCACAACAGGGCTTAACTAGATCTTGTGTGATGTTTTAAGCTTAAACTGAGACTTTTGCCAGTTTAATATGTATTGTAGCTCCGGCGCTATTGGAGGGGGTGGAGCTAGCTCAGAGCAGGTACTGAGGCATTTTGGCACCTTCCTCTGCTTACTGCAGCCATATTCAGCACTTACAGCGCTTTCTGACTCCTCAGCCACGCTGGATATCTGGTACAGGGTGTAGCAAAGGGGGAGAGCTGCTTGTGTACACTATCTGGCTCCTATTTAGGACTGAATTTGTTAGTGTTTACTGTGTTTTAAGAAGCTGACAGTCTCACTGGGGCTGTGCAGCTCAGGTTATGCTGGTGTCCTCTCTCTGTGTCTCCTCTCACATACAGTAGGGCAGGCTTGCATTATAACTGTCTGTGTGTATGTTATTGTGCTTTCTGTAAAATACTGTATGGGTAAACACAAGCTGTGTAGTGTATGTCACACTAGATTCTCTCCATTATCTACTGACTCTGTTTCCTGTGAACAATGCAGTCAATCTTCACAAATCAGTGAAGGGGCGGGGGGTGAGGGTCCAGAACCCCACTGGTTAGGGTCTCTTAAGACTATGTCTGATATGTCATCCCAGCTCACTGCTAATGTGCAGAAAACTCAGCTACTACAACAAGCTGTTGCAGATTTTTCCTGCTAGGGCTAATACGCAGTCCCTCCTCTCTCATGCAGGTACTCAGAAGCGTGGTTTACCTGCTATACTATCTGATACAGATGATGATGTACAGGAGGATAGGGATGATCTGGATCCCGTCAGTCGGGATCCCGATGCTGCTTAGGGTATTGAACCCCTCATTTTGGCTGTAAGGGATGTGTTACAGCTCCCTCTCATTTTTCTTTGTACAAAACAAGCCTAATGTCACTTTCCCTGATTCTACAGAGTTAGATGACTTATTCAAACAGGCCTGGAAAAATCCAGACAAGAAAACTCCCAAGTGTCCAAAAAGTTTTTGCGCACTTTCCCATTTACTCCTGAAGGTAGAAAATTTTGGGAGGAACCCCCTGGGGTGGATGTCTTGGTCTCTTGCCTGTCTAAAAAGGCGGTGCTGGCTGCCCCGGGCTCCTTTACCATGAAAGATCCTGGGGATAGGAAAATAGAGACTACCCTAAAGTCTATATACACAGCAGCCGGTATATCACAGCGACCGGTCATTGCGGGTTGCTGGATGACCCATGCCTTTCATTCCTGGGTCACTCAAATTCAGGGGGGCCTCTCAGAAGATATGCCCTTGGTTACTATGGTAACCCTCCTGAAGCACATTCAGGACACTACCCGTGCCCTGTGTGATTCCCTCAAGGAGATGGGGAACATTAATGCTCGGACATCTGCCATGGTAGTGTCAGCACGCAGGGTCTTGTGGTTGCGTCCGTGGATTGCGGACGCGGAATCCAAACGTAGTGTGGAATCTCTCCCCTTTTCTGGGGAATGGCTCTTTGGGGTTCAATTAGATCGCTGGATTTCCAAAGTTATGGCTGGGAAATCCACATGTCTCCCCTCTGGAGCCCCGCTGGTGAGTTGTTCCTACCCGGGGCCGTCTGTCCAGTCCTTTCGGTCTCACAGATTTCGATCGAAGGTCAGAGGTGCCTCCAATGCGGCTAGAGGCATCAGAGGTAAATCCAGAAAACCTGCAAGCACCAGTTCTCAGGAACAATCCACCGGTTCTGCTTCCACTAAGGCCTCAGCTTGACGGTGCCCACCCACCCCGAGGGCACTTCAGCCGCATCTGGGAGACTTCCTGGTAGGATACCTGGGTCAGAGAGCTCGTTTCTCAGGGCTACAAGCTGTAGTTCGACAGTACTCCCACTCAATGATTTTTCAAATAAAACTTACCAGCTTTGGAGGATATGCAAGTTACGTTGCAACAGGCTATCTGAAAGTTGGTCCAGTCCCACGTCATTGCTCCAGTACCACTACGCAACGTGGCAAGGTGTTTTACTCAAACCTGATTGTGGTGCTGAAGATGGACGGTTTGGTCAAACCCATTCTGAATCTGAAATCCTTGAATCCTTATTTGAGGGTATTCAAGTTCAAAATGCAATACCTGCGAGCAGTGATTGTGGGCCTAGAAAAACCGGAATTTATGGTCTCCTTGGACATTAAAGACGCCTATCTCCATATTCTGATTTGGCCTCCTCATCAGGCGTACCTGATGCGGTTTGACAGAAGAAAAGGGGGGTGTTGTAGGTGCACTGTCTCTAGCATTACTGATATCATACAGCTTAGCATATAATAAATAGTGGAGTTTAGTTATGTATTGATCAATGCGTGAAGCTGCAGCCCCGCGGCAAGGGACTCCACTCTGCTGCAGTACCTAACACTATAGGGGTTCAAACCTAGGGCACTGGACCCCCCAAAAAACCACAGCCAAGCAACCCCAGGGCATCGCAGGGAATAATTATGTGTAGTGAGAAGGATTAAGGGATAGGTGAGAAAAAAAGGGGGTGTTATGGGGTGAATTAATACAAGTGAAAAAAATGTGTAACATGTATAATAAACAAACAGTGAAAGTGCCAAATTAAATGTAATGCTGCGATGCCCTGTTGTCGCCCAGCCACGGCAGTCCAGGAGCCCCGTACCCCAGGAGCCACCCCATTTCTGACCTATTGTTCAGAATAATTGGACTTACCTAGAATTGTGCCATATTCACAAGTGCAGTCATGCTAGGTACCCTAGTTAAAATAAATGAGGGTCAGGTGCGGGTGGGTGCAAGTCTAAGAATGAAGGTGTCTCACTCCTTCAGGTGTGTCTATACAAAACACTTTTAGTTTGCTAGGGAGGGGCCTTAGACTGCACACCTATAGCTGCCAGTAATGTGAGGTGCTACCTACTGAGACTTGTAGTTCTACAGAAGAAAAGGGGGGTGTTGTAGGTGCACTGTCTCTAGCATTACTGATATCATACAGCTTAGCATGTAATAAATAGTGGAGTTTAGTTATGTATTGATCAATGCATGAAGCTGCAGCCCCGCGGCAAGGGACTCCACTCTGCTGCAGTACCTAACACTGTAGGGGTTCAAACCTAGGGCACGGGACCCCCCAAAAAACCACAGCCAAGCAACCCCAGGGCATCGCAGCGAATAATTATGTGTAGTGAGAAGGATTAAGGGATAGGTGAGAAAAAAAGGGGGTGTTATGGGGTGAATTAATACAAGTGAAAAAAATGTGTAACATGTATAATAAACAAACAGTGAAAGTGCCAAATTAAATGTAATGCTGCGATGCCCTGTTGTCGCCCAGCCACGGCAGTCCAGGAGGCCCCGTACCCCAGGAGCCACCCCATTTCTGACCTATTGTTCAGAATAATTGGATTTACCTAAAATTGTGCCATATTCACAGGTGCAGTCATGCTAGGTACCCTAGTTAAAATAAATGATGGTCAGGTGCGGGTGGGTGCAAGTCTAAAGGGCCCTACACACTCGGCGATGCGCCGCCGAGGTGACCGACGGCCGATACGGCCGACGAGCAACCCGGCGGCGGGGGGGCAGTGACGGGGGAGTGAAGTTTCTTCACTCCCCCCGTCACCCGGCTGCATTGAAGTGCAGGCAAATATGGACGAGATCGTCCATATTGGCCTGCATGCACAGCCGACGGGAGATCAGCGATGAACGAGCGCGGGGCCGCGCATCGTTCATCGCTGGAGTCTCCACACTGAAAGATATGAACGAGTTCTCGTTCATTTATGAACGAGATCGTTCATATCTTTCAGAATATCGGCATGTGTGTAGGGCCTATAAGAATGAAGGTGTCTCACTCCTTCAGGTGTGTCTATACAAAACACTTTTAGTTTGCTAGGGAGGGGCCTTAGACTGCACACCTATAGCTGCCACAGGCTATCTGAAAGTTGGTCCAGTCCCACGTCATTGTTCCAGTACCACTACGCAACGCGGCAAGGTGTTTTACTCAAACCTGATTGTGGTGCTGAAGATGGACGGTTTGGTCAAACCCATTCTGAATCTGAAATCCTTGAATCCTTATTTGAGGGTATTCAAGTTCAAAATGCAATACCTGCGAGCAGTGATTGTGGGCCTAGAAAAACAGGAATTTATGGTCTCCTTGGATATTAAAGACGCCTATCTCCATATTCTGATTTGGCCTCTTCATCAGGCGTACCTGCGGTTTGCCCTGCTGGACGATCACTTCCAGTTCCAGGCACTGCCCTTCGGTCTGTCCACAGCCCCGAGAGTATTCACGAAGGTGATGGTGGAGATGATGCTTCAACTCTGGGTCCAGGCGGTCAATGTGGTCCATTATCTGGAGGATCTTCTGATCAAGGCAAGATCCAGGGAGCTTTTGTTGCTCCATATCGACCGCACCATCCGTCTTCTGTCCGACCATGGGTGGATCCTCAACTTACAGAAGTACCCCTGGAGCCATCTCAGAGGCTCCTGTTCCTGGGGATGTTGCGGGTTACTGTGGCCCAGAAGGTATTTCTGCCAGAGGACAAGGCGAAAACACTTCAGGAGATGGTCAGCATGGTGCTCTGACCTACTCGAGTGTCCGTACAGCTCTGCATAAGATTGTTAGGAAAGATGGTCGCCTCATACGGGGCGATCCAGTATGGGAGGTTCCATGCCAGAACCTGGCATGGTTGCACCTCCAGATGCACTGGGTGATTCAGCTGTCACCTGAGGCCAGGAATCTCCTCCTGTGGTGGCTACAGTCCTCCAATCTCCTGGAGGGCAGGAGTTTCGGGATCCAGGATTGGACCCTCCTCACGACGGATGCGAGTCTGAGAGGATGGGGCACTATCACCCAAGGGGCGCAGTTCCAGGGCAGGCGGTCAGCCAACGAAAGCCTCCTTCGAATCAACATTCTGGAACTTCGGGCGATCTACAATGCTCTACTTCAAGCCTCTCCTCTGCTCAAGGATCACGCGATCCAGGTACAGTCGGACAACGCCACGGCAGTGGCACATTTCAATCGACAAGGAGGGACAAAAAGCAGAGCCTGCATGCTTGAGGTGTCAAAGATACTCCTCTGGGCAGAAAGGAATGCAAGAGCTTTGTCAGCAATCTTCATTCCGGGTGTGGACAACTGGGAGGCAGACTTCCTGAGTCGTCACGATCTCCACCCGGGAGAGTGGGTGCTCCACCATCTGGTGTTCCAGCAGATCATCGACCGGTGGGGTTGCCCTTGCCCACAAATAGACATGATGGCTTTTCGTCTCAACAAGAAACTTCCCTGGTATTTTTCGTGACATGGGACCCTCAGGCGAGGGCAGTGGATGCACTGGTGTCGCCTTGGCTGTACCGGCTGGTCTACCTGTTTCCTCCAATTCCATTGCTCCCAAGGGTGGTAAAGTGAATCTGGAATCAAGGAGTCCAGGCAAATCTAATTGCCCCGGATTGGCCTCTGAGGGCGTGGTACGCGGATCTTCTGGACATGTCCGTCAAAGACCCTTGGCCTCTACCACTCAGAAGATATCTTCTTCAACAAGTACCGTTCGTCTACCCGGACTTACGTCGGCTTCGTTTGACAGCATGGCGGTTGAGCGGAACATCCTAGCTCGCAAGGGCCTTTCCAAGAAGGTTATTGCAACCATGGTTCAGGCCAGGAAACCTGTGACGTCAAAACACTATCATCATATCTGGAGGAGATGTGTCTCCTGGTGCGAGGAACGCATGTATCCGCCTGCAGAGTTCCACTTGGGATGTTTCCTGCAGGCTGGTGTGGATAAGGGCATACGTCTGGGTTCCGTTAAGGTCCAGATTTCAGTTCTCTCCATTTTCTTCCAGAAGAAATTGGCAGTGTTGCCAGAAGTTCAGACCTTCCTGCAAGGAGTGCTCCACATACAACCTCCCTTTGTGCCGCCTACGGCACCCTGGGATTCGGATGTTGTGTTGAAATTTCTACAGTCCTTCTGGTTTGAGCCTCTGATGACGGTAGAAGACCAGTACCTCACGTGGAAGACGGTGATGTTACTGGCCCTGGCTTCTGCTTGACGTGTCTCGGAATTGGGGGCCTTATCGTGTAAAAGTCCGTACTTGGTCTTTTAAGAGGACAGAGCGGAGCTCCGGACCAGATAGCAGTTCCTGCCGAAGGTTATCTCCACATTTCACCTGAATCAACCTATTGTGATTCCATCCAGTTCTGACGCTTCAGCTCCTCCGGATGCATTGGATGCTGTGCGTGCCTTGAAAATCTATGCCAAGCACACAGCTCGGGTTCGGAAAACGGATTCCTTGTTTGTGCTCTATGATGCGCAGAAGTAGGGTTGGCCTGCTTCAAAGCAGTCCATTGCTCGTTGGATTAGGCTTGCTATCCAACAGGCCTATGTGTCGGCAGCCTTCCTGTTCCTAAGTCTCTGAAGGCCCACTCTGCTAGATCAATGGGCTCTTCCTGGGCAGCTGCCCGTGGAGTATCGGCCTTGCAACTATGCGTAGCTGCTACCTGGTCGGGGAAGAACACCTTTGTGAAGTTCTACAAGTTTGATACCCTGGCCAAGGAGGATACCCAGTTTGGGTAGGCGGTGCTGCAGCAGTCTCTGCACGTTCCCGCTTGTTCTGGAAGCTTTGGGACGTCCCCATCGTATTAGATTCCCCAATATCCCTTATGGATACTAGAGAAAATAGGATTTTAATACCTACTGGTAAATCCTTTTTTCGTAGTCCATAAGGGATATTGGGCGCCCGCCTCAGTGCGTTGACTTTTCCGCAGGTTCTTTTTCTGTGGTTACCTGTTCAGCTGTTGCTGTTGTTGTTACCAGCTGTTGCTGGTTGTTGTATGTTAGTGGTTTGCTGGTGTGTAAATCTCACCATCTTTTCTGTTATCATGTTCCTTCTCTCATATATGTCCTTTCTCCTTCGGGCACGTTTTTACCTATAACTGCCTGTGGGAGGGGGCATAGAGGGGAGGAGCCAGCACACCCAGTTGAATAAATGTAAAGTGCACTGGCTCCTTTGGACCCCGTCTATACCCCATCGTACTAGATTCCCCAATATCCCTTATGGACTACGAGAAAAGGATTTACCAGTAGGTAATAAAATCCTATTTTTGGTTCGCATGAGCTTGAATATACACCATTTCAAGCAATTGAGACATTTGGAGGTATTTGTATAGAAGTCTTAGGGCTGAATTCAACCACGCATTTACTGCAGATAGCGGTAAATTCACGTAAAGAGTCTATTTAGTTTTCCACTAAAACAGATTCACTGATATTTTACGAATTTCAATTCTGAAACTCTGAGCAGGTGATAAACTTGGGTAAAATCCCTATTTTAAGTTAAAATTGTTGGGATTTGGTTCTGAACCCCTGGGACACCCCTCTGAATGACTAATTGGTCACTTAGAAGTTTTTTTACTATTTTTTTTTTGGCCATTAATTACATGTTATTTTGGGGGTGAGAAAAGTGAAAAATGATAGAAATTGGGGTACAAGGTATGGGATAGGTATATTGGGGTGCTTTATGGGTTGGACAAGTGTTTTTAGATTTGCAGGTGGGAGTAATCGGTCTGTTTGCACTTTTTTGTAAATTTGAAGTTGAATAGGCGAATCACGGGAGTGCGCATACCTGCGAAAATCTTGTTTTCGTGGCAAAAAAGGTGCGAAAATGGAAATAGCTGTAAATTACCGCGATTTTTGCGGGTAATTGAATTTGGATCATACTGGGGAACTTTCATTGGGATATGGTTATGTACCGCCGGTCACTATACCGACGCCGGAATCCCGCCTGGTGGAAAGCCCGATAGTCGACATGCTGACTGACATGGACTATTCCCACTCATGAGTGTCCATGACACCCATAGAGTGGGAATCTAAACACCAGGATCCCAGCGTCAGTATGGTGACCGGTGTTATGCCAACCTCCGGTCACCCATACCCACCCAACCCCTTTCATTTGATTTTTTGTGGAGGTGATTATTATACCTAGCACCCACTAACCACTCCTTTACCAGCTCTGCTAATAATGTTTCCCTATCAGCAATTAGGTTGTCATTTATAATCAAGAGCTCTCTCCTACTAATATGTAAGCTGTCTGATGCACATTATAGGACCTATGCTATATAAGAATTTGACACCGTGGCAACCAGTACCCAATTAATAGACTACAGTGGGGCCACCTTGACAGTGTTTGATGATTCATGGAGGACAATTCCAAGTAGATACCCAATAGAATGAGTACAGTGTTATTTATAGGAACTTAAACAGAGGACTAATAAATTCACACAGGTTTTGCTTGTAACAGTACTTCAATACACACTTTCTTTTTGTACATTTTTCTCTCTAATTTTTAAATTTCACTGACAGGACGTGATATGTCATTTTTTAACATTATGAAATAAAAGGTATTTTGTAAACTTAAAAGTGCGCCTATCATAGACACTCTCTGCTCTTTTGTGTTGTGTATTAACTAAATCCGTGTTTAAGGTAGCACCCCCTTCTGATGCACACATTGTGAAAATTTCTGAATGCAGGGGTACACACATGAGAAATAAAACTTATTGAAGTACACTCTATCCATAAGACTATTCTGCAACTTAAAAAAATACCTGTGTAGTAGGACTCTCATATTTCTAACATGTACTAGATGAAACGGACATTTATGGCTGTAATAGAGATACATTTAGTTTTATTATATGGTAAGAACTAAGTGTAATAAAGAGTGTACATTAGGCAGAGTTCTGAACTGACCTATAAGTCATAGAACATGGTACAGTATTGTGAAGACAAATTGGTGAGCAGATGTTTCTCCAAATCTTGTAGTGACTCCACTTTTCTCACTGTCTCTCTTCTCAGGCCCAGAAATTTCCCCCCAGCTCAGAGGATCGGCTATCTCCTGAACTTAATTATGAATGGGTCCGATTCTCTCCCACGCGTTCCCCCCGCCATAGCGATATTTTTGCAGCTTCATTGTATGGATCTGGGATGTCGGGTAAGTTCTTCAGCTTAACTGTCAATTCAATAGCTTTTATTCTGAGAATTTGGTTTTAATACTGATGCGTAACTGATGTCCACTACCTAAAATCTACATCATATGATTTTGTTTCAGGTACTGTACCCCGAAGTCTGGCCCCATGTCCTGCTGTGACAGCAGTTTTGAGAAACCCAATCTACACCGCTTGGAGTCATCGGGTCCCTTCTACTAACTGCCCCTCCTCTACAGGCCAGGTCTGCTCACAGCACCTGCATCAGAGGTACTACATTAAAACGACTCCGTATTCTATAGCATTCTTCCACCAGGCAGAGTAGTGGCTTTAAATCTTACTACTCTGATGTACAGCAAAGGGAAGCCCCTGAAAAAGTGGAATGTGATGGATAATGTGCTGTCAGATTGAGTGATCTTACTACTTCAATCAACGTGTTCTTAAATCAAGTGTGTGACCGAGGAATTGAAGTAAAGAAAAATAGTGCACACTAGGGGGTCATGCCACATTGGTACCTCTGCTACTTTTTGTTAGAAGCACCATAGGGAGGTGAAATAAGGTTCTGGACAACACACGTGTCTGTACAGAAAGATGGTGGGTGTAGTGTTGGGTTACTCAGGTAGGTAGGATTTTTTCAGTTTACCTATTATAATTTTCAGGAAGTATCCAGAAATATAAAGCAAATAACACAAATAGTGTCAACTGTGTTTTTACCATGACAAGTATGGTGCTATTACACTCGGCAAGATTGCTGCTGACATTTACTTCACCAATGTCTGCTGGTGCTTCAGAACACTGTAAAAGGTAACAACCGTGCATAGAAAAAATAGTGGCAGGGATAGTACCAAAAGATAAATAGGTTTAAAAAAAAAAAAGCAAATGGTTTCTTCTCTACTCAACAACGTATTTCACATACAAACTTCCATTCATAACCATATTCTTATGTCTCACAGTGCGCAACACCATGG
Organism: Pseudophryne corroboree; assembly: GCF_028390025.1. Taxonomy (NCBI): domain Eukaryota; kingdom Metazoa; phylum Chordata; class Amphibia; order Anura; family Myobatrachidae; genus Pseudophryne; species Pseudophryne corroboree. The sequence continues at coordinate 186,219,242 of NC_086446.1, read as the reverse complement.
CCGCTTAAGCTTAGACCTGAGTCACAAACACCCAGGTGAATACTGCGATACTTCCCGACCTAGAGTTCCCCACGGCTCCAACTCCCTCCCTTCTAGTGCCCGCCTCGGTAAGTGAGCATGTGTCTTGTCACCAGTTTATGATTCTCTTACGAATGCCCTGGTTATTTTTGAAGTGAAGGGAATCTGTGTAAAGATATTTGCTTTTGGAGACCTTGCTTTGCATTCAACTCAAAATAAACAGAAAATCGCGTTATCTGCAAGAAAGTTATTCCCCTATCATTGATTTTTTATTTTTTATTTATGTTGTAGTTCACTTCTTAATTTATTCCAGTAGGGGGTGCCACCAGTACAGGATAACCTTGTTACAATTTCAAGTAACAGTGATGCGTAACTGATACAAATGAATACTTGTTACTAGCCCAGAAGGATCAACAACATTCACACAGTGTGCACTGTAGAACTATAGACATCAGGAGCAGAAATATACATATGTTTATAACCATGTTTCTGGTCTTTAAAGTTTGTTCATAAAAAAGAAAAACATTATATGCCTTAAAAAAACCTGATGCTAATAATAATATCAGGTACTAAAGTGTTGACCCTGCTATTCGAGCTGCTATATATTGTATGGAAGAGCCAAGGCTCCTTCACTGCAATCATCGCTTAATGTACCGATCCCATTAGAACCTCATCAGGTTATCTAAAATTTAATAGGACTAATTCGATGTTGAGGTGTCTTATTGGAGCAGTATAACCACAATTTATAGACACTAGAACACAATATTATTTGAGAACAGTAATTTGACAAACTATGAACTGAAATTTATTAAAAACATTAGTGTGTATCTAAATAAGAAAATTTAGGATTTGTACCATGGCCCTCATTCCGAGTTGTTCGCTCGCAAGGCGATTTTAGCAGAGTTACACACGCTAAGCCGCCGCCTACTGGGAGTGAATCTTAGCTTCTTAAAATTGCGAACGATGTATTCGCAATATTGCGATTACAAACTACTTAGCAGTTTCTGAGTAGCTTCAACCTTACTCGGCATCTGCGATCAGTTCAGTGCTTGTCGTTCCTGGTTTGACGTCACAAACACACCCAGCGTTCGCCCAGACACTCCTCCGTTTCTCCAGCCACTCCCGCGTTTTTTCCGGAAACGGTAGCATTTTTATCCACACGCCCATAAAACGACGTGTTTCCGCCCAGTAACACCCATTTCCTGTCAATCACACTACGATCGCCGGAGCGAAGAAAAAGCCGTGAGTAAAAATACTATCTTCATAGCAAAATTACTTGGCGCAGTCGCAGTGCGAACATTGCGCATGCGTACTAAGCAGAAAAACGCTGCGATGCGAAGAAAAATACAGAGCGAACGACTCGGAATGAGGGCCCATGTTTATAATACTGGGTACAAAAGTGTATGCCCTGCCACTCGAGCTGACATATATTGTATGGAATTCTGCAGCTTCCTGACTGCAATTATTTCTTAAATGAATTGATCACATCATAATTTCATCAGAATGTCAAAAATCTAATAGGATTCATTTAATGTTGAAATGTCTTATTGGAGCAATATAGCCACAAATTACAGACACTATAATACAACATTACCTGAGAACAGTAATCTGACAGTTTATGAATTGAAAAAATAAGAATTTACTTACCGATAATTCTATTTCTCGTAGTCCGTAGTGGATGCTGGGAACTCCGTAAGGACCATGGGGAATAGCGGCTCCGCAGGAGACTGGGCACAAAAGTAAAAGCTTTAGGACTACCTGGTGTGCACTGGCTCCTCCCCCCATGACCCTCCTCCAAGCCTCAGTTAGGATACTGTGCCCGGACGAGCGTACACAATAAGGAAGGATTTTGAATCCCGGGTAAGACTCATACCAGCCACACCAATCACACCGTACAACCTGTGATCTGAACCCAGTTAACAGCATGATAACAGAGGAGCCTCTGAAAAGATGGCTCACAACAATAATAACCCGATTTTTGTAACAATAACTATGTACAAGTATTGCAGACTATCCGCACTTGGGATGGGCGCCCAGCATCCACTACGGACTACGAGAAATAGAATTATCGGTAAGTAAATTCTTATTTTCTCTGACGTCCTAGTGGATGCTGGGAACTCCGTAAGGACCATGGGGAATATACCAAAGCTCCCAAACGGGCGGGAGAGTGCGGATGACTCTGCAGCACCGAATGAGAGAACTCCAGGTCCTCCTCAGCCAGGATATCAAATTTGTAGAATTTAGCAAACGTGTTTGCCCCTGACCAAGTAGCTGCTCGGCAAAGTTGTAAAGCCGAGACCCCTCGGGCAGCCGCCCAAGATGAGCCCCCTTCCTTGTGGAATGGGCTTTTACAGATTTTGGCTGTGGCAGGCCTGCCACAGAATGTGCAAGCTGAATTGTACTACAAATCCAACGAGCAATAGTCTGCTTAGAAGCAGGAGCACCCAGCTTGTTAGGTGCATACAGGATAAACAGCGAGTCAGATTTTCTGACTCCAGCCGTCCTGGAAACCTATATTTTCAGGGCCCTGACTACGTCCAGCAACTTGGAGTCCTCCAAGTCCCTAGTAGCCGCAGGTACCACAATAGGCTGGTTCAAGTGAAACGCTGAAACCACCTTAGGGAGAAATTGAGGACGAGTCCTCAATTCCGCCCTGTCTGAATGGAAGATCAGATAAGGGCTTTTACAGGATAAAGCCCGCCAATTCTGACACGCGCCTGGCCGAGGCCAGGGCCAACAACATGACCACTTTCCACGTGAGATATTTTAACTCCACAGATTCAAGTGGTTCAAACCAATGTGACCTTAGGAACCCCAAAACTACATTGAGATCCCAAGGTGCCACTGGAGGCACAAAAGGAGGCTGTATATGCAGTACCCTTTTTACAAACGTCTGAACTTCAGGAACTGAAGCTAGTTCTTTCTGGAAGAAAATTGACAGGGCCGAAATTTGAACCTTAATGGACCCCAATTTTAGGCCCATAGACACTCCTGTTTACAGGAAATGCAGGAATCGACCTAGTTGAAAATTCCTCCATCGGGGCCTTACTGGCCTCGCACCCCGCAACCTATTTCCGCCAAATGCGGTGATAATGCTTTGCGGTTACATCCTTCCTGGCTTGATCAGGGTAGGGATGACTTCATTCGGAATGCCTTTTCCCTTCAGGATCCGGCGTTCAACCGCCCTGCCGTCAAACGCAGCCGCGGTAAGTCTTGGAATAGACAGGGTCCTTGCTGGAGCAGGTCCCTTCTTAGAGGTAGAGGCCACGGGTCCTCCGTGAGCATCTCTTGAAGTTCCGGGTACCAAGTCCTTCTTGGCCAATCCGGAGCCACGAGTATAGTTCTTACTCCCCTCCGTCTTATAATTCTCAGTACTTTTGGTATGAGAGGAAGAGGAGGGAACACATACACTGACTGGTACACCCACGGTGTTACCAGAGCGTCCACAGCTATTGCCTGAGGGTCCCTTGACCTGGCGCAATACCTGTCCAATTTTTTGTTTAGGCGGGACGCCATCATGTCCACCTTTGGTTTTTCCCAATGGTTTACAATCATGTGGAAGACTTCTGGGTGAAGTTCCCACTCTCCCGGGTGGAGGTCGTGCCTGCTGAGGAAGTCTGCTTCCCAGTTGTCCACTCCCGGAATGAACACTGCTGACAGTGCTATCACATGATTTTCCGCCCAGCGAAAAAATCCTTGCAGCTTCTGCCATTGCCCTCCTGCTTCTTGTGCCGCCCTGTCTGTTTACGTGGGCGACTGCCGTGATGTTGTCCGACTGGATCAGCACCGGCTGACCTTGAAGCAGAGGTCTTGCTTGGCTTAGGGCATTGTAAATGGCCCTTAGCTCCAAAATATTTATGTGAAGTGATGTCTCCAGGCTTGACCACAAGCCCTGGAAATTTCTTCCCTGTGTGACTGCTCTCCAGCCTCGCAGGCTGGCATCCGTGGTCACCAGGACCCAGTCCTGAATACCGAATCTGCGGCCCTCTAGAAGATGAGCACTCTGCAACCACCACAGGAGAGACACCCTTGTCTTTGGTGACAGGGTTATCCGCTGATGCATCTGAAGATGCGATCCGGACCATTTGTCCAGCAGGTCCCACTGGAAAGTTCTTGCGTGGAATCTGTCGAATGGAATTGCTTCGTAGGAAGCCACCATTTTTCCCAGGACCCTTGTGCACTGATGCACTGACACTTGGCCTGGTTTTAGGAGGTTTCTGACTAGTTCGGATAACTCCCTGTCTTTCTCCTCCGGGAGAAAACACCTTTTTCTGGACTGTGTCCAGGATCATCCCTAGGAATAGAAGGCGTGTCGTCAGGATCAGCTGCGATTTTGGAATATTGAGAATCCAACCGTGCTACCGCAGCACTATCTGAGATAGTGCTACCCCGACTTCCAACTGTTCCCTGGATCTTGCCCTTATCAGGAGATCGTCCAAGTAAGGGATAACTAAAAACTCCCTTCTTTCGAAGGAGTATCATCATTTCGGCCATTACCTTGGTAAAGACCCGTGGTGCCGTGGACAATCCAAACGGCAGCGTCTGAAACTGATAGTGACAGTTCTGTACCACAAATCTGAGGTACCCTTGGAGAAGGGTAAATTGGGACATGTAGGTAAGCATCTTTGGTGTCCATATAGTCCATATAGTCCCCTTCTTCCAGGTTTGCAATCACTGCTCTGAGTGACTCCATCTTGAATTTGAACCTTTGTATGTAAGTGTTCAGGGATTTTAGATTTAAAATTGGTCTCACCGAGCCGTCCGGCTTCGGTACCACCAATAGTGTGGAATAGTACCCCTTTCCCTGTTGCAGGAGGGGTACCTTGATTATCACCTGCTGGGAATACAGCCTGTGAATGGCTTGCAATACTGTCTCCCTGTCTGAGGGAGACGTCGGTAAAGCAGACTTTATGAAACGGCGAGGGGAAGACGTCTCGAATTTCTTGAGACGGGCCCCCACCGTGCCTGAGACCGCTTGTAAAGCCCCAGCGTCATGCTGAGGACTTTGCGGAGGCGGGAGAGGGCTTTTGTGGGAATTGGCTGTTTGCTGCAGCCTTTTTCCTCTCCCTCTGCCACGGGGCAGAAATGAGGCGCCTTTTGCCCGCTTTATGGGGCCGAAAGGACTGCGCCTGGTAATACGGCGTCTTCTTAGGTTGAGAAGCTACCTGGGGTAAAAATGTGGATTTTCCAGTCGTTGCCGTGGCCACCAGGTCTGTTAGACCTACCCCAAATAACTCTTCCCTTTTATAAGGCGATACTTCCATATGCCTTTTGGGATCAGCATCACCTGACCACCGTCTTGTCCATAACCTTCTTCTGGCAGAAATGGACAGCGCACTTACTCTTGATGCCAGTCGGCAAATATCCCTCTGTGCATCACGCATATATAGAAATGCATCTTTTAAATGCTCTATAGTTAGTAATATACTGTCCCTATCTAGGGTATCAATATTGTCAGTCAGGGAATCCGACCAAGCCACCCCAGCACTGCACATCCAGGCTGAGGCGATTGCTGGTCGCAGTATCACACCCGTGTGAGTGTATATACATTTTAGGATATTTTACTGCTTTCTGTCAGTAGGTTCCTTAAGGGCGGCCGTATCCGGGGACGGTAGTGCCACCTGTTTAGACAAGCGTGTGAGCGCTTTATTCACCCTAAAGGGTGTTTCCCAACGTGCCCTATCCTCTGGCGGGAAGGGGTATGATGCCAATAACTTTTTTATCGGGGGAAACCCACGCATCATCACACACTTCATTTAATTCCTCAGATGCAGGAAAAACTACAGGCAGTTTTTTCTCACCCAACATAATACCCTTTTTAGTGGTACTGGTATTATCAGAAATGTGTAAAAACATTTTCCATAGCCTCAATCATGTAACGTGTGGCCCTACTGGAAGTCACATTCATCTCTTAATCGTTGACACTGGAGTCAGTATCCGTGTCGGCGTCTGTATCTGCCATCTGCGGTAACGGGCGTTTTAGAGCCCCAGATGGCTTTTGAGACACCTGGACAGGCACAGACTGAGTCGCCGGCCGTCTCATGTCATCAATCTTTTGTAAAGAGCTGACACTGTCACATAATTCCTTCCATAAGCACATCCACTCAGGTGTCGACTCCCTAGGGGGTGACATCTCTGTTACAGGCAATTGCTCCGCCTCCACCTCATTTTCCTCCTCATACATGTCGACACAACGTACCGACACACAGCACACACACAGGGAATGCTCTGATAGAGGACAGGACCCCACTAGCCCTTTGGGGAGACAGAGGGAGAGTATGCCAGCACACACCAGAGCGCTATATATATATATATATATATATATATATATATATACAGGGATAACCTTATATAAGTGTTTTTCCCCTTATAGCTGCTGTATTGTTATACTGCGCCTAATTAGTGCCCCCCTCTCTTTTTTAACCCCTTTCTGTAGTGTAGTAACTGCAGGGGAGAGCCAGGGAGCTTCCCTCCAACGGAGCTGTGAGAGAAAATGGCGCCAGTGTGCTGAGGAGATAGGCTCCGCCCCCTTCTCGGCGCCTTTTCTCCCGTTTTTCTGTGGAATCTGGCAGGGGTTAAAATACACCCATATAGCCCTGGGGGTTATATGTGGTGTATTTATGCCAGCCAAGGTGTTTTACATTGCTGCTCAGGGCGCCCCCCCCCTAGCGCCCTGCACCCTCAGTGACCGGAGTGTGAAGTGTGCCTGAGTAACAATGGCGCACAGCTGCAGTGCTGTGCGCTACCTTGTTGAAGACTGATGTCTTCTGCCGCCGATTTTTCCGGACCTTTTCTTGCTTCTGGCTCTGTAAGGGGGCCGGCGGCGCGGCTCCGGGACCGAGCTCCGAGGCTGGGCCTGTGTTCGGTCCCTCTGGAGCTAATGGTGTCCAGTAGCCTAAGAAGCCCAATCCACTCTGCACGCAGGTGAGTTCGCTTCTTCTCCCCTTAGTCCCTCGATGCAGTGAGCCTGTTGCCAGCAGGTCTCACTGAAGATAAAAAACCTAAAACTAAACTTTTCACTAAGAAGCTCAGGAGAGCCCCTAGTGTGCACCCTTCTCGGCCGGGCACAAAAATCTAACTGAGGCTTGGAGGAGGGTCATAGGGGGAGGAGCCAGTGCACACCAGGTAGTCCTAAAGCTTTTACTTTTGTGCCCAGTCTCCTGCGGAGCCGCTATTCCCCATGGTCCTTACGGAGTTCCCAGCATCCACTAGGACGTCAGAGAAATAGTATTGTGTATCCAAATAAAATAATCTAGGATTCATACTTTGCTTGAGTAACAGCCAAGTCCCCAATCAGGTTATCCTGGCTAACGACTAAACATTACAAGTAGGACAGTAACAACAGATGGACATTGCTTTTTAATTCTTATCACTCTCTTTATTTTCAAAAGCACATATTTGTATGTTTGTGTTAGTATGATTTTATCCTCTCATTTTCACTGTTTTACCCAAATCAACTGTGATTGAATATCACAATATTTCATATAAACAAGGACATTTAAAGGTAAGTTGTAAATCTTAATGCGCGCCTATTACACACAGTACTTTCTTCTTTCATTTGTTGATGTTTGCGTTCAACTCCCAAGCCATCAGCATCTTCATACACGCATTGTAGGAGAACTGTTAAGGGTAACCTTTTTAGTTTTCATGGAGAGGGAGGTAATTTTAAGACACTGTATTCAAATGTTTTATATATATATATATATATATATATATATATATATATATATATATATATATAAAAGCAAAGGTGGTGTCTAAGGGAGCTGATTAATGGTTATACCTTCCAGTTTTTGACCACAATTCACTTAAAAGATTCTGATTTATTTATATAAAAATATTGAACAATCACAGGGAATGACAAATGGCTGACATGTTTAAAATACAGACATCAGATATGAAAACCGTATATAGCGGATATTTCTTTAATCCAATGTTGTTTTCTAAATTAGTACATATCCGATGTTCTCATATCCGAACCAAAACCCAACGCGTTTCGTCCAACTGGACTTCATCAGGGGATCATTATCAGTAAAATCAAGCTTGCAATGACAGATGTAACAAAAAATGCGATGAATTCACAGCTAGATTTGTATTGGATGTGCCAACTCGGTAAGGAAAATAGTAACACAATAATGCTGAATTCGCTATAGGCCACAATTTCGTTTATGTAGATAATGCTCAGCAGGAAGAGTGGCTTCTCCTAGTCAGCAGTGCTGACTAGGAGAAGCCACTCTTCCTGCTGAGCATTATCTACATAAACGAAATTGTGGCCTATAGCGAATTCAGCATTATTGTGTTACTCTTTTCCTTACCGAGTTGGCACATCCAATACAAATCTAGCTGTGAATTCAGCGCATTTTTTGTTACATCTGTCATTGCAAGCTTGATTTTACTGATAATGCACCCCTGATGAAGTCCAGTTGGACGAAACGAGTTGGGTTTTGGTTCGGATATGAGAACATCTCATATGTACTAATTAAGAAAACAACATTGGATTAAAGAAATATCCGCTATATACGGTTTCCATATCTGATGTTTGTTTGTTTGTATGTATATATATATATATATATATATATATATAAAATCAAATATGACCACATTTTCATACTACAGGTGGAGTCTCTCATATCCGAAACATTCCACATTTTTTTGAGCGAGGCTGAGATTGTGTCACCTTTGTTTTCTGATGGTTCAGTGTCCTCAAACTTTGTTTCATTACTAAAAAATATTAAACAAAGTATATGAAATGACCTTTAGGCTATGTGTTCAAGGTATACATGAAACAGAAATGCATTTCATGTTTAGACTTGGGTCCAATTCCCAAGATATCTTATTATGGTATGCAAATAGGCCTATTCCAAAATATGGAAAAATCTTAACAAAGATATAGTGAAATGAGAATCTTTGCCTCAGGTGAATGCAGTCATAGATCGCTTATCTAAGACCTCAACCATTCCAATTCTGAACACTGCTGCTTTAAGGTATATCACAGGTAGGGAAACTGATGCCACCCATACAGTATCATAATTTATGTGGAGACAGAGACCCAGCTTAGGTTAGGCTTGGGAAAATAAAGCAATGTAGAGTTGGCAGAGGTTCAGGAATCTGACAGACCCACAATTGTTTACTGTTATCTCTTAGGCCTCTGAATATCTTACATTGCAGATGCTGCCATTGACGCAGTGCTTATGTGGCCTTGACTGCCATGCCCCCTCTGGCTTAGGGCTTTAGAGGCTGATGCATCCCTTCTAGTCTCTTGTATCATCTTGTTCCATACTCCCCAGACTGAAAAAGATTATTTCCTCAGGCACGGTGAGAGAATTTATTACTCAATGTTAATACTCCCAGATTGAATGATCCTAAGGTGTTTTTGTTCCTTTTGTCCTACAGTGAGGATACTGGATCAAACCCTCAGAGCAAAGTTCTCTATTCACAAGGCCCCTGATAAACAGCAAGATGGGCTGACTGTCCATCGGGACCTCCCTAGTCTGTCTGTTTCATTTCCAGGGTTACTGGTTCAATACCACTACAGACTCCATGGTGAAATTAACCATAAATTGGGGACCTCCTGAGGTCCCCTCACCAATGTTTTTTCCACCACCAACTTCCTGGAGACCAAATTAAATGTTTATCCCTCTTGGAAACTATTCAGTGCTTGAGGTAATTTTTCCAGTCCTGCAAGAGCTGAAGTTTGGATTTTACACTGAAATCTTGTGCAAGAAACCAGATCGGTCCTTTCAACCCATTCTTAACCTGCTATCCAATTCACAACAAGGATACACACTTTTATGTTTCAATCCTCGGAGGGACACCAGTGCCTTCTGTGACTTACCATTCAGACCCTTCACTTCATTTTCAGATTCTGTATTTCTGCCTGGCTTCAGTGTTGAAAGGTGTTTACAGGGATCATTACATTAATGGCTACCCTTCTCCAATCTGGGAGGTGACTGCCATCCCTTACCTTTGACAATCTGCTGATTAGTTTGGTCCCCCTGGTCTTTGGACAGCTTATATTCTGTAGCTGGTCCAGAAGTTAGTGTCAGGCAACAGGCTGTGTTTGAAAAAATAAGAATTTACTCACCGGTAATTCTATTTCTCGTAGTCCGTAGTGGATGCTGGGAACTCCGTAAGGACCATGGGGAATAGCGGGCTCCAAAGGAGGCTGGGCACTCTAGAAAGATTTATGACTACCTGGTGTGCACTGGCTCCTCCCACTATGACCCTCCTCCAAGCCTCAGTTAGGACACTGCCCGGACGAGCAGACATAATAAGGAAGGATTTAGAATCCCGGGTAAGACTCTTACCAGCCACACCAATCACACCGTACAACTCGTGATACTATATCCAGTTTGACAGTATGAAAAACAACTGAGCCTCTCAACAGATGGCTCAACAATAACCCTTCAGTTAACAATAACTATTTACAAGTATTGCAGACAATCCGCACTTGGGATGGGTGCCCAGCATCCACTACGGACTACGAGAAATAGAATTACCGGTGAGTAAATTCTTATTTTCTCTAACGTCCTAGTGGATGCTGGGAACTCCGTAAGGACCATGGGGATTATACCAAAGCTCCCAAACGGGCGGGAGAGTGCGGATGACTCTGTAGCACCGAATGAGAGAACTCCAGGTCCTCCTCAGCCAGGGTATCAAATTTGTAGAATTTTGCAAACGTGTTTGCCCCTGACCAAGTAGCTGCTCGGCAAAGTTGTAAAGCCGAGACCCCTCGGGCAGCCGCCCAAGATGAGCCCACCTTCCTTGTGGAATGGGCATTTACAGATTTTGGCTGTGGTATGCCTGCCACAGAATGTGCAAGCTGAATTGTACTACAAATCCAGCGAGCAATAGACTGCTTAGAAGCAGGAGCACCCAGCTTGTTGGGTGCATACAGGATAAACAGCGAGTCAGAGTTTCTGACTCCAGCCGTCCTGGAAACATATATTTTCAGGGCCCTGACAACGTCTAGCAACTTGGAGTCCTCCAATTCACTAGTAGCCGCCGGCACCACAATAGGCTGGTTCAGGTGAAACGCTGACACCACCTTAGGAAGAAATTGGGGATGAGTCCTCAATTCTGCCCTATCCATATGGAAAATCAGATAAGGGCTTTTACATGATAAAGCCGCCAATTCTGACACTCGCCTGGCTGAAGCCAAGGCCAATAACATGACCACTTTCCACGTGAGATATTTTAGATCCACGGTTTTTAGTGGCTCAAACCAATGTGATTTTAAGAAAACTCAACACCACGTTGAGATCCCAAGGTGCCACAGGGGGCACAAACGGGGGCTGAATATGCAGCACTCCTTTCACAATGCCTGAACTTCAGGTACTGAAGCTAATTCTTTTTGAAAGGAAATCGACAGAGCCGAGATCTGTACTTTAATGGAGCCTAGACTTAGGCCCATATTCACTCCTGCTTGCAGGAAATGTAGAAATCGACCTAGTGGAAATTCCTCTGTTGGGGCCTGCAACATATTTCCGCCACATGCGGTGATAATGCTTTGCCGTAACATCTTTCCTGGCTTTAATAAGCGCAGGAATGACTTCTTCCGGAATACCCTTTTCCTTCAGGATCCGGCGCTCAATCGCCATGCCGTCAAACGCAGCCGCGGTAAGTCTTGGAACAGACAGGGCTCCTGCTGAAGCAGGTCCTGTCTGAGCGGCAGAGGCCATGGGTCCTCTGATATCATTTCCTGAAGTTCCGGGTACCAAGCCATTCTTGGCCAATCTGGAACCACGAGTATCGTTCTTACTCCTCGCCATCTTATTATTCTCAGTACCTTTGGTATGAGAGGCAGAGTAGGGAACACATAAACCGACTGGTACACCCACGGTGTCACTAGAGCGTCCACAGCTATCGCCTGAGGGTCCCTTGACCTGGCGCAATATCTCTTTAGCTTTTTGTTGAGGCGGGACGCCATCATGTCCACCTGTGGCCTTTCCCAACGGTTTACCAACAGCAGGAAGACTTCTGGATGAAGTCCCCACTCTCCCGGGTGTAGGTCGTGTCTGCTGAGGAAGTCTGCTTCCCAGTTGTCCACTCCCGGAATGAACACTGCTGACAGTGCTAGTACGTGATTTTCCGCCCATCGGAGAATCCTTGTGGCTTCTGCCATTGCCATCCTGCTTCTTGTGCCGCCCTGTCGGGTCACATGGGCGACTGCCGTGATGTTGTCTGACTGTATCAGTACCGGCTGGTTTTGAAGCAGGGGTCTTGCCTGACTTAGGGCATTGTAAATGGCCCTCAGTTCCAGAATTTATATGTAGGGAAGTCTCCTGACTTGACCATAGGCCCTGGAAGTTTCTTCCCTGTGTGACTGCTCCCCAGCCTTGAAGGCTGGCATCCGTGGTCACCAGGACCCAGTCCTGTATGTTGAAACTGCGGCCCTCTAGAAGATGAGCACCCTGCATCCACCACAGTAGAGACACCCTGGTCCTTGGAGACAGGGTTATCATTTGATGCATTTGAAGATGCGATCCCGACCACTTATCTAAGAGGTCTCACGGGAAGGTCCTCGCATGGAACCTGCCGAATGGAATTGCTTCGTATGAAGCCACCATTTTTCCCAGGACTCGTGTGCAACGATGCACCGATACCCTTTTTGGTTTTAGGAGGTCTCTGACTAGAGATGACAGCTCCTTGGCTTTCTCCTGCGGGAGAAACACTTTTTTCTGTTCTGTGTCCAAAATCATCCCCAGGAACAGTAAGCGAGTGGAAGGAACCAGCTGTGACTTTGGAATGTTCAGAATCCAGCCATGCTGTTGTAGCACCTCCTGAGATAGTGCTACTCCGACCAGTAACTGCTCCCTGGACCTTGCCTTTATAAGGAGATCATCCAAGTATGGTATAAATAAAAACTCCCTTTTTTTTGAAGGAGTATCATCATTTCTGCCATTACCTTGGTAAACACCCTCGGTGCCGTGGACAGTCCAAACGGTAGTGTCTGGAATTGGTAATGGCAATCCTGTACCACAATCTGAGGTACTCCTGGTGAGGAAGGTAAATAGGGACATGCAGGTAAGCATCCTTGATGTCCAGGGATACCATGTAATCCCCCTCGTCCAGGCTTGCAATAACCGCCCTGAGCGATTCCATCTTGAACTTTGTTATGTAAGTGTTCAAGGATTTCCATTTTAAAATGGGTCTCACCGAACCGGCTGGTTTCGGTACCACAAACAGTGTGGAATAGTAACCCCGTCCTTGTTGAAGTAGGGGCACCTTGACTATCACCTGCTGGGAATACAGCTTGTGAATTGCCTCTAGCACAGCCTCCCTGCCTGAGGGAGTTGTCGGCAAGGCAGATTTGAGTAAACGCCTCGACTTCCAGCTTGTACCCCTGAGATACTACTTGATGGATCCAGGGATCCACCTGTGAGCGAGCCCACTGATCGCTGAAATTTTTGAGGCGGCCCCCCACCGTACCTGGCTACGCCTGTGGAGCCCCCGCGTCATGCGGTGGACTCAGAGGAAGCAGGGGAAGAATTTTGATTCTGGGGACTGGCTGCTGGTGCAGCTTTTTCCCTCTTCCCTCGTTTGACCTGCTTGCTTTTTTGAAGCCGAAAGGACTGTACCTGATAATACAGTGCGTTTCTTAGGCTGTGAGGAAACCTGAGGTAAAATATTTTCATCCCAGCTGTTGCTGTGGATACGAGGTCCCAGAGACCATCCCCAACCAATTCCTCACCCTTATAAGGCTCTATGTGCCTTTTAAAGTCAGCATCACCTGTCCAGTGTCGGGTCTCCAATACCCTCCTGACAGAATGGACATTGCAATAATTCAGGATGCCAGCCGGCAAAATATTCCTCTGTGCATCCCTCATATATAAGACGACGTCTTATGTTCGCAAAATAGTATCCCTGTTTGAAAGGGGTACAGACCACGCTGCAGCAGTCTGCAGGTCTCAGTCTAGTACCTGAGTGTGTAATTACAGACTTCAGGATAGCCTCCTGCTATTTATCAGCAGGTACCTTCAAAGTGGCCGTATCCTAAGACGGCAGTGCCACCTTGACAAACGTGTGAGCGCCTTATCCACCCTAGGGGATATCTCCCAGCGTAACTTATCCTCTGGCGGGAAAGGGTACGCCATCAGTAACTTGTTAGAAATTACCAGTTTCCTATCGGGGAAACCCACGCTTTTTCACACTTCATTCACTCATTTGATGGGGGAACAAAACACTGCCTGCTTTTTCTCCCCACACATAAAACCCTTTGTTTTTAGTGGTACTTGGGTTAATGTCAGAAATGTGTAACACATTTTATATTGCCGGGATCATGTAACGGATGTTCCTAGTGGATTGTGTATATGTCTCAACCTCGTCGACACTGGAGTCAGACTCCGTGTCGACATCTGTGTCTGCCATCTGAGGGAGCGTTGATGGCCTTTGAGACGTCTGGGCAGGCACGGGCTGAGAAGCCGGCTGTCCCATAGCTGTTACGTCATCCAGCCTTTATGTAAGGAGTTGACACTGTTGGTTAATACCTTCCACCTATCCATCCACTCTGGTGTCGGCCCACAGGGGCGACATCTCATTTATCGGCATCTGCTCCGCCTCCACATAAGTCTCCTCATCAACATGTCGACACAGCCGTACCGACACACCGCACACACACAAGGAATGCTCCAATGAGGACAGGACCCACAAAAGCCCTTTGGGGGGACAGAGTGAGAGTATGCCAGCACACACCAGAGCGCTATATAATGCTGGGACTAACTGAGTTATGTCCCCTATAGCTGCTTTTATATAATTTATACTGCGCCTAAATTTAGTGCCCCCCCCTCTCTGTTTTAACCCTGTTCTGTAGTGTAGACTGCAGGGGAGAGCCAGGGAGCTTCCCTCCAACGGAGCTGTGAGGGAAAAATGGCGCCAGTGTGCTGAGGAGATAGGCTCCGCCCCTTTTTCGCTGACTTTTCTCCCGCATTTTTATGGAATCTGGCAGGGGTTAATATACATCCATATAGCCCTGGGGGTTATATGTGATGTATTTTTGCCAGCCAAGGTGTTTATATTGCTGCTCAGGGCGCCCCCCCCCCCCCAGCGCCCTGCACCCATCAGTGACCGGAGTGTGTGGTGTGCATGAGGAGCAATGGCGCACAGCTGCAGTGCTGTGCGCTACCTTGGTGAAGACTGATGTCTTCTGCCGCCGTTTTTCCGGACCTCTTCTTGCTTCTGGCTCTGTAAGGGGGACGGCGGCGCGGCTCCGGGACCGAACACCAAGGACTGGGCCTGCGGTCGATCCCTCTGGAGCTAATGGTGTCCAGTAGCCTAAGAAGCCCAATCCGGCTGCAAGCAGGCGAGTTCGCTTCTTCTCCCCTTAGTCCCTCGCTGCAGTGAGCCTGTTGCCAGCAGGTCTCACTGAAAATAAAAAACCTAAATCTATACTTTCTTTCTAAGGGCTCAGGAGAGCCCCTAGTGTGCATCCAACCTCGGCCGGGCACAAGATCTAACTGAGGCTTGGAGGAGGGTCATAGTGGGAGGAGCCAGTGCACACCAGGTAGTCCTAAATCTTTCTAGAGTGCCCAGCCTCCTTCGGAGCCCGCTATTCCCCATGGTCCTTACGGAGTTCCCAGCATCCACTAGGACGTTAGAGAAATGCCAGTTAGGAGCTGGTTGGCTGGTACTTTATCACAGTGGAATCTATGACTTTTCTGTGCTTAGTACATCTCACCCTCTCTGTTGCCATTTTATCGGCTGGCGCGCTGCCATATTGGATTGATCAACTGACTCGGACGTCCAGTCCCTAAGGGACTAGGTCCCACATGACTTGATTGACCAGAGCGGCCCATTTAAACCCCTCAGTTGCACCTGCTCATTGCCAGTACAACTTGTACGTTACCTGTTCCTGACTCCTGTGTCAGCAGCTCTACTTCCTGATTTCTAGCTTATTGTTTATCTGCTGTCTGGTGCACATCAGAGTTCCTGAGTTCTCCGGCTCCTGTCTTTTTGTTGTAGCTTCCCAGTTGCTTGCTGCACAGTGCTCTGTGCTATTCCATTCAGTGTCCACATGCAAACCATCCAGCCTGCAGAGTGCGCATCCAATATCAGGGTGCATTTCCATTCAGTCAGCAGAGTGCACAGTAATTCAAGTGCGCCTTTATAACCAGTAGTGGGGATACTTGTGTGCGCTGATGCACATTACCTGCAGAGAGCACTTCTGTCAAATCTGTTTCCAAGGCATCCAGCTAGTGCCAGCTTCCATTGAAGGGCAGTATGCATAAACAAAAGGGAGAAAGAAGAAGGCTCTTGTGTGGGCGCACTCATTAATGGTAGTTAAATAACTAGAATGAATAACACTAGGTTGATTAGTCAGCAGATAAAACAAAATTTATTTGGAAATATTAAGAATATAATTGCCCCTGGTTGAGGAGATGTGAATGATCCCAGATAAAAATGTTCTGGTCCTGCCTCAGGAAATGAGATGGAGAGGGGTAGAGACACTGCAAGTCATAAACCCTTTCTCACCCGGCCAGTACAGATGATCTGTATTAATGAGATCAATTAAGTCAATTGATTTTAGATTCTGTCATAATCCTAATGAAGGAATAACAGCTATTATGGCAATAAGTAATAATAGAAACAAATCAAAGGATATACCAGGGTAAAGAAAGAAAAGGATAGGAACAAATGGTGATGCTGCTGTTGGAGTCACATACCACACATCATATGCAATGATTGATGTTCTACAACACTGAGTATTCCCTGTGAGTCTCCACCTCAGGTACTAACTCAGCCCACACTGTTTCGCTTCCAAGATCGGACGAGATCGGGCATTAGCAGTGTGGTTTGATAGTAGAAGGATTTGGTCAGACGTCCAATGAGAGTGCACCTATATAGGGGGGGATAATTAGCTGGGTCTTATAGATACAGTGTGGATCTGCTTTTTGTGTTAGGCAGGAGACATCAAGTCCCACACCGGTGGTATTGTGTCCCTGGATCACAAATGAGAGTCCACGAAAAAGGAAGATATATAGATTTATGAAAAAAACGAAGATATATGGATTTATGAAAAAAACCCTAGAAAGGATAATGGAGATCAATTAGGCTGTAGTTATTAGGAACGGGTGATAAAAATTACCCGTCCGTATAGATACAAATGGATAAAGAAACACGGATCAAGAAATTTTTTTTATATATAAGTGTACATTGGTACTGGTGTAAGGAACAGAAAATATGTCAAAGATAATTGTAGATACAAATAAATAGTACTGGTATATGCAATGAAATAATCACTAGTGACATGGGTGTCATTAGAAACACTTTGTGTGAATTGGAGCTGTTATAATCATTAGGATATAGGGAAATAGACATGAAATTCTCATATAACCCATGCAGCAATATGACAACAGGATCTGCAGGAGGAAAGTCAAAGAAGAATGCAGTATTTCTTTCCTATAAAATGCAGTTTTTAATCCTGATGCAATAAACTAAGATGCATAAGCCTGGAAAAAGGCATAAATGAAGCTGCACGGATATAGATACAATTTCTATGACAGCTGGGCAAAAATTAGCCCAAAATGGCAGGATGGAATGATCTGACCTGAGGCTAGGAGTGAATCACTTGCAGTTGGACAAAACAGGACCCATTGGAATGGAAAACATGTTTCACCCCTGTGGGGCTTGCTCACTTCCTGGCCCATTTAAACCCCTCAGTTGCACCTGCTCATTGCCAGTACAACTTGTACGTTACCTGTTCCTGACTCCTGTGTCAGCAGCTCTACTTCCTGATTTCTAGCTTATTGTTTATCTGCTGTCTGGTGCACATCAGAGTTCCTGAGTTCTCCGGCTCCTGTCTTTTTGTTGTAGCTTCCCAGTTGCTTGCTGCACAGTGCTCTGTGCTATTCCATTCAGTGTCCACATGCAAACCATCCAGCCTGCAGAGTGCGCATCCAATATCAGGGTGCATTTCCATTCAGTCAGCAGAGTGCACAGTAATTCAAGTGCGCCTTTATAACCAGTAGTGGGGATACTTGTGTGCGCTGATGCACATTACCTGCAGAGAGCACTTCTGTCAAATCTGTTTCCAAGGCATCCAGCTAGTGCCAGCTTCCATTGAAGGGCAGTATACCAGTTCTTCCAGCTTAGTATTTATATCCTTTCTCCTACCTACTCGGTTACCTGCAGATGTGTCTTCATACATGTAGCCTCAATATGCCATGCATCGGTTTTGTGTAACTCCGCTAGCATCAGGTGTCTTTTTTTTTTGCTGAAAATTCACCCAAAGGCTAGGCTGATTAATTTGATATGTGACACTTGTATATCTAAGACACATTTTCGGCAAATAGACACCCAGCACTAGCAGAGTCTCACGGGATCTGGCTTGCCAAGCGGGGCTGTTTGGCACAATTGTCTGAAGGTAGCACTGAATGAGGAGAAGTGTCATTAGACCACCCAACTTCATTCACTCCAGTTCTAATCCATCTTGCCCAGTTGCCCCAAACCAGAAAACAGATCAAACTCTGAATCTGACACTTGGTATCTGAAAGTTGTAACAACAACTACAAAAAAGTCCAGTGGCAAACCTTCTCAGCAAATGATCTTCCTGAGGCTTCTGTTTGACACCCATGAGCAAAGGGTTTTCTTAATGGAGGACAAAATCCTCTACCGAGAAGGACCCTGAGTTTCTTCCAGCTCAAGCTAATTTGAGACAGGTTTCACTATCGCTTGGTATCGATCACTCTGCTGGTGGCTAAAAGGCCCCAACCTCAATAAAGTTATTGTGGTCTTCTTCCAGGAATGGATGATTGTAAGGACAGATGCCAGCCTAGAGGGGATCTCTCTTCATTGTCCGTTCAGAAAAGGCTCAACCCAATTGGAATAAAATAGGAATAGGTATTAACATTTATTAAAATTGATAAAGTACACACATTATGCATATTCCAGTATCTATCCATTGTTAATATAATGGTTTTAATCATAGGTTCTGTAAAACTACATATACAGTGGCTTGCCTAATGCATCAGGTTCCACCATAGAAGCCCAGCAGGAACATGAGATGACCACAGCTAAATGTTCCGTGGCAGCTATTTTTAATTCAGGGGTAGATCACTGGGAAGCAGAGTCAACAGTCCTTTGATTCTGGAGAATAGCCTTTCACTCAGAAGTGTTCCAGCAGATTGTGGGTAGGTGATATCAGCCAAAGGTTGACATGATGGTGCCTGTGTTGAACCACGGGGGGGGGGGGGCACTTCAGCTCCAGTACACGGGATCCATATGCATTTCTGATAAATACCATATCAGTCCCTTGGTACTTCTGTTTACTAGTAACTTTTCCCTCCTGTAGCGGTGCTTTTGAGTGTGTTCGGGAAGGTAAAAAGTTGAGTAGTAGCACTGGAATGACTAAGATGATCATGGTACACATGTTTTAAATATGGCAAAGGGCTGAGCTCTTTTCATCACAGAGTTTACCTTGGTGTGGCTGTTAAAACCATGATTGTTAGCATTTAGGGACTTTGACTGTGTTTCAGACTATGCTCAAGGCTAGGAATCTTGTTTTTGCCAAGAATTGTTGAATAGTGGAAGATCTACATCTGGAATGCTGCTTGTGGGCTTCCTACCTATTTGTAATTAGACTGTTCTTGCAGGAGGCTTTTGAATGAGGTTTGACACTCAGCTCTTTTAAGGTTCAGCTCCAGCCTTCTTTGTTTTCTTACAGACCTTTCAGGGAGGAATACATGTGCGTCCTATTTACACCTTCACCCTCTCTAATGCTTCTTAAGGGCCCCATATGCTAGAACGATAATGCCCGATTTCATCCGATTTCGGGCATTCGGCCGATATATCAGGTGAAATCAGGCATTTTGGAGGTGTTGCTGATCCGATCCGATGCGCGTTCCCATGAGCATCGGATCCTCCAGACTGAATGTGCTGCACTGGATCGCCCAAGATATATTGTATGCAAAAGGACAGCATACAATGTATCTTGAGCAGTCCTGCCGCCCAGGAGGCTGCTGGGGTGATCGCCTGCGACATGTCAGACGGACATGTCGCAGTAGTGTATGGGGCCCTTTAGAGTTCTCAACCAGTCGCTAAGCACCTTGAGCTCTGTTGGAGAAAGAGCGCTATATAAATAAAATTATGATGATTATTATTACAGGTTGAGTATCCCATATCCAAATATTCCGAAATACGGAATATTCCGAAATACGGACTTTTTTGAGTGAGAGTGAGATAGTGAAACCTTTGTTTTTTGATGGCTCAATGTACACAAACTTTGTTTAATACACAAAGTTATTAAAAATATTGTATTAAATGACCTTCAGGCTGTGTGTATAAGGTGTATATGAAACATAAATGAATTGTGTGAATGTAGACACACTTTGTTTAATGCACAAAGTTATAAAAAATATTGTCTAAAATGACCTTCAGGCTGTGTGTATAAGGTGTATATGTAACATAAATGCATTCTGTGCTTAGATTTAGGTCCCATCACCATGATATCTCATTATGGTATGCAATTATTCCAAAATACGGAAAAATCCCATATCCAAAATACCTCTGGTCCCAAGCATTTTGGATAAGGGAGACTCAACCTGTATAATACCATCTTTCTTTTAAACCATTAACTTAAGCAGAGTTTAAGTTTCTTAACTGAAGACCTCTTTATTTTACCATTTCCACAGTTAGGAGAGTATAAAAGCTGGGGGTGCTCTGTCTTGTTGGTCTCCATTTCTCATCTATCATGAAGACGGTACTGTACTTAGGATCAATCCTTCCTTTCAGCCCAAATTTTTATTCAAGTTCCAATAGTATAACAGAGATTGTGTTTCCAATCGTAGACCCCCTTCTTTGAGGAGCTATGTCCGTAGAACTGATGAGAACACATTACAGGAGCTGAACAAATGACAGGAGCTGATTGGCTGAGCACCTCTTATCATAATGAACAGGTTTAACAATTCACAACGAGTTTTATCACTCATTGATAAATGAGACCCTTATTTTCCACTATGAGGTGCTCTTTAAGAAAGGGAATTATGGGGGGGGGGGGGGGGAGGAGTAATTTAGACATCCATAAATAGTAGTTTATATTGTAAAGTTTAGACTTGAAGTTTGGACTTACATGTGAAAATTATGGAGTAGAATAAATGGGAAACTTAAGATACACCAATGTTTGTCACGTTATTTACTTTTGTTTAGTACTCTACATCTGTTAGAAATGAAAATAAATTAGATGAAAGAACAGTAATACTCTGGGAACATAAAAACCACATCCCAAATATATAGTGGCAGATGTACTAAGCCTTGATAAAGTGGAGATTGGTAAAGTACCAACCAATCCGCTCCTATCATTTTTCAAACACAGCTTGTAACATGGCAGTTAGGAGCTGATAGGCTGGTACTTTATCTCTCTCCACTGTACACTCTCAAAGACTTAGTACATCTGCCCCATAATCTCATATATTCTAATGTGTTTTCTGCATGGTTGGTGGTACTCCCTATGAGTAAGAAAGTTTATAAAGGAAACCGCAAGAGATAGAAATCACAATGATGGGGCAGCCGTATTTTCCAAATGGATCACAATACAGAATGTATTACGCTAAATCATAACTTTTATTAAAATGACAACTTTATAACTACACACACATAACCATACACTTGAAAAACTATTATCTATATATGGAAGAGATTGTTTAGTATAAAGTGGATAAATTCCCTGTTGGTAGAATATCCTAGCCTCTGTAGTGGGAATAAGTGTAAAAGTGGGTAATGGGAGGGAGGTTGATCCTATTTTTAGTCTAAAGAATTTCTTTCATATTTAGATGATGGTTTTTCATGTGTGTGTAGTTATGATTTGCAGTTGTTTCAGTTATAATAAAAGTTATGTGTTCGCATAATTCATTCTGTGTTACTGTCTGTCACAATTTGGAACATCTGAGTGCCCCATCACTTTGAATTCTACCCCTCTGTGTCTTTCAGTACTTCTACTTTATAAAAATGTTCTTATTTGGTCATCGGTCTGCTTGTTGCTATTAAATGTTCTTTTGTTTTCTGGAAATGGAACTATATCCTTGTTTAAATAAATAATAAAAAAAAATGTATATGAAGTTCTAGTGGCTTTGTGAATGGGAAACAAAACATTATAAGTATCTCCTTTGTGCCTGCAAAGCAATGGGGCAGATGTATTAACCTGGAGAAGGCATAAGGAAGTGATAAACCAATGATAAATGCAAGGTGATAAAGGCACCAGCCAATCCGCTCCAATATGTAAATTAGCAGTTAGGATCTGATTGGCTGCTGCCTTTATCACCTTGCACATATCACTGGTTTATCACTTCCTTATGCCGTCTCCAGGTTAATACATCTGCCCCCCTGTATTCTAAGTTTCTGAGAAGTCTACAGCAATACTTCTTACTATACAGTAAAAGCTGAAATTACATTCTAGAAAAGAATGACTGTTGACAAATATAGTATTATATTATATTATATAATATGCTAATTTGCATACTTCCCAACTATCCAGATTTTCGCGGGACATTCCTGGTTGTTTTTGTGACTGTCCCGCTGTCACACCTGTTAGCCGCAGTGTCCCGCTGTGGTGGTGGCGGTCTGCAGTCGGGAGGCTTCTGTCACTTGCTGCTCTGCTGTAGAGCAGCGGTGAATAGACACTGTGCGCATGCGCACACCATCTATTCACAGGAGACAGAGGGACTGGGGTCATGGCAGCAGCTCATAGAGCGCAGGGTATGTCCCCTCAGTGACAGAAAAGGGGGCATGGCTTCGCAGGAATGCTGTGACCGCCTGCTATGCACCCCTTTTACCAAGGTCACGCCCCTTTTCGGGTAGGCGTGTCTCAGCGTGTCGAATAGGAGTCCTGGGTCTACAATGTTAAAAGTTGGGAGGTATAAATATGTTTACATTATTGCAACTTTTATTTAAAATAATCTGTTTCTAACTTTCAGGATCCTCAAGAACTGAACGTATTAAAATCCCCTTAACGCCACGATACCTGCGGTGCCCAATGGGCTCAGAAAGGGGTAAGTTACCAAATCTATAATCTTTTAATGTGGGAAACCAATTACGAAGTCTGATGGCTAATCGGCATGCCGACTGTCAGGATTCTAAGGGTGCGGGGTGTAGAGGAAGTGGTCACATAACTACATCTCCTTTACTTTGGGTGCCAGAGCTGTATTCTCACTCCCTTCATCATCTCCATAGTGTAACAGTCAATCCTACAATAAATCTGAGCTGAGTCATAAGGAATAGAATTTTTTGCAGGTTTTCTTTTGTACTGCAGCCCATTCATATGGGACTGGCTAACGCCTCTGACATCACAACTCTTCATCCACACACTTTTCGTTTGCTTACTTCTCTGCGTAGTAGTGTATATTGTAATGCTTTTATACTTTCAGGTTCGCTGTCACAATCGGAGTGTAGCAGTCCCAGTCTGGCCAGTCCTCCTCATTCTCCCCTCAACTTGGAGACTTCATCATTTGCCAGTAGCCAGTCCCAGAACTCCATTTCAAGCTTACCCAGGATCTCCATCAGCACTGTTCCCGTGGGGGAACGCAGAAAGGACAGGTAAAATCTTAATTCTCTTTCTATATCCAAATTAGCCACTTCTTGATCAGAAGGTTTACCCTCCTTCAGGACCAAGGCACTTGTTAATGTTGAGGTGCATCCTTACTTGGAAATAACTTTATCAAAGAACATGTGGTATTTTTTGTCTCGGTAAGGATAGAGATTTATATCAAAATTTTCTGTTCTTTTATATAAAGGGAAATAGCTCAAAATTAGGGTGTGAAAGCTTTTTTTTTTTCTCTTTTCAAATAACTACTTGAGTTTAATGGTATCCGCTATATGTAGCAGTTATCATTATACAACAATGAATTGCTGAGCTATGGTCTTGTATTATTCCGGTTGACTTCCTTTTGCCAGCACTAAAGTATTCAGAGTAAACTGGATGTGATAGAGCTGCTTCTCTTTGATAGTTTACATTGTGCCAATATTGTTAGCAGGCTTGACACCGGATTCTCCTGAAGTGCCTTGGTTCTGCCTTTTGTTAGGGAAGTTCTTGTCATGTCACTTAATTTCTTTCCTGGGGTAGAGGAGCAGCACACAGGGATTGATTCAGATTAATTTGCAGTTCTGTCTGTGGATGGATGTTTAGTAAACTGCACATGCGTCTGGACCTGAATACTGTATGTAACTTGTAGCAGTTACACGTTCACAGTGGTGCAGATCTTGGTAGTGGGTGTAACTAGTTGGAAACTGTGTTTGCATGAAGAATAAGAGTGCTGTAGGAATGTAGACTACTCAGTGGTGACTGTATGCAGAGATCCATCAGACTGCTCTCTAGCACCAAGGATAGGGCTGGTGTAAATGCATGATGACAGCTACAGATGCCTGACGCGAGTGAGCCGCCAAGTACAGTACAACTCTGCTAATGTTGGGCATCTGTTTTTGCCAAAAATGTGTCTTAATTATGTGACTAGGAAACACCAGGAGACTGTGGTGATTCTTTTAATATGCAATTGTGTGTTTATATTGTGTGTGACGGAGTCTGTATATAGAGCAAAACGGAGCTTGCATTGGAAAAAAGCTGCGCTGCTACATTGTAGCACTTTGTATAGAGATTAAGAGACTGAGTTGCACACAGTTATGCAAGTGTCGCATATCAAATGATCCAGCATAGTCTCCTGGTGCATCCAAGTTGTGACTTGCAAAAAAGATGCAAGAAGACTCCCGACGCTAGCAGTCTGTCATGGAACATGACGTGCCAAGAGGGGCTGTTTGGCACAACTGCAGCAAAGCTGTATGACGACACATCTGGATGGATGGGGGCTTTGCGGTCACATAGATGTGGCCCCTTCTGAATATAGTTGGAAATGGGCATTTATTTAATATTGTGCAACGCTGAATGAAGGCCATGTTGAATGCTATAGTATGCCGCAATCTTTCTAATATTCACAGATATGAGTGTTTTAAAGGAGCCATTACATATTTTCTCATTTATTTTGTGTCTAATAAATATGAGGTGGCTACATTTCTTCTGTTTAGCTTTTATAAAGGCAATTCCAACTCTAATCGCAAATATACTTTCTTTTTTTTTACCAGACTGCCTTTGTTTGTGGCTCTGTCCTATAATCTCATTAACTCCTCCCAAAACCCTCCTAATGTATGTTAGCCATATTATAACAAATATTTTATGGGCATGGTCTGGTGGCAGGGCTCCATCTCACATTCATTATGTTTGTGTGTGTCCAAGTCCTCAGAACAAAACTGCATGGTGCAGGCGTAGCGAGGACATACTTAAGACTAGATTTGCTTTAGCATGTACAGTGCTTTATGTATCATACGCTGATAATCTCTTTTTGCTACGCTCTTGCTGAAAAATGAGGTCATCTGTTCTTATCTCTATTTAAGAAGAGGGAAACTGCAGATAAATTACAGATTTCTCCTTCTATTTGTGCACTGTATCTTACCCCTGTAGCCTGCTTTGATGACAGCAATGTGGAATCAATTTATTAAACTGTGATGAGGTAATCCTATTATCAGAGATTGAGGAAATAACATAACACCATGTCAGGCATGCCATTTTGTTTATTTTACATTTGACCAGCAGCCAAAGTATCCAAATTATTCTTTTGTGCGTGCGTGCGTGCGTGCGTGCGTGAGCTATCGCCTCAGCATACACAGTATCAATTAACACTACAGCAATGATATCAGAAGATTTTCTCCTCCGAGAGTCTGCTGGTTTTCATTGCGTACGTGCAGTCTCTTCAGCATGGCACTCACAAACCAGAAATGGCCAGAGGGGTTCGCAGTCAGCACTACACTGCAGCGGGTGTAATATTGTTCAATGGCTGCAGTAATTAATTCTGGATCGCTGGGAAAACTTTGATACAGTGGGCAGTTCTTTTCACCCCCTTCCATACCCATTCTGTTTCTGCTGATGGGCATGGTATCATCATTAAGCACCCTAACCCTTTACGCAGCTAAACCTGATTACTATGGGTGTGATATGTGCGATAACTGGGATCACTTTAGAATTGAGATTGGGCGTGATATATCATTTGAATACCGCCCAGTATGTTAAACACTACAGTTAAAATGAGAACGTTTATAAATATACCCCATTGTAATAGAAGAGAAAAGTTCTGCCACTCTCCATGCCAAATGTTAGTAACCAATCCTTTTAATGTGTGTTCTTTTTTAATTCTAGTTTTTCACAACTTGTTAACAACCTTGGGGTAAATTTACTAAGGGAGTTCTATTTAAGATGGGATGTTGCTCATAGCAACCAATCAGATTCTACTTCTCATTTATCTAGCACCTTCTAGAAGTTAATACCTGGAATCTGATTGGTTGCTATGGGTAACATCCCATCTTAAATAGAACTCCCATCTTAGTAAATGTACCCCCTTGTGTGTCATATATAGATGTTATAGGCCATTCATAGTTCTGACTATGTGCTAACCTTATTAAAAGGTTTAAGTTACTGTGTCTAATCAAATATGTAATTGCACTAATGATGGTGCAGCTGTATTACACAGGAATGATGTATTACCATGAATAATGTGTCATGTGATTTGTAATGGTTTTCCTGATGTGTTTTTTGTCTCTTAAATGTTAGCTATTATTAATTCATGTTCTTTTTATTTCTTTCCTTTTTCCCCTTCCTCTAACATGGTCTGTTATTCCTCCATTATTCCAAACTACATGCAATGCTTTATTTGTGTTAATCTCACTTTATACTATGTGCAACCCTGCTATCTCACTGGCGATTCTATCTTATTACCATTTCTGGCACACCCTCTCTTTGCCCTCTATATACACACGGACTCTTCCGGTTTTCATATTTCCTGAGGAAACTTTCCCTCTGATCCACTCTTGTTTTTTGTTCCTCTGTCATACCATCCCTTGCCCACCTTCCACCTTGTGATGTTTCCCTACCTTCACCCCCAAGCCATTACTACTTCTTTCCTCACCTCTCATCTTCCAGATATGTTTTCCGAACTAGGTCCTTACTGAGGCTTCCAGCCCATTCTAGGCCCAGGTTTTCCTCAGTAAGATGCTTGAGGTCTGCCTCTTGTCTGCCTTTTTCAGTCTATGTTACTCTTGACTTCTGCTGCTTTTCATACAGCTTTCACAACCTCTCATTCTAGTGGCATGCTGGAATGCTTTCTTGCAGTTCCATCCATTTTCTAACTGGCTGCATTGAGTGGAGGCTTGCATTGCGTTTGCTGGTCCCCATGCAATCCATTTTCTTACTGGCTGCATTGGGTGGGGATTTGCATTGCGTTTGCTGGTCCCCATGCAATCCATTTTCTTACTGGCTGCATTGGGTGGGGATTTGCATTGCGCTTGCTGGTCACTAAGCAATCCATTTTCTTACTGGCTGCATTGGGTGGGGGGGTTGCATTGCACTTGGTGCTCCCCATGCAATCCATTTTCTTACTGGCTGCTTTGGGTAGGGGTTTACATTACGTTTGATGGTTTTTAATGTAGTCAAACTGTTAGGCCCTCCTCTTCAACTCTTGCATGTTGATGCATGCAGTGGTATTTTTGTCTTGGGATGTATTTTAAGTGGAAATAAAATTACAGATGTCAGATACATTGCTCTTTAGTATATTGCAGACAATGGTTAAATACAATTGTTGAATACTGCTTTATTACACATACTCACCGGAATTGTATACAGGTAATTTTCACATTCTTTAGTGCATTTACTTTCATGGCCCTTCAGTCAGTTACTTAGTCCTCTCATGGAAATGACTTTATTTAAAGTTGCTTTGGACATGATTACACCACCATAAAAGTGAACAAAGGTAGTTTCTTTTTCATCCACTAGGGGTCACTGGAGTACTCTTGGTTATGGACTGGGCGTAGCCGGAAATGGCACATATTTAAATATTTAAATTAGTAACTGGCCATCCCCTCCATAATCCCATAGAGCCTCCAGTATTTTTCTGTGCCTCTAGCGGAAGGTACTGAGGACTGAATGTCCTGCGATTCTTCAAGCAAGATTATTTCAAGCAAGATTATTTTCTACCTGATCCCTTCCCAACTTATCAGAGAAGTTCGGGTTAGGGATCATTGGTGCTGCATTAGCAGCAGATGGTCTGCCAGCGCTCATACAAAGGGCCCCGCCATTGACTAAAACCAGCGCAGCTGATTGCAGCCACGGGCTGCACAAGGACGCAGGACGGCGCTTACAGAAAAGTCCCGTCATGGCCTCCGCAGGTGGTGCAGGTACTGAGCGGTAGGCAGCTCTCACTGCCGCCGCTCACTTACTTACTTTTTCTGTCTATGCTGGCGGTCAGCTCACGCTGCCGCCCATTATGGGGGGACTGTATGTGTTTATATTAACTGTAATCGTGTCCCTGCTGCCTGCCACTAGCTAACCCTTGCTGCCACTATAATGCTCCACTGGACTTGCAGATGGAGCCAGCAAGCGAACCCCGGCACTGCGCAGGCCGCTCGACGCTTCCTGGGTCACCCGGCGCCGCTGGCCGCTTGCAGGGGTAGCCAGCGAGCAGCTCCCTCCACTACCGCCGGAACGCTCGCCGCTCCCCGTCTCTCCGGATCCGTCCTCCTCCCTACCCCGGTACGGCTCTCGTGGGCTGAGCGGCCGACCTGACCGCGGACAGCTGCTGCCGCGGCCCGCTCTGGCAGCCGCTCACCAATCTCCGAGGTACTCTCCTTCACGCTGCTGCGGTGAAACTTGCAGCTCCCCGTCTCCCGTCTGCTGAACAACGGGGGGGAGAGCAGTGTGGGGGAAGTCGGCAGCCAGAATAAAGGCTGAACTTGCATATAATACTCTTCTGCAGGAGAGAGAAGGGGGGGAGGAAGCCCGCAGGGAGGCCCCAATAACTAAGCTGCGTTTAGGCAGCAAAATCATCAGGATTTTAAGCCTGTGGCCAATATCAGAAGTCTCTGTTACATATACAATATAACTGTTGTATGTATGTATATATATATATATGTATATTTATATATATATATGTGTATGTATGTGTGTATATGTGTTTGTGTGTTTACACACTGATGGTATACAGATAGGTGTGTCTGTGTATATACATATGCATGTATTAATGTATATCAGCAATCTTGCAATAAGCAAGCACATGGCCGGACACCATTTTAACATTACTTCCTGGTTCTTCCCAGGAAGTTGCTGCCCTACAACACTCGGCCTCTAGAGGAGCCGGGGTGTTGTTAGGAATTTTATTTTCTTGGTTTTGTACAAGCACAAGATGAACACGTGTGCTGTAATGTAGATTTATACACACTTTATTTACGTGGTACTAAGTCACGGTACTAGTCTATCCTTCTGTACTTGCTTGTCCGTGTACATAAGGAGTAAGTCTAAGACATAGCAGCTTCGCTGCAGAGTCCGTCGGACAAATAAGACTGCACATACGCACTATTGCCGTTCCTCGTTGGGGGAGGCTGGCGTATATACTGACTGTGAACAATTGTTATTATTGTTTTATAATTTGACGGTTTCAATACCCGTCGCAGTGTGTCCTACAGTATACAGCAGTAGGGGTGTTGTTTAACCTGGTTTGGGCCCGGTTTCGGCTTAACAGGGCAATGGTTGCATGGCAATACAGTTCACGTTTGCCCTACAAGAAGCACACCTTACGCTTCTCGCTGATCACACTTGTGAATCTGCTCAATATATTATCTAGGTACAGTTTCTGTGGACGTCAGCCAGTTTAGTTCTCGCTTTTCAGTTTCACAAGTGCGGCATGACGTGTTTTTTCGCTACGTGCTTAACAGGACGGTGTCCGTTTCTAAACGAGAAAAAAAAATTACCTTACGCTGCCCACATGTTTCGTCCTGTCTTGGACAAATTCCTGAATAAATAGATTCAGGATATAGTCGTTACATCTCGGTCCTTTCGGGCCCGTGCTACAGAAACAGCCACAGGCGGGTCAGGTGGTAGTGAACGTGGTTTTCGATAACCTCTACCTGTCGGATTGTCGTCAATATACGGTTAAAGTGCTGCCACCTACTTCCACGCATCTTTAACCAGGGTTCAGTGGCGTTTACAGCTAAGCCACTGAAAAGCCAGGGCTAGAATGAGTTTCCAGGCCATCGCCGATTGTCAGTTGTGGGCATCCACAGTTGGGGGATCCGCAATTTTTGGGTTCGCAGTTTACCAGACAAAGGTTGCTTGTTTTCCACCATTGCAATTTGCAAGACGGGTCTGCCTGGGTCATAAGATGCGGTTCTGCACACCGCCATACAAGCTCTAGTAGATTGAGCACTTTGACTGCAGTCAACAACATTATTCCAGTTTGGGGTAGTTCCAAAGCTGGCTGAATCTGTCAGTCCGATACTGACCCTTCAGGTCAATCAGGGCGTCGCTTATACTACACATTCATGAATACCTGCAGTTGGTGACTACAGGTTGAAAATCACAGTGATTCTGGATTTCAACAAGAATAGGTACTTAGACGCATCAGGCCTACTTAAGTTGGCAGTAAAAACCATTCTCGCTTTCAAGCGCTACCGTTTTGGCTTCGTATGGCGCCTAGGGTTGTCACAAGTAATGGCTATCGTGATAGCTCATCCCTGGAAGTGATAACAGTTCAGTGTTTTGCAGATCTGCTCATTAAAGCTCCGTCTCAAAACTTTGTCATGCAACGGCCCTTACTAACGTACAAGGGTGTCGTTCAGCACGGTTAGATTGTTAACCTAGAGATATCAAGCCTCATTCCGTAACAACGGACTCATGCATAGGGATAATTCCGTGATTGCACGGATTTACCTGCCTGAACATACCACACAAATTGTTCGTCATCACGTACGCAAGCCACGGACAGTCTTGATCCGTTTGGCCTTTTGCCTATTGGTAAGGAGAGTGACGTCTTTCGACGCACTCTACTTCGCAAGGAGTCACTCAGGTCATTTTCACCTGGAAGTTCTTGCACGCTCCTACATCAAATAGTACGGTTGTCTCTAAGGGCCAGAGTTTCACTACTCTAGTGGCTCCAAGTACATAATTTTACCGCAGGGACAATGTTCGGCGTCTGGTATTGGATAATTCTAAATATGAACGCGAGTCTCAGAGGTTGGGGACCTGGGGTCCCAAATGATTAACTTCACAAATCACGGAGATTTCGGTCAAACGCGCTGCGGCAAGCGGGTCACATGCTCCGTTCTCAGACTGTCCAAGTACGGTCAGACAACACAACGGCGATCGCATACATCACTGATCAAGGACGGAATCGAAGTCGCATGACCATGCGGCAAGTTGCTTCATGTTCATTCTGGGAGTGAACAGCTGGAAGGCAGCTTATTCCAGGACACTGAGCATTGAATTCTTAAGTGTTCCAGATGTTGGTCCAGCGGTGGAGTTACCCACAGGGGTATCTAGTGGCATCTCGCAAAAACAAATAAAAAAAAAAAACATCCGAGTATGTGTCCATCCCAGTAGGTGTCCAGTGCAAGGGCTCCGAAGGCAGCAGCTGTAGATGCTCTGATGCTCTCACGATCGCGTGGTTGTACAGCGTTGTGAATCTGTTACAACGGTTACGCTGCTTCCTCGGGTACTAAAATGGATCATACAAGACTCCATGACAGTCATACTAGTGGCGCCACATTGGCCTCGGAGGCCATGATTCTTGGATCTCCGCGAACTACTCGCAGCCGATCCTTCACCGCTCTCGCCACGTCCGGACCTGTCCCACTAGGGTCAGTTCTTTTACCCCGATTTAGCGCGGCAGCGTTTGACGGGGTAGCTGTTCAAAGCGCTCTCAAGAACGGATGGCATTCCAGAATCTGGTATACAAACCATGTTAAGGGCTGGGAAGCCAGTACGGCAGCTCATTATCACAAGGTTTAGCGTGCCTCTATAGGTTGGTGTGACGCTCAGAAGTTTCCAACATAATTTTCAAGTTATCCCGTCTTTTAATATTTTTACAGACTGGGTTTGGTGAAGGATTATATTCTACACTCAAGGTGCAGGTCTCTGCATGTCAATTTACCTACAACAGTGTTTGGCTCCTTTGCCGATTGTACACCTTTTCCTGCACGGTGTCCTCAGACGACCTCCATTTATACCACCTACAGCGCCATGGGAAGTGATCTGGTTTTACCACCTACAGCGCCAGGGGACATGATCTGGTTTTAGGTTTTTTATTTACAGTCTTCATTTGTTGAATTCTTACAACAAGTGGATGTTACGTTTATCAATTGGTAAACACTTTTCTCTTAGCCTTAGCCTCTCAGCAAGGCGTGTTTTAACATAGGGTGGCTTGCATGTCAAGGCCCCAAATCTGTTTTTTTATGGTCATAGGGCGGAACTTCGCACAAATTCCGTGTTCCAGTCAAAGATCGTATAATGTCACGCATCAACTAATTAATGTAGTTCCTCGGTTATCAATATGTTCGAGAACTTAAGTTACTTTGAATGTGGTACGCGCACTACGCGTTTATGTAACCCAAACAATTGTACGTAGAACAGACACATTGTTCTCTATAATGTAGTGAAGATAGCTTTACAAGCTACCAAGCAGTCCTTATGTCATACGTCAGGCTTAGCTTCATAATAGGCTACAACGCCTACATCAGGGTCAGACCATTCCAAACGTTCTAGTGAACGTCATAAGCGGGCTTCAACCGCCTACATCAGTGTCAGACCATTCCATACGTCCTTTGGGAACGTCAGGAGCAGCAGGTCGTGGAGTTTCTACGAAACAGCGTAGACGAGCTGCTACATGGTCATCAGTGCATGACCATCAGTGCGCATGTTGGTGCGCTTTTACAGGTTGGCTACGTTTGCGGCATCAGCATTTAGCTTTGGCCGTCTAGTGTTACAGGTGCCAAACTGCTCTCCCGCCCAAGGGGGAAACTTTGGTACGTCCCAAGAGTACTCCAGTGACCCCTAGTGGATGAAAAAGAAAATAGGATTTTGGTGCTTACCAGGTAAATCCTTTTCTTTGAATCCATAGGGGGCACTGGACGCCCACCCAGAGCAGTTTACCTGTTATGTGGTAAGGTCTGTGGATCTTATGGTAACACTTTATCACCAATGCATTCGATGTTATGGTATCAACTGATTGTTATCAGTTCCGTTATGTGTCAACTTTAGGGTTGACCATTATATTATAATGTTATAGGTTCATATAATGTTATATGTAATTCTCTATGGTTCATCCTCTTTATCACTCCTGTTCGGCCCAGTAAAAATACTGAAGGCTCTATGGGATTATGGAGGGGATGGCCAGTTACTAATTTAAATATTTAAATATGTGCCATTTCCGGCTACGCCCAGTCCATAACCAAGAGTACTCCAGTGCCCCCTATGGATTCAAAGAAAAGGATTTACCTGGTAAGTACCAAAATCCTATTTTTTTACAAGTGAACTTTTAGTTCTAAACAGTCATTCTCTTTAGTCAGGCTATGACTTTAGATTGGCCAAGAAGTGGTTTCAAAGTCAGCATATATTTTCTCTCAATTAAACAGGGCAGACCACCTGTCACAGCCAAGTGGTTTCAATATAAAGATCATGTGATCTATTTACTAAACCTTGGAGGGATATAAAGTACATTACCAGCCAATCAGCTCCTAACTGCAATGTTACAGGCTGTGTTTGAAGAAAGAGGATATTTAGTTGCTTACCATTGAATCCTTTTCTCTGAATCCAGCTGAGGGATGCTGGACAATTGGATTGCTGTTGGGGACCCACAGGAGCTGGCGCTTAAACGATAGCTTTAAATATAAGCTCCTCCCCTTAGCAACACCCAGTAGGCCAGTGCAACTTAAAAAGAGCCCGGAAAGGAGAAGCAGTAACCCAGTGAAACCACAAAAAAACAAAACCACAGGGAAACAGCAGCAAGACAAAGAACCTTAAGACTGAGCGCGAGGGAGGCAACGCAGTGTCCCCCAGCCGATTCAGAGATAAGTATTCAACGTTAAGCAACCAGAAATCCTCTTTTCTCCTACATCCAGGTTGAGAGACACTGGATAATGGAACGTTAAACAGCTGCTTGTAGGGGAGGGAACGCTTAGGCTGCCTGACCAGAGAACAGAATGCCCAGAGTGGGCAAATTGTGACTGTAATGAAAACCGAGTGAACGTGTGGACAGAGGACCAGTAAGCTGCCTGCAGACCTGCTCAGTGGAAGCCCCATGACGCGCCACCAGGAGGTTGCCACCGCTGTAGTGTAGTACACAGACACCCATTCTGGAGCCAGAAGCCCTGTACCAGAATAGGCCTGTGTAATAACAGACTGGACCCACGCGCTATGGTCTGCTTAGTACCTGGCCAACCACGTTTGTGAGCGTCATAGAGAACCAAGAGGAAATCCATGTGGCGGATGAACAAAGACTTGTCCAAATATAGCTGCAGATCCCAGACCATGTCCAACAGAGCCAGATCCTCTAAATCAGAATGTGAAGAAGAAAAAAATGGAAAAACAACTTCCTGATTAATGTGAAAAGCCAAAGCAACTTTATGTTAAAAAAAGGAACTTTAGGCAGAACCACCGTATTATCATGAAATACGAGAAAAGTCAGTCTGCACGACAAGAAACCCGACGAGGAAAACCAATTTCTAAGTTACAAACTTCAGGTCAGCCAAATCTAAAGTATCAAAAGCAGCCTTCCTGAGGGCCGAAAGGGCCAGATTAGAATTCCATTGTGCAACAGGTGGACAAAACAATACACCCTGTAAAAAGGTTTGAACTTTTTGAAGAAGCGCCAAATGCCGCTGCAAATAAATTAACAGAGTTGATATCTGCACCTTCAAGGGACAAAGTCTTAAACTGACTTCCAAACCACCCTGAAAGAAAGCTAAGAAACTAGGAAGGCTGAACTGGGAAGTATGAAAGTCGTGCCTCTCACTCCAGAGTTTGTAGACCCTCCAAACTCGGTGGTAGTTACGGGACGAAACTGGTTTCCAGGCCTGCAACATAGTACAGACCACCAAAGGAGAAAGTCACCTGATTGGTGACAAAACACGTTAGGACTCCTCCTCTTTGGAAATTGGTAGTTGCCCGCATGACACTGTGAACCGTGGATCGCCGTGGAAGGGGCCGCCGACCAGACTGCATTTGACCGTGACAGGCAGCACGCTACGGGAATGGGTTGGAATTCCTCCCAGCCAAGTTTCTCCAATTGTCTGGTCCACTGCTAGCAGCAGCATTCCCTGCCACAGCACATCTCAGATAACTTGTTACCACGCCGCTTGCATTTACAGAGGATGTAACCAGCTTCAAATTACTAAGGCTTGGACTGAGACTGCTCGCCGCCATAAAACACACTACAGGGGCACACGATCGGTAACAACACGGTCACATTAACACTGTGGCAGCCACAAGCAGTCTGTGAGTATACTGAACCCAAGGACGCTCGGTGTTCACACTATCATTCATTAATACCACTTATAATCAATCCGACTGTGTTTTTGGCTGCCTCCTAACAACTTACTGGACAGATACATTATTCTCCAGAGGAGCACATGTTGGTGTTACAAAATATCCAGTTACAGAGTGCTATACACTAATTTGTCTGGCGTGTGGCTCCCATCACAGTGACTTTTTAGCAACAAATAGATAAAATATATATATAAATGGAAGTATTTTTATTATTCATTATTTTATATTGTGACCAGTGGTCAATTATATACAAAAATAAATTGTATGTCTTTTTAATATATGATCATTCCTGGCTCTTTTGATTAATTTAAAGCAATACACATGTGAATTTTATATTGGCCCCATGTGCGCCTCTATTCTTCTTTTTTTTTTTTTTTCTGGACCTCCTGTGGGGAAGGCACTAGTAGGGCCAGCTAGTCCGGCAGCCTATGCATGCACACTCCCCAATGGAAGCCACTGCAGAAACCCACAGTGATGGCGCAGCCGTCAGGGCCCGTGCTAACACCTGACCCCCCCCCCCCTAAAAGGGTGATAGTGCACGGCAGTCCCTGGGTCCATGCGGTCTCCGCAGAGACCCGAGTGCAGTCTGGGGAGCAACCAGCAGGTCAGCTCCCCCTCCCACCCCGGCTCCTTGCAAAAACCTAACCTGCCACCGCTACCCCACCAAAAGCTGCCCGGCTCCGACGGGCACTTACTCCACTTCTGGAGTTGTTCTGGAGTTGTTGAGGGGAGCCGCTTATATTTAAAGTTATATGGGTCTATTTACTAAGCTGTGGTTAGAGATAAAGTACCAGCCAATCAAGTCTAACTGCCATGTCAGAGGCTGAGTTTGAAAAATTACAGTTAGAAGCTGGTTGGTTGATTCTATATCTCCGTCCACTTTATCTCCATCCAAGTCTTAGTAAATAGACCCCATAGTTTTGTTTAAGTGCCAACTCCCATGGTCCCTATCAGTAATCCCATCGTCCAGTGTCCCCCAGCCTGGATGTAGCAGAAATAAGTTAGAAGCTGGTTGGTTGATACTTTATATCCATCCACACTATCTCCCCCAAAATCCAATGTAAAGAGTTATTGGGTGATTCCTGGATTTTAAAGTTGACTTTGGTAAAGCCATGCTTTGAAATCTTGCCTAATGCCACCAACTTTAGTACAAATTTAGTCCATTACACAGCCCATTTGATTAATCTGGTACAAGTCTGTGTGTACACAGGCTGGATTGACACTTGTGCAGTTTAACAAGTGTGTAAATATAACAAATCACTTTTAGTAAATGTGAAGGAGTTCTAAATCAGTTCTCAGGTGAGTACAAAAATTTAATTGGGGCACTTCTACAGTAAGTGATAGACTGTGCTCTTTGCTCTCTCCACAGACCACTAGTAGATGAACCACGACATGTCAAGGTACAGAAAGGAGCTGAACCCCTGGGAATTTCAATCGGTAGCGGTGAGAATGGGGGTATCTTTGTCTCCAAGGTGATGGCAGGAAGCATCGCCCAGCAAGCTGGTTTAGAATACGGGGACCAGCTGTTAGAGGTACTGCTTCTTTACACTGTTGTTAAGTTTAAATGTCTAAGCATTTCTATTATAATGACCATTATATACTAGGGGCTGATTCAGAGTTGATCGTAGATGTGCTAAAAAGTCCACTGCGAAGTCCAAAGGCCATTACTTACTACTTATTTTTCTTGATCTCTCTACTGCTTTTGACACTGTTGACCATTCTCTACTCATACAAACACTACATTCCCTAGGTCTTCAAGACACAGCCTCTTGGTTCCTATCCTACCTACCTAATCACTCCTTTAGCATCTGCTTCTCTGAATTCACCTCTTCTTTGCTACCTCTTTCAGTTGGAGTACCGCAAGGCTTGGTCCCAGGTCCTCTGCTTTTCTCAATCTATACCTCCTCTCATTGATACTCAACTCTACCTATCTTCCCCAGATTTGTCACCATCTGTATTGGTCTGTGTCACTGAATGCTTTTCTGCCATTTCATCTTTGATGTCATGTCACCACCTCAAGCTTGATATTTCCAACACACAGTTAATTATATTTCCACCAGCCAATATAAGTTACTAACCTGATATCTCTATCACTATTGAGAATTCAACAATCAATCCTACCCCACTAGCTCACTGCCTAGGTGTCATACTTGACTCAGAACTGTCCTTTGTTCCCCACATTCAATCTGTCTCAAAATCATGCTACATACATCTAAAAAACATATTCAAAATATGATCATACCCTACACAAGACACTGCAAAAGCTTTAATCCATGCACATTATCTCCCGCATTGATTATTGCAATAGTGTTCTTACTGATCTTGCCAAAAAGAGACTCTCACCGTTCACTAATACACTCCATTCTGAATGCAGCTATCAGGCTAATCTTTCTCGCTAGACTTTCATCGGCTGCAGATCCACTCAGTCACTCCATTGGTTACCTATATTCTACCGTATTAAATATAAAATACTTTAACTCATACACAAGGCCATTAACCAAACTTGACCAATGTTCATCTCTTGGCTTATCTCAAAATAACTTCCAACTGGACCTCTCCGCTCTTCACAAGACCTACGTCTCTCATCCTTACTCATTATTTGCTCCCATTCATGATTGCAGGATTTTCTTGAGGCAGCAGCCACTCTGTGGAAATCCCTACCATGCACAATAAGACTCTCCTAGTCTCCAAACCTTCAAGCGTTCCCTGAAAACTCACCTCTTCAGGCAAGCCTATCACATTCTAGAATCGATCACTCAACCTTAATAAGCTTTCCTATCCAGTTACATCCCCTCTGTACAGTCCACACATATCGTCAAATATTTTCTCTTTTGTCATAATCCCATCCTCCTGACCCCTGGCCAACATCACTGTGTGAATTTATCATACAGCCCACCAAGAACTTTTGCAATCTGGTGGACAATTATGCAATAGATATCACCTATCCTTGTGTATCCACGCCTATTTCCCTAGATTGTAAGCTTGTGAGCAGGACCTTCTTACCTCTATGACTGTTATTATCTAGTTTTGTTTTATGATTGTTCTTTCTAATTGTAATGCTCAACGTAATATGCTTCTCAATATAAGAAACTGTTAATAAATAAAATAATAAAGTTGGCTTATAATTGAAGGATAGGAGAAGTTATAGCACAGTAAAGTTGGTTGACACGATATGCTGTGCAGTATGACATTGTGCTGTATTTGTTCAGTGAAGCATCTAAAAAAAACTTCTATTAACACCTGGTCCAAATTGTTTAATGTTAATATTTCTGCTGTTTCATGTAGTTTAATGGAATAAACTTGAGGAATGCCACTGAGCAGCAAGCACGCCTGATCATTGGGCAGCAGTGTGATACCATTACTATCCTGGCTCAGTACAACCCACACATGTGCCAGCCTCTTCATTCACGATCCAGGTGAGGTTTACCATGTACAGTAGTTGTCGTCAGAAGGCCATGTAAAAGGCAGTCTGTCTGACTATTCAGCAGATTTTTCCTATTTTTAGAATTCTATGTTTGTGTCTTATTTCTCTTTCTGCTGTGTCAATTCCTACAGCTCTCGGCTGGATACAAGTACGTCCCATTCCACACCTCACGGCAGTGGGGCGGCAACTCCAGACAATCATTCCGTCATTGATACTGTGAGTGAGCAAGATGAGGGGACCATGACGCCGCCTTCAAAGGAGACCACACCCAGCACAAGCCCTCACAGCTCACTTAGGTGACTTGATTTTATATTTTTTTGTTCTCCATATAATCATGGCTGTCTCCCTTGGTGTATTTACAGCATGTCGTGTTAGACATTTTGTTCTTTTTTTTTTTTAATGATCTTCCTTTTTCCTGTTTGTTTTTTCGGCGTGCTTTTAAGTAATTCCGCTCTTTCTCTATCCACAGGGCACCTGTGGATGGCATAAAGAGACATTCTGAGCTCCGCACAGTAACCCTCTCAAAATCTCCTGTGGAGCTGGGGATGCAGATCTGTGGGGGGAACCTTCATGGGATATATGTGTTGGATTTAGAAGAGGAAAATGTGGCTGGAGGACTGGAAGGGCTACAAACAGGAGACTTGATTCTGGAAGTATGTAGAAAGTGCCTTAACCACTTAACTGGCTAATAATTTTTCCAAAAACTGAAATTGTCATTTTTTTATGGCTGAATTAGGTTAGAAAGATTTATTTAAAAAGTAAACATTTTATAAACATTGATTTAAACATCGATGGCCAATATATTGGTCCACCAATGATGGGAACAACTGTACCGTTTCATGGCAGCAGCTGCTCTCTGCAGCTGCCAGATGAATGCAGCTCTGCAGCTGTGGGGTGGTGCCGCTTGGTTATTAGGGCAGGACTAAGCCTTTGGGAGACCCGGGGAACTAAAGACAGGGAGCCATTCCCCTCTTGTCAGCACCGTCCCCTGGCTGTACCTGCTGTTTTTGTCTCATCCTCCCACACTCCGATGAGGCAGCAGAAGCGCAGGTCCATTCCAGCAGTGGGGGCAGACTCCCAAGCCTCCTCTCGGGCAGTACGGGGATCAGGGTACTGCAGAGTTTCTAAGCACCCTAGTCAAAGCTTTAACCTACCGCTCCTGCTCCCCTTAATACCCTTTTCCCATACATACACACTTTTAAATATTATTACATATATTAACCTCAAAAATGCATATATGCATATGTTAACTGGTTTTTGCTGACTAACACACACACACACGCAATAAAAAAAATAAATGTAAAATAAAACCTCACATTATACTGTACAAATAACTTAAACTACCCCTACTATCACACACACACACACACACACACACACACACACACACTGGCACACTATTATTATAGTTGATGGAAGTGATCTGTGTACACTGCTAGCTACTCATGCAGCTCCATCCATGCATTTCCTCACTGTCAGCAGCTCTAGTCCTTGTCCCTTGTGGGCGGAGCTTCATGAACTGACTACCTGGCAAGGAAGGAGACAGTGCTGCAACTGCTGCCTGAATGGCTTTCTGGTGCTGCTCCACCCTCCCAACCCCCCAAACTGGCTCTGGCTGGGCTGCCCGATCAGCAATGGGGAGGAAAACAGAGGGGCCCGGAGGTCCCTCTAAGATCAGCAGCTGCTGGAATATTAACTTCCAGCAGCTGCATAGGGAAAGCCCAACCTGGCTTCATCGCATATGATTCAACCATGTCAGGCAAGTGGTTAATTGTTACACAAAGGGGGCGACCCGGCACCGGTCTAAAAATAGTTTTTGATTACAGAGAAACCAAATTTGGACAATTTTCAAGTAAAATCTTTAATATAATGTCCAGTTTGGGGGTGCGCCCAGAGCCAGTGACATATGCATAAACAAAAGGGAGAAAGAAGAAGGCTCTTGTGTGGGCGCACTCATTAATGGTAGTTAAATAACTAGAATGAATAACACTAGGTTGATTAGTCAGCAGATAAAACAAAATTTATTTGGAAATATTAAGAATATAATTGCCCCTGGTTGAGGAGATGTGAATGATCCCAGATAAAAATGTTCTGGTCCTCCCTCAGGAAATGAGATGGAGAGGGGTAGAGACACTGCAAGTCATAAACCCTTTCTCACCCGGCCAGTACAGATGATCTGTGTTAATGAGATCAATTAAGTCAATTGACTTAATTGATCTCATTAACACAGATCATCTGTACTGGCCGGGTGAGAAAGGGTTTATGACTTGCAGTGTCTCTACCCCTCTCCATCTCATTTCCTGAGGCAGGACCAGAACATTTTTATCTGGGATCATTCACATCTCCTCAACCAGGGGCAATTATATTCTTAATATTTCCAAATAAATTTTGTTTTATCTGCTGACTAATCAACCTAGTGTTATTCATTCTAGTTATTTAACTACCATTAATGAGTGCGCCCACACAAGAGCCTTCTTCTTTCTCCCTTTTGTTTAAGTGGTTAATTGTTCACTGACCTAGTCAATGACTCCAATATAATGTCAATTAACATTATGAATACTGTTTTGCTCTTTCTACAACTAATTACATGTAGCGCCTTCAAACTCTGTAGTTTGTATGGCTTGACTGCCTGACCCAATCCTCTCCAACTGTTTATATACAATTGTCTATAATATATTATATACCCTTCTTAACAGTACCACTTGGTTTTAAGTACCACTATTATTGGCTAATACAGCTTAGATATATGTTGTTGTTGTTGTTGTTTTTTATTGAAGCAGTGTACACAACATAATATAGTATACATGCAATTTGTTATTGGGATGTAGGCCCAATGTGCTGGAACAATTAAGACCAATAAAGCATGAATACATTGTGCACAAATAACATGTGGTTATCAAAAACGGGCCTATAGATAATACAGAACAAACAAGCGTGAGAGTTACAATTAGTCATATGAAGTAAAGAAAGTAAAGATAAAATAAAATAAAGTTTGCTTGCATCCTCCACCCCCCCCCCAACCCCCGACCACGGCTACACAGAAACTGGAGAATCTATGTTGTTTTTTATAATACAGATGTGTCCTCATACATCTAGCCTCAATACGCCACAGATCAGGAGATGCCTGGCGTGCATCTCACAGGCACACCACAGGAGATTGTGCTGATTAATTTGATATGTAATACTTGTATATCTATGTGCAACTGAGTCTGTACAGTATATGAAGGAAAACAGAACTTGACATGGAATATAACTACAGCTGCCACATTGTAGCACTTCGTATGCAGATTCAGAGACTCAGTTGCACACAGAGATACAAGTATCAAATATCAAATTACTCAGCACAGTCTCCTGGTGCTTGCTAGCCGCATTCCATTGCAAATAATTAGCATTTTCTGCAAAAAAAAGATGATAAAAAGATGCCCAATGCTAGTAGAGTATCATGGTCCCAAGGGGGGCTGTTCGGCGCAACTGCAGCAATGATGTATGAGCACACATCTGTACATGCATACGTTTGATTTGTTAGCCAGGTAGTTTCCAAAAAAAGACAAAACAATTTTGCTCTCCATGAGCTTTAAGTTGGATAACAATGATTTTACTTAAAACATTTATAAACTGTTATTGTACTTCTTGCATTGCTTTCTTTCCTTTTATGTTTCTATCCCAGTTCTGTTATAAAGTGTGTGTTTTCTCACCTTAGTATGGTTCGGTTGATATGAGGAATAGAACGGCAGAGGAAGCCTACCTAGAGATGATGAAGCCTGCAGAAAATGTCAAGTTGAAGGTACAGCAGAAAGTAGAGGAATTTAACCGAATCAAAGAGCAGCCTGGGGATGGCTTCTACGTAAGGTCAGTCACACGTACAAAGTAGCCTCCATTATAAGACAATATACATCAATGTAATGGGAGGGGGATACATATATACACTATATGGACAAAAGTATTTGGCCACACCTGTTAATTATTGAATTCAGGTGTTTCAATAAGAGCCGTTGCCTATAAAATCAAGCACCTAGCCATGCAGTCTCCATTTGCAAACATTTGTGATACAAAATGGGTCGTTCTGAAGAGCTCAGTGACTTCAAGCGTGATAGGATGACACATTTGCAATAAGACGGTTCGTGAAATGTCATCCCTGCTGGATATTCCACGGTCAACTGTAAGTGATATTATAATAAAGTTTGGAACAACAGCAACTCTACAATGAAGCGGAAAACTACGTAAAGTCACAGAGCAAGGTCAACGACAGCTAAGGCGCATGGTGCGTAAAAGTCTCCAACGCTCTGCTGATTCCGTAGCTGAAGAGTTTTGAACTTCCACTGGCATTAATGTAAGCACAAAAACTGTGTGGCAGGAGCTTATTGGAATGGGTTTCAATTACATAATCACACTCTTTCAATAAATAGTACCTTTCATGCACTATAGGTGTCATTCCGAGTTGATCGCTAGCTGCATTTGTTCACAGGCTAAAAAACTATAGTTCTGTGCATGCGTATGCAGCACACGCGCGACGTACGGGCACTACGAACGATGCAGTTTTGCACAGGGTCTAGCGATGCATTTCAGTAGCACTGCTTGCCGCAGAGTGATTGACATGAAGTGGGCGTTTCTGGGTGGCAACTGACCGTTTTCAGGAAGTGTGCGGAAAAACGCAGGCGTGCCAGGAAAAACGCAGGCGTGTCTGGGCGAACGCTGGGCGGGTGTGTGACGTCAAAACAGGAACTGAATAGTCTGAAGTGATCGCAAGCGCTGAGTAGGTTTTGGGCTACTCTGAAACTACACATACATTTTTTGCAGGCGCTCTGCGATAAAAACGTTCGCACTTCTGCTAAGCTAAAATACACTCCCAGTGGGCGGCGGCATAGCGTTTGCATGGCTGCTAAAAACTGCTAGCGAGCGATCAACTTGGAATGACCCCATACATACAGTAGAAGGTGTGAGAAACAAATACAGCTTTACGGACACATCCTGAAGAGAGGAATAGTGTAGGGCTTCTGTGCTGTTAGGTGGAACAGGATAGTTACAGAACGCCAGCTCTAAGCTTTCCATTACTACAGTATCGGTGGGAACAAAATATTCTACACTTAAATTTCCTAATTCTTGCTCATTACTCTAAGGTAGGTGCTGATTCTTAGATGGCTGCATCTTTTGACACTGTAGCTGCTGCATTTTTATGCTATTTCGTGTCAACTGATACAGTTACTTGTAGCGTCTTAGAACAGTTGAAGTTAAAGTTGCAAATGTGCATCTTTATACAGTACATACTATGGAACCTTAGGACCAGTCCTATGGCAGGTGCAGTGTCTCTGTCTCAGTGTGGCCTCCTGTATGAGTGGCTGTGCAGCCCCTTTTAGTGATATGCCCACGTCACCTTTGCCACACCTCTGTTTCCTACCAGGAAGCCCACTAAAATTCTCAAACCCTGCATTTGTGCTGCATCCCTGTGCACAGACAATAGGAATGCGTGCGTAGTGTGACTCGGACGCATGCAC
The DNA here is from genome assembly GCF_028390025.1 of Pseudophryne corroboree. Lineage (NCBI taxonomy): Eukaryota > Metazoa > Chordata > Amphibia > Anura > Myobatrachidae > Pseudophryne > Pseudophryne corroboree. Next base: position 186,174,973 of record NC_086446.1, on the reverse strand, counting down.
AGTACAAAAAAAAACAATCAACTGCACACACATGGCAACTTTTTCACATTACCGCTCTCAAAGGTTTGATACATCTCCCCTCCATTGTGTGTGTGAGTATATATAGATACACACACACACACACACACACACACACACACACACACACACACACACACACACTGTGCAGTACAAATTAGGTCTTTAGATCTCTCATTATGAGTACAACTGGCAGGATGACTGCTACTGCATTGCATTCCTCAGCTGCACACTGGGGGGAGACAAACCTCCTGTATTACTACATAGCTCCTGACCATAGCGGCAAGAAGAAAACACATCATTATCATTTGCTATAAATTGTCTCCTAATCATAACAAACTTTACTGATACTACCTTATCATAGTCATCCCTGCACCTTATGGTGATGGTGAAGTTATGTAAAGCACGCCATACTGTACAGTGACATGTCACCATGTTATTTCATTACGTTTCCTGCAGCCAAGAATATACAGAATGCCCTGGAAATATACGTTTTATAGGAAAGCAGAGATTTGGCTCATAATGGTGGTAGTGGAGCATGTTACATGTAGTGCATATAAGCTGCCAGCAGTACAACTAAATGACGCTGTGTTTGTTTGCAGAGCACTTTATGAGCGACAGGCGGAGCACCCGCAGGAGCTGAGCTTCAAGAAGGATGATATACTGTTTGTTGACGACACTCTCCCTCAGGGGGTGTTTGGCACGTGGATGGGTTGGCAGCTGGATGAGAATGCACAGAAACTGGAGAGAGGCCAAGTCCCCAGCAAATATATGTGAGTGTGGAGACTCTAGTACGTCCTATATAACCCACATTACATGTATAATATAGCATGTCCTATATAAACCACATTACATGTATAATATAGCATGTCCTATATAACCCACATTACATGTATAATATAGCATGTCCTATATAACCCACATTACATGTATAATATAGCATGGCCTATATAAACCACATTACATGTATAATATAGCATGTCCTATATAACCCACATTACATGTAGAATATAGCATGTCCTATATAACCCACATTACATGTAGAATATAGCATGTCCTATATAACCCACGTTACATGTAGAATATAGCATGTCCTATATAACCCACGTTACATGTAGAATATAGCATGTCCTATATAACCCACGTTACATGTAGAATATAGCATGTCCTATATAACCCACATTACATGTAGAATATAGCATGTCCTATATAACCCACATTACATGTAGAATATAGCATGTCCTATATAACCCACATTACATGTAGAATATAGCATGGCCTATATAACCCACATTACATGTAGAATATAGCATGTCCTATATAACCCACATTACATGTAGAATATAGCATGGCCTATATAACCCACATTACATGTAGAATATAGCATGGCCTATATAACCCACATTACATGTAGAATATAGCATGGCCTATATAACCCACATTACATGTAGAATATAGCATGTCCTATATAACCCACATTACATGTAGAATATAGCATGGCCTATATAACCCACATTACATGTAGAATATAGCATGGCCTATATAACCCACATTACATGTAGAATATAGCATGTCCTATATAACCCACATTACATGTAGAATATAGCATGTCCTATATAACCCACATTACATGTATAATATAGCATGGCCTATATAACCCACATTACATGTAGAATATAGCATGGCCTATATAACCCACATTACATGTAGAATATAGCATGTCCTATATAACCCACATTACATGTAGAATATAGCATGTCCTATATAACCCACATTACATGTAGAATATAGGTTGTCCTATATAACCCACATTACATGTATAATATAGTACAGTATGTCCTATATAACCCACATTACATGTAGAATATAGCATGTCCTATATAACCCACATTACATGTAGAATATAGTATGTCCTATATAACCCACATTACATGTAGAATATAGCATGTCCTATATAACCCACATTACATGTATAAAATAGCATGTCCTTTCTCTAACGTCCTAGTGGATGCTGGGACTCCGTCAGGACCATGGGGAATAGCGGGCTCCGCAGGAGACAGGGCACATCTAAAAAAGCTTTTAGGTCACATGGTGCGTACTGGCTCCTCCCCCTATGACCCTCCTCCAAGCCTCAGTTAGGTTTTTGTGCCCGTCCGAGAGGGTGCAATCTAGGTGGCTCTCCTAAAGAGCTGTTTAGAAAAGTTTTTTTTTAGGTTTCAATCTCAGTGATTCCTGCTGGCAACAGGATCACTGCATCGAGGGACTTAGGGGAGAGATTTCCAACTCACCTGCGTGCAGGATGGATTGGAGTCTTAGGCTACTGGACACTTAGCTCCAGAGGGAGTCGGAACACAGGTCAGCCTGGGGTTCGTCCCGGAGCCGCGCCGCCGATCCCCCTTACAGACGCTGAAGAGACGGCAGAACGGAGGTCCGGAAAGCAGGCGGCAGAAGACTCCTCAGTCTTCTTGAAGGTAGCGCACAGCACGGCAGCTGTGCGCCATTGTTGTCACACGGCTCACTGACTCAGTCACGGAGGGTGCAGGGCGCTGCTGGGGGCGCCCTGGGCAGCAATATAATTACCTTTAGTGGCAAAATAAATACATCACATATAGCCATTAAGGCTATATGTATGTATTTTAACCCAGGCCAGTTTCTTAAAAACCGGGGAAAAGCCCGCCGAAAAAGGGGCGGAGCTTATTCTCCTCAGCACTCAGCGCCATTTTCCTGCTCAGCTCCGCTGGTGAGGAAGGCTCCCAGGTCTCTCCCCTGCACTGCACTACAGAAACAGGGTAACAAAGAGAAGGGGGGCATAAATTGGCGATATTTATATATTAAGAGCGCATATATAGTAAACAACACCTTCTAGGGTTGTTTATATACATTTATAGCGCTTTTGGTGTGTGCTGGCAAACTCTCCCTCTGTCTCCCCAAAGGGCTAGGGGGTCCTGTCTTCGATTAGAGCATTCCCTGTGTGGCTGCTGTGTGTCGGTACGTGTGTGTCGACATGTATGAGGACGATGTTGGTGTGGAGGCAGAGCAATTGCCGATGATGGTAATGTCACCCCCTAGGGAGTCGACACCGGAATGGATGGCTTTAGTTATGGAATTACGTGATAATGTCAGCACATTACAAAAGTCAGTTGACGAAATAAGACGCCCGGCAAACCAGTTAGTACCGGTTCAGGCGTCTCAGACACCGTCAGGGGCTGTAAAACGTCCTTTACCTCAGTCAGTCGACACGGGTACCGACACAGATGAATCTAGTGTCGACGGTGAAGAAACAAACGTATTTTCCAATAGGGCCACACGTTATATGATCACGGCAATGAAGGAGGCTTTGCAGATCTCTGATACTGCTGGTACCTCAAAAAGGGGTATTATGTGGGGGGTAAAAAAAACTACCTGTATTTTTTCCAGAATCAGAGGAATTGAATGACGTGTGTGATGAAGCGTGGGTTAACCCCGATAGAAAACTGCTAATTTCCAAGAAGTTATTGGCATTATACCCTTTCCCACCAGAGGTTAGGGCGCGCTGGGAAACACCCCCTAGGGTGGATAAGGCGCTCACACGTTTATCAAAGCAAGTGGCGTTGCCGTCTCCTGATACGGCCGCCCTCAAGGATCCAGCAGATAGGAGGCTGGAAACTACACTGAAGAGTATATACACACATACTGGTGTTATACTGCGACCGGCAATAGCCTCAGCCTGGATGTGCAGTGCTGGGGTAGTGTGGTTGGATTCTCTGACTGAAAATATTGATACCCTGGATAGGGACAGTATTTTATTGACTCTAGAGCAATTAAAGGATGCTTTCCTTTATATGCGAGATGCTCAGAGGGATGTTTGTACTCTAGCATCAAGAGTAAGCGCGATGTCCATATCTGCCAGAAGAAGTTTATGGACGCGACAGTGGTCAGGTGATGCGGATTCCAAGAGGCATATGGAAGTATTGCCATATAAAGGAGAGGAATTGTTTGGGGTCGGTCTTTCGGACCTGGTGGCCACGGCAACTGCCGGCAAATCCACTTTTTTACCTCAGACCCCCTCCCAACAGAAAAAGACACCGTCTTTTCAGCCGCAGTCCTTTCGCTCCTATAAAAAGCGACCAAAAGGACAGTCTTATCTGCCGCGAGGCAGAGGAAAGGGTAAGAAAGGGCAGCAAGCAGCCCCTGCCCAGGAACAGAAGCCCGCCCCGGCTTCTACAAAGCCATCAGCATGACGCTGGGGCTTTACAAGCGGACTCAGGAACGGTGGGGGGTCGACTCAAGATTTTCAGCAATTAATGGGTTCACTCACAAGTGGACCCGTGGGTCCTGCAGATAGTATCTCAGGGTTACATGCTGGAGTTCGAAAGGTCTCCCCCTCGCCGGTTCCTAAAGTCTGCTTTACCAACGTCTCCCTCAGAAAGGACGTCGGTTTTGGAAGCCATTCACAAGCTGTATTCTCAGCAGGTGATAGTCAAGGTACCCCTCCTACAACAGGGAAAGGGGTATTATTCCACATTATTTGTGGTACCGAAACCGGACGGTTCGGTAAGGCCTATTCTAAATCTGAAATCCTTGAACCTGTACATAAAGAAATTCAAGTTCAAGATGGAGTCACTCAGAGCAGTGATAGCGAATCTGGAAGAAGGAGACTTCATGGTGTCCTTGGACATAAAAGATGCTTATCTACATGTCCCGATTTACCCCTCACACCAAGGGTATCTCAGGTTCGTGATACAAGACTGTCATTATCAGTTTCAAACGCTGCCGTTTGGGTTGTCCACGGCCCCTCGGGTCTTTACCAAGGTAATGACCGAAATGATGGTTCTTCTACGAAGAAAAGGCGTATTAATTATCCCTTACTTGGACGATCTCCTGATAAGGGCAAAGTCCAGAGAACAGCTGAAAGTCGGTGTAGCGCTAACACAAGTAGTGCTTCAGCAACACGGGTGGATTCTAAATCTTCCAAAATCTCAATTGACCCCGACAACACATCTGCTGTTCCTGGGCATGATTCTGGACACGGTTCAGAAAAAGGTATTTCTCCCGGAAGAGAAAGCAAGGGAGTTATCCGAACTTGTCAAGAACCTCCTAAAACCAGGAACTGTGTCAGTACATCAATGCACAAGAGTCCTGGGAAAGATGGTGGCTTCGTACGAAGCGATTCCATTCGGCAGATTCCATGCACGAACATTTCAGTGGGATCTGCTGGACAAATGGTCCGGATCGCATCTGCACATGCATCAGCGGATAACACTGTCACCGAGAACAAGGTTGTCTCTCCTGTGGTGGTTGCAGACTGCCCATCTGTTAGTGGGCCGCAGATTCGGCATACAGGACTGGGTCCTGGTGACTACGGATGCCAGCCTACGAGGTTGGGGAGCAGTCACAAAGGGAAGAAACTTCCAGGGCGTGTGGTCAAACCTGGAGACGTCTCTTCACATAAATATACTGGAGCTAAGAGCGATCTACAATGCTCTAAGCCTGGCAAAATCGCTGCTTCAGGGTCAGCCGGTGTTGATCCAGTCCGACAACATCACGGCAGTCGCCCACGTAAACCGACAAGGCGGCACGAGAAGCAGGAGTGCAATGGCAGAAGCTGCAAGGATTCTGCGCTGGGCGGAGAATCATGTCGTAGCACTGTCAGCAGTGTTCATCCCGGGAGTGGACAACTGGGAAGCAGATTTCCTCAGCAGACACGACCTTCACCCGGGAGAGTGGGGACTTCATCCAGAAGTTTTCCACATGATTGTGAACCGTTGGGAAAAACCAAAGGTAGACATGATGGCGTCTCGCCTCAACAAAAAATTGGACAGGTATTGCGCCAGGTCAAGAGACCCTCAGGCAATAGCTGTGGACGCTCTGGTAACACCGTGGGTGTACCAGTCAGTGTATGTGTTCCCTCCTCTGCCTCTCATACCAAAGGTACTGAGAATTATACGGAAAAGAGGAGTAAGAACAATACTGGTAGCTCCGGACTGGCCAAGAAGAACTTGGTATCCGGAACTTCAAGAGATGCTCACGGAGGATCCGTGGCCTCTACCTCTAAGAAGGGATCTGCTTCAGCAGGGACCTTGTATGTTCCAAGACTTACCGCGGCTGCGTTTGACGGCATGGCGGTTGAACGCCGGATTCTAAAAGAGAAGGGCATTCCTGAGGAAGTTATTCCTACTTTAATTAAAGCCAGGAAAGAAGTGACCGCACAACATTATCACCGCATTTGGAGAAAATATGTTGCGTGGTGTGAGGCCAAGAAGGCTCCAACGGAAGAATTTCAATTGGGTCGATTCTTACATTTCCTGCAAGCAGGATTGTCTATGGGCCTCAAATTGGGGTCCATTAAAGTTCAAATTTCGGCCTTATCAATTTTCTTCCAGAAGGAATTGGCGTCAGTGCCTGAAGTACAAACTTTTGTCAAAGGTGTACTACATATACAACCCCCAATAGTGCCTCCAGTGGCACCGTGGGATTTGAACGTGGTTCTAAATTTTCTCAAATCTCATTGGTTTGAGCCTTTAAAATCGGTAGATTTAAAATACCTTACATGGAAGGTAACCATGCTGTTGGCCCTGGCTTCAGCCAGGAGAGTTTCGGAGTTGGCAGCTTTGTCATACAAAAGCCCATATCTGATATTCCATTCGGACAGGGCAGAATTGAGGACACGTCCTCAATTTCTCCCTAAGGTGGTTTCGGCATTTCACTTGAACCAGCCTATTGTGGTGCCTGCGGCTACTAGCGACTTGGAGGACTCCAAGTTACTGGACGTTGTCAGAGCATTAAAAATATATATTTCAAGGACAGCTGGAGTCAGAAAATCTGACTCGTTGTTTACATTGTATGCACCCAACAAGTTGGGTGCTCCTGCGTCTAAACAGACGATTGCACGTTGGATATGTAGTACAATCCAACTTGCACATTCTGTGGCAGGCCTGCCACAGCCTAAATCTGTAAAGGCCCATTCCACAAGGAAAGTGGGCTCATCCTGGGCGGCTGCCCGAGGAGTCTCGGCATTACAACTTTGCCGAGCAGCTACGTGGTCAGGGGAGAACACGTTTGTAAAATTTTACAAATTTGATACTCTGGCTAAAGAGGACCTGGAGTTCTCTCATTCGGTGCTGCAGAGTCATCCGCACTCTCCCGCCCGTTTGGGAGCTTTGGTATAATCCCCATGGTCCTGACGGAGTCCCAGCATCCACTAGGACGTTAGAGAAAATAAGAATTTACTTACCGATAATTCTATTTCTCATAGTCCGTAGTGGATGCTGGGCGCCCATCCCAAGTGCGGATTGTCTGCAATGCTTGTACATAGTTATTGTTACAAAAATCGGGTTATTACTGTTGTTGTGAGCCATCTGTTCAGAGGCTACTTCGTTTGTGTTATCATACTGTTAACTGGGTTCAGATCACAAGTTGTACGGTGTGATTGGTGTGGCTGGTATGAGTCTTACCCGGGATTCAAGATCCTTCCTTATTGTGTACGCTCGTCCGGGCACAGTACCTAACTGAGGCTTGGAGGAGGGTCATAGGGGGAGGAGCCAGTACGCACCATGTGACCTAAAAGCTTTTTTAGATGTGCCCTGTCTCCTGCGGAGCCCGCTATTCCCCATGGTCCTGACGGAGTCCCAGCATCCACTACGGACTATGAGAAATAGAATTATCGGTAAGTAAATTCTTATTTTATAACACACATTACATGTAGAATATAGTATGTCCTATATAACCCACATTACATGTAGAATATAGTATGTCCTATATAACCCACATTACATTTGGAGATGAAATTATCATGTATTAGTATTTCTTCACAATGTCTATAAACCAGTGATACAGAGTCGATAAATTGTTTATTTTCAGCAACTACTAAGAACATTTCTATATTATATGGAATAAAATGCACCTTACTTTGTTTTATTTGTGTCTTAATAACACACAGTATGTGGCCTTGTGACACTATACAGTCATTTAATTGACACTAGGTCTAGGAGCACATTAATGAAGACTTCTACATCTAATATGCCCACATTTATAGATCTAACTGAACGATATGAATGTTCTCGTTCATTAATGAACGAGAACTCGTTCATATCGTTCAGTGTGTAGGCACCAATGATGAACGATGTGCGGCCCCGCGCTCGTTCATCGTTGGTGCCGGGTCGCTTATGCTTGCATGCCAATATGGACAATCTCACCCATATTAGCATGCAGGGCTATGGGGCCGGGTGACGGGGGAGTGAAGAAGCTTCACTCCCACCCCATAACCCCCCCCCCCTTTCAGCCGCCAGGTTGGCCGCATCAGCCGTCGGGCACCTCGGCGGCCAATCGCTAATGTGTAGGGCCCATTAGTCTATACATTTTTGCTCTATCTCCTACAGAAGAGTATCCAGATGGTAGACAGTGTATTGGTTGACAGTCAATAGTTCTACACCATATGGTCAACATGTACGAAAGGTTGGCAGGTAAAAAGGTGTACATGACACTGGCCGATACAAGTTTTGGGGGATTTTCACATGTTTTCTCAACATTTGCTTGATTTACTATCCACATGGAGATCTATTGGGAACAGTAACCTAGAGCGAGGGTAGATGCTTGTACTGATGGTGGTCATATAACATGAATGATCAAAGATTTGGGCCAAAAACATGTGTCAACCATTTGTGTGTCGACCATTCTCATGTCGACCCTTTGAACATGTCGAACCTTTTCTACCTGTCCACCTCTTATCTGTAGACCTTTGTACCCGTCAACGTAATGCAGGGGTGTCAAACTCACGGGCCGCATAAGGCCCCTACTGCATAATTGTGCGGCCTGCGGGCAGGGGTCCTTTTGCGGGCCCACAAGACTTTTTTCTTGATAATTGGACCCAGTTGGGATTTTGAGTTTGAAATGCCTGACCTAATGTATGTCGACCATAACATTGTCGATCCATTAATCCACTAGTCTATAGAAGTGAGCATTTGTGCACGTAAATACTCCTAATATAAAGGATTTGTTCTACTGTTAACATTATGTATTCTTATGGCTGTAAGGTGTCAGAAATCTTTCAGTTGTGTCATCTTGGTTCATTTGTAGTTACAGTTTGAATATACAAAAGGTACAAAAAATAAATACTCCATGCACATTACCATTCTTGTCAATGCTGCACCTATGATTTCCTTTAGGATGGAGCAAGAATTCTCCCGACGTCTCAGTGTCTCAGAGGCACGAGATGACAGCGCTGCAGGCAAGACCCTTTCTGCTGCTGCCAGGCGATCCTTCTTTCGCAGAAAACACAAACATAAGCGAAGTGGGTCTCGAGATGGAAAGGAACTTCAAGGGCTGGACACAATTAGTACTGACTCTATTCCCTTCCTTGATGGTGAGAGACCTTGTGAAAAGTAATATGTGGCAATAAACCTTAGGTGTGTTTACCTGCGAGAAGAAGCACCGTTTTACTGCTCATATTGCTATAACACTTACAGCTTTTCCTGGCCATTTGCCACATCCTCTTGTTTTTAAAATGTCCTCTGATAGCAAGCATAAGAACCATTGGGGCAGATGTATTAAGCCTGGAGATTACTAAAGCAGTGATTAAGCAGTGATAAGTGCAAGGTGATAACACACCAGCCAATCAGCTCCAATATGTAAATTGACAGGAGCTGACTGGCTGGTGCGTTATCACCTTGCACTTATCACTACTTTATCACTTCTCCAGGCTTAATACAGTACATCTGCCCCATTGAGTGCAAACAACCAATGTCCATTTCCCTTTCCCCTGCAATCACACAAATCACTTCTCTTTCATTAGAGTCTATGAATTTGGCATACCAACGAGTTCAAAGGGTGGACTGCACCTCTCCTCGCCCTGTGCTCCTTCTAGGACCGTTAGTTGATGCTGTGAAAGATATGCTGGTCAAAGAGTCCCCAGGAAGGTTCTGTAGATGCCCTCTTGGTAAGTGCCCTCACTTCACTTTAGCTTTCACAATCGCCTCCAGTTTCCTGTTCTGCAATGACTGTTTCTGATCTCAAGTATAACTCTTGATAATTACCTTATATATAATATTTTTGTTTTTCAGAGGTAATGAAAGCATCACAGCAGGCCATAGAACGTGGGGTAAAGGACTGTCTCTTTATAGACTACAAGAGGAGAAGTGGCCATTTTGATGTTACTACAGTGGCTTCAATCAAGGAGATCACAGAGAAGGTATTTTCTACCAGGATATGTCCACTAAAGTCATTCTAGAGGAAGGCAGTAAATCATACCGAACTCTGAACTTGTTTCTTCTTTTTTAGAATTGCCATTGTTTGCTGGATATAGCTCCTCATGCCATTGAGCGGCTTCACAGTGTCCACATATATCCCATAGTCCTGTTTATCCGGTACAAAAGCACTAAGCAGATAAAGTGAGTATATGGTACTACAATATATAGATAGATAGATAGATAGATAGATAGATAGATAGATAGATAGACTCTGTATATAAATCACTTAAATCAGAGATTCACAAACTCCACCATAACAGTCCAGGTTTTAAGGCTATCCATGCTTGAGTTCTGATGGTTGAATCAGATTGACTGAGGTACTAATTAAGTCACCTGAGCTCAAGCCTGGATATCCTTACATCCTGGACTGCAATGGCAGAGTTTTGGAAACTCTGATTTAGGATTAATGATCTGTAATACAACTTTGATGCATATTTATGTAAAGGAAAATTCTACCCAAACCTGTATATTCCATTCAAAACAGAATCTTTAAAGTAAAACCTAGTCCCAAAAGACAAATGAGGGCACACGCACCTTTTCTGCAATTTCTTTTCTAATTTGTTGTGATATCAGTCAAGCACAGGCTCAATAAAGTGCTGCAGTGAGGCCCTGTCCCTAATTCTCATCACAGCTCTCACTCGTTCCCTGACTCCCACACAGCCTCTCTTCACGGACAAGAGCTGTTAACTCTCTTACAGCAGAGAAGATATCTATATATTAATAGCAGAAGGATTACTTTTATGAATGACATATACAGTATCTATGATGCCATTGTCTGAGCAGGGCACATAATACAGGTTGAGTATCCCATATCCAAATATTCCGAAATACGGAATATTCCGAAATACGGACTTTTTTGAGTGAAAGTGAGATAGTGAAACCTTTGTTTTTTGATGGCTCAATGTACACAAACTTTGTTTAATACACAAAGTTATTAAAAATATTGTATTAAATGACCTTCAGGCTGTGTGTATAAGGTGTATATGAAACATTAAATGAATTGTGTGAATGTAGACACACTTTGTTTAATGCACAAAGTTATAAAAAATATTGGCTAAAATTACCTTCAGGCTGTGTGTATAAGGTGTATATGTAACATAAATGCATTCTGTGCTTAGATTTAGGTCTCATCGCCATGATATCTCATTATGGTATGTAATTATTCCAAAATACGGAAAAATCCCATATCCAAAATACCTCTGGTCCCAAGCATTTTGGATAAGGGAGACTCAACCTGTATACTAAATTAAAGGTCTTGGTCCGTAGATTTTATTAAAAAAATATTGGCATTGTAATTGGTTGCTTCGCTTCGGAGAAATGTGGCAAAATGTCCGTGTGCCATTTACTATGCATCACCATTGTGCTCTGCAGAATGTGACATTTGGCAGACTCTCCCTGTGCACTTGATGGGTGACCTGGGACATGTGGCCTGCTCGTGGTCTGAAAATTGTGACAGTTATTTGCAGCCACCCACTAAGCAGAGATTTTTCTAAATTAGCCTCCTAAAAAAGTGAAAACCGGGTACATCAACTAGTATATATTAAGGCTGTAAGTAATGCTCAACAGGGACCTGACTGTTAGCACCCGGAGTTACCTACAGTATACCAGTGGATTTCAGTTTCCAGCATCTGGTAGAACCTGACATTACTTTAGTTTCCTTGTTGAAACTCAAAGAATTCTTCTGGTCTTTTTCCCTATGCCTTTCTTTACAGATTTAATGGGGGGAGGCTTGGTTAAAGCCGGCTTGGTATTACGAAGTGCTAAAATGGTTCACCCGTCTATTATTAGGGGAACATTTTTGGAAGTGAGAAACAGCACCTTTTATGAATGCCCCCATTATCTAATTGGCTCAGGCCACCACCATCCCACCCTGTTTTGAAGGACAGCTGGGATCAGTGTCGGACTGGGGAATGAAGGGCCCACCGGGGGAATTCTGTTGTAAGGGCCCATGCTTAAGGGTGTGGCCAGGCTCCAGTGGGGGTGTAGTGGACCACCACAGAGGTTTGGCTAACCATTAGTGCATGGCCTGGGCCCCTTGATAAATTGGTAAATACTACTAGTGCATGCATGATAATGTATCAGAATAATTACAGCAATGCACTGTATAAAATACACCATAGTCCTGTGCGGTATAATGTAACATGTATAATGTATAATTCAAGTGCACTAGGGTAGAGTCTGGAACCTGATCGCTAAAGGAGGAGGTGGGCCCACAAGCAGTGAGGCCCTCCGGGGTTAGGAAGGGGGGTGTTCCCGTGTGCTGAGTTGTCTCTCAGGCCTGTCTTGCTGGCTGCTTGGCCCAGTAAGGTTATAGGGGAGATGAGAGATGGGCTGAGCATCTCAATGAGGGATTCAAGTCCAGGACTCACCAACTGGACTTGTTGCTTTAAGTGAATTTGACCAGGGAACTAGTGCACGGATGATGTACTCATGGAAGCTGCACTAAGCTTGTCATGGTTTTCTATTGTTGCAGCAAGACACACACTTTTACCTAAGTGTTGGGGCACAGCAGAGTCAACAGTCCTGAATAGTTTTGCCAGATTGGTTCTTTTAGGGTCTGGTCTCTGTGCTATCATCGCTGATGTTACAGTAAAGAGCCCTTTCAATGAAGCCCACAAAACCCAGAGGACACCGGTTTCTGTCCCTTTTTGTCTCCGAAAGGACATGTGGTGCAACACCAAAAGGATATTCCACATGTAGTCACAATTGGTACCAGAGAGGTGGGCAGTCCAGACACTGCAGATGTTCTCAACCCACCTGGACTGGACCCATCTGCTGCGTGATCATTGAGTGGCTTGCTCAGATTAGTGGGTGAGAGACATCATCAGTCATGGTTATTGTGTTAAACCTCTTCACCCTCTACCCAAGCAGTTTTTCCTAATGCTGCTTCCACAGGTTAAGACCAGATGTCTCAAACTTTGGGGGTCAGTTTCAACCCTGTTGTGGTCGGGGGGTGATTGTCCCTGTTTTACCATAATGGACACGGTTAGGGTTTTACTTACACTTTTTCTTGGTACAAAAAACAGACTTGCCCTTTCGACCCAGCTTGTATCTCAAGGCTCTGATCCTATATATGCCACATGTCAAGTTCAAGATGGAGTTCATCCATACAGTCATCAATTTCATAGATCAGAAGGAGTTCTTTGATGCCATGGATATAAAAGATGCATAGTTGTATATCCCAATCTGGAATGGGCATCACTGCTTCCGAAGATTTGCTATACACACTGCCCCATTGCAGGTTAGACTCTCACCTTCGTTCTGGCCACAGCCTCTCAGGTCTTCACCAGGAATGACGATCAGTCCACTTCGGAACAATCTCTTCAAGGCAAGCTCAGAAACTGTGCTCCTGTGTTATCTGCAACTAACAACAGACACAGAACTGTATGATTGGATGATTAACTGGAACTGTATGATTGGATGATCAACTACCAGAAGTCCAACTTAGTCCCATCAGAGCACATGATCTTCCTGGATCTCCTATTTGACACCAGGTGTCACAAGGTGTTCCTGCTGCTGGAAAATATATTGGCCGTTCAGAGGCAGATTCTTGCCCTGCTCTCTGCCATTCTACTCTGCATGAAGTTGCTGGACAAGATGTCCTCTTGCTTCAAAGCGATTTTGTTGGTACTCTTCCAATTGTGGATCATACAGCTGCAGCATCTAGCCCGCTGGTCTCAAACAGGGCCTTACTTGGTGAATCAAGTGTTCCTGTTGTGACAGATTACCCATCAGTCCCTATGGTGGTGGCTCCGCAGACAGAACCTGTGACAGGGTCGACCGCTGTCAGACTGGCAGTGGATCATAGTAACCACAGATTCCAGTATACATGCTCTACTTTGGACACGATCTTACCTTCACGGAATATCACTCAGGATACAGTTGGACAATACCATGGCCGTGACATACATAATCCACCCAAGGAGGGACTCGCAGCTCCATGGCAATGGTGGAAACCACATAGATTTTTTGCTGAGCTCAAAGAAACATGCCAGTAATGTGTGGTGTTCACACCCATTGCGGACGACTGGAAAGCCAATTTCCTTGAGATCCCAAATTGATTCTTACAGCGTTTCAGAAGCCACCTATAAAACCCCTGAATTTGGTGGATCTGAACTTTTTAACCTGGAAAATGGCTTTTCTTCTGGTGGTACAGATTCTCTTGGTCTTTTTTGACATTGTCTGACCCCTATGAGATCTATGTGAATAGATCTACTGCATCCTGTATGATGCACACAAGAGTGTGACTATCCTACAAGCATACGTTTCAGAAAGTGCCCTGATTCCTGATGACCCATTATACCAGATCAGTGAGCATTCTTGGGTTACACAACACTGTGCCTCTGTGGAGCAGTTATGCAAAGCTGCCTGGTCATTAAATCATGATTTCACTAAATTAAAAAAAATATATGTTTTTGTTGAAAAAGGACCTGGCTTTTGATTCCTTTCAAGGAGCTTGTACTGCCCTCTCTGGAGCCATTGCACAGTAGTTCGCAAGCCAGCTGTGTTGTATGTCTAAGCGAGAACTTTGTTCTGAAGAGTCTGTGGGATGTTTCTTTTGTACGTTTTCAATCTGTACCCTTTGTGTTTCATCTCCTCTAATGTCACTTTCTCCTAGCTTTGTTTTGGTAACTCTCTCCCATAGTTCTCTGTATTAATAGCAAGCTAAACTTCAACTAATGAACACTTTTGAATAATAGTATACTGTCCTCATATAGCTTTGCATGTGGGGCCTCAAACAAAATAAAAATCTACTGTATAATTTGCAGGTGTGCCCAAAAAATACAGTCTGCAGCTTACAACTGTCTGTCTGTGGTTATCTGCTGACCTCACTGACCGGGCTCCTGTAAACCCAGCTGCACAGCCTGATCTGTCCAATGAGAGCACTGTGTACGCTCAGGAGTTGGCAGTATTAGTGACTGCTTTAGGTATAGCCCACACATTGCTACATTGTTTTCTTAGTTACTGTATGCATTCATTAGAGACCTAGAGAATTACAGTTTCCAATGCCAAGTACTCTTGATTAATGTTATATAAAAATAAAGTTCCATTTACAGATAAGTAATTAAAGTGTATGGTAGATGCATTTTGGATTCATGACATGTAATAGAAATATTTCTTGACGTTTGATGTGTAATATCAGGCGTGATTAAGTCCAGTTTCTTAATTGTCTTTAAAAGATATAAGAAAAAAATATTCTGTATAGTGTCAATGGTAGATTTGTTTCTTTTAGATAGACACTTTGGGGTATATTCAATTGAAGTCGAAACTGCCGTCTTGTTGGAAAGGAGATGAGACGGGGAGCGGGGTCATGTTTTAAGGGGTGTGGGGACGAGATGGCGGGCGGGTGAGGAGATGGAACGGGTGAGGGTTAGGAGGAGCTGAGAGGAGGAGACTGGTGCCGGAGCCGGGTGCCATGAGGTCTGGCGGCGCCGCCCCATCCTCCTGCTATGCTGCTGCAGACGTGGTGTTCCCTGCTTTCCCCACTGCGATGACTGGATGGCGTGCGTGTCTCTGTGTCCTTTCAGACATGTCAATCCGACTTTAAAAAAAAGTCGGATTGGCATTGTCGGGAACGCCCGCCGGTCATTGAATAGTACTTTGTCAGATCCTTTCCGGCAATGCTTGTTGGAAAGGATCCGACTTGAATTGAATATACCCCTATGATCTGTGAGAACAGGACTAATAATAATAATAATAATAATTTTATTTATATAGCGCTCTTTCTCCAATAGGACTCAAGGCGCTTAACAGGTACATAGCATAATATAGTACAGAAAATAATGAAGTACATTTTCATAAAATACAGAAGCATGAAGATACTAAAAGGGACATTATGGAAATGCTTGAGTAAACAGAAAAGTCTTGAGTCTACTTTTGAAGGATTCTATAGTTGGGGCCTCTCGCACTGTGCGGGAAAGTGAGTTCCATAGAGTCGGAGCCGCATGACTAAAAGCTTGACCCCCAGATGAATTACGGTAGATTCTAGGTACTGCTAAAAGTCCTTCATCTACAGATCGCAGTAATCGAGTGGGGCAGTATGGGGTCAGAAGCTGTTTCAGGTACCTTGGGCCTTAGTCATGTAATGCTTTGAAACTCAGTAAGCCAATCTTGAAGATGATTCGCCATCTTACAGGCAGCCAGTGAAGGGAGTAGAGGATGGGTGTTATGTGGCTAGAACGGGGCTGGTTGGTTAATAGCCTGGCAGCTGTGACTACTCTGGATTTGTAAATAAATGCATAGTAGAACTGCTCATATATATATGTGTGTGTGTGTGTGTGTGTGTGTGTGTGTGTGTGTGTGTGTGTGTGTGTGTGTAATTAGCTTGTAAAACTTTTATCATACTAGATAATCATGCTCATGGGATCACACACAAAAATAACAAAACAACAACATTAAGTGAATGAGTGCAGAAAATCAGACACAGGCTCTCTCACTTCTAGTGCATTCATTGCAGTTCGCACATACTGAATTCCTGCCTTCATGTGTACAAGCACAATCTTCCTTCTAAATGAATTTTGCATTAAGACGTGATCAGAAAACACAGACTGTTAGTAAGCATCGTTTCCTTGTGAAATGAAGCATCAATTGCACACTCTCTGCGTTGTTAGGCCAAGAAACCATACAGCTACTGTAAGCTGCAAGTTAGGACAAGCACTAAAACATTTCTGAGAACTGCTTATGTGACTCTTTTATAAGTAGTGCCTGCGTTAATGTCACTATTTGTATTTCTTTCTATAATGTTCTGTGCTGCTTAACATCCAAGAGGTAGTGTGATTTTCATTTTTTGTTTAATTGAGTCTTTCTTTGAGTATAATTATGCTCTCTCTCAATTATCTAGTGATGGTTTTTATTCCACAATGGCAAGGAGTTATATTTCCACAATATAATGTGCTTTAAAGAAATGTGCATATTGTACATACAATCATTTATTCCAGTGCAGTATCGCCCTAATTTGTCAGTCTCTGCTTTGTCGATAGGGAACAAAAGGACCCAATCTTTCTAAGGGACAAAGTGACACAGAAAAATTCCAAAGAGCAGTTTGAATCTGCGCAGAAAATTGAACAGGAATACAGCAAGTATTTCACAGGTGAGCGCAGTATCACATATCCCTAAAATAGTAATGCATTTGCATATTGTATTTGTTGGTCATAATCCTCCACGTGTGTGCTTGTTTCAAAGGGATCCCAGCGTTCAGGATACCAGGGCTTAGATGGAGACGCATGGATTTTAGAGGGGAAGAGGAGAGGAACAGGCAGTCACTCCCAAATTAAGCACAACATGGCAAATTGATCTTCAGATGTGTTCTCTTACATCTTTGCTCTGTGCGCTATAAGTCGCGTTACACTTAACGCGTGAGTGCCGTGTGACTCTGTAGCGCAGAGCGTCTCTTTAGTGTTTTTGTCTGCAAAAATGCATCTTAGATACAGTGTATTGCAATAGGACGCACAAGCAGCTTCTACTGTGTAAAATGATATACAGCATGCCTATATTCTGTATGTGATTGCGACTATATTTGCATACGAACTGCTATGCTTCAGTGTTTTCCTGGAAAACACTGTAATGTGGCATTCTGGATGCAGATAGATCCTCAGTTACACACAGAATATAGGCATGCCACATATCATTGTAATCAACAGAAGCTGCTTGTGTGTCCTATTGCATTACATTGAGTCTATGACGCATTTTCTTCGAAAAACACAAAACATACGCTTGGGGCTAGAGTCCCGCCACATCATGGCGCGACTTAAAGGGCTGTTTAGCATGACTGCAGCAAGGATGTAAGAGGGCACATCTGTATGGACACTTCTTAATCCTACTTTCAAAAAGTGCAATAAATAAATAAATAAATAATAAATATGTGTGATTGAGTCCTCAGTATTACAGCTGTGCATAATGAAACTTATACAGTATCTTCATTTTTTCATTTTCCAGCTAATGACTGGTAGAGTACGCATGACTTGATATTGCAAAAACACTGGAGGATTGGAAATATGTAACAGAAATAATTGTTCTCTAACATCCATTTGTGGTTAGACACGGTCACATGTGGTGACAGCTGTAGCACGTTAAATTGACTTGCAGAAAGCCTCTATACCCCTATAGACTGCCTTAGAGTTAAAGTTGTGTTAAGGGTCAGCCAGAACTGGGTGCTTTCTCTGGCAGCAAGGCTGGGGGACACTGGACCATGGGGCAGTTGTATTAACCTGGAGAAGGCATAAGGAAGTGATTAACCAGTGATAAGTGCAAGGTTATAAACACACGAGCCAATCAGCTCCAATATGTAAATTAACAGTTAGGAGCTGATTGGCTGGTGCGTTTATCACCTTGTACTTATCACTGGTTTATCACTTCCTTATGCCTTCTCCAGGTTAATACATCTGCCCCCATGTATTACTTTTCTGAGCTCTACATTACTTTTTTTTTGTTTCCCAGCTGTGATACAAGGAGGCGCCCTGTTCAGCATTTGCACTCAGATTCTGGCTGTTGTGGATCAAGAACAGAACAAAGCCCTGTGGATCCCAGCGGGAGTGTTGTGAGGTTCTCTGTATTGCATACCACATCACTATGAAGTAAAAGGGCAATGACCAGTCTGTACCCAGTGTGATCTTCAACATTACTGTTACTGAAAATATAGAAGAGCCATGGTTCAGACAATGGCAACATGAATGGGTAAGCCACTGCGCCACCAAAAATATTCAAACAGTCCGTTAGTTAGTGGTAATCCAGATTCAAGGAAATTTGGACAGAGAATGGCTTTATTCATCTCCATCACCCCAGAGGATTTGAACAGGAGCCAGCACTGAAAAGCTATTGGACAAGGGTGGTAACTGCTTCACGTACATAATCTACAGGACTATGGAAAAAGAGAATCTGTCTAGTACATGGAGGACAGAAAGACTATTATAAATGAGCTGCTCAGATTACAGGGGACCTATTGAAATGCTCAGCAGAGCTGTAGTTTTTGCAGATCATTGTGGGAGCCTTTATGTTTACTTTTATATATATTTTTTTCCCCTCCTTTTCAGAACACTAATTATAGGTACTTGACGAGGGGTTATAACATGAAGAACTGTTTGTCACCAGTGTATCATGTCAAATGTAGCCTGGGTTCTGTAGTAAAAACCCTTCTATCACACCTAAACCCCTTTACTGCTGGAGATAACGAACATTAAGTTGCTTCTGCTGATACTTGAATATGGGGCTTCTTGACATGCTCCAAAATTTGTTTCTTGTAGACCGGTTTATGTGACACTACATGTAACTGCACTTTTTTTTTGTAAACTTTATTGAAACATGCCATCTTTGAGTAAATCAGAGTATAATCCCATTTTTGTGCTCCAGAATACAAGTCAGAATCTTTGGATAGACAGATATTGTGAACTAAATGCAATGCACCTTCTATGCCTCTTGGCAGTGAAATTAAGACCTTTAAATACACAGAAAAAAACGCTTATTTGTGTTAGTTATTATGGGTTTAAAAATATAAATCGCTGTTTCTGATTTTAAAAACTTTTTTGATTTTCCAAGTAATTTAACACTCTACTGTCTTGCAATGCTGTTGATCCACTAACAGGTTTTATGCAAAGCATTGCTGCCGTTCAGGGCAGGGGGTACGGAAAAGGACTTTACACAGGGATATTGTGAAGTGTAAACCCAGCATAAGTTCATTACTTGAGAGCTCAGTAGCCAAAATATTAGTAATATTCATGGTTGTTTATGTTGTGCATGATCTTTGGTTTGTTTTTGTATTAATATAATGATTTATTCATAAATTAACCAGTTCTCTTGTAAACATAAGTGTCATTTCGGAGGTGGAAATTCGCACTTGCAAAGCAGTGAGAAAAAAATCAAGACCTCTTCTAAAGGGAGTCATTAGACAAAGATGTAGCTTGCTCTGTTCTTTTTCTTGTTTACAAAAATCCTAGTTATGATCTGTAAAATGCATTTGTATTGGTCTTCCCCCTAACCCCTGCCCCAAACATGTACCAGATCAGCTACAGTTATTTGAAACTAGTGTTCTTCTAGTAAATTATATTACTTGATCTATTAATGCTTATCATTTTTATCCCTAGAGTCTGTACAAGTGCTAAGTAACCTAATGATATTAATGGGTCTCTGGAATATGGCACTTTTCCTAACGAAGGTCAGACTTTGCAATAAATTGTAGGATCCCATTTCTACTGCAGCACCAAGAAGAGAAGGTGTTGCTAAATGCTTTAACTATAATGTACTGGAAGGACACCAAACAAGTTATGCAGGTCATATATCTAAGGGGCCATTCCCTGATGGTGATCCGATGATTGGCGATTTCTCAATGGTGATTAGCAAATCTAGCATGTGAAGAATCCTGACTCACCAATGTTGATCATTTTTTGGGTCAGAATCATAACTTTGAGATTGTCCAACATGCTGGATTTTTCCGATCACCCAACCTATGCATCAACAAGAACTGGGAAGTGCCTCAGTAGATGCCATGGATTAGCCCCTACAGAGCGCCACGTTTTTTAGGTTGATACTGATGTTTTCATTTAGTTACTGCCTCGGAGACAGAAGCATATGCTCAGTTACTATGCAGGGCAGAGACATAAAACACTGTATAGTTTACAACAAAAAACTATATGGATTGCACAGAGATGGGCGCAAAAGAACAGCTTCAACAAGAACAATTCTTTACACGGGTGTCACCACACCCACCAAAGTCAAAATGTATACCGAAGTTTAGGAAAAAGAAAACTCGTATAAGCGCTACTAATAAAAAAATAAAGAAAAATTATACATTCCTCATGTGTCTGTCCTTAGAGTTCTGCTTCCTCTATCCTTATTTTTCACTTGGAAAGATTTCTCATTGGTGAGTTATTAGGTTCGATGAACATGTGAAAAAAAATACATAAAACAATGTGTAGTATTGTCAAAGAAGATAAGGCAGTCTTTAGCCAGCCCTTAGAGTCCCCCAATATTGGTGTAGAGGTGATCAGCAGCGTACCCCAACTCACACGAGAAATTTGTGGACTATATGCATAAAGGTTCCTTTAGTTGCTCTTTAGAATCCTATCTGGGTTTCTTTTCCACCGCTCAGGTTAAAAAGCTGAAACACGTCGACAAAACTGGACGCTGTGACACCATTTTTTTTTTATCATCAGGATCATAAGGTAAAAATCCGTATTTCTGCTTGTATTGGGGGTCCGGACTCCTCTTTACATAGTGAATTTTTGGCTCTTTTTCCTTGGTTTTCCTGTTATTTTTACGTTTTAACTTGTATATGCATTTTGGATGTCGATTCACCCCAACTATGGGGTTTCCTGTAATCAATAAATGTTTTTTATGAACTGGTACATACCTTTTCCGTATTCTGGACATCATTTTTCAATCCAAACTACCTGAGAGGGATTGGCTGATACAGTGGAAAAGAAACCCAGTTAGGATTTGCATCACGACCTCTTCCGTGAGTGTGGTACGCTTATCAATTATGAAATAATCCACAGATACCTTTATGTGTTTACATACCTCCTGATTTTAAGTGAGTGGGGTACACATCTCATACACTCTGGTTATAGATATAAGGGATTCTAAAGAGCAACTAAAGAAACCTTTATGCATATAGAAACGCTGCTGATCACCTCTACACCAATACTGGGGGACTCTAAGGGCTGGAAAAAGACTGTCTTATCTTCTTTGACAATACTACACATTGTTTTATGTATTTTTTTTCACTGTTCATCGAACCTAATAACTCACCAATGAGAAATCTTTCCAAGTGAAAAATAAGGATAGAGGAAGCAGGACTCTAAGGACACATGAGGAATGTATAATTTTTCTTTATTTTTTTTATTAGTAGCGCTTATACGAGTTTTCTTTTTCCTAAACTGTACATTGTAGGATTATATCTGACAGAATTGTAAGCAGTTTGAGCAGTCTGACCCAGGGAAGATGTGACCCGAATGAATGGTCTAGTTTTTGCTTGAAAAGCTTCACCATTAGCAACATTAAGTTGAGCCTATATTAATAGTATAAGTCTGAACACACACAGGTTTAATGACTTGCTTCCTGCAGATTATCGGGATAAACCCAGTCAGCACAGGCTGTAAGCCCTTATGTTACAAAGGTGCAATGTAATTGTAAATTGTTGAAAGTGTATGCTTCCTTCAAATAATTATTTTTCACTACTTCCAACAAGAGATTCGTGGAGTCAATATACTATGTAGGTGATAATGAGGCTCATCCCATGTATAAGCAACAAAAACATCAAACAAGAATATAGCAGTAATATATATGCTGGTGTTTCAAGTGGGTCTGAAGTCAGCTATGTACGGTACATACCTCTAAATGATGAAAAGTAGTAAGATGCAGTTTTTACTAAATTTAAAAAAAGAAAAAGCATTAAAAATAATTAATAAAACATCAAATTCTACATTGTGTGCAGTTTTGTGTGTTTTCCTGAACATCTGGCGCAGGTTGATGGCAGAGCTATACATGGATGAATGCTTTAGTGATTGTGGCTTTCCATAAGATGACATTAAAACCTAAGGTACCAACATGTTGATACTAAAAGCTATATTATGTATGATACACTGCTCAAAAAAATAAAGGGAACAGTTAAACAACACAATGTAACTCCAAGTCAATCACACTTCTGTAAAGCAAACTGTCCACTTAGGAAGCAACACTGATTGACAATCAATTTCACATGCTGTTGTGCAAATGGAATAGACAACAGGTGGAAATTATAGGCAATTAGCAAGACACCCCCAATAAAGGAGTTGTTCTGCAGGTGGTGACCAAAGACCACTTCTCAGCTCCTATGCTTTCTGGCTGATGTTTTGATCACTTTTGAAAGCTGGCGGTGCTTTCACTCTAGTGGTAGCATGAGACGGAGTCTACAACCCACACAAGTGGCTCAGGTAGTGCAGCTCATCCAGTATGGCACATCAATGCGAGCTGTGGCAAGAAGGTTTGCTGTGTCTGTCAGCGTAGTGTCCAGAGCATGGAGGCGCTACCAGGAGACAGCCCAGTACATCAGGAGACGTGGAGGAGGCCGTAGGAGGGCAACAACCCAGCAGCGGGACTGCTACCTCCGCCTTTGTGCAAGGAAGAACAGGAGGAGCACTGCCAGAGCCCTGCAAAATGACCTCCAGCAAGCCACAAATGTGCATGTGTCTACTCAAACAATCGGAAACAGACTCCATGAGGGTGGTATGAAGGCCCGACGTCCACAGGTGGGGGTTGTGCTTACAGCCCAACACCGTGTAGGACGTTTGGCATTTGCCAGAGAACACCAAGATTGTCAAATTCGTCACTGGCGCCCTTTGCTCTTCACAGATGAAAGCAGGTTCTCACTGAGCACATGTGACAGACGTGACAGAGTCTGGAGACGCCAAGGAGAACGTTCTGCTGCCTGCAACATCCTCCAGCATGACCGGTTTGGCAGTGGGTCAGTAATGGTGTGGGGTGGCATTTCTTTGGAGGGCCGCACAGCCCCCCATGTGCTCGCCAGAGGTAGCCTGACTGCCATTAGGTACCGAGATGAGATCCTCAGACCCCTTGTGAGGCCATATGCTGGTGTGGTTGGCCCTGGGTTCCTCCTAATGTAAGACAATGTTAGACCTCATGTGGCTGGAGTGTGTCGGCAGTTCCTGCAAGACGAAGGCATTGATGCTATGGACTGGCCCGCCCGTTCCCCAGACCTGAATCCAATTGAGCACATCTGGGACATCATGTCTCGCTCCATCCACCAACGCCACGTTGCACCACAGACTGTCCAGGAGTTGGCGGATGCTTTAGTCTAAGTCTGGGAGGAGATCCCTCAGGAGACCATCCGCCACCTCATCAGGAGCATGCCCAGGCGTTGTAGGGAGGTCGTACAGGCACGTGGAGGCCACACACACTACTGAGCCTCATTTTGACTTGTTTTAAGAACATTACATCAAAGTTGGATCAGCCTGTAGTTTGTTTTTCCACTTTAATTTTGAGTGTGACTCCAAATCCAGACCTCCATGGGTTAATAAATTTGATTTCCATTGATAATTTTTGTGTGATTTTGTTGTCAGCACATTCAACTATGTAAAGAACAAAGTATTTAATAAGAATATTTCATTCATTCAGATCTAGGATGTGTTGTTTAATTGTTCTCTTTATTTTTTTGAGCAGTGTGTGTGTGTATATATATATCTATATATATATATATATATCTCCTATATATTTGCCTTGTGAGTCTGTGCCTGGCCCTCTAACGCTGGGTGGAGTCACAGCCCTGCCCTGTCCCAGCACACCACTAGCAGAACTGAGCAGCTGCCACATAATCACACCACCATCCCCAGCCTGCAGCCACCAGGGGACGGACGCAGCACAGTGCCAGGTACGCACGCACCCCTCCATTGGCACCTACAAACTACTGTCACCCATAATACACACCCCAAACCCCCCCTCCACCAGCTCCCACATGCAGCCACTCACGGCAC
Organism: Pseudophryne corroboree; assembly: GCF_028390025.1. Lineage (NCBI taxonomy): Eukaryota > Metazoa > Chordata > Amphibia > Anura > Myobatrachidae > Pseudophryne > Pseudophryne corroboree. The sequence goes on along the minus strand of NC_086446.1, from coordinate 186,150,273 downwards.
ACAACCCCCTTCACCCCGACACATGCATCACTCATCCACCACACACTGCCCAGCCTAACCCCACTGCACCAAACCCACCCGCCGCACAATCCCACCAACAACACCCACATCCTGCCTTGCCAGGGGTACGCACCAAGGCCGCCCAGCCACACCACCTTATATGCACAAACACCACCACCTTCCCCACCACGGCCGCCACAACACCCGCAGCCCACAACGCCAATTACTCTCCCCCCCCCACAAATCCTGCACCATCTGTCACTTTGCAGGCGTGCCGCGGGCACATAGTCCCGCAACACGCCGCCCACAGCACGCCCGCACACAGCCCACCCTCCCCACAAGCCCGACACACACTGTCTCCCGTCCCTGCAGTGCCGCTGGCCCCCCTCCCCACACCGCAGATAAATCCCCTCCCCCCGGCAACATCGGACACACTACAGCCGCGCCGCGGGCACATAGTCCCGCAGCACGGATGCACACAGCCCACCCTCCACACAAGACCGACACAAATTGTCTCCCGCCCCGCCACACAGAGTCCAGCCAGACCCCCTCACCACACCGCAGATAACTCCCCCCCCCCCACCACCATCTGACACACTACAGACGCACCGCGGGCAAATACTCCCGCAGCATTGCCGCACAGAGCCCACCCTCCCCACAAGCCCACCACATACTGACTCCCGTCCAGGCACACGGTATCCTGCCGGGCCCCCTCACCACACCGCTGATAATTACCCCCCACAACCCCTGCACCATCTGACACACTGCAGGCGCACCGCTGGAACATAGTCCCGCAGAACGCCATCCACAGTACAGCCGCACAGAGCCAACCCCCCCCTCCGCACAACCCCAGCTCAAACTGTCTCCCGACCCCGCCACACACTGTTACGCCAGCCCCACTCACCTCACCGCCAATAACTCTCCCCCCCCACCCACTACCCCTGCACCATCTGACACATTGCAGGCACATCGTCCCGCAGCACGTCGTCCACACTACGGCCGCACAGAGCGCACCCGCCCTCCCCACAACCCCAGCTCAGACTGTCTCCCGACCCCGCCACACACTCTTCCCCAACTCCACCTCACCACACAGCCGATAACTCACCCCCCTCCTCCACCATCTGACACATTGCAGGCGCACCGCGGCCACATAGTCCCGCAGCACCCCATCCACCCCACGCCCACACAGAGCCAACCCGCCCTCCCCACAACCCCAGCTCAAACTGTCTCCCGACCCCGCCACACACTGTTACGCCAGCCCCCCTCACCATACCGCCAATAACTCTCCTCCCCCCACCCACTACCCCTGTACCATCTGACACATTGCAGGCGTAATGCAGGCACATCGTCCACACTACGGCCGCACAGAGCGCACCCGCCCTCCCCACAACCCCAGCTCAGACTGTCTCCCGACCCCGCCACACACTCTTCCCCAACTCCACCTCACCACACAGCCGATAACTCACCCCCCTCCTCCACCATCTGACACATTGCAGGCGCACCGCGGCCACATAGTCCCGCAGCACCCCATCCACCCCACGCCCACACAGAGCCAACCCGCCCTCCCCACAACCCCAGCTCAAACTGTCTCCCGACCCCGCCACACACTGTTACGCCAGCCCCCCTCACCATACCGCCAATAACTCTCCTCCCCCCACCCACTACCCCTGTACCATCTGACACATTGCAGGCGTAATGCAGGCACATCGTCCACACTACGGCCGCACAGAGCGCACCCGCCCTCCCCACAACCCCAGCTCAGACTGTCTCCCGACCCCGCCACACACTCTTCCCCAACTCCACCTCACCACACAGCCGATAACTCATTCCCCTCCTCCACCATCTGACACATTGCAGGCGCACCGCGGCCACATAGTCCCGCAGCACCCCATCCACCCCACGCCCACACAGAGCCAACCCGCCCTCCCCACAACCCCAGCTCAAACTGTCTCCCTACCCCGCACACAGTGTTCCATCAGCCCCCCTCACCACACCGCCGATAACTCCCCCCACCCCCCTGCACCATCTGACACATTGCAGGCGCCCCGCGGGCACATGGTCCCGCAGCACCCCATCCACGCCACGGCCAGACAGAGCGCACTCCCCCTCCCCACAACCCCAGCTCAAACTGTCTCCCTACCCCGGCACACAGTGTTCCATCAGCACCCCTCACCACACCTCCAATAACAACCCCCCCCTCACCATAACCCCGACACTGCAAGTGTGGCAAATATAACATTTGCAGGGAGGGAGAGTTAGATTTGGGTGGGTTATAATGTTTCTGTGCAGGGTAAATACTGGCTGCTTTATTTTTATACTGCAATTTAGATTCCAGTTTGAACACACCCCACCCAAATCTAACTCTCTGCACATGTTATATCTACAACTCACCCCCCCCCCACCCCCATCCCACAGTGCACATGCTTTTGCCCATTAGAGAACAAATTTGCTGCTGCAATCAGGTCTGAATTAGGCCATAAAACTCTTCATTTGTTTAGGACCTGCGCATAAAACTCAATAATATAGAATTTAGTAAAATAGAAGAATTTAGGGTTTGACCAGTTGAAAGAAACTCTGTCACCCATAGGCAAACGCAGGGGGGGTTTCTGGTTGCACAGAAACCCCCCTCCTCTTGGCAAGTGGCTCAAATGATGACAACAATGGCAATGGTAAATAATACTATTACTAGAACTGCCATCACATCATGCAGTTTTTGGGACAGTAGAGCTGCTGCACATGCCCAGATGCCCAGTGGTAGCAGCTTCTTCTACCAAGTTTGGGGGGGGGGGGGGGGGTGTGTGTGTGTGTGTGTGTGTGTGTGTGTGTGTGTGTGTGTGTGTGTGTGTGTGTGTGTGTGGATCTGAGTCCTCAATCAGTGCATTGACCCAGAGAGTAGCTACCAGGAAGAAGAGACAGGAGCATTACCATAAGGTGGAAGAATGTGTTCTTAGAAAGTGCAGTACTGGTTCTATTATGTTTGTGTATATATTTATTATGGTATGTTTAACCTTTTTCTGACCACTTATTTATATTATTTAAGTATGTTTGATACAGCCTACACTATAAACCATCTATAGGGTTAAATATAAATACTGTATTCTATACAGTATACAGTGTATAAAAAGACCAATGTTCAGAGTCGTTACTAGGTTCTTCTACCGCTCCTCCAGACTCCTGCACTTGCTCCCATGTTCCGCAGAGTGGGAAATTGTGGACTGCATTTGTAAACCCCTCTCTAGAAATCCTGCGTTTGCCACTGTCACCCAGTAGTGGTAATTGCTTTCAGTAGCAGTGAAAGCCTTGTGATCATCATTTTTAGAATAAGCTTCTGTACAAGAGCTACAATAAGTAACCTAATGATCTTAATGGAATATGGTTGTAGAAGCACTGCAATAAGATTTATTTGTTTCTATAATTAGGATTATCTATGCACACTATTCACAGGACAGGAGAATAACCACTATAGTATGTCCTGCTTTGGGGATGCTTCATAAACCAGCATAGCAGAGTGGAGTAATCCTATATAATAAAAGACTATCGCTGCTCCTCACCTCTGTGTGGGGAATTCAAATGTTGTGTGCACGGTGGCAGTCCAACGGATGGAGCCTGAAGGAGCAATTCAAGTGTTGCTCTGTTCGCGGCGCACACAGCTGCCGGTGCTGACATTACTGTTATGTTCTTCCATCATTTTGACAGGCTGGTGACTAGTACATTATAAACCAGAGCCAAATTAAGGCCCCATGGAAACTGGCCACCTTCCAAACCAGTTTGATAAAAAAAAACAACCACCGTATGGATAACCTAGGCCAGTGGTTCTCAAATGCGGTCTTCAAGTACCACCAACAGTTCATGTTTTCCAGGTCTCACAGGATTGCAAGTTAAATAATTTGCTTCAACTGTTTGTCTTTTAAAATGTGTCTGTGAGTAATTAATACACCTGTTCAACTGCTAGGTGACCTGGAAAACATGAACTGTACTTGAGGACCGAGGTTGAGAACCACTGACCTAGGCCTCTCAAAACCAGTAGCCTAGATTTCAGAATAGATGATCCAGCTACGGTGTAGGCTAGTGCACCAAATTTGGGTTAGCTGTTTACACCAATAATTAATTTGGGTCAGCTTTCTACACTATTAAACCGGTCAATAGATCAATGACAGCGGAGGATTAAACTAATCATTGTGGATACATATTTGCACTGCCATTCCTTAAGTGATGTGATGGGAGGAATTTATATACCACCCAGGCTGAGTAGCAATCCCTGTTTTACAACTACATTTTAAGGGACAATCACAGCAGTTTTTTATAAAATTATCCAGACACTACAGCTTCTGTGTATTTTTCCTTATCACCGCTATGTACAGTACTAATAGCCTAATGTATGAGGTTTCACAAAAATCTCCTGCAAAATGCTAATTACAGCTGCAGGTCACAGTCCCATTATTCTTAAAGGGAACTACCATCTGACCCCTCTGCACCAAACACCTCACATGGCATAAATTGTTTTTGCTCTATGGAGGCATAGTCGCAGGATATTCCCACAGCCTCTGGTTCATACTTACCTACATTCTAATGCTCCACTCCGGGAGAAGCCCGGAGAGGAGACGATGCAGGAGACTTCGAGGGGCGGGAAAATGCCGTGATTCGTGGGTCCACGGGAAGGGTGCGGGGCTAAAATGACGCCATTCGCATCATTTGAAACCCTCCCCACGGACCCGCAAACACGGGAGTATATGTCTCCATCCTGCCCGCATCACTAGGGTGCGAGCAGGATGCGGGAGACCTGCCTACTCTTCCGGGGGTGCGGGGGGCTACCCCAAAAAACGGGAGCCTCCTGCAGCATCCGTGAGAGTAGGCAAGTATGCTCTGGTTAGCTCTGTACACTGACGCTGTGCGCATGCGTATTGTTAAATTCCCCCTGAGGAGGCTTTCCGATGTCCCTGGGATGTAACTCACAGGGACGTAGTTATCACCACCACTGTCCTTGCTTGTTCACTTTAGTTGATAGCGGGGATCAGGGGTTAAAGTGAGCCGGAACGGGGCGGAATTGCGTTCCGTCAGTTCCACTTGGAGACGGAACGCAGTTCCGCCTCCTCTGGCTCACCTAACCCGCTGTGTGCCGCCGCTGAGATTGTGTTACCAGCGGGCGCCCTGCTCTCTCTCCACAGCGGCAGCCGGAGGCAGGAGCTCAGTACTGAGCTCCTGCCTCCGGCCCTGTCACTGTGGGAGAGACGTCATGACGTCTCTCTCATAGCGCTGAGGAGCGGGTGCCGGAAGGAAGGACCGCAGCGGTCTGGAAGCAGGAGCGGGGATCGGTGAGTATGGTGATTTTTATTTTATTTATTTCCCTATGTGTAGCAGCGCTTCTATTGGGGGGCAATACTACTGGGGGCTTTACTACTGGGGGCATTACTACTGGGGGCATTACTACTGGGGGGGCATTACTACTGTGGGCAAACTACTGGGGGGGGCATTACTATTGTGGGCAAACTACAAGGGGGCAAGCTACTGGGGGCATTACTAACGGGGGCTAACTGCTGGGGGTAAACTACAGGAGGGCATTACTACTGGGGGTATAACTACAGGGGCAAACTACAGTGGGGCATTACTACTGGGGGCTAAACTACATGGGGGCTAACTACTGGGTGCATTACTAACGGGGGCATTACTACTGGGGGCAAACTACAGGAGGACATTACTACTGGGGGCAAACTACAGGAGGGCATTCCTACTTGGGGGCATTACTACAGGGTGGCTAAACTACTGGGAGCATAACTACAGGGGTTAAACTACTGGCGACATTACTACTTGGGGAAAACTGCAGGAGGGCATAACTACAAGGGTTAAACTACTGGGGGCTAAACTAAAAGGGGGGCATAACTACAGGGGCTGAACTACAAGGAGGCAAACTACAGGGGAGGGCATTACGACGGGGTATTACTACTGGGTGCTAAACTACAAGTGGGCAAACTACTGGGGGCATTACTAATGGGCAAACTACATGGGGGCTAAACTACTGGGGTCATAACTGCAGGGGCATTACCACTGGGGGCATAACTACTGGGGCTAAATGACTGGGGGCATTACTACTGGGGGCATTACCATTAAGTGCATTACTACTGGGGGCACTACTAATGAGGGCATTGTAAAGGGGGCACTTCATAAGGGGCATCACTCCTTGGGACATAAGGGGCATGACTATTGCGGGCATTGCATAAGGGGCACCACTACTATGGGTTCTATATAAGGGGCACTACCACTGTGGGCACTACCAGTACAGTGGACATTGCATAAGGAGCACTATTACTATGGGCATTGTATAAGGGGCGCTACTGCTGTGAGCATTGTGTATTACAGGGTGCTACTACTTTAGGCATTATTACTATTGTGTGACCACAGCCCTTTCTTTTTGAGACCACACCCCTTTTTTTGTAGGCGCGCGCAATAACTTTATTACTTTTTCTCCTTGGGGAGGGGGGTGAGTTCCACCACCTCTCTAGGACCACTTTAAGCACTGGCGGGGATATTTTGATTCACAATGAAAATACCCATCGCAATACAGACAGCTAATAACTGCGTCAATGCTGTAATTATTAATACATAACCCCCTTGTACTGTTAAGAAAACCATGTTATTTCAGATGTGTTGAAGAAAGGTTGGGGAAAGTTGCTAAAAAAAAAAGAACAGGAAATTATTATATTAAAAATTGATCAGTGCATTGGGAACACTTTGGGGGTTATTCAGAGAAGGATGGAGATCTTGCTTCCACAGCAAGATCTGCGTCCATCTGCTCACATGCTGGGGTTCGCCTGGCATGTCTGACGCCGCAAAACGATGCATTTGCATTTTAATTGCGAACACATCAATTTGAGGTTTACTCCTGCCTGCGCAGCCTGGCTGTGCTGGCAGGCGATCCAGTGCCACATGGTTTTGCCCAACTGCGGCAATCAACTCTGAATTACCCCCCAAGTACATAGGGTACCTTGCTGCAGAGAGGTTTTGTGAACAAGCTACCGTATGAACATTCTGTTTTAAATAAGTACAGAACAAGGTTTTGTATTTGTGTTTAACAGCCATTGTTCAGTAGATTTGTAATTTGTTCAATTGTTTTTTATAATATAAGTACCTATGAGCAAAGAAATGCACATTCCTGCATAGTATAAACAAATGGCACAGGGAAATCATTAGCACATAGCAGCTATAAAAGTCAGAAAATGAGATAGGTTTAGAGAGTATGAATCTGCTCAATGCCACCTCATATACTTTGGAATACCTGTGACAATGCACCACGTCAGCCTTAGCCTTTCCTTTACATTTATTTTTCCCTGTAGCAAAGTATAAGATTTTCATGTGGACACAGGCTGCCTATGCGTATCCTTGAACTCAGTGATAAAGTAAGCACATATCCTCAGTAAAACTGAACCAACATGAGCCACTGCAGATGCTGCCATCTTGACATACAGATCAATTCATTTAACCTATAATCATGTACATTACACTCAAAACCAGTAAAAGTATTGCAGTCGGAATTTTGCTTCTTTTTAAAACACCCTTCACAGCGGATAAATGAGGCATATTGTATATCGAAACTGTCGAAGTCATGAAGTTGTAAGACTACGCCCAAAAGAACCTTTTGCTTAAAGTTGGGTACACACTAGGTGATGTGCGATATGAGCGATGTCGCCTAGTGTTTCCCCTCCCGGGCCAGGGAGGTTGGCGGCAGTGCGTAAGACCTTGCTCAGTGACGTCACACCGCTGCGGGGCCGTGTATGCAGTTTTTGGACAACAGTCCAAATTGAGATGCATGCACGGCCGACAGCAAAGGTGGTTAATGACCCACGGGGCCATGCTTCGTTCAGCGGTGGCGGCATACACACTTATCAATAAAGTAAACAACGTCGCTCAGGAAGGGTCAGAATGAGCAACGTCATTTCATTTATCGCTAAGTGTGTTCCCACCTTTAGATATATTGAAAACTTTCCTGTGGAAGGGAAAATGTTTATCCTGCAAAGCATAAACTCCATCAAAGTCTAAAAAGTCGTATCAAGATCTCTAAAGGTCTTCCAGTTGCAATGTAAGATGCACTGAAATCCTACAGGTAAGTTGAATTTACCTTTATAGAAGAGTATTGAAAACTGGTCCTACAAAGTGTTTTTAAATTGTCCTCAAGTTGGGATGGTGTTGAGACAAACGTGGACGAATTACCACACTACCTCTTCACACATTGGTGGTAAGCAACGCATTGCATTGGTAAGTGTGAGCAAACACAAGTCAACATACAGAGGGTGGAAAACATACATTGGTTCTCAGAGTGGTCCAGAGTAACTCAGCAGCAGAGAGTTCAGTGATAGCAGTTGGGTCTGGGAAATGCTTCTGTTACATAAAGTCCCATCTCTAATAGTCTTACTAGGGTTTCATAAATTATCAATCACCCACTGGTTTTAAATTGTCCCTATCCGTATAATTTATGTCTCAGACTAATCGTATCTATAATTTATGTTGTCCCTACCACTGTGATATTCTCACCCTTGACCCCAAGAAGTTGATCTAACTTCCCTATGCCTTCTTAATATCTTTTCTCTGACGTCCTAGTGGATGCTGGGAACTCCGTAAGGACCATGGGGAATAGCGGCTCCGCAGGAGACTGGGCACATCTAAAGAAAGCTTTAGGACTATCTGGTGTGCACTGGCTCCTCCCCCTATGACCCTCCTCCAAGCCTCAGTTAGATTTTTGTGCCCGACCGAGCAGGGTGCAATCTAGGGGGCTCTCCTGAGCTTCTTAGATAAAAGTTAGTTTTAGGTTTTTTATTTTCAGTGAGACCTGCTGGCAACAGGCTCACTGCATCGAGGGACTAAGGGGAGAAGAAGCGAACCTGCCTGCTTGCAGCCAGCTTGGGCTTCTTAGGCTACTGGACACCATTAGCTCCAGAGGGATTGAACACAGGCCCAGCCTCGGAGTCCGGTCCCAGAGCCGCGCCGCCGGCCCCCTTACAGAGCCAGAAGCAAGAAGAGGTCCGGAAAATCGGCGGCAGAAGACATCAGTCTTCATCAAGGTAGCGCACAGCACTGCAGCTGTGCGCCATTGCTCCTCATGCACACCTCACACTGCGGTCACTGATGGGTGCAGGGCGCTGGGGGGGGGCGCCCTGAGCAGCAATATTAACACCTTGGCTGGCAAAAATACATCACATATAACCCCCAGGGCTATATGGATGTACATTAACCCCTGCCAGGATCCATAAAAATGCGTGAGAAAAGTCCGCGAAAAAGGGGCGGAGCTATCTCCTTCAGCACACTGGCGCCATTTTTCCCTCACAGCTCAGTTGGAGGGAAGCTCCCTGGCTCTCCCCTGCAGTTAATACACTACAGAAAGGGTTAAAAAGAGAGGGGGGGCACAATTTAGGCGCAGTATACAATATATATGCAGCTATAAGGGAAAACACTTTTTTATAGGTGCTATCCCTGTGATATATAGCGCCCTGGTGTGTGCTGGCATACTCTCCCTCAGTCTCCCCAAAGGGCTTTGTGGGGTCCTGTCCTCTATCAGAGCATTCCCTGTGTGTGTGCTGTGTGTCGGTACGGCTGTGTCGACAGGTATGTGGAGGATAATGAGGTGGAAGCGGAGCGAATGCCTGTAAATATGTTATCACCCCCTGCGGGGTCGACACCGGTGTGGTTGAACTTATAGAAGGATTACGTGAAAGTGTCAACTCCTTACATAAAAGGTCGACGACATGGAACAGCCGGCTACTCAGCTTGTGCCTGTTCCAGCGTCTCAAATGTCATGGGGGGCTCTAAAATCGCCCGCTACCTCAGATAACAGACACAGATGTCGACACGGATACTGACTCCAGTGTCGACATCGATGAGACTGGTGTACCCTCCAAATAGGTCCACCCGTTACAGGATTGAGGCAATGAAAAATGTATTACACATTTATGATTATACCCCAGGTACCACATAAAAGGGTATTGTGTTTGGTGAGAGAAAACTATTAGTAGTTTTTCCTGCATCTGAGAAATTAAATGAGGTGTGTGAGGAAGAGTGGTCTTCCCCCGGTAAGAAATTGATAATTTCTACAACGGTTATTGGCAGCGTACCCTTTCCCGCCAGAGGATAGGTCACGCGGGGAAACACCCCATAGGGTAGATACAGCGCTTACACGCTTATCAGAAAAGGTGGCACTACCGTCTCCGGGTACGGCCGCCCTGAAGGAACCTGCTGATAGAAAGCAGGAGGTTACCCTATAAGATATGGTCACACACTAGGGCATTATATTGCGACCAGCCGTTGCTTCGGCATGGATGTGCAGTGCTCCCGCTGCGTGGTCAGATTCCCTGTCGGAAAATAACTATGGATAGGGACAATATTTTGCTGAAAATAGAGCATATAAAAGACGTGGCTTATACATGCGTGCTGCACAGAGGGATATTTGCCGGCTGGCATCAAAAATAAGCGCTAGGTCCATTGCCGCCAGACGGGGGTTATGGACTTGGCATTGGTCAGGCGATGCCGACTCAAATCGGCACATGGAAGTTGCCCTATAAGGGGGTAAAACTGTTTGGGGATAGTTTTTCAGACCTCGTTTCCACAGCTACTGCTGGGAAATTGAATTTTTTGCCACAGGCTACCCCACAACAAAAGAAAGCACCGTATCATCAAGTACAGTCCTTTCGGCCCCAGAAAAGCAAGAGGGCTAGAGGCTCATCCTTTCTGCCGAGAGGCAAAGGTAGAGGAAAAAGCTGCAACACACAGCTAGTTCCCAAGAGCAGAAGTCCTCCCTGCGTCCGGTAGGTCCACAGCATGGTGCTGGGGCTGCTCAGGCGGACCCGGGTACGGTGGGGGCCCGTCTCAGATATTTCAGCGGACAGTGGGCTCTCTCACATGGATCCCTGGGTCCTTCAAGTAGTATCTCAGGGGTACAGGCTGGAGTTCGAGACGTTCTTCCCCCCGCCGTTTCCTAAAATCTGCCTTACCGGCACCTCCCTCTGCCAGGGAGACGGTGTTGGTGGATATTCAACACTATAATCACAACAAGTGATTGTCAAGGTGCCCCTCCTTCAGCAAGGAAGGGGTTACTATTCCACAGTGGTTATGGTACCGCAACGGTTCGGTGAGACCCATCTTGAAATTAAAATACTTGAACTTTTATATCAGAAGATTCAAGTTCAAGATGGAATCGCTCAGGGCGGTTATTACGAGCCTGGACGAGGGGGATTACAGGGTCTCCCTGGACATCAAGGATGCGTACCTGCATGTCCCCATTTACCCCCCTCACCAGGAGTACCTCAGATATGTGGTACAGGACTGTCACTATCAGTTCCAGACGCGGCCGTTGGAGTTGTCCACGGCACCGAAGGTCTTTACCTAGGTAATGGCCGAAGTGATGATACTCCTTCGCAAGAAGGAAGTTTTTATTATCCCGTACTTGGACGATCTCCTGATAAAGGCGAGGTCCAAAGAACAGTTGGTAGTGGGGGTAGCACTCTCTCGGGAAGTGCTACAACAGCACGACTGGATTCTCAATATTCCAAAGTCACAGCTGGTCCCGACGACACGTCTTCTGTTCCTGGGAATGTTTCTGAACGCAGACCAGAAAAGAGTGTTTCTTCCAGTGGAAAAAGCCGAGGAGTTGTCATCTCTAGTCAGAGACTTCCTAAAACCAGGACAGGTGTCGGTACATCAATGCACACGAGTCCTGGGAAAAATGGTAGCTTCGTACGAAGCATAATTCCATTCGGAAGACTCCACGCAAGGACGTTCCAGTGGGACCTGTGGGACTAATGGTCCGGGTCCCATCTACAGATACAACAGCGGATAACCCTGTCAGCAAGAAACAGGGTGTCGCTGCTGTGGTGGCTGCAGAGTGCTCATCTACTAGAGGGCCGCAGATTCGGAATACAGGACTGGGTCCTGGTGACCACGGATGCCAGCCTTCGGGGCTGGGGTGCAGTCACACAGGGAAGAAATTTCCAAGGAGATTTCGCTTCACATAAATATTCTGCAGCTAAGGGCCATTTACAATGCCCTAAGCCAAGCAAGGCCCCTGCTTCAGAACCAGCCGGTACTGATCCAATCAGACGACATCACGGCGGTCGCCCATGTAAACAGACAGGGCGGCACAAGAAGCAGGATGGCGATGGCAGAAGCCACAAGGATTCTCCGATGGGCGACCTACACCCAGGAGAATGGGGACTTCATCCAGAAGTTTTCCAAATGCGGGTAAACCGTTGGGAATGACCACGGGTGGACATGATGGCGTCCCGCCTCAACAAGAAGTTGAAAAGATATTGCGCCAGGTCAAGGGACCCTCAAGCGATCGCTGGGGACGCTCTAGTGACACCGTGGGTGTACCAGTCGGTTTATGTGTCTCCTCCTCTACCTCTCATACCCAAGGTACTGAGAATAATAAGAAGGCGAGGAGTGAAAACCATACTCGGGGTTCCAGATTGGCCATGTAGAGCTTGGTACCCGGAACTTCAAGAGATGCTGGCAGAGGACCCTTGGCCTCTGCCGCTCAAACAAGACCTGCTGCAGCAGGGACCCTGTCTGTTCCAAGACTTACCGCGGCTGCGTTTGACGGCATGGCGGTAGAACACCGGATCCTAAAGGAAAAGGGTATTCCGAAGGAAGTCATCCCTACCCTGATCATAGCCAGGAAGGATGTCACCGCAAGACATTATCGCCGCGTTTGGCGAAAATTTGTTGCTTGGTGGGAGGCCATGAAGGCCCCGACGGAGGAATTTCAACTATGTCGATTCCTGCACTTCCTGCAAGCAGGGGTGACGTTTGGGCCTCAAATTGGGGTCCATCAAGGTCCAGATTTCGGCTCTGTCGATTTTCTTCCAGAAAGAACTGGCTTCACTGCCTGAAGTTCAGACTTTGGTTAAAGGAGTACTACATATTCAGCCTCCTTTTGTGCCTCCTGTGGCACTTTTTGGATCTCAACGTGGTGTTGGATTTCCTAAAGTCGCATTGGTTGAGCCACTTAAAACCATGGAGCTAAAGTATCTCGCGTGGAAAGTGGTCATGCTGTTGGCCTTGGCCTTGGCCAGGCGTGTGTCAGAATTGGCGGCTTTGTCATGTAAAAGGCCTTATCTGATTTTCTATATGGATAGGGCAGAGTTGAGGACTCGTCCTCAGTTTCTCCCGAAGGTGGTCTCAGGTTTTCACTTGAACCAACCTATTGTGGTGCCTGCGGCTACTGGGGACTTGGAGGATTCCAAGTTGCTGGACGTAGTCAGGGCCCTGAAAATTTTATTTTTCCAGGACGGCTGGAGTCAGGAAAACTGACTCGCTGTTTATCCTGATGGCACCCAACAAGCTGGGTGCTCCTGCTTCTAAGCAGTCTATTGCGCGCTGGATTTGTAGCACTATTCAGCTGGCACATTCTGCGGTAGGATTACCGCAGCCTAAATCAATAAAAGCCCATTCCACAAGGACGGTGGGCTCATCTTGGGCGGCTGCCCGAGGGGTCTCGGCTTTACAACTTTGCCGAGCAGCTACTTGGTCAGGGGCAAACACGTTTGCAAAATTCTACGAATTTGATACCCTGGCTGAGGAGGACCTGGAGTTCTCTCATTCGGTGCTGCAGAGTCATCCGCACTCTCCCGCCCGTTTGGGAGCTTTGGTATAATCCCCATGGTCCTTACGGAGTTCCCAGCATCCACTAGGACGTCAGAGAAAATAAGAATTTACTTACCGATAATTCTATTTCTCGTAGTCCGTAGTGGATGCTGGGCGCCCATCCCAAGTGCGGATTGTCTGCAATACTTGTATATAGTTATTGTTAACTAATCGGGTTCTTGTTGTGAGCCATCTATTCAGAGGCTCCTCTGTTATCATGCTGTTAACTGGGTTTCATATCACAAGTTGTACGGTGTGATTGGTGTGGCTGGTATGAGTCTTACCCGGGATTCAAAATCCTTCCTTATTGTGTACGCTCGTCCGGGCACAGTATCCTAACTGAGGCTTGGAGGAGGGTCATAGGGGGAGGAGCCAGTGCACACCAGATAGTCCTAAAGTTTTCTTTAGATGTGCCCAGTCTCCTGCGGAGCCGCTATTCCCCATGGTCCTTACGGAGTTCCCAGCATCCACTACGGACTACGAGAAATAGAATTATCGGTAAGTAAATTCTTATTTTCTTGTTGGCAGGTGTGGCAACTTCACATATGTTAAAGTTTAACTTTGATCCCTCTAGCTGCCACACAATACAGAGAGTGCACCTCTTTAACCCCCACAAAATACTAGTGGTATAAAACAGTATCACCACACAATTCCTTTACACAATACAGAGAGCATCTTTTTTGCCCCCCGCACAATACAGAAAGAGCCTTCAGACTGCCCCACAATACAGAAAGCATCTCTGCGACCACCACACAATACAGAAAGCATCCATGACTGCCATACAGTATAGAAACAATACCTTTTAATGCAGAGAAAGCATCCATTTTATTGTTATACAAAAGCATCCCTATGACCACTACTTAATACAGAAAGTGTCTCTGTGACATCCCCACATAACAGGCGTTTAGAGTGATCCTATGGTCGCCACACAATACAGTGTGTGTCTCTGTCACTGCCATATAATAGAGAGCATATTCCAGTGACTGACACACAATACAGAGAAATTATCACTGAGACTGCCACACAATACAGAAAGAGCATCCCTGTGAGTGACACGTAATACAGAGTGCATCCATGTGATCTCTACATGTTACAGGGAGAGTTCCCTTTTACTGGTAAACTATACAGATAGCGTATCCCTGTGGCTGCCACACAATACAGAAAGAGCATCCCTGTGAGTGACACGGAATACAAGGAGAGGATCCCTGTGAGTGACACACAATACAGAGTGCATCCATGTGATCTCTACACGTTACAGGGAGAGTTCCCTTTTACTGGTAAACTATACAGATAGAGTATCCCTGTGGCTGCCACACAATACAGAAAGCATCCATATGAGCATCACACAATACAGAAAGCATCCATATGAGCATCACACAATACAGAAAGCATCCATATGAGCATCACACAATACAGAAAGCATCCATATGAGCATCACACAATACAGAAAGTTGTTTCTGTAGCCACAAATCAATACAGAGCGTCGCGGTGGCTGCCACACAATACAAAGAGAGAAAACCTTTTACTACCATGTAATACAGAATGCATACCTGTGATTGCAATGCAAAATAGAGAGCATCCCTTTTTACTAATAAACTATATTGTGTGACCACCACACAGAACAGAAAGTATCTTTGTGAGTGCAACACAATACATAAAAGTTCCCTTTACCCTCCACACAATAGATAAAGTATACCTTTTAACATTACATTGTCAAGAATTGAAAGTTCCAATGTCCGAGTTGTGGTTGGTTTCCAGGGTCTTCACAATGTTCCACAATATACAGCTATAACATACCTTTTATATCCACATATAGAGTATGTTTCTTTCTCCATCACCATAGGTGTGCGCAGGGGGGGTGCCTGGTGCGCACAGGCACCCCGATCAGAGCAGGCTGATTACTGTCCCCTCTGTGCTGCACCCTGTCAGGACTGCATTACTGACCGGACGCCTGTGTTAATCAAGGGTGCCACTGACACCGGCTTTCAAATTCCCAGCTCCACTCCATGTACAAAAACAGTGTGATGTGACGTGATTACGTCATGCTGCTCGCACGCCCATCCGTCACACGCCCACCTCTCTCCTTCTATGCTATGCCAACACCAGCCACTGATGAGGATCAGCATGCAGCCAGCGTTCCTCTTAGGAAGACAAATTCAATACTGGCAGACGGCCGGCAGCAGCATTGACACGTCACTCGTTTTTCCAGCAGCAGCAGTACTAGTCTGCGACTGTTAGTGAGTGACTGACTTGTAAGTAAGCTGCTGCAGCTTGCAGGGGAAAGAGAGGGGGAGCCAGACCAGGCTGAGGAGGAGCAGTGTAATTGCAGTGAGTGCCATCAGGGGTGTTTGTTTGGTGCACACCACAACATCTGACAATGTATCTGCTTTATTAAGATTGGTACAAGGGTGGATATTTTATATTGCGTTGGCCATCAATAGATGGTGCTAGACACGCCCAAAAGGCGGTGATAGACACACCCTTCCGACCATGCACCCCCTAATAAAATGTGCTGCGCACGCCAGTGTCCATCACACTAAACAGATTACATCCCTTTTACAGACTGACAATAGAGTGTGTCTCTATGACTGTCATAGTAAATGAAGTGATGTATTTCGGTATCATTTCTACAGAGCAGAGCACATTATAGTGGTCACTGTACAATACAGAGAGTATCCTAGTGAACACCACACAACAGAAATCATTCTAGGGGTTCAGTATGTTTTACCAGTGGCCAGGATGCTGGCCGTCAATATAACAACTGCAGCATCCGGGCGTGGGTATGCCTGCAGCTGGGAGAGTGCACAGAGTCCCTTTCCGGGCTTGGTGGCTTGCTGTGCTCGCAACAGGTTCTATTCATGGACACCCACGAGTGTGAATACCCCTGGTGCGCTGGTATTCCAGCTGCCGGCATTGCCAGCTGTCGAGATTCCGACGTCGGTATCCTGAACGGCAGTATCCCGACAGCTGGCAAATTAAACGTATACCCAATTCTAGTGACCAAATTAGATGGGCCAGCTCCTCCATACACTGGTACGGGATGCAGTTAATATCCTGGCTGACCAACGCTGGAATCCTGACAGCCAGTGAAATCCCGGCAGTCGGAATACTAGCGCACCAGGTTTATTCCCACCCAGTTGGTGGGTCCACACCACTAACAGAGTGGGAATATAACCTGTGGCAAGTGCAGGGAGCCCACAAGAAGACTTGCTGTCTTGCTGCTGGGATTCCAACAGATGGGATGCCGCTGTCAGTACAGTAACAATCAGCATCCCGTCTGACGGATATTGTATGTATTCCACTGGTACGGCTGCTAGGAGCATGTACTTTCCAGTGCTATTAATTGGTAGTTTTCTTTATACTGTTTTCAATGCCTACTAGGTCATTTTTTGTGGCTAATCGTTCAAACCAGTCATTTGGTCAGCTGGTTTGCACGATTATCCTGCAGTATATGAAAAGCTTTAGCCTGCAGTGCTGGTAAGTGACCTGTAAAGGAAATACTATAATGTTTGTACACAGCTCTCATTTTCATGTAGGTGATATTTAGTTATTGTAGGCAATTTATCACC
Organism: Pseudophryne corroboree; assembly: GCF_028390025.1. Classification (NCBI taxonomy): domain Eukaryota; kingdom Metazoa; phylum Chordata; class Amphibia; order Anura; family Myobatrachidae; genus Pseudophryne; species Pseudophryne corroboree. Next base: position 186,133,081 of record NC_086446.1, on the reverse strand, counting down.
AGCAGGGCTGGTTCTAGACCAAGTGAAGCCAAGGGTGAAAATATCCTTTGGCGCTCCCCTTTCCTCTTCCATACAGAAAAATGAACATCTCTCAGTGTAAGCATAACCATATGTGTGTCACTGTAACTCCCCCCTTGTATCCCTCCTGGGGATACGGTTAATATGCTGGCTGTCGGGATCCCGGCAGTCAGAATACCTGCGCCAGAATCCATAAAGGGTCAGGAGACCGTCGCCGGAATACAGACTATAGTAAGTGTACCACAGGTAGGTTTTGTGCTGGGGGGGGGTTAGTTTAGCCACCACCAGGGGGTATTAGGGTTAGGCTGCGGCAGGGTTAGGTACCCCCGGGAGGGTTAGGGTTAGGCTGCGGAAAAGGTGATTTAGGGTGAGGGGAGAATATCCCTTATTCACCCCTGTTGGGATTTCAGTATCCTGGCATCTATATTATGACCATCGGGATTCCACTCGCCGGTTAAACATACCTACCCGCCTCCTGTGTCACTCCAGCTCTCCCTACTGTAGTGTAGTGTAATACTGTGATGGACAAGCTGTGTAGGGCCCCTTCCTATCAGATATTGCTGTGTTATGTCACAAAGTAGTGGTGTTTGGCTTAGTTACAAATTGTGCCATTTGCTCAGGCTGGCCACACATGGTAAGATTTTGGTTAGTGAGTTTGGTCAAAACATACTGACACCAGCTCCAACTCTCCCCTGTCACTCCAACCTTCACGTCTGTTCAGGTCCTAAGGCCATCCTCAGTCCAATGAGGACCTTTGTGATTAATTACCCTATATTGCGGAAGAATATTATTTCACACCCAAAGGAACTATTCAGCATCAGGATGGTTTACCTTATTACCTCCATCACTTTTCTGTGCTCTCTCATCGGTTGCCTGGATACCAGGACACTGACAGCAGAACTACGTCTTATTCCTTGGAGAAATATCTTCAGGTTCTCTCATCAGCAATTCGATGTCTCACGATATGATTGCTGACAGCAGAAACCTTTGATGTTACCTTCATGTGAAAACTTCTTTCTCATTTAAAATAGGTACGGTTTAGGCACAACTGATGTATCATTATCAGTTCAGTTACAATCTTTTCACTTGTTGACATTCTTTGCCAATACAAAAGTAGCTAATATGATCATTGGTTATGTTATATTGTTCACTGGACATGTATAAATTAACATATATATTGGTAGATGCTCAATTAGCTTAGTGATATCATTCAGGTGCTCGAAAGGGAGGGGCATTTCTAAGCAAGAAAAAAAGCCATTTGTTTCCCCCAGCACCCTGAATGATAACCGCAACCAGATTTAAATTCCACATAATAATAGAATTCAGAGATCTTCGTTACACATATTTGCACAAATGTGTGAATAAGCCCCAAAGCCGCATCCAGGCGTCTCTGTATATTTGGGGTCCCTAGCGCTATATCTAGGTGCAGGGTGTGGCACCCCAAAACACCAGCATAAGCCAGAAAGCCCAGCGTAGCATACCAGTGAAAAAACTATAGTGTTAATAAATTAGTATTTAGGAAGCCGAAGCTAAAGAGAAAGTGATACAAAAATGAAATGAAATTAAAATAGAGAAATAGTGTTAAAAAATTAATAAGTGAAAAGTGTTAATAGAATGTAAGGGTATGCCACACTAAGGCCATCCAACTCAGCCAGTCCAGAGGCACCACACCTCACACCTCCATTACCCCAATCTGGGTCTAAGATTAACCAGCAAGGAGCCACATGATAATGGCTCCTTACTACAATATGTCTAAGCTAAGAGCTACCTACCTTGGAGCAACCCCATAATGCTCCATGTGGCATGTCAGGGCCTGCACTTCCTCCTAATGCAGGAACCTCTCTGCCTCTCAAAATTAAACAACAATTTATAAATATATTCATATTTATTACAGCTAGGGATCTCCCCTGCACTCTCTTTAACCAGTACCTATCTAGGTACAGAAAGAGTTAACAGCAGATGCAGGTCTTGGGTCATGTACATATGCTTCATAAGGTCCTCTCATTGTAAATTCGATACTTTACAGCAGATTTACAAAAGCAGAAACCAGGTATATGTGATGTACCCCTCTTTTTTTTTTACTTTATCTTCTGGCACCACCCCCCACATGGTAATTAAACATCACGCATAAGACGGAGATTATAGCTCTCATGTGTCTCAATTTCAGTATATCTATACCACAAAGGTAGTTAGTATTGACTAAACAATTGGATTTACTTTGTTTCTGATTGAGGCTAGTAATAGATACATTTGTTACCATCAATTAGTGTGACTCAGGGGGTAATCCCAGAAGCTACATATTGGTAGACTGTAATTATCTGTGGATGTATCAAAACCACAGAATGGATGGAACACAGTCTATATAGGATATAAGTTCGGCTACACTAGGAATAAATTAATTCCTAATAAACTATTGAGTAGGAGATACCCAGCACATTATATATTTAGTTTTTATCATATATATGTGGGATCAGTACAAGATCCCGGCGGTCGGAATACCGACACCAGGATCCCGACCGGCACAATCCCAACAGGGGGACAAGCGCAACGCAGCCCCTTGCGGGCTCGCTGCGCTCGCCACGATGCGGGCACGATGCCTCGCTACGCTCGGCACACTAATTTATTCTCCCTCTATGGGTGTCGTGGACACCCACAGAGGGAGAATATGTCGGGATTGTGCCGGTCGGGATCCCAGTGTCAGTATTCCGACTGCCGGGATCCCGTCTGGCAGGATCTTGACCGCATCCCATATATGTTGCATGTTGTTATGTCTATGTAAGTAATTTAAAGTTATAATAAAAGTAAAGTTTTAAATAAATATTTATCTTACGTCCTAGAGGATGCTGGGGTCCATATTAGTACCATGGGGTATAGACGGGTCCACCAGGAGCCATTGGCACTTTAAGAGTTTAAGAGTGTGGGCTGGCTCCTCCCTCTATGCCCCTCTTACCAGACTCAGTTTAGAAAATGTGCCCGGAGGAGCCGGTCACAGCTAGGGGAGCTCTACAGAGTTTTCTTTGAAAAGAAAGAAAAAAAAAAACACTTTTTTCCTGAGTTTTTATTGTACAGGGAGGCTGCTGGCGACAGCCTCCCTGCAGCGAGGGACTGAGGGGGGAGCAGTATCCGCCCTGCAGGGTCTTGAGCCACTGCTCCTGCTGACTGGACGTTAAGCTCCAGAGGGGTCTGATCGCGCCCCGCCACAGGGGAACGCTCGCCCCGGCAGCCGGCCGCCACCCCCTCAGGGAGCTAAAGATGTGGTGAGTGAGTCACTGTCCCCCCTTGCAAGCGGGGGGACAGTGTGAAGAAGGCGGCCAGAGGGTAAGGAGCGCGGTCTTAACCGCGCTCCTGGATGGCTCAGCGGTACTGTCTCCAGGCTGTCCAAATAGATGGTATTACCGTTCCCGGGATCTACCGCCTTAAAGGACCAGGCAGATCGCAAGGTGGATGCTACACTGAAATCCATTTACACGGCTTCAGGGGCTATATTGCGGCCTACTATAGCCTGTGCTTGGATTGCTAAAGCTATTGCCAGGTGGTCAATCACTCTGCAGGAGGAATCGACTACGCTGGACAAAGGGGACGTTGATTTATTTTTACGTAATATTCAGGACTCTGCAGGGTTCCTGGTGGATTCCATGAAGGACCTGGGTTCCATGGCTGCGGGGATCTCCTCCATGTCCGTCTCGGCTCGCAGAGGTCTCTGGCTGTGCAACTGGTCTGCGGACGCGGAATCCTGGAAGTGTGTGGAGGGCTTGCCATACAGGTCAGGCTCTCTTGGGGGAGGCGCTGGATGCGTGGATTGCCATGGCTACCGCGGGTAAGTCTCCTTATCTCCCCTCAATGGCACGGCTACGAAGAAGTCTTTTTCCTCTACCACGTCACAGTCCTTTCGACCCGCAAGGCCTAGAAAAAAATAAAGCCTTCAAACACCTTCTTCAGAGGTGGTCGTGCCAGAGGATAGAAACTTGCTCCCAGACCCAGAAGCCCGCTTCTGATACCCCTAAGTCCTCCGCATGACGGTGGACAGCTCGGCCTGGAGGGAGTTCAGGTGGGGGCAAGACTCCGGCAGTTCAGCCACATCTGGGTGTCGTCGGGTCTGGACCCCTGGGTACTGGATATAGTGTCCAGGGGGTACAGACTGGAGTTTCAAGATCCCCCGCCTCACCGCTTGTTCAAGTCAGGCTTGCTAGCCCTGTTGGCAGACAGGACAATTCTTCTGGAGGCCATCAGAAAATTGGTGGTGTCAGAGGTCATTGTTCCGGTCCCACTTCAACAGTGGAACAAGGGTTATTATTGAAACCTTTTTGTGGTACCAAAACCGGATGGTTCGGTACGGCCTATTCTAAAATTAAAGTCTTTGAACCCTTATCTCAGGTAGTTCAAATTCAAGATGGAGTCTCTGAGAGCTGTCATCTCAGGACTGGCGGAGGGGGAGTTCCTGGTGTCTCTGGACATCAAGGATACTTACCTCCACATTCCCATTTGGGCGCCGCATCAAGTATATCTCCGGTTTGCTCTGATGGACAATCACTATCAGTTCCAGGCGCTGCCATTTGGCCTCTCCACAGCACTGAGGATCTTCACCAAGATGATGGCGGAGATGATGGTTCTCCGCAAACAGGGGGTGAACATAATTCCGTATCTGGACGATCTCCTGATCAAGGTGTCATCCAGGGAGAGGTTGTTGATGTCCATCGCGCACACGACACACCTGCTGAGGAGGCACGGTTGGATCCTAAACCTTCCAAAGTCTCATCTGGAACCGACAAGGCTGCGGTCTTTCCTGGGAATGATCCTCGACACGGAAGATAAGAGGGTATTTCTCCTGGTGGAGAAAGCGTTGGTGATTCAAGCAATGGTCCGGGATGTCCAAAGGCCTACCCAGGTATCGGTTCATCAATGCATACACCTTCTGGGGAAGATGGTTGCCGCCTACGAGACTCTGCAGTATGGCAGGTTTCATGCTCGTCCTTTTCAGCTGGACATATTGGACCAGTGGTCGGGCTCTCATCTACACATGCACAAGAGGATACGCCTGTCTCCGAAAGCCAGGATTTCACTCCTCTGGTGGTTCCAACTTCCTCACCTTCTGGAAGGCCGAAGGTTCGGTATACAGGACTGGATCCTTTTAACCACGGATGCAAGTCTAAGAGGTTGGGGAGCAGTCGCTCTAGGGGAAACCTTCCAAGGAAGGTGGTCGAGTCAAGAATCTCTTCTCCCAATAAACATCCTGGAGCTAAGGGCTGTGTACAACGCCCTTCTGCAAGCAGCACACCTTCTACAGGATCGGGCTGTTCAGGTGCAGTTGGACAACGTGACCACAGTGGCCTACATAAACTGACAAGGCAGAATGAAGAGCAGGGCTGCCATGTCAGAGGTGTCAAGAATCCTCCTCTGGTCAGAAAGGCACGCTGTAGCGATGTCGGCAATCTTCATTCCGGGAGTAGACAACTGGGAAGCGGACTTCCTCAGCAGACACGATCTCCATCCAGGGGAGTGGGGCCTCCATCTGGAGGTGTTCGAGGAGGTAACCGGTTGGTGGGTGGTTCCTCACATAGACATGATGGCCTCCCTCCTCAACAAGAAGCTGGGGAGGTACTGTTCCAGGTCGAGGGACCCGCAGGCAGTGGCGGTGGACGCACTGGTAACACCGTGGGTGTTCACGTCAGTGTATGTGTTCCCTCCACTTCCTCTGATTCCAAAGGTCCTTCAGCTGGTAAGAAGAACAAAGGTTCTGGCAATCCTCATTGCTCCGGACTGGCCAAGGAGGGCTTGGTATGCGGATCTACTGGATCTTCTGCTGGAAGATCCAAGGCCCTTACCTCTTCGGGAGGATCTGCTGCTGCAGGGGCCGTTTGCCTATCAAGACTTACCACGGCTACGTTTGATGGCATGGCGGTTGAACGCCAGATCTTAGCTCCAAAAGGTATTCTGAGTGAGGTCATTCCTACCCTGATTCAGACTAGGAAGGGGGTGACATCTAAACATTATCACCGTATTTGGAAGAAATATGTTTCTTGGTGTGAAGCCAGGAAGTTTCCTGCGGTGGAGTTTCAACTTGGACATTTTCTCCTTTTCCTGCAGGCAGGTGTGGATATGGGCCTGAGATTGGGATCCATCAAGGTCAAAATCTCTGCTTTGTCCATCTTCTTTCAAAAACAATTGGCTGTCCTCCCTGAGGTTCAGACCTTTTTGAAAGGGGTTCTGCACATCCAGCCTCCCTTTGTGGCACCCACGGCACCCTGGGATCTAGATGTGGTGTTGCAGTTCCTACAATCAGCATGGTTTGAGCCTCTACTGGAGGCTGACATCAAGTTTCTCACGTGGAAGGCGGTCACTCTGTTGGCCTTGGCTTCTGCTCAATGCATGTCGGAATTGGGGCTTTATCTTGCAAAAGTCCTTATCTGATCTTCCTTGAAGACAGGGCGGAACTTAGGATTCGTCCACAGTTCCTGTCTAAGGTTGTATCGGCTTTCCATATCAACCAACCTATTGTGGTGCCAGTGGCTACTGACTCCTCAATTGCTTCAAAGGTCTTGGATGTTGTACGGGCTTTGAAGATCTATGTGGAGAGGACTGCTCGTCATAGGAAATCTGACTCTCTGTTTGTCCTCTACAATCCCAAGAAAATTGGGTGTCCTGCTTCTAAGCAGTCGATTTCGCGCTGGATCAGGCTCACTATCCAGCATGCGTATTCTACTGTAGGATTGCCGTGTCCGAAATCGGTTAAGGCCCACTCTACTCGTAAAGTGGGTTCTTCCTCGGCGGCTGCCCGGGGTGTCTCGGCTTTACAGCTGTGCCGAGCTGCTACTTGGTCTGGTTTGAACACGTTTGCCAAGTTTTACAAGTTCGATACTCTGGCCTCTGATGACCTCAAGTTTGGTCAGGCAGTATTGCAGGAGCCTCCGCGCTCTCCCTCCCGTACTGGAAGCTTTGGTACATCCCCATGGTACTAATATGGACCCCAGCATCCTCTAGGACGTAAGAGAAAATAGGATTTTATTTACCTGCCGGTAAATCCTTTTCTCGTAGTCCGTAGAGGATGCTGGGCGCCTGCCCAGCGCTTCGTTTTCCTGCCTTGGGTTTATGGTTCAGTGTTACCTGGTTCCTAGGTAAGTTCTGCGTTATTTATGTTTCAGCTGTTGCTGAGTTGTACCGGCATGTTGGCCGGATTCGCATGTTTGTGTGAGCTGGTATGAATCTCGCCACTATCTGTGTAATTCCTTCTCTCGAAGTATGTCGTCTCCTCGGGCACAGTTTCTAGACTGAGTCTGGTAGGAGGGGCACAGAGGGAGGAGCCATCCCACACTATTAAACTCTTAAAGTGCCAATGGCTCCTGGTGGACCGGTCTATACCCCATAGTACTAATATGGACCCCAGCATACTCTACGGACTACGAGAAAAGGATTTACCGGCAGGTAATTAAAATCCTATTTTTTTCAAGATTGCCCCAAACAATAGAGTTGTCTTTTCTTCTCAATTCTAAAGGTATCATTTACAACTCTGGGGAGCACCGCCGGTTTCTCAATTTTTGCATGATAATTAATCAAATGGATATTCTACCCACATACCAGTTCAGTTATTAAGATTCATATTTTCTTCCCCCTCAAGGAACCAACCCAGTGCGCCAACTTTCATCCCCACACCCCGCTTCCCTTTCCTTATCTATCTTTTATGTTCACTTATGTTACTTCAGGTCCACCTTGTGTCACTCCAGCCCCAGCCAAAGCATAACTTCTTGGGCTTCTGCCTGAAATGTTACTCCTTTGCTGCCCACCGGTGGTGCAATGTCATGGCATCACACACACTGTGCTGGTTAGGCATAGAAAATGACTGCGCAAACGAAGACTTATGAGGAGAAAAAGGGCTCCTCCTCTTCATGCCTGCGCCCTGCTGAAACCCCGGTTGCCAGACCTGGGAAACAAAACAGTATGGAGACTGAGGGGCCAGGCTGAATGTGGCTGCGCCCTTCCTTCCAGGCGTTGGCCCTGCCAGCCCACACCTTGAGCTAACCTTGATTACTAGATATATGCATACAAGATTTTGCTGTTTCTTTTTAAACAAAGACAGCAAAATTATAAACAAAATTAGAGTGAGATGAACAGCAAGTTTTGGGTATTCAGCTATGTGAATGAAATGGATTGCCATAGAGAAAAAAACGGCTTGTGAGAAAGTCATACATATAGCCAATAACATGAAAAATTTTCCTGCTCAGGACACAAAGGGCCGGATGCAGAGATGAACCTATGCCAATATGTGGAGCATACATTTGCAATGCGTATGCTGACATAGCATGCATATGCGCAGTGCAGGCAAGCACTTCTCTCACATTTGCTCCTCCATACAGCTGGAGTGGTGCGGCGAGTGAAGGGATGGACTGATGCAGACAAATCACAGTAAGTTCATATTCACAACCTGTAAATGTTGCTTATGCAGACCTACAGAAACATGCATATCATACTTACCTACTCTCCCGGAACCTGTGGGAGACTACTGATTTTTCAGAAAGAGTGAAGAAAGCAGGATCGGGAGAATAAGTAATTGAATTGCAGTGCACTGGGGACGGAACACGGCTAATATGATACGATTCTATGATAACGTCCCCTTTTCATAGATGTGTGATTCACAGCATTTTCCTTGACGGGAAGGGCCTAAAAAGATGCAACTAGTCCAGCCCCTATCCCTCAGCTGACCACTGCATCTCACTTCTGGTCTTCTTCCTGAGAGGAGACGTATAATGTAAGTAATGCTAGTAGAATATCCTGCTGATGCAGAACCAGTCACCCTCTGCATATAGGCAGAAATACTATTTTATGCCATTTTTGTGTTTGGGTTTTGTTTTGTTTGTGTTTTTTAAGCAATTAAGGCGTATCTATAAAAAAAAAATGTATCAGTCCCTAAGTATTTATATTTCATCAGCATGCTAAATATTTTATTTTTTTATACCTTACAGCACAGGCAAACTGAGGCTCATTGGGGTGTGGTTGTGCAAAAGCGGCTATTATATGTAAATCGGATGTGCACGCTCAGCAAGTGAACTGTGATTGTGGTTGCACCGAAGAGTGAATCACAAAGTGAGTCACAGGAAGACAGCACTTGGGTGTGGTAACGGGAAGTGGTCGTGTAAACGCAGGTGTGTCATGGCCGTACAGATGCCGTTTTCTGGGCATGCATAAATTAGAAGTTGTGATCTTACTTGCTACTGGAGAGCCCTCAGCATCCAGAGAGAGCAGCTCAGCCTGCGTGTATTCAGAGGCACTCAGACTCTGCAGCATGACCCGTTTTGCGACGAAGGTACCGATGTATCAGCAAATACACAGTCGGACTGAATTATGCAATACCAGTGGGCGTCCCAATGCCCAGGTTAGGTTCTTCCCATATTAGCATATAATAACAATTGCGTAAGACAGCAGCAGCAAGAACATCTGCAGCCGAATGAGCCTCTATATGCTCAGACCCTTAAGTAGGTATTTTCAGACAAAGTGCACAATGCAAACATAAAAAAACCGTTGGCACGTCTGTACTATTTAGGACTTTATACCCCACATGTGCCTTTGGCTCCTCATTATGTTGAGCCGGCTCTACAGCAATGACAACTAGTGTAATGCAATCTCGCTGTACGATATATAACAAGTGAAGCACTGGGCACAAGTCTGTTCATGGCCATATAACAGACTGACATTGTTATTAACAAGGGCTGTGTAAGTGACTGATCTACAGGGTTTACATATGAACAAAGCAGATACATCATACAATAAGATAAACTGTCTGTTGTGTGTTACATTGTATATAGTGACGTGAAGCAGACACCTCCCAGTTTGCATACACAATACATTTATTTTACAGCATTGTGCAGTGTTTATTACAGTCTCTTTTCCTTATTGTTTGCTGGATGAAATGAAAAATAGAAACCTAATGATGATGCTATAGCTAATGTCCAATATCATCTGTCATGTGTAATTAAAAAAAAAAAAAGTCTTTCTATATAAATGTTATCATTTGTCTATAAAATTGTATCATTAGATAGTGTTGTCTGGATGGAAGTACTTCTGCGTTTATCTTCTAACTGTATACCTTGTATTTCGGAAGTTACAGTAAACATGACGTCATTTGACAGGTGGTACTGTGAAAGCACAGCGAGTGGTCTAAACAGAAGTAAAAAATGTGTATGTGTGTGTATATTATATAAAGAAAAATACATTGAAGAGGTAACAGTAACCATTACTTTGTAGATCAAACTCTTGCATCCCAGTTAATTGATGCCTATGTCAGACCAGATGCTCTGTTTAAGACCCAGAAAGTATAAGGCAAAGATGCATGGAATAATCCTTGCGTAGTGGACAGCTTCCCATGTCAACATTAAAGTATATTTAGCAGTCAGTAATTAGCAAAGCCCAGGCTGCAGCCTTTTTTTATTACTTCACAGATGGGCGTAAACTATCTATCAGTATGGGTGTTTGGCATGAAACTAATATATGGGATTAGATCTAGGATTTTTGGACAGTGTGTTGACAACAGGTGACTTGGGTGGTTATTCAGAGTTGTTAACAAATCCCAAAAATTAAGCTGGACATGCACATTAAAATGATCTGGCAGATAATCTGCCAGATCTGACTGGTTGGAATGAAAATCTGGTAATGGATGAGAGCAAATGATTATCGTCCATTTGCTCCCAAACAACTGCCAGATAATTGTATAGTGTAAGCCAAGCTTTAGCATTGGGCAATACCATGCTGCACTGCAGGTGGGGCAGATGTAACATGTGCAGAGAGATTTAGATTGTGGATGGGTTATATTGTTTCTATATAGGGTAAATACTGTCTGCTTTATTTTACATTGCAATTTAGATTTCAGTTTGAACACACCCCACCCAAATCTAACTCTCTCTGCACATGTTACATCTGACCCACCTGCAGTGCACATGATTTTGCCCAATTGCTAACTTTTTAAATTTGCTAACAACTCTAAATTACCCCGCTGATCCACTATTATACAGTCTGACCTAATTCACAACTGTTCCAATTAAACAGTTGTTGCAAAGTGATCTACAAAGTAAGATTATATCAATTTATTTGACCATACAGCCCAGTAAGGGGAGGGGCATGCATTAGGTAACACCTACTGAGTGGTTTGCCAGTTAGATTCTCAGGCTGGCCTGTATGCAGTCATCACTGGAGCTCAGTGGGGCTGTGATGTTCCTAATGGACTTTCATTACATAGTGGCTATTTTTACTTTTAACCCCTTGCCTGGCACTAATATATGTGATGCGATCACTGCCAGTACATTACCTGGCCAGGTTGCATCACATACGTCTGAAATGCCCCACCGTTTCCCCCATCTGTTCTGGAGGAAATCCGTTCTGTACACATGCAGAATGGATTTCCTTCTGCTGCGGCGGCACCGTGGAAGCGTTGCGGCAGTCTGTGACTGTCACTACTGAAATTGCACCCCAGAATGCGTTGCCGGTGGCATTCCGGGGCTCATACACTGAGGATCAAAGTGCGAGATAGCATCCAAGCACTATTTGGTTTATGTCTGCAAGTGCAGAGTGATTGGTCATTGTGTACATCAGTGAAATAATTAATTATGCAGTTTCACACACTCCTGACACTGTATAGCATTCACAAAAAATACCGCATGGCCATTAGGGTATAGACTGCATTACAAAATACACAATAGGCACGTACAGTAAGCAGGTCTAGAGATAGAGCATCAAACGGGGTGAGAAAAGTAAATTTTCTTTTTCTTTAAAACGGTTCCCCAAACACTTCTATTTTGAATAATATACTACTTATACAAGGTTGGGTAAGAAATGCCAGCAGTCAGTGTTGAATTTCCCATTAGGCACTAGGGGCGGCACTTGGATGCTTGCGCAAAATATTCCCATTGTACTGTTCCACTTTCCATCTTAAATGGAGTGTAAGCAGATAGGACATGCACAGACTGCTCCTGTAAGTTGTCCTACTTAGTAAACATGTATACATAATTTTTTTTTTAAAAGTCATAGTGGCGATTTCCCCCCCCATTATTCTATTAATTGGCTATCCTAAAATGAGGGTTTATCTCTAATAAAATAAAATGAATAAAATTAGACACACAGGGGGTGGCCTCACCCCTAAATCCGCCCCAGCCGATAGCAGAATCCCGATGCATCCTTCTAAGTATTTTAACCCTAACCTCCACCTCCCGCAGCCTTACCCTAACTGTTCACCCCCTATAGCCTAACCCTAACCTCCCCCACCCCAGCAGCCTAACCCTAACCTCACTACTTACTGGCAGGATTTGTCAGGATTCTGTCACTTGCGATCCTGCTGTTGGTCTTCTGACTGTCGGGATCTTGCCTTCTGGGATTTTGACCACATCCCATTTATACATTGTAGATTTGTACTATATATATTAATTTTGACTCAGAAGTGCTTCCTACTGAAGAGGCAACTTCTTAAGGTGTCAGTTTTTGAGGTGGAGTTAAGGTGTCAGTTTTTGAGGTGCCAAGTAACAGTGACTACTTAACACATTCTTGCAGACTCATAGCCATTCAGACAACATGTGATACACTACATTTATCTTTGCAGCTTAATTTAAATAGTCATATTTATGTCAGCCACTAAAATGGGTAGCTTTAATTCTAAGTTAAGGTCCCCATACATATGTCACAGTTTTTTGATCCCTCAACGCCTAGGTTGGAGGATCGGTATATTAAACATGCTTCATTTTCTTGATTTGCCGATCCGGACCAAAAAATAATCGGGATCGGCAAATCAGGGATTTTTACATGCAGAATTCCCCAGATTCCCTGATGGATTGCCGATCATCATTGGCCGTTGATTGCAGTTTCTGAAGGCAGGCATGAGAGGTGGTGACTGGGGTTGAGGCGAGTAAATGAGAGTGTGAACATTAGTTTGAGATAAAAGGGGGGGAAGTGGTTTAAAGCTTTATAAGTGAGGGTGTGGGGTATGAGCTGGAATGCGGAGAAGGGAATTGGCAACCAATGAAGCTGACTGCAGAATGGAGTTTCAAACTCCATATGTAATGAGAGAAAAATAAGGGGAGCAGCCATGATGAGGATAGCTTGAAACAGGGGGGTGAGTGAGAAGGATGCCAGAAAAGAGGAGTTTGCAGTAGTCCTGATGGGAAATGATGAGAACACAATGGAATGGTAAAGGTTCACAATCTGTATTTCAACTTCAAATGGCAGAAACCCTCATTACCCCAAAGGTAAGTTAATGATGTTCACATAAAGGTATCTTTGGATGTTGGGTTAATGTGATCCTTCAGCTTTCCCCTAACCTCCTGGTCACCCATCCATCATACAGAGCTGGTGAACCTCACAAGCACCTTTTCAGATGTTCTCATTTCAATAGTTGTGCCAATCTTTACCCGGTTTTTCACCTCTCTACATCCATGGCTTCCTTCTGAGGAAACTGCTGATGTAGAGAGGCGGAGAAACGTGTAAAGATTGGCACACTTGTAACCTGGTGATCCACACACTGGCGCACTTGTGACCTGGTTATTCAGCATTGTGCAATTATTCACCACTGGCAGCGTGTGGACCCATATTGGAAGGATTGGTGAGAGATATTCCCATTGGTATTGGGCTACATAACTGGATATGTGCTGAGCTATGGCGGATATTCTGATAACATATACATATTGTATCATGCTGTTAGAATTAATAATATTTTGCTGCTAGAAAAATTGACCAAATGGATCCACAAATTAACACACTCTGCTCTATGTGTTATATGGATTTGAATATTCCAATACGGCTGCATGGAATTGCTGTATTACTGTACATCTAAAAGAACTGAATTTTCTATAGCCTAAGTGTCACACTCGCGGTGCTGCGGCTGCCACGCTTACCGCTCCGGGTGCGCTGGGTCTCCCGGCGGTCGCCGCCCCCGGTGGGCTCCGGGTCGTCGCGTCTTGCTGGCACTGCCTCCGGCGGGTTCCCGGGGTGTGGGTGCCGCCATTGCGCCCGGCATCCACGAGAGCATGGTGAGCGGGTGACGTCATCGGCCCCTTCCGCCAATCAGGAGAGGGCGGGAAGTTCAAAGGCAGACGCCGTACAGAGCCCCGGCGCCTGAGTATCGTCTTTCCAATGATCACCAGTGCTAGCAGCGTTCAGTGTGTTCTCAAGCTGAACGTCTCCTGTGTTCCAGCGTTGCAGAGTATCTTTCAGTGGGACATTCCCTGTGCTACCAGCGTTACTGAGTATCTCTCAGTGGGACATTCCCTGTGCTACCAGCGTTGCAGTGTATCACTCAGTGGAACTTTTCCTGTGCTACCAGCGTTACTGAGTATCTCTCAGGGGGACATTCCCTGTGCTACCAGCGTTACAGTGTATCACTCAGTGGAACCTTCCCTGTGCTACCAGCGTTACAGTGTATCACTCAGTGGGACATTCTCTGCGTTACCAGCGTTACAGTGTATCTCTCAGAGGGACACCTCCTGTGCTTCCAGTATTACAGTGTATCCCTAAGTGGAACGCCTCCCAAACTTCCAGAGTTACACTGAATCTCAAATCCTCATTTATTTCTTCAGCATCACTCACAAGTTCTACATTCTTCTGTGTGCTTCAACATCGTTCTCAAATCTTCATTCATCTCTTCAGCATCGCTCACAAGTTCTTCATTCTTCTGTGTGCTTCAACATCATTCTCAAATCTTCATTCATCTCTTCAGCATCGCTCACAAGTTCTTCATTCTTCTGTGTGCTTTAACATCGTTCTCAAATCTTCATTCATTTCTTCAGCATCGCTCACAAGTTCATCATTCTTCTGTGGACTTCAGCATCGCCCCCAAGCCTTGGCCACAACTAATTCTTTAGCATTACACGTCGGTTACAACGGCTAAGTTCTGCATGAGGAAAACCTACATCCGGCCATCTCTGCTCCGGCCCAGCTGTGGTTCCTCTTCCCTATCATCGGAAGAACCCCCGAGTTCTCAACACTCCCAACCCAGGTCCGTGACACTAAGCCAGTGACTCTTAAACTTTTTTAAATCACGGCGCCCTAGAGCAGTGGTTCTCAACCTTGGTCCTCAAGTACCCCCAACAGTTCATGTTTTCCAGGTCTCCTCACAGGATTGCAAGTGAAATAATTTGCTCCACCTGTGGGTCTTTTATAATATGTCAGTGAGTAATAAATACACCTATTCAACTGCTAGGTGACCTGGAAAACATGAACTGTTGGGGGTACTTGAGGACCGAGGAACCACTGCCCTAGAGTATCAGAATTTTTTTCACAGCATCCCTAGGCCAAAAGTATTTATTGAGAAATTTTGAAAAAAATATTAAATTAAGTCAATTGTGTTTATGTGTTAACCTTGATGAACAGCCGCCAGCACTAGTTTTGCCTATTACATTAACCAGAAACAATTTTAATTAATCCTGGATCACCAACCCAGGGCACCCCTGCAAGTGTCCTGAGGCACCCCAGGGTGCCACAGCACACAGTTTGAGAACCACTGGCCAAAGCAGTAAAAAACACACTCTGCTTTGTGTGCTGTATGGTTTAAAATATGGCTGCGTGGGATTGATATACTATATATTAATGAGTTGCAACTTTCCATAGTCTAACAGCTAATTCTGTGTGTGTTTTGCTTTACTAACGGATTGCTGCATCATAAATTACTGCCACTATACTACATTTGTCATGTTTTAGAGGTTCATGTTGGCATTATGATGGGTTGCAGTGAACATGCGGGATCCCGGCGTTGTTATTATGAATGCCGGAATCCCATGCGCCGGCATTACATACTGATTCCCATTGTGATTGAAGTAATTTTATTATTTATTTTATCATTCTTAATATATCACCAGCTGAGTGGAATGTATGTTTTTGTAATAAATGTTTTTGTAATAATTTCTGGATAGAAAGCGATTTATTATTTGGTGTTTGTTAAATTCTAAGAGTAGTAATATTCTGAGATCTTTCTTATTAGGTGACTGCGGTGGACGAGGCTCCTATCTGCACAGGTCGAGATGCTTTCTGTGCTGAGAAATGTTTATGACTGTGCTGTGATAAGCATCGCCACCTGCAATGCATCTTTTTGTTTTATGGGAAGCGGCAATTGTTTCATGGAGGTCTCTGTGTTCACTAGGTCTAATTATGGGCTGTTTATCATGGACATCATCAGGTCTGAGGAAGAGGAACAGGTCTCTTCATCCTTTTATAGACTTTAATTGGCTGAGAAAAACATGCAGAAAAGACTCGGCGCAAGGCTGGCTGGCACAGGATCAAGCTGTCTGCCTGGGTCTATTACTTTAAAAGGAGAGCTCCAATGTTCAAGGTGTGGCCCACATGTGCTGGGAAATGGAGATTATTATTATTACATAGGGATAGTCTTACTACATCTAAACTGTAGCATTCATCCTCCTCGCCAAGGCAACACATACTCCCCTATGCAGAGCTACAGTACTTAGAGGCACAATGACCATTAGACATTTGTCTGTTTAGTATAAATCAGAGTGGTCTTTGTTTTGTCTGGTTTTCAACCATAATAACAAGAGCCAGCTGACCTGACAGGTGTGTACAAGCAACATAATTATTCCTATGACACTTGTACCACTCTGCAAAACTGAAAATGAATTTGGTATCTCTTACCAGCTTATTGGCTTGCACCCATACATGTATTTAAAATAAATACATTTAGTAAAGGCTCTGAATACACACCGTGACAGTTAGTTATTTTCATGGTGATCCCTGCCAACTGTCCCGAGAGCTGAGCAAAGTAATTACTATTCAATATGGAAACAGTAATACTGTAGGTGAATGGTGTCTAAAGTACATTATTATGTGCACACTATAGGGTGCATGTATCAAGCCTTTCAGAGAGAGAAAGAGGAGGTTTCCTAAAAGCAACCAATCATATTCTAACTTAAGCCCCATACAGACTAGACGAGAAAGTAAAAGATATCACTCGGAAGGGTCATTCTGAGCAAAATCTTTTACTATCTCGTCTAGTGTGTACACTCAACATCATTATTGATGTGCGCTCCCGCATATCGTTAACGACCCCCTCCCTCATCTGAACAGTTCAGACAATGGAGGATCTTGTTAACGAGAACCATGCTGCAGCATAGCCCCCGTGCCTCCCCATTGCTCACCCCGCTGTTGCTCCCTCCCCACCGACATTGGCAAGTGTGTATGCCGCAGCCAATATTGGAGGTACACACATCGGCTAGTGTGTACACGGCTTTAAAAGACTGCAAAATAAATGACAGAAACTGGTTGCTTTGGGCAACTTCTCCACTTAATCTCTCTCCGGCCGGCATCCTGCCGATCTCTCACTCCAGTACATCCCGCCATGTGTATGTATATATGCGGGTGTGTTTCTGTCTCTCTCGCTATATATATATATATATATATATATATATATATATAAAATCAACAAGACACAGTTTTTGCGCAAATACCAGTCCATCTTGCAAGTCCTTTGTGGAACAACAAGTCCCAGCTTCAGTTGTTAAAAAGGTAGACTATCCACAATATCCAATGGTTTCCAATCTGTCTCCTTTTGCACTCAGATTCTTAAGATCAGCAGCTCCCTTTACACACCAGTATCGACAGTTGGTAGTTAAATCTGTAATTCAATCAAAAAGAGAAGCACTCCATAGTGCATAACTGTATTTCAAATTTGATTTATTTAAAAGATTTGACACACATAGGTTAGAAAACGTACCGCAAGCGGCGGTATCAACCACCGTAAGTATAACACATATGCATAAAATAAACCGGACTTCACTGCATCTGAAGGGTGCTTCCCTGCTGCACGGTAATCCTCACACTGGACCTAACCTATGTGTGTTGAATCTTTTAAATAAACCAAATTTTAAATACAGTTATACCCTATGGAGCGCTCCTCTTTTTGATTGAATTACACACACACACACACACACACACACACACACACACACACACATATATATATCCACAAGTAATCCTGCACTCTCATCTTATCATACTTCAGTGTTGGCAGCTGCTCCCAGTGGGCTGTATCCAGGTCCACTAACGTATCGCAAAAGATCCACAAAGTGGAAGGTGCATTCTTGCTTTCTAAGTAGTTCAAAGGATTCAGTCAGCAAGTCTTTATGATTACAGATCACCTTTATTTGTCGACGTTTCGGTCTGATAACACACCTATTTCAAGACAGGCCGTGATTCACATTTCGGGTAATACAACCATTTCATAAGTTCGCAATCTGTAAAATCAGAAGATACAATTACGAACTAGTGCCTCCCAGGCCCCATGGTGTATCACCCTTAAATTACTATAAAAAACCACCACCAAATACAAATTCCATGTGACAAGTCACATGAGCATCAAGCTGGTAACCAAATACTGGAGGGTCACAATACTCTACCTGTGATTCAACTAGACCATCCACAGAGAAGTTCTTACTGGTATAGTAAATATAATGTGTCAAAGTCACATATAACACTAAAATGCACCAAAAAAGTATATCAGTAGTAAAGTCACATAGATCTAGAAATAAAGAATAACTATTATTAGTGCCAAAGACCATCACCAACAAATACCTGGTAATGCTCCTGTACAGAGGAAGATACAGTCGCTATTTTCAAAACATCAATAGTATAAGTTCAATAACCAAGCAATAGCTAGAATAAATAAATACAATTACAATAATAAGACCATCATATTTGGAACAAAATACAATGTGTCCACTTCCAATAACACTTTCCACAAAGCCATAGCATAACTCGCATGGTCCAATATGTACATCTTCTGTGCGCAGTGGTGCAGAGGGGGGGGGGGGGGGGGGAGAGGGCACAAATTACCGAGGCCCAGGTCTGATTGAGGGGCCCAGTGAGGCCCAGTGGGGGTCCTGGATTCCTCACCCTTAACTGACAGCTCTTCTCCTAAGCCCACCACATGCTGCTGACTGCTGGGCTGGAGTGTGGCCATGGTGGTGCTTAACATAAAATTTTGGGGGTATTTTTTCAAAAGGTGCATGACTACGCCTCCTGTGAATAGGCCACGGCCCCTGAAAAGTACCTGGGCCAAGACATACTATCTATATACAATATGTACGTGTGTGTGTGTGTGTGTGTGTGTGTGTGTGTGTGTGTGTGTGTGTGTGTGTGTGTGTGTGTGTGTCTATATCTATATATATCATGGCTGGCACTATGTCCAAAATACTGCGCAATTTCCTGGGTGCCCTTAGTGGGATGACAGGTAGCATAAGCAGAAATACTGTGGCACTCTCTGAATTTACTAATGTAAATAGTGATGTGCACCAGAAATTTTTCGGGTTTTGTGTTTTGGTTTCGGTTCCGCGGCCGTGTTTTGGATTTGGACGCGTTTTAGCAAAACCTCCCTGAAATTTTTTTGTCGGATTCGGGTGTGTTTTAGATTCGGGTGTTTTTTTTACAAAAAACCCTCAAAAACAGCTTAAATCATAGAATTTGGGGGTCATTTTGATCCCATAGTATTATTAACCTCAATAACCATAATTTCCACTCATTTTCAGTCTATTCTGAACACCTCACACCTCACAATATTATTTTTAGTCCTAAAATTTGCACCGAGGTCGCTGGATGACTAAGCTAAGCGACCCAAGTGGCCGACACAAACACCTGGCCCATCTAGGAGTGGCACTGCAGTGTCAGATAGGATGGCAGATTTAAAAAATAGTCCCCAAACAGCACATGATGCAAAGAAAAAAATAGGTGCACCAAAGTCGCTGGATGGCTAAGCTAAGCGACACAACTGGCCAACACAAACACCTGGCCCATCTAGCAGTGGCACTGCAGTGTCAGACAGGATGGCAGATTTAAAAAATAGTCCCCAAACAGCACATGATGCAAAGAAAAAAAGAGGCGCAATGAGGTAGATGTGTGACTAAGCTAAGCGACCCAAGTGGCCGACACAAACACCTGGCCCATCTAGGAGTGGCACTGCAGCATCAGACTGGATGGCACTTCAAAAAATAGTCCCCAAACAGCACATGATGCAAAGAAAAATGAAAGAAAAAAGAGGTGCAAGATGGAATTGTCCTTGGGCCCTCCCACCCACCCTTATGTTGTATAAACAGGACATGCACACTTTAACAAACCCATAATTTCAGCAACAGGGTCTGCCACACGACTGTGACTGAAATGACTGGTTTGTTTGGGCCCCCACCAAAAAAGAAGCAATCAATCTCTCCTTGCACAAACTGGCTCTACAGAGGCAAGATGTCCACCTCCTCCTCTTCCTCCGATTCATCACCCCTTTCACTGTGTACATCCCCCTCCTCACAGATTATTAATTCGTCCCCACTGGAATCCACCATCTCAGGTCCCTGTGTACTTTCAGGAGGCAATTGCTGGTGAATGTCTCCACGGAGGAATTGATTATAATTCATTTTGATGAACATCATCTTCTCCACATTTTCTGGAAGTAACCTCGTGACAAGGTGAGCGGCTGCATTAAACACTCTTTCGGAGTACACACTGGAGGGGGGGGGCAACATAGGTAAAATAAAGCCAGTTTGTGCAAGGGCCTCCAAATTGCCTCTTTTTCCTGCCAGTATACGTACGGACTGTCTGACGTGCCTACTTGGATGCGGTCACTCATATAATCCTCCACCATTCTTTCAATGGTGACAGAATCATATGCAGTGACAGTAGACGACATGTCAGTAATCGTTGGCAGGTCCTTCAGTCCGGACCAGATGTCAGCACTTGCTGCAGACTGCCCTGCATCAGCGCCAGCGGGTGGGCTCGGAATTCTTAGCCTTTTCCTCGCACCCCCAGTTGCAGGAAAATGTGAAGGAGGAGCTGTTGACGGGTCACGTTCCGCTTGACTTGACAATTTTCTCACCAGCAGGTCTTTGAACCTCTGCAGACTTGTGTCTGCTGGAAAGAGAGATACAACGTAGGTTTTAAATCTAGGATCGAGCACGGTGGCCAAAATGTAGTGCTCTGATTTCAACAGATTGACCACCTGTGAATCCTGGTTAAGCGAATTAAGGGCTCCATCCACAAGTCCCACATGCCTAGCGGAATCGCTCTGTTTTAGCTCCTCCTTCAATGTCTCCAGCTTCTTCTGCAAAAGCCTGATGAGGGGATTGACCTGACTCAGGCTGGCAGTGTCTGAACTGACTTCACGTGTGGCAAGTTCAAAGGGTTGCAGAACCTTGCACAACGTTGAAATCATTCTCCACTGCGCTTGAGTCAGGTGCATTCCCCCTCCTTTGCCTATATCGTAGGCAGATGTATAGGCTTGAATGGCCTTTTGCTGCTCCTCCATCCTCTGAAGCATATAGAGGGTTGAATTCCACCTCGTTACCACCTCTTGCTTCAGATGATGGCAGGGCAGGTTCAGGACTGTTTGCTGGTGCTCCAGTCTTCGGCACTCGGTGGCTGAATGCCGAAAGTGGCCCGCAATTCTTCGGGCCACCGACAGCATCTCTTGCACTCCCCTGTCGTTTTTTAAATAATTCTGCACCACCAAATTCAATGTATGTGCAAAACATGGGACGTGCTGGAATTTGCCCAGATGTAATGCACGCACAATATTGCTGGCGTTGTCCAATGTCACAAATCCCCAGGAGAGTCCAATTGGGGTAAGCCATTCTCCGATGATCTTCCTCAGTTTCCGTAAGAGGTTGTCAGCTGTGTGCCTCTTCTGGAAAGCGGTGATACAAAGCGTAGCCTGCCTAGGAACGAGTTGGCGTTTGCGAGATGCTGCTACTGGTGCCGCCAGAGCCGGCCATAGGCATAGGCAAACTAGGCAATTGCCTAGGGCATTTGATACACCTAGGGGCATCAGCAGCTTCTGCTGATTAAAATGATATGCAGCATGCCTATATTCTGTGTACAGCAGTTCATATGCAGATACAGCCACAGTCTCACACAGTATATAGGCATGCTACATATCATTTTAATCAGCAGAAGCTGCTTGTGCATCCTAGCCACATAGCAATGAAAATAAGCTGCATTTTCATAAAAAAGGTGCCCAACGTTCGCATTAAGACAAGATTTATGAGGACACATCTGTATCCAAGCAGAGGCAGAGCTCACAGTGTTAGTGGCAGTGTGAGTGCTGTGTGCATGTGAGTGGGTTGGTTATGCAGTAGTGTTCGGAATATGTGTAAGGAGCATTATGTGTTTCATGTAAAAATGCATTAATAATGTGCAACATATGTCATTATGTGTATAAGGGCATTAATAATGTGTGGAATATGTGTAACAGGGTACTACTGTATGTGTGTCATTATGTGTATAGGGGCACTAATAATGTGCAGCAAATGTGTAGGGGGCACTATGTGTGTCATTGTGTGTATAAGGGCATTAATAATGTGCAGCATATGTGTAAGGGACATTATGTGTAAAAGGGCATTAATAAAGGTTGTCATAATGTGTAAGGCGCATTATGTTTATAAGGACATTAATAATGTGTCTCATATGTGTAAGGGGCATTACTCTGTGGCATTATGTGTATAAGGTGCTCTACTATGTGGCGTTGCGTATAGAAAGGGCACTACTGTGTCGTCTAATGTGAATAAAGAGCAATAGGGTGTGGTGTAATGTGAATAAGGAGCAATTCAGTGTGATGTAATGTGAATAAGGGGCTCTACTGTGAGGAGTAACGTTTATAAGGTAAAGTGATACTACTGTGGGATGTAATACGAATTATGGACACTATCGCATGATCAAATGTGAATAAAGTTGCAGTACTGTGTGGCGTGATTGGAATTGGGGTTACTATTGTGTGGCCATGCCCCTTGCCAGCAAAAACACACCCCTTTTTGGGCTGAGCACCAAATGTGCGAACTGTTCCTATTTAAAATATTTGGGGTACAAACACCAAAATAAGGACTGCTATCGGTGAGGGGTGATGGTGCTGGGAAAGAGGTGCAAGGTCGGAGGCGGAACCAGCGGTGGTGCAAGGGGGCACCAGCCAAAATCTTGCCTAGGGCATCATATTGGTTAGGGCCGGCTCTGGGTGCCGCCGCTGCTGTTCTTGCTGCGGGAGGCAATACATCTACCCAGTGGGCTGTCACAGTCATATAGTCCTGAGTCTGCCCTGCTCCACTTGTCCACATGTCCGTGGTTAAGTGGACATTGGGTACAACTGCATTTTTTAGGACACTGGTGACTCTTTTTCTGACGTCTGTGTACATTTTCGGTATCGCCTGCCTAGAGAAATGGAACCTAGATGGTATTTGGTATCGGGGACACAGTACCTCAATCAATTCTCTAGTTTCCTGTGAATTAACGGTGGATACCGGAAACACGTTTCTCACCACCCAGGTTGCCAAGGCCTGAGTTATCCGCTTTGCAGCAGGATGACTGCTGTGATATTTCATCTTCCTCGCAAAGGACTGTTGGACAGTCAATTGCTTACTGGAAGTAGTACAAGTGGTCTTCCGACTTCCCCTCTGGGATGACAATCGACTCCCAGCAGCAACAACAGCAGCTCCAGCAGCAGTAGGCGTTACACTCAAGGATTCATCGGAGGAATCCCAGGCAGGAGAGGACTCGTCAGACTTGACAGTGACATGGCCTGCAGGACTATTGGCTTTCCTGTCTAAGGAGGAAATTGACACTGAGGGGGTTGGTGGTGTGGTTTGCAGGAGCTTGGTTACAAGAGGAAGGGATTTAGTGGTCAGTGGACTACTTTCGCTGTCACCCAAAGTTTTTGAACTTGTCACTGACTTCTGATGAATGCGCTCCAGGTGACGTATAAGGGAGGATGTTCCGAGGTGGTTAACGTCCTTACCCCTACTTATTACAGCTTGACAAAGGCAACACACGGCTTTACACCAGTTGTCCGCATTTCTGTTGAAATAATTCCACACCGAAGAGGTGATTTTTTTTGTATTTTGACCAGGCATGTCAATGGCCATATTCGTCCCACGGACAACAGGTGTCTCCCCGGGTGCCTGACTTAAACAAACCACCTCACCATCAGAATCCTCCTTGTCAATTTCCTCCCCAGCGCCAGCAACACCCATATCCTCATCCTGGTGTACTTCAACAGTGACATCTTCAATTTGACTATATCAGGAACTGGACTGCGGGTGCTCCTTCCAGCACTTGCAGGGGGGCGTGCAAATGGTGGAAGGCGCCACCTCTTCCCGTCCAGTGTTGGGAAGGTCAGGCATCTCAACCGACACAATTGGACTCTCCTTGGGGATTTGTGATTTAGAAGAACGCACAGTTCTTTGCTGTGCTTTTGCCATCTTAACTCTTTTAAGTTTTCTAGCAGGAGGATGAGTGCTTCCATCCTCGTGTGAATCTGAACCACTAGCCATGAACATAGGCCAGGCCCTCAGCCGTTCCTTGCCACTCCGTGTCGTAAATGGCACATTGGCAAGTTTACGCTTCTCCTCAGATGATTTTGATTTTTGGGTCATTTTACTGAGCTTTATTTTTTTGGATTTTACATGCTCTCTACTATGACATTGGGCATCGGCCTTGGCAGACGACGTTGATGGCATGTCATCGTCTCGGCCATGACTAGTGGCAGCAGCTTCAGCACGAGGTGGAAGTGGATCTTGATCTTTCCTTATTTTACCCTACACATTTTTGTTCTTCATTTTTTAATGTGTGGAATTATATGCCAGTAATATATCAATAGCAATAGCCTACTACTATATATATACTGCGCACAACTGAAATGCACCACAGGTATGGATGGGATAGTATATTTGACGACACAGAGGTAGGTAGAGCAGTGGCCTACTGTACCGTACTGCTATATATTATATACTGGTGGTCAGCAAACTGGGCAAAACTGAAATGCACCACAGGTATGGATGGATAGTATACTTGACGACACAGAGGTAGGTAGAGCAGTGGCCTACTGTACCGTACTGCTATATATTATATACTGGTGGTCAGCAAACTGTGCAAAACTGAAATGCACCACAGGTATGGATGGATAGTATACTTGACGACACAGAGGTAGGTAGAGCAGTGGCCTACTGTACCGTACTGCTATATATTATATACTGGTGGTCAGCAAACTGTGCAAAACTGAAATGCACCACAGGTATGGATGGATAGTATACTTGACGACACAGAGGTAGGTAGAGCAGTGGCCTACTGTACCGTACTGCTATATATTATATACTGGTGGTCAGCAAATTGTGCAAAACTGAAATGCACCACAGGTATGGATGGATAGTATACTTGACGTAGGTAGAGCAGTGGCCTACTGCACCGTACTGCTATATATTATATACTGGTGGTCAGCAAACTGTGCAAAACTGAGATGCACCACAGGTATGGATGGATAGTATACTTGACGACACAGAGGTAGGTAGAGCAGTGGCCTACTGTACCATACTGCTATATATTATATACTGGTGGTCAGCAAACTGTGCAAAACTGAAATGCACCACAGGTATGGATGGGATAGTATACTTGACGACACAGGGTAGAGCAGTGGACTACTGTACCGTACTGCTATATATATATAGTTATACTGGTGGTCAGCAAAATTCTGCACTGTCCTCCTACTATATACTACAATGCAGCACAGATATGGAGCGTTTTTCAGGCAGAGAACGTATAATACTGGTGGTCACTGGTCAGCAAAACTCTGCACTGTCCTCCTACTATATGATACTGCTGGTCCCCAGTCCCCACAATAAAGCATTTAGCACACTGAGCACAGATATTTGCAGCACACTGAGCACAGATATGGAGCGTTTTGAAGGCAGAGAACGTAGATATTTGCACTTGCAGCACACTGAGCACAGATATTTGCAGCACACTGAACATAGAAACTGAGAGGACGCCAGCCACGTCCTCTCACGATCATCTCCAATGCACGAGTGAAAAATGGCAGCGACGCGCGGCTCCTTATATAGAATACGAATCTCGCGAGAATCCGACCGCGGGATGATGACGTTCGGGCGCGCTTGGGTTAACCGAGCAAGGCGGGAGGATCCGAGTCTGCTCGGAACCGTGTAAAAAAAAAAGGTGAAGTTCGGGGAGGTTCTGATCCCGACGAACCGAACCCGCTTATCACTAGTAACAATATGATGACCACTAATGTGCAAGTCAACATTTCAGTTTATTCAACTGTAATCATAGTAAGTCCTGAAAGTTGTGTGGCATTTCTGCATATACTATATGATTGTGTGTTTATATATGTGTGTGTATACAGTGATTGCACTTACACGCTATAGGGCATCTTTTATCCCAAAATTACTATGGAGGATACATTTTCACAAACTGATGGTGTTCCAGGGAATGCGCTCTGCAACCAATGCAGCTTTTATGTGACTGTCCCACCATCCTAATAGTGAACATTTTTGTCCCAACTGCTGGGAGGTATGTCATGCTCCTGTGAGTGCTTACCTCCCAACATGACCCTCTCCAGGAGGGACAGAATGCTCTGCTCCTGGACTTCCTTCTTACTGCATGATTGCCATCACCTGTAGTGAAACACCTTTCTTATCCATTACCTGTTCAACACAGGTGCCGGCAATCATAAATTAAGAGACACATCCAGAAGCAGAGCATTGTGTCCCTCCTGGAGAGGGTCATGTTGGGAGGTATGTGAGTGGGGACATCTTGTTTGTTAGACATGCCCCTAGAGTGGAGCAGCCATGCAACTAACAGGGCGTGGCCCCACCCCCTGCAGACGGCCCCCGGGAGTTTACTGTACCAGGGCCCAGGATTTCTCTTGGCTGCCCTGTGTGTGCAGCTGCATGTCCACCTAACACTGGTCTCAGTTATTTAAAGGCCGCCAGCCGGAAGCTCCCCTGAACCTGGAAATAGCACGAAAATAGCCTACGGACTGCTACAAATTTATAATTAAACACAGCTATTAATAAAAGATAAATCATCACCCCTCGTGCTCAAAGTGAGGGGCACATAAGTCACTCATTGTGGTAATCGCCGCCGCCGGATCGGAAGTCCTTGCGTTCCACAGCTCCGGAAATGAAATTTACAACTCAGCTGATAATCCCGGCCGCCGGACCGGAAGTCCGTGCGTTCCACAGCACAGGAGGTGACGAACTAAAGGCCAGCCTGTACACACATCTCAACAGCTGTGATAAAAACTGATAATACCGACTACGGAATAGGTGCACTACTCTCTTAGTGACCACTATATAATTTCTTATATAATCAATACCCGGCCACCGGACCAGAAGTCTGTGCGTTCTACCCGGCAGGAAGTGACCCCTAATGCGTTCCAGATAAGAAGTATCAAATAACTCAACTAAATCACCCACTCCTGTGGTCATTAGATTCCACCTGGCAGGCACTCCAGTCATGTCAGACTGTCTATGCGACATCAAAACTAGTTGGTGTCAAAAAGGACACATTAAATGTAAAAAAAACAACCATTTGTTTCATAGATTCAATAAAAAGGAGTTTAATATTCACTAGAGGCCTGTGAGGCAGCACAATCTGTTGGGATATAACAAATTACTCATCCAAACAAACAAACAAACAAACAAACAAACAAACAAACATCGTTAAGGAAATGATAAGCTTAGGCTACTTCATAAAAATATATTCAATGGATTAGCTTCATTTAACCCCCTTAGGGCCACTGTGTCAAGCTTGTGGATCCAAAAGCTCTCATGCTGTTTAAGGGCTAAGGTTCTATCTCCTCCCATCTGTCTTAGGGGAATCCAGTCCATCAGCTGGCATTTGAGGCTGGCTACTTGGTGCTTAGCTTTCAAGAAGTGTCGAGCAACGGGTTTATCTGTGTGACCTGTTAGTAATGTTGTATGAATTGAGGACCGATGATTGGCCATATGGTCAAGGAAGACTCGGATTGTGAGCCCTACATAACACAACCCGCAGGGACACTTCAAGATATATATAACAAAGTCAAGTCGACAATGTAGGTGATATTTGATAATCATCTTTTCTCTTACGTCCTAGAGGATGCTGGGGTCCAATTTAGTACCATGGGGTATAGAAGGGTCCACTAGGAGCCACTGGCACTTTAAGAGTTTAATAGTGTGGGCTGGCCCCTCCCTCTATGCCCCTCCTACTAGACTCAGTTTAGAAAATATGCCCGGAGCTCCTAGGAGTTTTCTTATTTTTTTAATTAAAATTTAGAGTTTGTTGTTTTACAGGAAGGCTGCTGGCAACAGCCTTCCTGCTTCGTAGGACTTAGGGGGGAAAGTAGGAACCAACTTAATGAAGAGTGAATGGTTATCTACTCCGCTGACAGGACACTGAGCTCCTGAAGGTGCTGATCGCAAGCCCACGAGGCGACCGCTCATTCCCGCAGCATGGCCGCCACCCCCTAACAGAGCCAGAAGAAAGAAGAGTGGTGAGTACCGCGCTGGGGTCCCGGTTAGCGGGTTGCTAGCGAGTATGGCGGCACAAGGGTTGGAGCGCAGCGCTGACAAGGCTGCGCTCCGGGAAGGCTCAGCAGCATACACATGCAGTGCTTGAGGGTCGCTTGAGCCAGCGCATTACACCCTAAACTGGTCACATAGTTAACAGGGGCTAATCCCGCTGTTAACACACACAAATCCTCAGGCCAGTATAAACATTAAGTGCGGGAAGTTGGGCGCCATAACAGGGGGCGGGGCTTCATCTCACAAGATCTATGTGACTTTACGGATATACTTTTATGGTGCATTTTAGTGTTATATGTGACTTTGACACATTATTTACTAAACCAGTAAGAACTTCTCTGTGGATGGTCTAGTTGAATCAAAGGTAGAGTATTGTGACCCTCCAGTATTTGATTACCAGCTTGATGCTCATGTGACTTGTCACGTGGAATTTGTATTTGGTGGTGGTCTTTTATAGTAATTTATGGGTGAGTCACCATGGGGCCTGGGAGGCACTAGTTCATAATTGTATCCTCTGATTTTACAGATTGTGAACTTATGAAATGGTTGTATTACCCGAAATGTGAATCACGGCCTGTCTTGAAAAAGGTCTGTTATCAGACCGAGACGTCAACAAATAAAGGTGATCTGTAATCATAAAGACTTGCTGACTGAATCCTTTGAACCATTAAGAAAGCAAGAATGCACCTTCCACTTTGTGGATCTTTTGCGATATATATATATATATATATATACACACACACACATATACAGTGTATATATATATATATATATATATATATATATATATAGCGAGAAAGACACAAACAAGTATATATATATATATATATATCATCCAAACGTACGGCACTCTGCGGACTTATTCAGCCAAATAAATAACTCATGACATCTTGCTTCTCTTAAGCAACGTTTCGGCTCTTTTAATAGCCTTTTTCAAGCATGCTGCTTGAAAAAGGCTATTAAAAGAGCCGAAACGTTGCTTAAGAGAAGCAAGATGTCATGAGTTATTTATTTGGCTGAATAAGTCCGCAGAGTGCCGTACGTTTGGATGATATGATTTTTACCAATGTGCACCTCGGCAAGATGACTATGGAAGTGTGAGTGCCGGTTATTCGTTTGCTATATATATATATATATATATATATATACACGTGTGTGTGTGTGTGTGTGCGCGCGCGCCGGTATGCTGGGCGCCAGGATCCCAAGCGCCCTCTTACCGTAGTAGACCCATGTGTATGTTATAGTTATTGCATTACTTTAGGGCCCCCCTTTCTTAAGTGCTCCTGGCCCCTCATAGCCTTAATCCAGCTCTGGCCACACCTTCCCCTATCTTTGGATAGATACGTTAAATCACCCACCTGTTTTTCATTTTCCCTCATTAGCCACACCTACTCCAATTCTTTACACCACTTATATATATAATCCTATCAGAATTCTCTGTACAATAGATACTGTATAGAGGTTGTTTGCAATCCATAATCACAATACAGATATACTGTATGTATAAAATAGTAACTTTGCTTATATATTAGAATAATACCATCTTTTATACATAACATAATGTGAGCACATACCCAAAAGTGACACCTCACATCAGGTGGAGATGCAGGGAGGAAGTGGGAGTCCGCGAGGTGCTGTCTCTAACAGCAGCCCACACAGAAACCCTAAGTCTGGTGTATGCTTTTCATTTTTCAATAGATATACGTGCAATTTCATCTTGTAACAAATACTTGCAAACAACGTACTTTCACTATTGTGCGTCCCTATATGTGTTTGAGTTTCCATAACATAATCGATATAGAAAAGTATGAAATATCTGTGTGCTGATTTCTTCATACTGTAAATGTGTCCATGCGCCGGGATGCCCACCGTCTTGAGCCAACCACTGTCACCACCCAGGAATGCAGTTTAAAACTACATGGACCTCCCTCATATTGGGTCACCCATAAGTGGGGGCTTCTAATACTCCTTTTACAGGAATAGGTATAGTGCTGGGGTTCATGCTGAGCCCTGCAGCTTTTCCTTTTTTGCAGTGTGTCCTGGCCAGAGGCTTGGTGTGAATGGGTATAAAGGTCATTTTACAGGCTATGCTAGAAAAATGACGGCTACAAGATGATCAGTCGCTATGGGAAACTTTTCTACTACATCTCTCTAAAAGATTTAACAAATCTGCCCCTTGATGCAATAGGTTGTCTAGTTTATAAAATGGCAGGCCTTTTTGGGCTATCATATTTTTCCTATACATAGGGAGCTTCTCAATCAAGACAGCGGAAATTTAAAACAAAAAAAGCATTTTAATTTCAAGTGTACATTTTTGTTTGTCAAAACCTACACACAGAATCCTGATTTTTACTATTTTGGAAAGGTGGGTTATTGGCAAAACAAGCACCAAAAAGTATTAATTTGTGCGGTTTATGAGACGGGAATTTTTTTTTCTTTTTGGTTCTGTTTTTTTAAATTTCGATAAACACTATTTTGGGCAGTTTTTTTGATGCATCAGAATGAGTAAAAAATGAATGGTACTTTCTGAAAACACAAAGTCTCCTGGAAAAAATAAATAAAAAAAATCAACAGGGCAGTACGGATGGTGTAATGGTTAGCATTACTGCCTCACAGCACTGAGTTTCCTACCAGAGCCCTAACTGTGCAGAGTTTGTATATTCTTCCTGTACTTGCGTGGGTTTACAGTACTCCAGGTTCTCTGGTTTCCTCCCACACTCCAAAAATATACTGGTAGGTTAATTGGCTCCCAACAAAATTAACCCTAATGAATGTGTCTGTGTGTACGTGTGATAGGTAATCTAGGTTGTAAGCTCCACTGGGGCAGGGACTGATGTGAATGGACAAATATTCTCTGTAAAAGCGCTGTGGAATATGTGTGCGTTGTGTAAAATAACTGGTAATAAATAATAAGATATAATTTGTTTGGGTAGCGCATAAAACAAATCATTGATATTAGTGAGCGCAAATGTGGAAATAAAATTACTTCAGTACAAAGGTAAGAAAACCCTCAGCAGCAAAGCGGTTTAACTATTTTTTTTTCTTTTTTGGTTTCATTTTAGATTTGTATTGCACATTAAGAAAGTAATCTGTGAGACTTCCGGTTCCGGGACGCATGGCGTAGGAAGCTCACTGCAGGAGCTCCGTCCCCGCCGCCCGCTTTAAAATATCTTTACAAGGCTATCATAGCCTCTACACCGCCCGGATTACCCCCGCCGGTACCCGCGGTCATGATGGACCGTTTTGTGACAGCCGTAGCTGCGGCTCCCCAAGCTCCCGCTGGCGCACCAACCAGACAGGAGAAGCGCCGCGCGGCCAGTGTCATGGCGCCGGACGCCGGACCAGAGGTGGCCTCCCCGGCTTCTAAGAAGGTTGCAGCGGAGGGCATAGACAACACAGGCTCCCAGGTATGCCGTGACCCTGCAGCCCCTGTCACATATGGGGATGTAGTGGCTGCTATCACTGCTACAATGGCACCCCTCTTGTCCCAAGCAGTCTGTGATATATCTAAACAACTGCAGCACCTGACACAGTGGGTCACCCACACTGAAACACAGCTTCAAGCAGCTACCCATGACATAGAAGGGCTGCACCATTCAGTAAAATCCCTCACTACAGAAAATTATCAAATATGGAATAAATTAGATGATATTAAGAATCGTTCGAGAAGAAATAATATAAGATTAGTGGGACTGCCAGAATCTATTAAAGGCACAGCACTGGCACACTTTGTACGTATCACCCTTCCTTCGCTTTTGGGCATTGAACGGGTCTGTAGTGATCTCGTGATTGAGAGGGTGCACCGAGTGGGCCCAGTTCCCACCCCCAACAGACCGCGCCCACGTGTGACTCTGACTCTGTTCCGATGTCTGAACTACCTTCATAAAATGATATTTTGGTCTGCTTCCCGTAAAGTGAAAGATTTACAATGGGAGGGTAATAAACTCTACATATTTCAGGATTACTCAGTGGAACTGACTCGGGCCCGTAAGGCTTTCTCCCCTATTTGCACTCAACTCGTGTCAGAGGGCCGCAAGTTTGGCCTGCTTTATCCCGCTCGCTTACGCATTTATGAGGGTACCTCCCACAAGGACTTTTTGTCACCCGCTGACGCAGCAGCATACCTGTGCAATGTTGCAAGAGAAGATAGCGTGGACATCACAGATCGTCCTTCAGCGACAGCTACGTTGTGATTCCTCGACCCCACTCGGAAGCTTTCATGCACCCCCTTACTGGCAGTATCCTCTTATTGCTGTCTACATGCCGTTCAATGACTGCTGCTGCTGTATTATGATTATACATGTCCTCAGATTATACGCACCCACTTTCTTCACTGTATTCTTTTCACTCAATTGCATCTAATGCTATATATAACTCAGCTCACTTAGATGTGGGATTAACTTACTCATGTTGATTTTCAATTTAGTTCGTCATATTTTTTTTATACTGATATGATTACTGAAACTGCACTTCGGTAACCACGGCTCCCTGATTGTCATTCGTGACGTATTACCCCTCCCTGTTTTGTCTATACATGGGGGTTCTCTTCGGGCGGGTATGGATACTTATATGATGACGGTGGGGAGGGACTCCTCCCTTACTATTACATTCCTGTCCTCTAACGCCCGTGCGCGAGACCGCTGTTATTGGTCCTCGTGCATGACCGTTAGCCGGAGGTCGCTGGTCATTGCGATAATGATCATTAGTACTGTGATGTTTTTCATATTGTACGACCTGTTGTTTACTTTTCTCCTTTCTAATTCTTCTCTCCTCCTTGTATTGTCTCCTTCCTCTCCCCTCTCTCCTACTCCCCTCCCGGGATGTAACTGTCTTTATCCGTATAAAGCTGGCAGTGGTTGGTGCATATGTTTTATCTTTTCCACTGCATTATGCCTGACTTAGTAGTGGGAACTTGGAATGTGGGGGGATTTAACTCCCCAGCGAAGAGACGGAAAATACTCCTTTATCTTAACAAACAGCGGATAGACCTGGCATTCCTTCAGGAAACACACCTGACGCCAGAAGAGACGGTGAAGCTGAACACCTTAAACTGGCGGGTACTGGGTTCTAGCTCATATAATTCTAAAGCCAGGGGTGTTGTTGTATTGGTAAAAAGCCATATCCCCACGGAGGTGGTTTCCACTGTAGCTGACCCAGATGGTCGTTATGTATTACTATCTGCAAAGATTAATGTTAAAATGTACTCCATATGCAATGTCTATGCTCCTAATGTATATAACAAGAAGTTTTTTCAGACTCTACTAGCCAAATTGTCCCCCTTCCTTACAGAGCCCCTGCTCCTCTGTGGTGATTTTAACCTTATCTCCTCCTCCTACCTAGATAGGTCCCATTTACCAGCGAGACATCTTTCATTACACAAACTTGGAGTTCCCTTTTTAGCAGAAAGACTGCAAGCAGTAGATATCTGGAGAGCTTTACACCCCACGGAAAAAGAATACACATGCCTCTCCGCTGCCCATCACACACTATCTAGGATAGACTATATTCTATTATCACATTCCCTGCTTCCTCATGTGTCTGATTCCCAAATTGAGGCCATAGCCCTCTCGGATCATGCCCTGGTTACTGCGACCCTTCACTTTCCAGATGTCTCCTCCCCCTCTCCTAAACTCTGGCGATTCCCGTCATATCTCGCAGACTCCCTAAAGTTTCAACAGAAATTGGAATCTTCCTGGGAATCTTTCCAGTCTAATAATGCATCCCATCTAGATGAGGACCCTATATTATTCTGGATGATTGCGAAATCAGTCCTCCGGGGTGATATCATATCCTATGTTTCAGCTAATAATAAAAAATATGCCACTCAATATTTGGAGTTTCAGAGGCCCCTGTCGACAGCCTACCAGCATTACAAATCCTCCCCCACCTCGCAAATCCGCCTCCTTTATCTTAATGCCAAAACTCACTTTGATGAATTTATGTCTTCCATGGGCAGCAGATTCTCCTTTTCGGTAAATTATAGATACTATAAATTTGGCAATAGAACTGGTAAATTATTGACGACATTACTAAATGGCTCCCGTCCCCCTATGGTCACACACCCGCTCCGTACACCCACTGACGTGCTGACCACTACTAACCAAGAGATCTCTGATGTTATGAGATCCTTTTACGAAGGCCTATACTCCCCTACTCAGTCTCCTTTGTCTACGACTCCTCCTACTGCCTCTCCATGGCTCTCCGCCTTCTGGGATACCCTTCCTGTTCCACAACTACTTCCCACTATGGTCCAATCATTGCTAGATCCCATTACGCTTGAGGAGGTCAAGAGTGTCATTGGCCAATTTGGCAGGGACAAGGCACCGGGTCCTGACGGCTTTAGTGCTGATTTTTATAAGATTCTTCTGCCACGCCTTGGTGGAACTTTGGTGTCGGTTCTGAATGCGATTTTGTCCTCTGACACTCTCCCCAGACACTTTAACACAGCCATTCTCAAGGTTCTCCCTAAACCTGGAAAGGACCTCTCTCAGACGGGATCTTATCGCCCGATCTCTTTACTGAATCTCGATTACAAGTTACTCACTAAAATATTAGCAGATCGTATTAAGCATTTACTCCCCCATATCATACATAAAGACCAAACGGGATTCATCTGGGGAAGACACTCAGAGGTTAACGTACGGCGGGTACTGTCGGCTATCCATGCTTCCTCCTCCTCTTCTCTTTCCACTCACCCAGTTATCCTCTCTCTCGATGCGGAAAAAGCGTTTGACATGGTCGACTGGGACCACCTCTTCTCTTCTCTTTCACTTTTTGGCTTTCCTGCCCCTTTTGTAAAACTCCTGAAACTCCTTTACACTACTCCTCTGACACAGGTTTCATGTAATGGGGTTCTATCCCCAGCTTTTGAGATTCACCAGACAGGGATGACCCATGTCACCCTTACTTTTTGCCATAGCACTAGAACCCCTAGCGATAGCCTTACGACAATCTGTAGTGTTTAAAGGGATCAAAATAGGAGATGTTGATCTCCGCCTTGCCCTTTTTGCTGATGACATGCTCTTATTTGTCTCAGACCCGGTGAACTCCATCCCGGAGATTCTGGGTCTGATTCAAGCATTTGGGAATAGGGCGGGATATAGGATTAATGTAGCCAAGTCAGAAATTTTACTCTTAGGCCCCTCCACAAACATCATGTCTAACTTCCTTTCATCCCTCTCTTTTAAAATTGCTCCTACAAAAATTACCTACTTAGGGATCCAAATACCGGCGAATTTATCCAGATTATATGAGAACTATTCTCCTAGTCTAGCACAGGTGACAACACTTTTGGACAGTTGGAAATTGCTTTCCTTATCACTATTGGGGAGGATAGCTGTTTTACAAAGTATAGTCTTTCCCAAACTATTTTACCTTATGCAAATGCTCCCAGTCAGACTTAATAATCAAGACATCCAATACCTACGGAAAATAATGTCAAAATTCCTGTGGAAGGGGAAGAAAGCATTCATTGCTTTAGACAAATTGATGGCCCCTAAATTGGCGGGTGGCTTTGGGGTCCCTGATTATGCGTCTTACTCGATGGCATCCTTATTTCGCTGTGCTGCTGACTGGCTGTTCGACAGGGAACTCTTCACTGATTCTGCTTTAGAAGAGGCTTTATTTGCCCCCCTATTCCCCGGGAGCTTTGCTACTCTGTAAGCCCTCCCTGATTCCGACCTCGGTTCGCAATAATCCCCTTTTCCATGATATCTATTATAACTGACGCTCTCTGCACAAAAAATTTAGGAGTAATCCAGAAGTATCATCATGCATTCCACTATGGGGCAATCCTGCCTTTCCTCCATCTCTCATCAACCCTAATTATCGACTCTGGAAAGAGAAGGGTCTCTCCAATTCTTCCAAGGTATTTGACCCGGGAGGCTCTTTGTTGTCTTTCTCCTCCCTACGAGAGAAGTTCAACCTACCCCACTCCCATTTTTACATGTACCTCCAAACCAGACATTATTTAATCCCCACAACTCACAAACATGACAACCCCCAGGATAACCCCTCTCTCTCTGCTCCATTACTGCTCTCACTCGCTGCCCACAGAGCTGGGCCCACACGCATCAGACAGATATATAACATTCTGACCTCTAGATCAACAGAACACAGATGGAATAGATTGCTAGATCAATGGTGTAAAGACATGCCTAGCCTAACTTCCCATCATCAGCTCAGTGATCACTATGTCTCCTCCCTGAAAGCTTTAGCCTCTCCGTATTTACAGGAGGTCCATCTTCGCACCCTACAGAGAGCATACATCTCCCCCATACAACACGCACGATTTAACCCTACGGAATCTGGGGAATGCCCCAAATGCCATGTCAGTGCAGCTTCATTTTATCACATGTTTTGGGAGTGTGGTCTGATCCGCCGTTTCTGGCATAAAGTAATGGCCTTTATTAACCAGCTATTGCACATTCATGTGAAAGCGACTCCACTATCCTGCCTGTGTGCCAATTTCTCAGAATGGGACTTGGGACCAGGGAGACGGAAGATACAGCCGTACCTAACTATCCTAGTAACTGTATCTAAAAAAATGATCCTGTCCCACTGGCTCTTGTCCTCATCCCCGACTCTGACGGAGGTACACAGCAAACTTCTGCAGATATTATACTATGACAGGAAATCGGCCCAAATTAATATTGAATCCGGGATTAAATCCTTCTATAAAAAATGGGGCCTTTATATCGATTCACGGGATCAGACCACACAGACTCAAATATTTAAGGTTTTCGAACACACAGAATGGTTCTTGCATAGGAAATTACTGGAAGATGCCCTGTCGTGACACTCCACACTAATACATATTGGTACCCAAGGGACGAGATTCCTCTGCTGCCTATAATTACACCGCTGCATCAATTACGATCCTTCTCTCTACGTATTTATTGATAGGACATCCCCATATTCCCCAACCATTCACCCTTATGTACTGTGCTGGATGTAATGTGTGCTCCCTCCCTGTACTGTGCTGTATGTAGTGTGTGCTCCCTCCCTGTACTGTATGTAGTGTGTGTTCTCTCCCTGTGCTGTATGTAGTGTGTGCTCGCCCCATGTACTGTGCTGTATGTAGTGTGTTCCCTCCCTGTACTGTGCTGTATGTAGTGTGTGTTCCCTCCCTGTACTGTGCTGTATGTAGTGTGTGTTCTCTCCCTGTACTGTGCTGTATGTAGTGTGTGCTCTCCCTCCCTGTACTGTGCTGTATGTAGTGTGTGCTCCCTCCCTGTACTGTGCTGTATGTAGTGTGTGCTCCCTCCCTGTACTGTGCTGTATGTAGTGTGTGCTCCCTCCCTGTACTGTGCTGTATGTAGTGTGTGCTCCCTCCCTGTACTGTGCTGTATGTAGTGTGTGCTCCCTCCCTGTACTGTGCTGTATGTAGTGTGTGCTCCCTCCCTGTACTGTGCTGTATGTAGTGTGTGCTCCCTCCTGTACTGTGCTGTATGTAGTGT
The DNA here is from genome assembly GCF_028390025.1 of Pseudophryne corroboree. NCBI lineage: Eukaryota > Metazoa > Chordata > Amphibia > Anura > Myobatrachidae > Pseudophryne > Pseudophryne corroboree. The sequence goes on along the minus strand of NC_086446.1, from coordinate 186,095,313 downwards.
GTGCTCCCTCCCTGTACTGTGCTGTATGTAGTGTGTGCTCCCTCCCTGTACTGTGCAGTATGTAGTGTGTGTTCTCTCCCTGTACTGTGCTGTATGTAGTGTGTGCTCCCTCCCTGTACTGTATGTAGTGTGTGCTCCCTCCCTGTACTGTGCAGTATGTAGTGTGTGTTCTCTCCCTGTACTGTGCCGTATGTAGTGTGTGCTCCCTCCCTGTACTGTACTGTGCTGTATGTAGTGTGTGCTTCCTCCCTGTACTGTGCAGTATGTAGTGTGTGTTCTCTCCCTGTACTGTGCTGTATGTAGTGTGTGCTCCCCCCATGTACTGTGCTGTATGTAGTGTGTGTTCCCCCCATGTACTGTGCTGTATGTAGTGTGTGTTCCCTCCCTGTACTGTGCTGTATGTAGTGTGTGTTCTCTCCCTGTACTGTGCTGTATATAGTGTGTGCTCCCTCCCTGTACTGTGCTGTATGCAGTGTGTGCTCCCTCCCTGTACTGTGCTGTATGTAGTGTGTGTTCCCTCCCTGTACTGTGCTGTATGTAGTGTGTGTTCTCTCCCTGTACTGTGCTGTATATAGTGTGTGCTCCCTCCCTGTACTGTGCTGTATGCAGTGTGTGCTCCCTCCCTGTACTGTGCTGTATGTAGTGTGTGTTCTCTCCCTGTACTGTGCTGTATGTAGTGTATACGAAGTAGATTAAAGGAATGACAGCTGTGTCAGTAGACACTGAAAGTGGGCATATCAGTCCTTGTATATTCAGACGTATAGATGTACATCAGGGAAAGGCATTGTAGCAGCACATGCATAAAGTTGCAGATAAACATCAGCATAACGTAAAGCAAAGGAGGCCCCAACTGTGTCTATCTCAGAATCAGGACCTCTGAGGAGTGACCCTGCGACGCTTGACAGGTCCCTCCCCCTCAACAGACTCTGCCCCCATTAGGGCGGTTTTCATAAATTTCCAGAGCTGGTGTTTGATCCCAATCCGCCTCTGCCAGCTATCAACTCTGGATCAGTCCCACTGTGTGACAAGAGATGCTGGTAAAAGGTCCCAGAGATCTAATCACAGCATTTTCTATTTCCTAGGGGCTCACCCACACAGACACGTTCTGTCACTTTCAAAATGTGATTAGATATGAGGATAACAATACGATAACTTCTGCACATGTATACAGCACAAACAGCATGAATACAGATATAAAAAAATAGTGATGAGCGGGTTCGGTTCCTCGGAATCCGAACCCGCCCGAACTTCACCTTTTTTTTACACGGGTCCGAGCGACTCGGATCCTCCCGCCTTGCTCGGTTAACCCGAGCGCGCCCGAACGTCATCATCCCGCTGTCGGATTCTCGCGAGACTCGGATTCTATATAAGGAGCCGCGCGTCGCCGCCATTTTTCACACGTGCATTGAGATTGATAGGGAGAGGACGTGGCTGGTGTCCTCTCCGTTGTATTAGAAAGAAAAAAAAAACTGAGTGACTTAGTTTTAATTGTGGGGAGGATTGGGGACGGGGAGCAGCTGTTAGGGAGTACAGTGCAGGGTTTTGAGTTTAATCCGTTGTTTCTCTGCCTGAAAAAAAACGCTCCACCATATCTGTGCTCACTCAGTGTGCTGCACTGCTGCATGATATATCTGTGCTGAGTGCACTGCTCACACTGCCTAATTGTGGGGACTGGGGAGCAGTTATAGCAGGAGTACAGTGCACAGTTTTGCTGACAGTGACCACCAGTCCAGTATACGTTTGTCTGCCTGAAAAACACTGTGGTGTTTTTTCTTTTCTTTCTTCATGCTAGTTTGTTTAGCAGTCTGGTGACAGTGTCCACCAGGTCCGTTACACAGTATATTATATATATAATTAAGCACTAAGCAGCAGTACGGTAGGCCACGGCTGTACCTACCTCTGTGTCGTCAGTGCACTCGTCGTCCATAAGTATAAGTAATACTATACTATCCATCCATCTACATTGTATACCTGTGGTGTTTTTTTTTTCTTTCTTCATAGTCATACTAGTTTGTTTAGCAGTCTGCTGACAGTGTCCACCAGGTCCGTTATACAGTATATCATATATATAAGCACTAAGCAGCAGTACGGTAGGCCACGGCTGTACCTACCTCTGTGTCGTCAGTGCACTCGTCGTCCATAAGTATAAGTAATACTATACTATCCATCCATCTACATTGTATACCTGTGGTGGCTTTTAGTTGTGCGCAAAATATGGAGAACAAAAATGTGGAGGTTAAAAAAATAGGGAAAGATCAAGATCCACTTCCACCTCGTGCTGAAGCTGCTGCCACTAGTCATGGCCGAGACGATGAAATGCCATCAACGTCGTCTGCCAAGGCCGATGCCCAATGTCATAGTACAGAGCATGTAAAATCCAAAACACAAAAGATCAGTAAAAAAATGACCCAAAAATCAAAATTAAAAGCGTCTGAGGAGAAGCGTAAACTTGCCAATATGCCATTTACGACACGGAGTGGCAAGGAACGGCTGAGGCCCTGGCCTATGTTCATGGCTAGTGGTTCAGCTTCACATGAGGATGGAAGCACTCATCCTCTCGCTAGAAAAAAGAAAAGACTTGCGGCAAAAGCACAGCAAAGAACTGTGCGTTCTTCGAAATCCCAAATCCCAAAGGAGAGTCCAATTGTGTCGGTTGCGATGCCCGACCTTCCCAACACTGGACGGGAAGAGCTTGCGCCTTCCACCATTTGCACGCCCCCTGCAAGTGTTGAAAGGAGCACCCGCAGTCCAGTTCCTGATAGTGAAATTGAAGATGTCAGTGTTGAAGTACACCAGGATGAGGATATGGGTGTTGCTTGGGCTGGGGAGGAAATTGACAAGGAGGATTCTGATGGTGAGGTGGTTTGTTTAAGTTAGGCACCCGGGGAGACACCTGTTGTCCGTGGGAGGAATATGGCCATTGACATGCCTGGTGAAAATACCAAAAAAATCAGCTCTTCAGTGTGGAAGTATTTCAACAGAAATGCGGACAACAGGTGTCAAGCCGTGTGTTGCCTTTGTCAAGCTGTAATAATTAGGGGTAAGGACGTTAACCACCTCGGAACATCCTCCCTTATACGTCACCTGCAGCGCATTCATAATAAGTCAGTGACAAGTTCAAAAACTTTGGGCGACAGCGGAAGCAGTCCACTGACCAGTAAATCCCTTCCTCTTGTAACCAAGCTCGCGCAAACCACACCACCAACTCCCTCAGTGTCAATTTCCTCCTTACCCAGGAAAGCCAATAGTCCTGCAGGCCATGTCACTGGCAAGTCTGACAAGTCCTCTCCTGCCTGGGATTCCTCCGATGCATCCTTGAGTGTAATGCCTACTGCTGCTGGCGCTGCTGTTGTTGCTGCTGGGAGTCGATCGTCATCCCAGAGGGGAAGTCGGAAGACCACTTGTACTACTTCCAGTAAGCAATTGACTGTCCAACAGTCCTTTGCGAGGAAGATGAAATATCACAGCAGTCATCCTGCTGCAAAGCGGATAACTGAGGCCTTGACAACTATGTTGGTGTTAGACGTGCGTCCGGTATCCGCCGTTAGTTCACAGGGAACTAGACAATTTATTGAGGCAGTGTGCCCCCGTTACCAAATACCATCTAGGTTCCACTTCTCTAGGCAGGCGATACCGAGAATGTACACGGACGTCAGAAAAAGACTCACCAGTGTCCTAAAAAATGCAGTTGTACCCAATGTCCAATTAACCACGGACATGTGGACAAGTGGAGCAGGGCAGACTCAGGACTACATGACTGTGACAGCCCACTGGGTAGATGTATTGCCTCCCGCTGCAAGAACAGCAGCGGCGGCACCAGTAGCAGGATCTCGCAAACGCCAACTCGTTCCTAGGCAGGCTACGCTTTGTATCACCGCTTTCCAGAATACGCACACAGCTGAAAACCTCTTACGGCAACTGAGGAAGATCATCGCAAAATGGCTTACCCCAATTGGACTCTCCTGGAGATTTGTGACATCGGACAACGCCAGCAATATTGTGATACCCCTGACCAAGTTGCAGCTCGGCAAAGTTGGAAAGCCGAGACCCCTCGGGTAGCTGCCCAAGATGAGCCCACCTTCCTTGTGGAATGGGCTTTTACAGATTTTGGCTGCGGTAGTCCAGCCGCAGAATGCGCCAGCTGAATTGTGCTACAAATCCAGCGAGCAATAGTCTGCTTAGAAGCAAGAGCACCCAGTTTATTGGGTGCATACAGGATAAACAGCGAGTCAGTTCTCCTGACTCTAGCCGTCCTGGAAACATAATTTTTCAAGGCCCTGACTACGTCCAGTAACTTTGAATCCTCCAAGTCCCTAGTAGCCGCAGGCACTACAATAGGTTGGTTCAAGTGAAAAGCTGATACCACCTTAGGGAGAAACTGGGGACGAGTCCTCAATTCTGCCCTATCCATATGGAAAATCAGATAAGGACTTTTATATGACAAAGCCGCCAATTCTGATACACGCCTGGCCGAAGCCAAGGCCAATAACATGACCAATTTCCGCGTGAGATATTTTAGATCCACGGTTTTTAGTGGCTCACACCAATGTGATTTTAAGAAACTCAACACCACGTTGAGAACCCAAGGTGCCACTGGAGGCACAACCGGGGGCTGAATATGCAGCACTCCTTTTACAATGTCTGAACTTCAGGTACTGAAGCTAGTTCTTTCTGGAAGAAAATCGACAGAGCCGAGATCTGTATCTTAACGGAGCCTAATTTTAGGCCCATAGACACTCCTGCTTGTAGGAATGCAGAAATCGACCTAGTTGAAATTCCTCTGTTGGGGCCTTTTTTGGCCTCACACCAAGCAACATATTTCCGCCATATGCGGTGATAATGTTTTGCAGTTACATCTTTCCTGGCTTGAATCAGCGTAGGAATGACTTCCTCCGGAATGCCCTTTTCCGTCAGGATCCGGCGTTCAACCGCCATGCCGTCAAAACGTAGCCGCGGTAAGTCTTGGAACAGACAGGGCCCCTGCTGCCGCAGGTCCTGTCTGAGCGGCAGAGGCCATGGGTCCTCTGATATAATTTCTTGAAGTTCTGGGTACCAAGCTCTTCTTGGCCAATCCGGAACCACGAGTATCGTTTTTACTCCTCGCCTTCCTATTATTCTCAGTACCTTTGGTATGAGAGGCAGAGGGGGGAACACATAAACCGACTGGTACACCCACGGTGTTACCAGAGCGTCCACAGCTATCGCCTGAGGGTCCCTTGACCTGGCGCAATATCTTTTATAGCTTTTTGTTGAGGCGGGACGCCATCATGTCCACCTGTGGCCTTTCCCAATGGTGTATAATCCTTTGGAAGACTTCTGGATGAAGTCCCCACTCTCCTGGGTGGAGGTCGTGTCTGCTGAGAAGATCTGCTTCCCAGTCGTCCACTCCGGGAATGAACACTGCTGACAGTGCTAACACATGATTTTCCGCCCATCGGAGAATCCTTGTGGCTTCTGCCATCGCCATCCTGCTTCTTGTGCCGCCCTGTTGGTTTACATGGGCGACTGCCGTGATGTTGTCTGATTGGATCAGTTCTGGCTGGTTTTGAAGCAGAGGCCTTGCCTGACTCAGGGCATTGTAAATGGCCCTCAGTTCCAGAATATCTATGTGTAGGGAAGTCACCTGACTTGACCAAAGTCCCTGGAAGTTTCTTCCCTGTGTGACTGCCCCCCAGCCTCAAAGGCTGGCATCCATGGTCACTAGGACCTAGTCCTGTATGCCGAAACTGCGGCCCTCTTGAAGATGGGCACTCTGCAGCCACCACAGTAGAGATACCCTGGTCCTTGAAGACAGGGTTATCAGCCGATGCATCTGAATATGTGAACCGGACCACTTGTCCAACAGGTCCCACTGAAAAGTTCTTGCATGGAACCTGCCGAATGGGATTGCTTCGTAGGAAGCTACCATTTTTCCCAGGACTCGCGTGCAATGATGCACCGATACCTGTTTTGGCTTCAGGAGGTCTCTGACTAGAGATGACAGCTCCTTGGCTTCCTCCTCCGGGAGAAACACTTATTTCTGGTCTGTGTCCAGAACCATCCCCAGGAACAGTAGACGTGTCGTAGGAACCAGCTGTGACTTTGGACTGTTTAGAATCCAACCGTGCTGTTGTAGCACTTTCCAAAATAGTGCTACCCCGACTAGCAACTGCTCCTTGGACCTCGCCCTTATAAGGAGATTGTCCAAGTACGGGATAATTAAAACTCCCTTTTTTCGAAGGAGTATCATCATTTCGGCCATTACCTTGGTAAACACCCTCGGTGCCATGTACAGTCCAAACGGCAGTGTCTGGACTTGGTAATGGTAATCCTGTACCACAAATCTGAGGTACTCCTGGCGAGGATGGTAAATGGGGACATGCAGGTAAGCATCCTTGATGTCCCGGGATCCCATGTAATCCCCCTCGTCCAGGCTTGCAATAACCGCCCTGAGCGATTCCATCTTGAACTTGAATTTTTTTATGTATGTGTTCAAGGATTTTAAATATAAAATGGGTCACACCGAACCATGCGGTTTCGGTACCCCAAACCGTGTGGAATAGTAACCCCGTCCTTGTTGAAGTAGGGGCACCTTGAGTATTACCTGCTGGGAATACAGCTTATTAATTGCCTCTAGCGCAGCCTCCCTGCCTGAGGGAGTTGTCGGCAAGGCATATTTGAGGAAACGGCGGGGGGGAGACAACTCGAATTCCAGCTTGTACCCCTGAAATACTACTTGAATGAAACAGGGATCCACCTGTGAGCGAGCCCACTGATCGCTGAAATTGTTGAGACGGCCCCCCACCGTACCTGGCTACACCTGTGGAGCCCCCGCGTCATGCTGTGGACTCAGAGGAAGCGAGAGAAGAATTTTGATTCTGGGAACAGGCTGACTGGTGCAGCTTTTTCCCTCTTCCCATGTCTCTGTACAGAAAGGAAGCGCCTTTGACCCGCTTGCTTTTCTGAAGCCGAAAGGACTGTACCTGATAATACAGTGCTTTCTTAGTCTGTGAGGAAACCTGAGGTAAAAATATTTCTTCCCAGCTGTTGCTGTGGATACGAGGTCCCAGAGACCATCCCCAAATAATTCCTCACCCTTATAAGGCAGAATCTCTATGCGCCTTTTAAAGTCAGCATCACCTGTCCAGTGACAGGTCTCTAATACCCTCCTGACAGAATGGACATTACATTCATTTTGGATGCCAGCCGGCAAAATATCCCTCTGTGCATCCCTCATATATAAGACGACGTCTTTAATATGTTCTCATGTTTGACAGGGTCACCGACCACGCTGCAGCAGCACGATCTGCAGGTCTCAGTCTAGTACCTGAGTGTGTAAATACAGACTTCAGGATAGCCTCCTGCTTTTTATCAACAGGTACCTTCAAAGTGGCCGTTCCTAAAACGGCAGTGCCACCTTTTTTGACAACCGTGTGAGCGCCTTATCCACCCCCTAGGGGATATCTCCCAGCGTAACTTATCCTCTGGCGGGAAAGGGTACGCCATCAGTAACTTTTTAGAAATTACCAGTTTCTTATCGGGGGGAACCCACGCTTTTCACACACTTCATTCATTCATCTGATGGGGGAACAAAACACTGCCTGCTTTTTCTCCCCAACATAAAAACCCATTTTTAGAGGGTTAATGTCAGAAATGTGTAACACATTTTTTATTGCCGGGATCAAGTCACGGATGTTCCTAGTGGATTGTGTATATGTCTCAACCTTGTCGACACTGGAGTCAGACTCCGTGTCGACATCTGTGTCTGCCATCTGAGTGAGCGGGCGTTTTTGAGCCCCTGATGGCCTTTGAGACGCCTGGGCAGGCACGGACTGAGAAGCCGGCTGTCCCACAGCTGTTACGTCATCCACCCTTTTATGTAAGGAATTGACACTGTCGGTTAATACCTTTCACCTAACCATCCACTCTGGTGTCGGCCCCACAGGGGGCGACATCACATTTATCGGCATCTGCTCCGTCACCATATAAGCCTCCTCATTAAACATGTCGACACAGCCGTACCGACACACCGCACACACACAGGGAATGCTCTGACTGAGGACAGGACCCCACAAAGCCCTTTGGGGAGACAGAGAGAGAGTATGCCAGCACACACCAGAGCGCTATATAATGTGGGGATTAACACTATAACTGAGTGAAATTTCCCCAATAGCTGCTTGTATATATAATATTGCGCCTAAATTTAGTGCCCCCCCTCTCTTTTTAACCCTTTGAGCCTGAAAACTACAGGGGAGAGCCTGGGGAGCTTTCTTCCAGCTGCACTGTGAAGAGAAAATGGCGCCAGTGTGTCTGAGGGAGATAGCTCCGCCCCTTTTTCGCGGACTTTTCTCCCGCTTTTTTCTGGATTCTGGCAGGGGTATTTACCACATATATAGCCTCTGGGGCTATATATTGTGGTATTTTTGCCAGCCAAGGTGTTTTTATTGCTGCTCAGGGCGCCCCCCCCAAGCGCCCTGCACCCTCAGTGACCGGAGTGTGAAGTGTGTATGAGGAGCAATGGCGCACAGCTTCAGTGCTGTGCGCTACCTTGGTGAAGACTGATGTCTTCTGCCGCCGATTTTCCGGACCTCTTCTTGCTTCTGGCTCTGTAAGGGGGACGGCGGCGCGGCTCCGGGACCGAACACCAAGGCTGGGCCTGCGGTCGATCCCTCTGGAGCTAATGGTGTCCAGTAGCCTAAGAAGCAGTGGCGTAACTACTGCCCCCGCAGTCCTCGCGGTGGCTTGGGGGCGAGGGGCTGCGGGGGCGCCACTGATTACAGCAGACTGACATGCGGACGAGCGCCCGCATGTCAGTCTGCTTTCTCCTTCCCGCCGCCGCTTGTTGGAGGGACACGGACGGCACAGCGTGTGCCTCTCCTGTGTCCCTCCTGCATCATCTCCGGCGGCCGCGGGTCTAATAGGGGGAAGTGCCGTCCGTGAGCTCTAATTGGCTCACGGACGGCACTTCCCCCTATTAGACCCGCGGCCGCCGGAGATAATGCAGCAGGAGGGACACAGGAGACGCTGTGCCCTCCGTGTCCCTCCAATAAACGGCGACGGCGGCACTGGGGGGAATATCTGGTACTGGGGGGGGGGGGATGTCTGGCACTGGGGCATATATGGCACTGGGGGGGAGATGTCTGGCACTAGGGGGGATATCTGGCACTGGGGCATATATGGCACTGGGGGGGGGATGTCTGGCACTGGGGGGGATATCTGGCACTGGGGGGGGGATGTCTGGCACTAGGGGGGATATCTGGCACTGGGGCATATATGGCACTGGGGGGGGATGTCTGGCACTGGGGGGGATATCTGGCACTGGGGGGGGGGATGTCTGGCACTGGGGCATATATGGCACTGGGGGGGAGATGTCTGGCACTAGGGGGGATATCTGGCACTGGGGCATATATGGCACTGGGGGGGGGATATCTGGCACTGGGGGGGGGGGGATGTCTGGCACTGGGGGGGATATCTGGCACTGGGGGGGGGATGTCTGGCACTGGGGCATATATGGCACTGGGGGGGATGTCTGGCACTGGGGCATATATGGCACTGGGGGGGGGATGTCTGGCACTGGGGGGGATATCTGGCACTGGGGGGGGATGTCTGGCACTGGGGCATATATGGCACTGGGGGGGGATGTCTGGCACTGGGGGGGGGATGTCTGGCACTAGGGGGGATATCTGGCACTGGGGGAATATCTGGCACTGGGGGCATATGTGGCACTGGGGGGGAATATATGGCACTGGCGGCATATCTGGCACGGGGGGAATATCTGTCACTGGGGGCATATTTGGCACTGGGGGGGAATATCTGGCACTGGGGGCATATGTGGCACTGGGGGGGGGGGTATATGTGTACCTGGCACATGGGGGGGGCTATATTTGGCACCGGGGGCATGTGAGTACCTGGCACCGTGGGGGAATATCTGGCACTGGGGTCATATGTGGCACTGGGAGCACAGCCCTAGCAACAAGGACTACCTCCTAGCAACGAGCATGACACCCAGTGCATGAAACACCTGACAACGAGCATGACACCCAGTGCATGAAACACCTGGCAACGAGCATGACACCCAGTGCATGAAACCCCTGACAACGAGAAGGTAATTGAAAAGTAATTAGAAGCCTTACTGTAGGACTTAATGTGTAATGGGCATTACGGTGTGTGGCATAATGTATCACGGACATTGCGGTGTGTGTCATAATGTGTCACAGGCATTACGGTGTATGGTATACTATATCGCGGGCATTGTGATATGTGGTATAATGTCTCAGGGTCATTGCAGTGTGTGGCATAATGTATCACGGACATTGCGGTGTGTGTCATAATGTGTCAGGCATTACGGTGTGTGGTATACTATATCACGGGCATTGTGGTATAATGTCTCAGGGTCATTGCAGTGTGGCATAATACATAACGGGCATTGCGGTGTGTGGCATAGGGTATAACGGGCAGGGCATTGCGGTATGTGTCACAGGCATTACGGTGTATGGTATACTATATCACGGGCATTGTGGTATAATGTCTCAAGGTCATTGCGGTGTGTGTCATAATGTGTCACAGGCATTGTATGTGCTATAATGTATCAGGGGCATTGCAGTGTATAGCATAATGTATAACGGGCATTGCGATTCCTGTCATAATGTGTCGGGGGCATTACGGTGTGTGGCATAATGTGATACAGGCATTACGGTGTGTGGCATAATGTGTCACAGGCATTACGGTGTGTGGCATAATGTGTCGGGGGCATTATGGTGTGTGGAATAATGTGTCATGTGCATTATTGTGTGTGGAATAATGTCTAAGGGCCATTGCAGTATGTGGCATAATGTATACTGGGCATTACTATAAGGAGGAAAAATGACAAATAATGTAAGGGGCATGAATCAGGATTATTTTTCTTTCCTGTGGTGGCTAACGTCTGGGCGTGCAGGTTGCAAAACTGGGGTATAAGGTAGTCTTTTCCTGCAATACCACGCCCCTTTATGAGAAACCACGCCCATCCCAACAAAACCACGCCCCTTTTTTTGCAGCGCATATTTATCCCTTTCTTGCTCCCAATTATGCGGCGGGTGGGGGTGGGGGTGGGGGGGGGGGGTGGGGGGGGGCGCCAAAGAATTTTTTGGCTTGGGGGAGAAAAATTTCTAGTTACGCCACTGCTAAGAAGCCCAAGCTGGCTGCAAGCAGGCAGGTTCGCTTCTTCTCCCCTTAGTCCCTCGCTGCAGTGAGCCTGTTGCCAGCAGGTCTCACTGAAAATAAAAAACCTAATTCTATACTTTCTTTCTAGAAGCTCAGGAGAGCCCCTAGTGTGCATCCAACCTTGGCCGGGCACAAAATCTAACTGAGGCTTGGAGGAGGGTCATAGTGGGAGGAGCCAGTGCACACCAGGTGACCTAAAGCTTTCTTTAGTTGTGCCCAGTCTCCTGCGGAGCCGCTATTCCCCATGGTCCTTTCGGAGTTCCCAGCATCCACTAGGACGTCAGAGAAATTTTATTTCTATAGTGCTCTCTCTTTAAACAAGACTCAAGGCGCTTTACAGACATCAAAAACAATGCACATAATAAGATTTTACTTACCGGTAAATCTATTTCTCGTAGTCCGTAGAGGATGCTGGGACTCCGTAAGGGCCATGGGGAATAGACGGGCTCCGCAGGAGATAGGGCACTTTAAGAAAGCTTTGGATTCTGGGTGTGCACTGGCTCCTCCCTCTATGCCCCTCCTCCAGACCTCAGTTATGGAAACTGTGCCCAGAGAAGATGGACAGTACGAGGAAGGATTTTTGTAAATCTAAGGGCAAGATTTATACCAGCCACACCAATCACACCGTATAACTTGTGATAAACTACCCAGTTAACAGTATGAACAACAACATAGCCTCGGTTCAACCGATAAACTATAACATAACCCTTATGTAAGCAATAACTATATACAAGTCTTGCAGAAGAAGTCCGCACTTGGGACGGGCGCCCAGCATCCTCTACGAACTACGAGTAATAGATTTACCGGTAAGTAAAATCTTATTTTCTCTAATGTCCTTGAGGATGCTGGGACTCCGTAAGGACCATGGGGATTATACCAAAGCTCCCAAACGGGCGGAAGTGCGCGGATGACTCTGCAGCACCGAATTGAGCAAACAGAAGGTCCTCCTCAGCCAGGGTATCAAACTTACAGAACTTTGCAAAGGTATTTGACCCCGACCAAGTAGCAGCTCGGCACAGCTGTATTGCCGAGACCCTTCGGGCAGCCGCCCAAGAAGAGCCCACCTTCCTAGTGGAATGGGCCTAAACCGATTTAGGTAATGGCAATCCTGCTGTAGAATGCGCCTGCTGAATCGTGTTACAGATCCAGCAAGCAATAGTCTGCTTTGAAGCAGGGCCGCCAACCTTGTTGGCTGTATACAAGACAAACAGTGCTTCTGTTTTGCAGATCCTAGCCGTTCTGGCCACATAAATTTTCAAAGCCCTGACCACATCAAGGGACTCGGAATCCTCCAAGCCACGCGTAGCCACAGGCACGACAATAGGTTGGTTCATATGAGAGGATGACACCACCTTTGGCAGGAATTGAGGACGGGTCCGCAATTTCGCTCTATCCATATGGACAATCAGGTAGGGCTTTTAGTGATAAAAAGCCTCCAATTCCGAAACTCGCCTAGCCGAAGCCAAGGCTAACAACATGACCACCTTCCAGGTGAAATATTTCAACACCACTGACTTAAGTGGTTCAAACCAATGAGACTTAAGGAACCGTAACACCACGTTAAGGTCCCAAGGCGCCACCGGCAGTACAAAGGGAGGCTAAAAATGCAGTACTCCTTACACAAACGTTTGTACTTCAGGAAGAGAAGCCAATTCTTTTTGGAAGAAAATGGATAAGGCCGAAATTTGAACCATTATCGATCCTAATTTTAGGCCCAAGTTCATTCCAGTTTTAAGGAAGTGAAGCAGATAGCCCAAAAGGAATTCCTCCGTAGGAGCATTCCCGCCCTCACATCAGGAAACATATTTTCGCCATATTCGGTGATAATGTTTCAATGTCACTTCCTTCCTAGCCTTAATTAGGGTAGGAATGACCTCCTCCGGAATACCCATTACCGTTAGGATCATGCGTTGAACCGCCATGCCGTCAAACGCAGCAGCGGTAAGTCTGGGAACAGACAGGGACCCTGCTGCAGCAGGTCCTGTCTTAGAGGAAGAGGCCACGGATTCTCTGAGCATTTCCTGCAGATCTGGATACCAGGTCCTCCGTGTCCAATCTGGAACAATGAGAATTGGTCTCACTCCTCTTTTTCTTATTATCCTCAACACCATGGGTATGAGAGGAAGAGGAGTAAACACAGAGACTGACCGGAACACCCACGGTGTCACTAGGGCGTCCACAGCTTACTGGCTGAGGGTCACCTGACCTGGCGCAATAACTCTGCGGCTTTGTGTTGAGGCGGGACGCCATCCTGTCTATCAGTGGCAGTCTCCACCAAATTGCAATCTGTGCTAAGACTTCCTGATGAAGTCCTCACTCTCCAGGACGTAGGTCGTGTCCGCTGAGGAAGTCTGCTTCCCAGTTGTCCACTCCCGGAATGAACACTGCTGACAGTGCGCTTACATGATTCTCCGCCCAGCGAAGAATTCTGGTGGCTTCCGCCATCGCCACTCTGCTCCTTGTGCCGCCTTGGCGGTTTACATGAGCTACTGCGGTGACGTTGTCTGATCAGAACCGGTTGTCGCGAAGTAAGGTCTCCGCCTGACGTAGGGCGTTGTATATGGCCTTTAGTTCCAAGAAGTGAAGACAAGTCTCTTGACTTGACCAAAGACCTTAGACATTTTATTTTTCCCTGCGTGACTGCTCCCCAACCTCGGAGGCTCGCGTCCGTGGACACCAGGATCCAGTCCTGAATGTCAAACCTGAGGTCCTATAGAAGGTGAGCATCCTGCAGCCAACACAGGAGAGATACCCTGGCCCTGGGGGAGAGGGTGATCAACTGATGATTCTGTAGATGTTGTCCCGTAGGTCCCATTTGAAAGACCTCGCATGGAACCTGCCGAAGGGAATGATTTTCCCCGGACTCGGGTGCAGCGATGCCTACACCTGTCTTGGTTTCAAAAGGTTCCTGACCAGAGTCATGAGTTCCTGGGCCTTCTCTATCTGAAGGTAAACCCCCTTCTGGTCCGTATCCAGAAACATACCCAAGAAGGGCAGACTAGTCATAGGAACCAACTGTGACTTCGGGATATTGAGCAACTAGCAGTGTTGCTGTGACACCTTCAGCGAAAGTGACACGCTGTTCAACAACTGCTCTTTTGATCTCGCCTTATAGGAGATCGTCCAAGTATGGGATAACTGTGACTCCTTGCTTGCGTAGGAGCACCATCATTTCCGCCAATTACCCTGAAATGGGTAATGACCATACTGTACCGCAATTCTCAGGTACGCCTGATGGGGTGGATAAATGGGAACATGAAGCTATGCAGCCTTTATGTCTAGATACACAATCAATTCCCCTCTTTCCAGGCTGGCCATGATCGCTCTGAGCGATTCCCCTTTAATTTTGAACCTTTTCTAGTATAGGTTCAGAGGTTTTAATTTTAAATAGGTCTGACCGAACCGTACGTATTCGGGACTACAGCCAAGGATGAGTATTAGCCCCTTCCTTGTTGCAGGAGGAGAACCTTGAGCACCACCTGTTGGAGATACAATGTGTGAATTGTATTTAATATAACTCCCCTTCTGGGGGAGAAGCCGGTAGGTCCCATAAGGAAAAACCGGTGAGGAGGCACCTTTCGAATTCCCTTGTAACCCTGAGAACAATTTTTATTGCCCCGGGATCCACCTGTGAGTGAACTCAGATATGGCTGAAGAGTCGAAGACGTGCTCCCCCCGGGACGGACTCCCTTAGCGGAGCTCCCGTATCCTGCGGTGGATGTAGTAGAGGCCGGGGAGGACTTCTGTTCCTGAGAACTAGCTGTGCCTTGTACCCTTACCTCTGGTAAGAAAGGACGCTCCTCGTACTTTGTTATTTTGCGACCGAAAGGACTACATTTTAAGAATGTCGTGCTTTCTTAGGCTGTGAGGGAATATAAGGCAAAAGATCAGAATTACCAGCTATAGCTGTGGAGACCAGGCCCGAGAGCCCTTCCGCACACAATTCCTCAGCCTTGTAAGGTAAACCTTCCATATGCCTCTTTTAGTCGGCATCACCTGTCCATTGCATGTTCCACAGGACACTTCTAGCAGAAATCGACATAGCGTTGACTCTAGAAACCAGTAGACTTATGTCTCTTTGTGCATGTTTTATATATATATATATATATATATATATATATATATATATATGACAGCATCTTTTATATATATATATATATATATATATATATATATATATATATAAAATAGGACAAGAAGCAAGCGGCACTCTGAGTCTGATAAACAGTCAAATTTGTCAAGGTGAACCTTGACAAAGGGGCGCTTGGTCCCCGAAACGTCGGATCACTATGTGTGTGAAATATATTTGACTGTTTATCAGACTTAGAGTGCCGCTTGCTTCTTGTCCTATTTTCTCATCTACTCCTGAGATGGCACCTAAGCAGTGAAGCGTGGAGGGGGAGTGCCGGTCCGCACAGACTGTATATATATATATATATATATATATATATATATATATATATACATATACTAGGGTCAATACCATGGTATCCTTATCTAGGGTTTCAATCTCCGCTGATAAGGTATCTGTCCACGCTGCTACAGCGCTATAAACCCATGCCGACACAATCGCCGGTCTGAGTAGTGTACCAGACTGTGTGTAAATGGACTTCAAAGTACTTTTACTGCAAGCTATCTGCAGGATCCCTGAGGATAGCTGTTAAGTCAGCGCTATCTTTTGTGTAAACGTGACAAAGCTTTGTCCACCATAGGGGAAGATTCCCATCGTATCCTGGCCCTAGTAGGGAAAGGATACTCCCTGAGAATTCTTTTTGGGAAGCTGCAGCTTCTTGTCTGGAGATTCCTGCTCTTTTTCTTCATGAGAGGAGGGAATTCTACCTCAGCTTTCTTCCCCTTAAACATGTGTATACTACCCTCGTGTCAGAGACAGATGAGTCATCAGTGATATGCAAAACATCTTTTATTACAATAATCAATAATCATATATTGAATATTTTTCTGCCAGTTTTGGCTGTAACTTTGCATTATCGTAGTCGACACTGGAGTCAGACTCCGTGTCGATATCAGTGTCTATTATTTTGGATAGTGAGCCTTGTGAGACTCTGAAGGTCTCTGCGACATAGGGACAGACATGGGTAGATTCACTGTCTGTTCTCTAATCTTTTGTGCAATAAATTTACCTCAGCACTTTATTTCACATATCCAATCAGGTGTCGGCGTTGTCGACGGAGACACCACTCGCACACATTTGCTCCATCCCCTCCTTAGGAGAGCCTTTTACCTCAGACATGTCGACACACACGTACCGACACACCACACACTCGGGGAATGCTCATCTGAAGACAATTCCCCCACAAGGCCCTTTGGAGAGACAGAGAGAGAGTATGCCAGCACACACCCCAGCGCTATATGACCCAGGAAAAAACACAGCAATTTAATGTTTACCCAGTAGCGCTGATATTATCTGCGCCGAATTATGTGCCCCCCCTCTTCTTTAAAACCCTCTCTTCTACCGTGGTATAAGCAGGGGAGAGTCCGGGGAGCTTCCTCTCAGCAGTGCTGTGGAGAAAAACATGGCGCTGGTGAGTGCTGAGGGAGAAGCCCCGCCCCCTCGACGGCGGGCTTCTGTCCCGCTAAAAGTGTAAAATTGGCGGGGGCTCATGCATATATACAGTGTCCAGCTGTATATATGCTCCTTTTGCCAAATAAGAGGTTTATATTGCTGCCCAGGGCGCCCCTGCCCCCCCCCCCCCCTGCGCCCTGCACCCTTACAGTGACTGGAGTGTGTGAGGTGTATGGGAGCACTGCAGCTGTGCGTTACCTCAGTGAAGCTGAAGGCTTCTGCCGCCTGAGACGTCTTCTGACTTCTGTACTTCTGGCTCTGTGAGGAGAACGGCGGCGCGGCTCCGGGGGTCGACGCCCAGTAAGAACCTACGTTCACCCCCTCTGGAGCTAATGGTGTCCAGTAGCCGAGGAAGCAGAGCCTATCTTTGACAAGAAGGTCTGCTCCTCTCTCCTCAGTCCCTCGATGCAGGGAGCCTGTTGCCAGCAGTGCTCCCTGTGAAAAAGTAGTAAACAGTAGAAGAAAAATCCAAACAAAAATGCTTTCAGGCAGAGAACTCTGGAGAGCTCTCTACAGTGCACCCATCTTGCTCTGGGCACAGTGTAAAACTGAGGTCTGGAGGAGGGGCATAGAGGGAGGAGCCAGTGCACACCCAGAATCCAAAGCTTTCTTAAAGTGCCCCATCTCCTGCGGAGCCCGTCTATTCCCCATGGTCCTTACGGAGTCCCAGCATCCTCAAGGACGTTAGAGAAAAGAAGATTAATACAGGAATATACAAGCCACACAGACATAAAGATGTAATCCTTGAACGCATAGAGTAAGCATAATGCAGAATTGGTGTAGTCATATTGGGTAATAACTTCCAAGGGTTGTGTATTCCACCCTCACAAGGTATCAGGTGAGGCAGCCATCTTGGGCGCACTGCGTAGGATTACCCAGGGTGGAATAGTCTACCCAGGGAAGTACTAAACTTAAGTGTATGCTTGCAAATGCAAGAATCCTTGCTAGTAAAATGGGGGCATTAGAAACGATTGCACTTAATGACCAATATGATATCATATGCATTACAGAAACATGGTGGGACGAATCTCACGACTGGGCATCAAACATGGAGGGGTACACCCTCTTCAGGAGAGATAGGACTAATAAAAAAGGAGGGGGTGTTTGTCTTTATGTTAAGCCATTTTTAGAACCTTATGTAAAGGAGGTAATTTACGAGGGGACTGGTGATAACGTGGATTCATTATGGGTTGAGATTTTGAGTGTGAGTAAAGATACAAAATAGCTTTTAATAGGGACATGGGCCCTCATTCCGAGTTGTTTGCTCGCTAGCTGCTTTTAGCAGCTTTGCACACGCTAAGCCGCCGCCTACTGGGAGTGAATCTTAGCTTTGCAGAATTGCGAACGAAAGATTCGCAGAATTGCGAAAAGAAATTTCTTTGCAGTTTCTGAGTAGCTCGAGACTTACTCTGCCACTGCGATCAGTTCAATCAGTTTCGTTTCTGGTTTGACGTCACAAACACACCCAGCGTTCGCCCAGACACTCCCCCGTTTCTCCAGCCACTCCTGCGTTTTTCCCAAAAACGGCAGCGTTTTTCACACACACACATAAAACGGCCAGTTTCCGCCCAGAAACACCCACTTCCTGTCAATCACACTACGATCACCAGAACGAAGAAATGTCTTCGTTAAGCCGTGAGTAAAATACCAAACTTTTTAGCAAATTTACTTGGCGCAGACGCACTGCGAACATTGCGCATGCGCAGTTTGCTACAAATCGCTCCGTTGCGAATAAAAATAACGAGCGAACAACTCGGAATGAGGGCCTTGCTACTAGAGATGTGCACTTGAAATTTTTCGAGTTTTGTGTTTTGGTTTTGGGTTTGGTTCCGCGGCCGTGTTTTGGGTTCGACCGCGTTTTGGCAAAACCTCACCGAATTTTTTTTGTCGGATTCGGGTGTGTTTTGGATTCGGGTGTTTTTTTCAAAAAACACTAAAAAACAGCTTAAATCATAGAATTTGGGGGTCATTTTGATCCCAAAGTATTATTAACCTCAAAAACCATAATTTCCACTCATTTTCAGTCTATTCTGAACACCTCACACCTCACAATATTATTTTTAGTCCTAAAATTTGCACCGAGGTCGCTGGATGACTAAGCTAAGCGACCCTAGTGGCCGACACAAACACCTGGCCCATCTAGGAGTGGCACTGCAGTGTCACGCAGGATGGCCCTTCCAAAAAACACTCCCCAAACAGCACATGACGCAAAGAAAAAAAGAGGCGCAATGAGGTAGCTGTGTGAGTAAGCTAAGCGACCCTAGTGGCCGACACAAACACCTGGCCCATTTAGGAGTGGCACTGCAGTGTCACGCAGGATGGCCCTTCAAAAAAATACTCCCCAAACAGCACATGACGCAAAGAAAAAAAGAGGCGCAATGAGGTAGCTGTGTGAGTAAGCTAAGCGACCCTAGTGGCCGACACAAACACCTGGCCCATCTAGGAGTGGCACTGCAGTGTCACGCAGGATGGCCCTTCAAAAAAATACTCCCCAAACAGCATATGACGCAAAGAAAAATTAAAGAAAAAAGAGGTGCAAGATGGAATTGTCCTTGGGCCCTCCCACCCACCCTTATGTTGTATAAACAGGACATGCACACTTTAACCAACCCATCATTTCAGTGACAGGGTCTGCCACACGACTGTGACTGAAATGACGGGTTGGTTTGGACCCCCACCAAAAAAGAAGCAATTAATCTCTCCTTGCACAAACTGGCTCTACAGAGGCAAGATGTCCACCTCATCATCATCCTCCGATATATCACCGTGTACATCCCCCTCCTCACAGATTATCAATTCGTCCCCACTGGAATCCACCATCTCAGCTCCCTGTGTACTTTGTGGAGGCAATTGCTGCTGGTCAATGTCTCCACGGAGGAATTGATTATAATTCATTTTAATGAACATCATCTTCTCCACATTTTCTGGAAGTAACCTCGTACGCCGATTGCTGACAAGGTGAGCGGCGGCACTAAACACTCTTTCGGAGTACACACTTGTGGGAGGGCAACTTAGGTAGAATAAAGCCAGTTTGTGCAAGGGCCTCCAAATTGCCTCTTTTTCCTGCCAGTATAAGTACGGACTGTCTGACGTGCCTACTTGGATGCGGTCACTCATATAATCCTCCACCATTCTTTCAATGGGGAGAGAATCATATGCAGTGACAGTAGACGACATGTCCGTAATCGTTGTCAGGTCCTTCAGTCCGGACCAGATGTCAGCATCAGCAGTCGCTCCAGACTGCCCTGCATCACCGCCAGCGGTTGGGCTCGGAATTCTGAGCCTTTTCCTCGCACCCCCAGTTGCGGGAGAATGTGAAGGAGGAGATGTTGACAGGTCGCGTTCCGCTTGACTTGACAATTTTCTCACCAGCAGGTCTTTGAACCCCAGCAGACTTGTGTCTGCCGGAAAGAGAGATCCAAGGTAGGTTTTAAATCTAGGATCGAGCACGGTGGACAAAATGTAGTGCTCTGATTTCAACAGATTGACCACCCGTGAATCCTTGTTAAGCGAATTAAGGGCTCCATCCACAAGTCCCACATGCCTAGCGGAATCGCTCCGTGTTAGCTCCTCCTTCAATGTCTCCAGCTTCTTCTGCAAAAGCCTGATGAGGGGAATGACCTGACTCAGGCTGGCAGTGTCTGAACTGACTTCACGTGTGGCAAGTTCAAAGGGCAGCAGAACCTTGCACAACGTTGAAATCATTCTCCACTGCGCTTGAGACAGGTGCATTCCACCTCCTATATCGTGCTCAATTGTATAGGCTTGAATAGCCTTTTGCTGCTCCTCCAACCTCTGAAGCATATAGAGGGTTGAATTCCACCTCGTTACCACTTCTTGCTTCAGATGATGGCAGGGCAGGTTCAGGCGTTTTTGGTGTTGCTCCAGTCTTCTGTACGTGGTGCCTGTACGCCGAAAGTGTCCCGCAATTCTTCTGGCCACCGACAGCATCTCTTGCACGCCCCTGTCGTTTTTAAAAAAATTCTGCACCACCAAATTCAAGGTATGTGCAAAACATGGGACGTGCTGGAATTTACCCATATTTAATGCACACACAATATTGCTGGCGTTGTCCGATGCCACAAATCCACAGGAGAGTCCAATTGGGGTAAGCCATTCCGCGATGATCTTCCTCAGTTGCCGTAAGAGGTTTTCAGCTGTGTGCGTATTCTGGAAACCGGTGATACAAAGCGTAGCCTGCCTAGGAAAGAGTTGGCGTTTGCGAGATGCTGCTACTGGTGCCGCCGCTGCTGTTCTTGCGGCGGGAGTCCATACATCTACCCAGTGGGCTGTCACAGTCATATAGTCCTGACCCTGCCCTGCTCCACTTGTCCACATGTCCGTGGTTAAGTGGACATTGGGTACAACTGCATTTTTTAGGACACTGGTGCGTCTTTTTCTGACGTCCGTGTACATTCTCGGTATCGCCTGCCTAGAGAAGTGGATCCTAGATGGTATTTGGTAACGGGGGCACACTACCTCAAGAAATTGTCTAGTTCCCTGTGAACTAACGGCGGATACCGGACGCACGTCTAACACCAACATAGTTGTCAAGGCCTCAGTTATCCGCTTTGCAACAGGATGACTGCTGTGATATTTCATCTTCCTCGCAAAGGACTGTTGGACAGTCAATTGCTTGGTGGAAGTAGTAAAAGTGGGCTTACGACTTCCCCTCTGGGATGACCATCGACTCCCAGCAGCAACAACAGCAGCAGCGCCAGCAGCAGTAGGCGTTACACGCAAGGATGCATCGGAGGAATCCCAGGCAGGAGAGGACTCATCAGAATTGCCAATGACATGGCCTGCAGGACTATTGGCATTCCTGGGGAAGGAGGAAATTGACACTGAGGGAGTTGGTGGGGTGGTTTGCGTGAGCTTGGTTACAAGAGGAAGGGATTTACTGGTCAGTGGACTGCTTCCGCTGTCGCCCAAAGTTTTTGAACTTGTCACTGACTTATTATGAATGCGCTGCAGGTGACGTATAAGGGAGGATGTTCCGAGGCGGTTAACGTCCTTACCCCTACTTATTACAGCTTGACAAAGGCAACACACGGCTTGACAAATGTTGTCCGCATTTCTGTTGAAATACTTCCACACCGAAGAGCTGATTTTTTTGGTATTTTGACCAGGCATGTCAATGGCCATATTCCTCCCACGGACAACAGGTGTCTCCCCGGGTGCCTGACTTAAACAAACCACCTCACCATCAGAATCCTCCTTGTCAATTTCCTCCCCAGCGCCAGCAACACCCATATCCTCCTCATCCTGGTGTACTTCAACACTGACATCTTCAATCTGACTATCAGGAACTGGACTGCGGGTGCTCCTTCCAGCACTTGCAGGGGGCGTGCAAATGGTGGAAGGCGCATGCTCTTCACGTCCAGTGTTGGGAAGGTCAGGCATCGCAACCGACACAATTGGACTCTCCTTGTGGATTTGGGATTTCGAAGAACGCACAGTTCTTTGCGGTGCTTTTGCCAGCTTGAGTCTTTTCATTTTTCTAGCGAGAGGCTGAGTGCTTCCATCCTCATGTAAAGCTGAACCACTAGCCATGAACATAGGCCAGGGCCTCAGCCGTTCCTTGCCACTCCGTGTGGTAAATGGCATATTGGCAAGTTTACGCTTCTCCTCCGACAATTTTATTTTAGATTTTTGAGTCCTTTTTTTACTGATATTTGGTGTTTTGGATTTTACATGCTCTGTACTATGACATTGGGCATCGGCCTTGGCAGACGACGTTGCTGGCATTTCATCGTCTCGGCCATGACTAGTGGCAGCAGCTTCAGCACGAGGTGGAAGTCGATCTTGATCTTTCCCTAATTTTGGAACCTCAACATTTTTGTTCTCCATATTTTAATAGGCACAACTAAAAGGCACCTCAGGTAAACAATGGAGATGGATGGATACTAGTATACTTATGGATGGACGAGCGACTGCCGACACAGAGGTAGCTACAGCCGTGGACTACCGTACTGTGTCTGCTGCTAATATAGACTGGATGATAATGAGATAAAATTAAAATATATATATATATATCACACTAGTACTGCAGCCGGACAGGTATATATTATGTAATGACGGACCTGCTGGACACTGTCTGTCAGCACTGCAGACTCCTAAAGTAAGCTACTAGTATCAAGAAGATAGAAAAAAAAAACCACAGGTAGGTGGTATACAATTATGGATGGACGAGCGACTGCCGACACAGAGGTAGCTACAGCCGTGGACTACCGTACTGTGTCTGCTGCTAATATAGACTGGATGATAATGAGATAAAATTAAAATATATATATATATCACACTAGTACTGCAGCCGGACCGGTATATATTATGTAATGACGGACCTGCTGGACACTGTCTGTCAGCACTGCAGACTCCTAAAGTAAGCTACTAGTATCAAGAAGATAGAAAAAAAAAAACCACGGGTAGGTGGTATACAATTATGGATGGACGAGCGACTGCCGACACAGAGGTAGCTACAGCCGTGGACTACCGTACTGTGTCTGCTGCTAATATAGACTGGATGATAATGAGATAAAATTAAAATATATATATATATATATATCACACTAGTACTGCAGCCGGACAGGTATATATTATGTAATGATGGACCTGCTGGACACTGTCTGTCAGCACTGCAGACTCCTAAAGTAAGCTACTAGTATCAAGAAGATAGAAAAAAAAAAAAAACACGGGTAGGTGGTATACAATTATGGATGGACGAGCGACTGCCGACACAGAGGTAGCTACAGCCGTGGACTACCGTACTGTGTCTGCTGCTAATATAGACTGGATGATAATGAGATAAAATTAAAATATATATATATATATCACACTAGTACTGCAGCCGGACAGGTATATATTATGTAATGACGGACCTGCTGGACACTGTCTGCAGAATGCGTTTATAAAAACACCACACGACGAGTGTTTAACTTTTTCAGGCAGACAATCACAATATACTGGTGGTCAGCAGACAATCACAATACTGGTGGTCAGTGGTCACTGGTCAGTCACACTGGCAGTGGCACTCTGGCAGCAAAAGTGTGCACTGTACTTAAATGTACTCCTGCTATAACTGCTCCCCAGTCTCCCCCACAATTAAGCTGTGTGAGCAGTGAGCACTCAGCAGTCAGATAATGATATACAGTATATGATGCAGCACACTGGGCTGAGCACAGATATGGTATGTGTGACTGTGTATCGTTTTTTTTCAGGCAGAGAACGGATTAATTAAACTGGTGGCACTGGTCACTGGTCACACTATCAGCAGCAAGTAGTACTCCTCCTATATGCTCTCCAAAATTTGTGTCTCTCTCTAGTACTCTAGTCACTCTAAACGGAGAGGACGCCAGCCACGTCCTCTCCCCATCAATCTCAATGCACGTGTGAAAATGGCGGCGACGCGCGGCTCCTTATATAGAATCCGAGTCTCGCGAGAATCCGACAGCGGGATGATGACGTTCGGGCGCGCTCGGGTTAACCGAGCAAGGCGGGAAGATCCGAGTCGCTCGGACCCGTGTAAAAAAACCTGAAGTTCGGGCGGGTTCGGATTCCGAGGAACCGAACCCGCTCATCTCTACTTGCTACAAACCGCCAGATATTAGTATGTGTGACAAATTATATCTCTTGCAACAAATCGAAAAAGCTGCAGAACTGGAAGAAAGCTGCATGACTGGAAGGTCATTATCATAGGGGACTTTAATTACCCAGACATAAATTGGAACACCAAAACAGTAAATACAGCTAGAGGAAAACAGATTCTTAAACATACTAAAAGATCATTACTTGTCCCAGGTAATCTAAGAACCAACTAGACAAAGGACAATGCTTGACCTAGTACTAACTAATAATACGGAGAAAATAACAAATGCTAAAGTAGGGGAGACTTTTGGACATAGCGATCATAATATGATCACATTTGATATCAGCTTCCAAAAACAACACTATAAGGGTCTAACTAAGACTTTTAACTAACTTGCTGAAACAAGCAATGAAGGACATCAATTGGGAAATTTTGTTTCATGGTAAGAATACGGCTAAAATGTGGGATGTTTTTACAACTGAACTCAATAAGTACACTCAATTGTTCATCCCCAAGGTAAGCAAAATAGACGTTATGGTAAGAACTTACCGTTGATAACGTGATTTATCTTATGTCCACAGGTATCCACAGGATAACATTGGGATATGGTTGAGCGACAGCGGAAATGGCACCAACACGGTCACAAGCTATCGGGGCTTCCCCATATAATCCCACCCACTGACTCAGTCAGATCAGTTCTTTCCACAGCGATTTAGGCAGGAGCATCAGGTAGAAACCTATTTAGGCGATAAGAACACACATGCACACCCTTCCATACAAGAGGGAAGAGGTTTAGTGATTGTCAAGATCCTCAAATCAGGTGCGTCAGGGTGGGATCCCTGTGGATACCTGTGGACATAAGAGAAATCACGTTATCAACGGTAAGTTCTTACCATAACATCTATTTCTCTGGCTGGGTCCACAGGATTATCCACAGGATAACATTGGGATTCACAAAGCCAATTTTAGTGGTGGGGACGCTCCTGATTACCCAGGAGGACCTTTCACCCGAAGTCTGCGTCATGAGAGGCAAATGTGTCCAAGGCATAATGTCTAATGAATGTGTTTATGGAAGACCATGTAGCTGCCTTACATATCTGTTCTGCTGAAGCACCCTGTTGTGCTGCCCAAGAAGGACCTACCTTACGTGTAGAGTGAGCAGAGACATTAGCCGGAGTAGGGAGATCTGCATGAGAATAAGCTTCTGATATTACCATTCGGAGCCATCTCGCCAGCGTCTGTTTACTAGCAGGCCATCTTCTTCTATGAAATCCGTAGAGAATGAAGCGAGAATCCGTTTTCCTGATGGCACTAGTACGATCTATGTAGATTCTTAAAGCTCGGACTACGTCCAGTGACGCTTCTCCCGCAGATAGTCCCGATACCTGAAAAGCTGGGACTACAATCTCTTCATTCAGGTGAAACTTTGATACCACCTTTGGAAGATAACCAGATCTCGTTCTGAGAACTGCTCTGTCTGGAAAAAAACTTAGGAAAGGAGACTTACACGATAATGCTCCTAAATCTGACACTCTTCTGGCTGACGCCATGGCCAGTAGAAAAAGCACTTTAGCCGTTAACCATTTAAGATCTGCTCTCTTAAGCGGTTCAAACGGAGGACCCTGGAGGAATTTAAGAACTAAATTCAAATCCCAAGGAGCTGCAGGAGGAACAAATGGAGGTTGAATATGTATAACTCCCTGAAAGAAAGTACGTACATCCTGTAATTCAGCAATCTTTCGCTGAAACCATACAGTCAATGCTGATACTTGAACTCTCAAGGAGGCTACCTTCAGACCTTTATCCAATCCTGCTTAAAGGAAATCCAAAATCCTGGATACTTTGAAAGATCTTGGATTCAAACTTTTTCCAGTACACCAATGAATATAGGTTTGCCATATTCTATGATACACACGAGCTAAAGAAGGCTTTCCTGCTCTAAGCATTACTTGTTTTGAAAATCCTCTAGCTTCTAAGATAGAGGTTTCAACAGCCACGCCGTCAAAGACAGGCGATCCAGATGGCTGTGACAACAAGGACCCTGCATTAGCAGATCTGAACGTTGAGGGAGCAGTATCGGTGCTTCCACGGACATCCTCAATAGATCCGTTTACCAATGCCTTCTTGGCCAAGCTGGAGCTATTAGAATTAAGGCTCCCTTTGCTTGCTTTAATTTTCTCACTACTCTGGGTAACAGAGCTATCGGAGGGAAAGAGATACGCCAGATGAAATTTCCATTCTACTGACAGTGCGTCTACAAGGACCGCTCCTGGGTCCCTTGTTCTCGATCCGTACCTTGGAACTTTGTTGTTTAGACGAAACTCCATGAGGTCTATCTCTGGTAGACCCCATCTGTTCACTATTGTCTGAAACACTTCTGGGTGTAATGCCCATTCGGTTTCCTGAATGGTGTGTCGACTGAGAAAATCCGCTTCCCAGTTCAGTACACCTGGGACAAACACTGCTGACAATGCTGGGAGATGGAGTTCTGCCCATCTTAGAATGGGAATTACCCCCTCCATCAGTCTCTTGCTGCGAGTTCCTCCTTAATGATTGAGGTACGCTACTGCTGTCGCATTGTCTGATCGGATCTGGACCGGTCTTCCATGCAGACTGTCCTTTGCCTGAACTAGAGCCAAGTAAATGGCCATTATTTCCAACAGATTTATCGGCAGGCGACTTTCCCTTGCGGTCCATTTTCCATGGAACCAAAGGCTTCAGAGTACCGCACCCCAGCTTTGCAGGCTGGCATCTGTTGTCAGGACTTGCCATTCGTTTATCCAAAAGGGTCTCCCCTTGTTTAAACGGTCTGTCTGTAGCCACCACGCTAGAGACCTTTTTACGTTTACTGGAAACTTTATCATCTGCTTTTTTATCGTCTGATGATTTCTGTTCCATTTGGTCAGAATAAGGTGCTGCAATGGTCTGGAGTGGAATTGCACATATTCCACCATGTCGAAGGTTGATACCATCAGACCCAACAGTCACATTGCTGCATGGACTGACATTGTCTGGGCGTGCAACGCTTCCTGAGCCATGACCTGCACCTTGACTATCTTTTTCTCTGGTAAGAGAAATTCTGTAGGTCTGAATCCAATATGGCCCCCAAATGAACCATCCGCTGTGACGGATTCAGAGACGACTTTTCCCAATTTATGAGCCACCCGTGTCTCTGTAAACAAACTATTGTCTGTTGAAGATGGCTCAAAAGTAAATCTTGCGAATGTGCTAAGATTAACAGGTCATCTAGGTATGGGAATATTCTTATCCCTTGTTTGCGCATAACCACCATGATCTTGGTAAACACCCTGGGTGCTGTTGCTAGCCCGAAGGGCAAAGCTTGGAACTGAAAATGTTCCTGGAGGATGGCAAACCTGAGGTAACACTGATGAGACAGTGCTATAGGCACATGTAGGTAAGCATCCCGTACATTCAGAGATACCATGTAATCTCCCGGTTCCATAGCCAACGTTATGGAGCGTAATGTCTCCATGTGGAACTTTGGGATCCAAATGTATTCGTTTAACATTTTCAAATTGAGAATTGGTCAATATGACCCATTTGGCTTCTGGATCAGAAATCGATTGGAGTAAAACCCCTGTCCCCTTTGTGATTGAGGTACTGGGACAATCACACCTGACTGCAGTAATTTTTGGACTGCTTCTTGCAGGGCATTGGCCTTCGACTCTGTACGAGACAGGCTGGTGCAAAAAAAATCTTTGAGGAGGCTGCCTCCTGAATGGGAACACATACCCCTGAGATACCTTCTGCACCCAAGCATCTGTTGTTGACTGTTGCCATATGTGTGCAAAATGAAGGAGTCGGCCCCCAACCCTGGAATCCTCCAGGCGGAGGCCCGTCTCTTCAGGCTGATGGTTTCTGTTCAGGCTTGAAAGCTGGCTTTTTGCTAGCCCACTGCTTCCTACCCCTGGTTTTGAACTGGGGTCGCTTAGACTCCTCTTTAGCTTTCGCTTTGCTTTGCCAATGAAATGAGCAAAACTTTGAACCCTTAGACCTAGGGTTTTAAGTAGCTGGAAATCTGACCTTCTTTGATTCAGCCTCTGATTCTAGAATATCAGATAATGGTTTCCCAAACAATATATTACCAACGAAAGGCAATGCTTCCAATTCTTTCTTGGATTCCGCATCTGCTTTCCAGGTACGTAGCCAAACTGCTCTGCGAGTGGCTACTGTCAAGGCTGAAGCTTTAGAAGCAACTGTACCCATATCAATTGCTGCTTCTTCCAAGTATTGGGCAGATTGTTTTAAACAGCTAAAAAGATCCTCTTGCTCCCTAATAGGAGAAGAGATATCATTCTCTAGTTCCTCTATCCATTCGCCCATTGCCTTTGTTACCCAGGCCGAAGCCATAGCAGGTCTTACCACTGCTCCTACTAGAGAAAATACATTTTTCAAGAAACTATCTAGCCTTCTGTCTGTGACATCATTTAGCGAGGTAGATGACAGTGGTAAAGCAGATTTATGCACAAGTCGCAGTACATGTGCATCTACTTTTGGAGGAACTTCTCTTTTCAAACAATCCGCAGCTGGAAATGGATAATAAGAATTCCATCTTTTCGGAATCTTATATTTTTTACTGGGCGTCGCCCAAGACTCATCCATCATTTCCGTCAGCTCATCTGACGCTGGGAATTCAGTTCTCACTGATTTTGTTCGTTTAAACACAGGTGCTTTAGATTTTAACACTGTCTTGGCTGGCTCTTCCAACGAGAGAACAGCCTTCACAGCATCAATAAGTTCAGCCACATCCTCTCAACTAAAATTCTGCGACTGATCATCATACGGAGTATTTGAATATACTGTATCATCATCTGTTGTATCATCTTGTGTAGTCTGCCACATAGACGCATCTGTCTTAGTCTTACCTGTCCCTTGGTTGCTTGTAGAGGCTACTGGAACCAAGCCGTAGGAAGGGAGCTGCATGTATGGGTTAATAATGTAACCTAACCCTTGAGGTGGTGTGGGGTGTGGTACGTTTTATCGACAGTGTCTAGGTCGACAATGTTTAGGTCGACCACTATAGGTCGACAGTCACTAGGTCGACATGGATGGAAGGTCGACAGGGTTTCTAGGTCGACATGTGCTAGGTCGACAGGTCTAAAGGTCGACATGAGGATTTTTTTTTTTTTGTGTCGTTTTCTTCGTAAAGTGACCGGGATCCCAAATTAGTGCACCGCGTCCCCTCGCATGGCTCGCTTCGCTCGCCATGCTTCGGGCATGGTGCCTTCGCTCCGCTACCGCTTCGCTCGGCACACTTTACCGTTCCAATCGTAGTCCACATGGATCGTTAAGTATGAAAAAATGAAAAAATAAAAAAAATTTGAAAAACTCATGTCGACCTTTAGACCTGTCGACCTAGCACATGTCGACCTAGAAACCCTGTCGACCTTCCATCCATGTCGACCTAGTGACTGTCGACCTATAGTGGTCAACCTAAACATTGTCGACCTAGACACTGTCGATCTTCAGACCGGATCCCGGTGGTGCTACCGGAGCTAACCTGTCCGCTATTGAGGATAAAGTCTTTGCGAACATATTCCATGGTGGCTCTGTTGGTGGCTGAACCAACTCCTATTTTTTACTTTGCTGAAAAGCAAAACAGTTCGCACACAACCCCTCATAAGTGACCAATTGGTCCATACCAATTAACCTGTCTTACAAGATAAGCATGTTAGGGATGTAGGAGTGCTTGATAAATTCTCCTCGTCACTTTTGCCGCTCACAGACATGGTAATAATCTGTTAATGACTACACAATTTGTGACTGAAAATCACCTATATATGAGTATATAGAAGTGAGATCAATCTGACCACAGCCGTGCATCTGAATTGAGGGTCAGAACAGGACTGACATTACATAGAAAAGTCAGCACACATACTAGCAGTCAGTCACATGTTAAGGCATTAGACATTGTCATATGAGAATACAACCCCCATAACAACTTACAAGTAAGTAGGAAAATTGTACTTCTGTTTAAACTGGTTCTTTTTCAACATAACATGCAGAAAACACAGTAATATACAGATCTCATATGCAATATGTACTAAAAATTAACAATTTATACTAACAAGTAGAGAGAATTTTTAGTACTGTATACCCTTCCTCTGTGAAGCGGGATACAGGGGGACTCACCACACTTCCATATCCAAGCAAATGCGCTCGTAAGACGCTGAGTGGATTCAGACGCTACTGATGTACACTACCGCTCTTGTATAACTGATAACGGACACAGTCGCTCACTGCGGACACGGACGCTCAGCGACTTCCACGTGCATGCAGACGCTAAGGCCTGCGACTCGGTCTAGGTGGGATCTCTAGTGTACACAACCACATCGTCTAAGCTGCGACTGAGTACCCTCGTGGTAGCGTCTGAGACGGAAGTGAGGTAATTTAATTCATGGACGGGAGACGCGCAGAAACTGGTCATGAACTCGGAGGAGGGGCAGCCAGGAGAGCGTTTGAATCCCCCTGTTGACTTAAACTCCAAGGATCGCGGCCTCTACCTAGTCCTGGCGCCTATGATCCCTAGAGCGTAGCGCTGTCGCACTCGAGATGTTCGGCGCATCAACACACTGTTTGTAGTCTCCACCAAATCAGTGTATCTGTGTCCGGACCCCCCTAGTAAGAGGAAATCCATAGACTTACCATCCCCCCATGCTCCGGCTACAGCCTGGTTACGTCTGCTGACCTGCTAGAACATCCGACACAGACGCCCGTCGAGACAGCACTATACCGCGAAGGTAAGCGTTGTTGCGACCCGGTGGGGAGTTGTCGGAGCGACTCTTTCCAGTTTAAGACGCTGTTAGGAAAAGTCGCTCGAAAAAAACATAGTAAGTCTATAAAAATAAAATAATAAAAGCTTCAGGCTGCTTTATCTACAGCAGCCCTGTGACCATGCGGCTTCCTGCCGCACCAAGCAAAAAACTGATCTGACTGAGTCAGTGGGCGGGATTATATGGGGAAGCCCCGATAGCTTGTGACCGTGTTGGTGCCATTTCCGCTGTCGCTCAACCATATCCCAATGTTATCCTGTGGATTATCCTGTGGACCCAGCCAGAGAAAACAGGAATCGTAAATTCAAACCAATGTGGCTTAATAAGAAGGTTAAGGAACGTATGGATAAAAAGAGGCGAGCTTTCAAAGCATTTAAGTCTGACTGGAAGGCGGAAATATTCCAGGTCTACAGGGAATGTAACAAAAAATGCAAATAAGAAATCAGAGCAGCCAAAATAAAAAACAAAAATCAAATTGCAAAGGTAAGTAAAACAAACCCCAAAAAGTTCTTTAAGTATATAAACGGTAAAAGGTTAAAAAAGGAAAATATTGGACCACTAAAGGGCGAGCTGAATGTCTTGATTATTGATGATAGGGGAAAAGCAGATTTATTCAATAAATTCTTTTCATCAGTATTCACGAGAGAGGACAAGTTGACGGGAGTAGTGTACAACATCAGCGATAATAATGACTCATTGCTAAGTACATGGTTAACCGAGAATGTAGTATGGGAGAGACTAAGTAAAATTAAGATAAATAAATCTCCTGGGCCGGATGGACTACACCCCAGGGTTCTTATGGAACTTAACTCAGAGCTATCGAGGCCCCTATATTTGATTTTCAGTGAGTCAATTACATCAGGAATGATAGAGAAGAACTGGCGTACAGCAGAGGTAGTCCCAATATTTAAAAAGGGAATGAATACTCATCCCGGCAACTATAGACCAGTAAGTTTGACATCTATATCTAATACTGGAAGGTATATTAACGGATAATATACTAGAGTACTTAGATACTCCAAGGTTATTAATAGGAACCAACATGGTTTTGTGAAGGACAGGTCATGTCAAACTAACTTAATAAACTTCTACGAGAAAATGAGCAAAAATATTGATCAGGGTAAAGCAGTGGATGTGGTCTTTCTGGACTTTGCTAAGGCCTTTGACACAGCGCCACATAAGAGACTAATTTTCAAATTGAGAGAGCTTGGGGTGGGTAACACTATTTGTACTTGGGTAAGTAATTGGCTGTACAACAGGGAACAGCAAGTAGTGATTAATGGGAAGTTCTCTTAATGGGCCTCGGTGCTTAGTGGAATACCACAGGGTTCAGTACTTGGGCCATTCCTGTTTAACATATTCATTAATGACCTAGGAGTGGGCCTAGAAAGCACAGTGTCAATATTCGCAGACGATACTAAACTGTGTCGAGTAATTAATTCAGATAAGGATGTTAAGTCTCTACGGAATTACTTATCCAGACTGGAGGTCTGGGCAGACAAATGGAGAATGAGGTTCAATATAGAAAATTTTAAAGTTATGCACTTTGGGATTAGGAATAATTGGGCAGCATATAAATTAAATGGCGAAAATGTAGGGATAACGGTGGTTGAAAAGGATTTGGGTGTGCTCATCGGTAATAGACTCAGTAGCAGTACGCAATGTCAAAATGCAGCAACAAAAGCAAATAAGGTGTTAGCTTGCATAAAACGGGGAATGGAGACAAGGGATGAGAGTGTAATCCTGCCACTGTATAAATCATTGGTACAGCCGCACCTGGAATATTGTGTACAGTTCTGGGCAAGATATCTTGGAACTAGAAAGGGTTCAGAGACGAGCCACCAAACTGGTTAAGGGGTTAGAGGCACTGAATTATGAGGAAAGACTCGCAAGGTTAGATATGTTTACACTGAAAAAGAAGCAGCTGAGAGGGGACGTTATTCATATTTATAAATACATTAAGGGACAATACAAGGACTTATCAGATGATCTGTTTATCAAAAAAACGCTATACAGGACACAAGGACACCCCCGTGGTTAGAAGATTGTTTTTTTTATACACAACTGAGGAAAGGGTTCTTTACAGTAAGAGCAGTAAGGATATGGAATTCTCTACCAGAGGAGGTAGTAATGGTGTACTCACTTAAGTTTAAAAATGATTTAGATAAATTCCTACCTGATAGAAATATTTAAGGTTACAGCATATAAATTATATTTCATTTTTATAATATAGGTTGAACTCGATGGACATTTGTCTTTTTTCTACCTCAACAACTATGTAACCCCTAGAAGAGTTGTTGTCAATCAAGGATGCTTCTGTGTTACAAGGTAAGGGGGAATCTTCGGGAAGCCAACAGCCAGACTAAACAGAATTATGGGACTTATTCAGGTTGGATCGCTGTTGAGACTGAAATTGCAATCGTCTCAAAACTACTACTGCTGAAAATCGCATGTGAAGAGCCGACCCTGAATGGTAAATATCGTCCACCAATGTGATCGCAATTCTGCATGTGCATCAGCAGAAATGCGATCCAGAAGCAGAAACCAAGTACAATCGACAGTTGCGGTTGACCCAGGGCTATTCAGAATAATGAGAATGCAATCGCAACGGCGCCATGTTTTTATTCACAAGCAATTGCCACTGACGTCAGATACACTCCCCGAACACTGCCATGACCCACCTGCATTTTTCCAGCCACTCCCCACAAATGCCATATTAACACCCACGAACGGTCAATTCCTGTCAAATTGCGATTGCATTTCACTTAGGCTGTGATCACAATTTGGCCTTCATGCACACGCAGTGCTTTTGCAGCGCATGCGCAGTCTGCTGATAATCGCCCAATTGCAGCGAGCCACACTGACTGAGGCCATATGTCCACTTTCTCTGCAGCAGACTGCCCATAACCTTCACTAAAGCTCCATGAAACAGCTGTCCTGGAGCTCAGTTATATATTATCCTCCAGCACAAACTGGTGTTTGTCTTTTAGCCCCCACCACACACAGACAAACACCATTTGGCTAGAACTGGCTGAGCTAAAGATGGAGCTATCTTTTAAAACTCGGAGGCTGTCACAGAGTATCATGATGTCAGTGTATACATGGACCATTTACTTCTTTGCCAGCACTACTGCTATTCAATATTCAGAAACTGCTTTTGGACACAACAAGTAAAACATGTGGACATGGAGAGTGAATTGCTGTCGTTTAATCTAAACAGGTAATACTGTCACACACCAATGAAATCTCTGAATTTGTATTATTTGATCGAATGTAGGAGAGTCTTCAGTAAAACTTTAGATTGACCTGAAGCTCTTAAACCAAACACACTAAGGGGTATATTCAATAGGAGTCGGATCCATTCCGACATGCAGTTGTCGGAATGGATCCAACAACCCCTATTCAATGGACGGCCAAATCCGACTGTCGGATTTGGCTGTCCTGTCAGGCCGCTGCTGTCAGCGGCTGCGGATGTGCTGACAGCATCGGCCAGGGGAGCAGAGAGCGGCGGCCGTGAGCGGGAGGGGCTGGCTGCGGGGGACCTGTGTAGAGCCGCAGGCAGCAGGAAGGAGAGGTGCTGCGGGCGGTGGGGGGAGCATTGATCGGCGGCCGGCGGGAGGTGCTGGCAGCAGGGTAACATGTCTGCGGTGGCGGGGGGGGGGGGGGGGGGTGTGCGCTGCAGGGAGAGAGGTGCCTAGCCGGGGGAAGGCAAGGCACCTCTCTCCCTGCAATGCCTCCCCCCACCGCCGCAAACATGTCCCCCCGCAGCCTGATCCTCCCGCCGGCCGCCGATCAATGCTCCCCCCGCCACACCACTAGTCTCCTCATCTCAATCCGACGTTTTTTAAAGTCGGATTGAGGTTGTCGGAAACGTGGCTAAAACCTATCGGGTTTGGCCCCGCTTCCGACAATGCACGCTGATCGGCGGCTGAAGCCGCCGATCAGCGTGCATTCTGACAGCATTCCGACAAGTCGGGTTTCCCGACTTGTCGGAATAAACAGGCCACTAATTAATAGTGATGAGTGGGTTCGGATCCTCGGGATCCAAACCCGCCCGAACTTCACCTTTTTTTACACGGGTCCGAGCGACTCGGATCCTCCCGCCTTGCTCGGTTAACCCGAGCGCGCCCGAACGTCATCATCCCGCTGTCGGATTCTCGCGAGATTCGGATTCTATATAAGGAGCCGCGTGTCGCCGCCATTTTCACACGTGCATTGAGATTGATAGGGAGAAGACGTGGCTGGCGTCCTCTCCGTTATATTAGAAAAGAAAAGAGTAAACTGAGTGACTTAGTTATAATTGTGGGGAGGATTGGGGACGGGGAGCAGCTGTTAGGGAGTACAGTGCAGGGTTTACCACCAGTGAGTTTAATCCTTTGTTTCTCTACATGAAAAAAACGCTCGACCATATCTGTGCTCAGTGTGCTGCACTGCTGCATGATATATCTGTGCTGAGTGCACTGCTCAATCTGCCTAATTGTGGGGACTGGGGAGCAGTTATAGCAGGAGTACAGTGCACAGTTTTGCTGACAGTGACCACCAGTCCAGTATACGTTTGTCTGCCTGAAAAACACTCCTGTGGTGTTTTTTTTCTTCTTCATACTAGTTTAGCAGTCTGCTGACAGTGTCCACCAGGTCCGTTATATACAGTATATTATATATATAAGCAGTACGGTAGGCCACGGCTGTACCTACCTCTGTGTCGTCAGTGCACTCGTCGTCCATAAGTAATATAATACTATACTATCCATCCATCTACATTGTATACCTGTGGTGGCTTTTTTTTTCTCTTCATACTAGTTTAGCAGTCTGCTGACAGTGTCCACCAGGTCCGTTATATACAGTATATTATATATATAAGCAGTACGGTAGGCCACGGCTGTACCTACCTCTGTGTCGTCAGTGCACTCGTCGTCCATAAGTAATATAATACTATACTACCCATCCATCTACATTGTATACCTGTGGTGGCTTTTTTTTTTCTTCATACTAGTTTAGCAGTCTGCTGACAGTGTACACCAGGTCCGTTATTATTATACAGTATATTATATATATATATATAGCAGTACGGTAGGCCACGGCTGTACCTACCTCTGTGTTGTCAGTGCACTCGTCGTCCATAAGTAATATAATACTATACTATCCATCCATCTACATTGTATACCTGTGGTGTTTTTTTTTTCTTCATACTAGTTTAGCAGTCTGCTGACAGTGTCCACCAGGTCCGTTATATACAGTATATTATTAAATATATAAGCAGTACGGTAGGCCACGGCTGCACCTACCTCTGTGTCGTCAGTGCACTCGTCGTCCATAAGTAATATAATACTATACTATCCATCCATCTACATTGTATACCTGTGGTGGTTTTTTTTTCTTCTTCATACTAGTTTAGCAGTCTGCTGACAGTGTCCACCAGGTCCGTTATATACAGTATATTATATATATAAGCAGTACGGTAGGCCACGGCTGTACCTACCTCTGTGTCGTCAGTGCACTCGTCGTCCATAAGTAATATAATACTATACTATCCATCCATCTACATTGTATACCTGTGGTGGCTTTTTTTTTCCTTCATACTAGTTTAGCAGTCTGCTGACAGTGTCCACCAGGTCCGTTATATACAGTATATTATATATATAAGCAGTACGGTATGCCACGGCTGTACCTACCTCTGTGTCGTCAGTGCACTCGTCGTCCATAAGTAATATAATACTATACTATCCATCCATCTACCATTGTATACCTGTGGTGGGTTTTTTTTTCTTCATACTAGTTTAGCAGTCTGCTGACAGTGTCCACCAGGTCCGTTATATACAGTATATTATATATATAAGCAGTACGGTAGGCCACGGCTGTACCTACCTCTGTGTCGTCAGTGCACTCGTCGTCCATAAGTAATATAATACTTTACTATCCATCCATCTACATTGTATACCTGTGGTGGCTTTTAGTTGTGCGCAAAATATGGAGAACAAAAATGTGGAGGTTAAAAAAATAGGGAAAGATCAAGATCCACTTCCACCTCGTGCTGAAGCTGCTGCCACTAGTCATGGCCGAGATGATGAAATGCCATCAACGTCGTCTGCCAAGGCCGATGCCCAATGTCATAGTACAGAGCATGTAAGATCCAAAACACAAAAGATCAGTAAAAAAATGACCCAAATATCAAAATTAAAAGCGTCTGAGGAGAAGCGTAAATTTGCCAATATGCCATTTACGACACGGAGTGGCAAGGAATGGCTGAGGCCCTGGCCTATGTTCATGGCTAGTGGTTCAACTTCACATGAGGATGGAAGCACTCATCCTCTTGCTAGAAAAAAGAAAAGACTTGCGGCAAAAGCACAGCAAAGAACTGTGCGTTCTTCGAAATCCCAAATCCCAAAGGAGAGTCCAATTGTGTCGGTTGCGATGCCTGACCTTCCCAACACTGGACGGGAAGAGCTTGCGCCTTCCACCATTTGCACGCCCCCTGCAAGTGCTGGAAGGAGCACCCGCAGTCCAGTTCCTGATAGTGAAATTGAAGATGTCAGTGTTGAAGTACACCAGGATGAGGATATGGGTGTTGCTGGCGCTGGGGAGGAAATTGACAAGGAGGATTCTGATGGTGAGGTGGTTTGTTTAAGTCAGGCACCCGGGGAGACACCTGTTGTCCGTGGGAGGAATATAGCCATTGACATGCCTGGTCAAAATACAAAAAAAATCAGCTCTTCAGTGTGGAATTATTTCAACAGAAATGCAGACAACTGGTGTCAAGCCGTGTGTTGCCTTTGTCAAGCTGTAATAAGTAGGGGTAAGGACGTTAACCACCTCGGAACATCCTCCCTTATACGTCACCTGCAGCGCATTCATAATAAGTCAGTGACAAGTTCAAAAACTTTGGATGACAGCGGAAGCAGTCCACTGACCAGTAAATCCCTTCCTCTTGTAACCAAGCTCGCGCAAACCACACCACCAACTCCCTCAGTGTCAATTTCCTCCTTACCCAGGAAAGCCAATAGTCCTGCAGGCCATGTCACTGGCAAGTCTGACGAGTCCTCTCCTGCCTGGGATTCCTCCGATGCATCCTTGAGTATAACGCCTACTGCTGCTGGCGCTGCTGTTGTTGCTGCTGGGAGTCGATCGGCATCCCAGAGGGGAAGTCGGAAGACCACTTGTACTACTTCCAGTAAGCAATTGACTGTCCAACAGTCCTTTGCGAGGAAGATGAAATATCACAGCAGTCATCCTGTTGCAAAGCGGATAACTGAGGCCTTGACAACTATGTTGGTATTAGACGTGCGTCCAGTATCCGCCGTTAGTTCACAGGGAACTAGACAATTGCTTGAGGTAGTGTGCCCCCGTTACCAAATACCATCTAGGTTCCACTTCTCTAGGCAGGCGATACCGAGAATGTACACGGACGTCAGAAGAAGACTCACCAGTGTCCTAAAAAATGCAGTTGTACCCAATGTCCACTTAACCACGGACATGTGGACAAGTGGAGCAGGGCAGACTCAGGACTACATGACTGTGACAGCCCACTGGGTAGATGTATTGCCTCCCGCTGCAAGAACAGCAGCGGCGGCACCAGTAGCAGCATCTCGCAAACGCCAACTCGTTCCTAGGCAGGCTACGCTTTGTATCACCGCTTTCCAGAATACGCACACAGCTGAAAACCTCTTACGGCAACTGAGGAAGATCATCGCAGAATGGCTTACCCCAATTGGACTATCCTGGGGATTTGTGGCATCGGACAACGCCAGCAATATTGTGCATGCATTACATCTGGGCAAATTCCAGCACGTCCCATGTTTTGCACATACCTTGAATTTGGTGGTGCAGAATTATTTAAAAAACGACAGGGGCGTGCAAGAGATGCTGTTGGTGGCCAGAAGAATTGCGGGCCACTTTCGGCGTGCAGGCACCGCGTACAGAAGACTTGAGCACCACCAAAAACACCTGAACCTGCCCTGCCATCATCTGAAGCAAGAGGTGGTAACGAGGTGGAATTCAACCCTCTATATGCTTCAGAGGATGGAGGAGCAGCAAAAGGCCATTCAAGCCTATACATCTGGCCACGATATAGGCAAAGGAGGTGGAATGTACCTGTCTCAAGCGCAGTGGAGAATGATTTCAACGTTGTGCAAGGTTCTGCAACCTTTTGAACTTGCCACACGTGAAGTCAGTTCAGACACTGCCAGCCTGAGTCAGGTCATTCCCCTCATCAGGCTTTTGCAGAAGAAGCTGGAGGCATTGAAGGAGGAGCTAAAACAGAGCGATTCCGCTAGGCATGTGGGACTTGTGGATGGAGCCCTTCATTCGCTTAACCAGGATTCACGTGTGGTCAATCTGTTGAAATCAGAGCACTACATTTTGGCCACCGTGCTCGATCCTAGATTTAAAACCTACGTTGGATCTCTCTTTCCGGCAGACACAAGTCTGCAGAGGTTCAAAGAACTGCTGGTGAGAAAATTGTCAAGTCAAGCGGAACGCGACCCGTCAACATCTCCTCCTTCACATTCTCCCGCAACTGGGGGTGCAAGGAAAAGGCTACGAATTCCGAGCCCACCCGCTGGCGGTGATGCAGGGCAGTCTGGAGCGACTGCTGATGCTGACATCTGGTCCGGACTGAAGGACCTGACAACAATTACTGACATGTCGTCTACTGTCACTGCATATGATTCTCTCACCATTGAAAGAATGGTGGAGGATTATATGAGTGACCGCATCCAAGTAGGCACGTCAGACAGTCCGTACGTATACTGGCAGGAAAAAGAGGCAATTTGGAGGCCCTTGCACAAACTGGCTTTATTCTACCTAAGTTGCCCTCCCTCCAGTGTGTACTCCGAAAGAGTGTTTAGTGCCGCAGCTCACCTTGTCAGCAATCGGCGTACGAGGTTACTTCCAGAAAATGTGGAGAAGATGATGTTCATTAAAATGAATTATAATCAATTCCTCCATGGAGACATTCACCAACAGCAATTGCCTCCAGAAAGTACACGGGGACCTGAGATGGTGGATTCCAGTGGGGACGAATTAATAATCTGTGAGGAGGGGGATGTACACAATGAAAGGGGTGATGAATCAGACGATGATGATGAGGTGGACATCTTGCCTCCGTAGAGCCAGTTTGTGCAAGGAGAGATTGATTGCTTCTTTTTCCAGTCATTTCAGTCACAGTCGTGTGGCAGACCCTGTCGCTGAAATGATGGGTTCGTTAAAGTGTGCATGTCCTGTTTTTACAACATAAGGGTTTTTGGGAGGGCCCAAGAACAATTCCATCTTGCACCTCTTTTTTCTTTCATTTTTCTTTGCGTCATGTGCTGTTTGGGGAGTATTTTTTTGAAGGGCCATCCTGCGTGACACTGCAGTGCCACTCCTAGATGGGCCAGGTGTTTGTGTCGGCCACTAGGGTCGCTTAGCTTAGTCGTCACACAGCTACCTCATTGCGCCTCTTTTTTTCTTTGAGTCATGTGCTGTTTGGGGAGCATTTTTTTGAAGGGCCATCCTGCGTGACACTGCAGTGCCACTCCTAGATGGGCCAGGTGTTTGTGTCGGCCACTAGGGTCGCTTAGCTTAGTCGTCACACAGCTACCTCATTGCGCCTCTTTTTTTCTTTGCGTCATGTGCTGTTTGGGGAGTATTTTTTGGAAGGGCCATCCTGCCTGACACTGCAGTGCCACTCCTAGATGGGCCAGGTGTTTGTGTCGGCCACTAGGGTCGCTTAGCTTAGTCGTCACACAGCTACCTCATTGCGCCTCTTTTTTTCTTTGCGTCATGTGCTGTTTGGGGAGTATTTTTTGGAAGGGCCATCCTGCCTGACACTGCAGTGCCACTCCTAGATGGGCCAGGTGTTTGTGTCGGCCACTAGGGTCGCTTAGCTTAGTCGTCACACAGCTACCTCATTGCGCCTCTTTTTTTCTTTGCATCATGTGCTGTTTGGGGAGTATTTTTTGGAAGGGCCATCCTGCCTGACACTGCAGGGCCACACCTAGATGGGCCAGGTGTTTGTGTCGGCCACTAGGGTCGCTTAGCTTAGTCGTCACACAGCTACCTCATTGCGCCTCTTTTTTTCTTTGCGTCATGTGCTGTTTGGGGAGTATTTTTTGGAAGGGCCATCCTGCCTGACACTGCAGTGCCACTCCTAGATGGGCCAGGTATTTGTGTCGGCCACTAGGGTCGCTTAGCTTAGTCGTCACACAGCTACCTCATTGCGCCTCTTTTTTTCTTTGCGTCATGTGCTGTTTGGGGAGTATTTTTTTGAAGGGCCATCCTGTGTGACACTGCAGTGCCACTCCTAGATGGGCCAGGTGTTTGTGTCGGCCACTAGGGTCGCTTAGCTTAGTCGTCACACAGCTACCTCATTGCGCCTCTTTTTTTCTTTGCGTCATGTGCTGTTTGGGGAGTATTTTTTGGAAGGGCCATCCTGCCTGACACTGCAGTGCCACTCCTAGATGGGCCAGGTGTTTGTGTCGGCCACTAGGGTCGCTTAGCTTAGTCGTCACACAGCTACCTCATTGCGCCTCTTTTTTTCTTTGCGTCATGTGCTGTTTGGGGAGTATTTTTTGGAAGGGCCATCCTGCGTGACACTGCAGTGCCACTCCTAGATGGGCCAGGTGTTTGTGTCGGCCACTTGTGTCGCTTAGCTTAGCCATCCAGCGACCTCGGTGCAAATTTTAGGACTAAAAATAATATTGTGAGGTGTGAGGTGTTCAGAATAGACTGGAAATGAGTGTAAATTATGGTTATTGAGGTTAATAATACTATGGGATCAAAATGACCCCCATATTCTATGATTTAAGCTGTTTTTTAGGGTTTTTTTAAAAAAACACCCGAATCCAAAACACAACCGAATCCGACAAAAAAAATTTCGTGAGGTTTTGCCAAAACGCGTTCGAACCCAAAACACGGCCGCGGAACCGAACCCAAAACCCGAAAAATTTCCGGTGCACATCACTACTAATTAATAGGTCGGAACCCCTTCCAACCTAAAACTGTTGGAAGCTGCCGTCTTTCCGACAAGACGGCAGCTTCCGACAGTTATTGAATATACCCCTAAATCAGTGTAGAGAAACTACAACATGCTGCTGCTCTCATGGTATTACTAGCATTCATGTATTAGAGCACAATCTATTTCTTTGTTGACAAAATGGACTAGGTATGGTATACTGTTGATCCCGGTGGTCGTAAACCCGGCAGTCGAAATGCTGACGCCAGGATCCAGACACTACTCGGAATGCCAACACCGGCATCCTGAATAGGTTCACCTGCCCAGCGCCAGAATCCCAACCGCCAGGATCCCGAACGAGCAAGTACCAGGACACTAGAGAGGTAAGTTGCCGGGGGGGTAAGATTAGGTTCAGGCGCCACGACGGAGGGTTAGGCTGCGGGGGGGAGCGGGAGGTTAGTTTCAGGCTGTGGGGAGGGAGGGTTAGGGTGATATTTGGGGAAGGTAAGCAGGCGCGGATCCAGAAGAAAATGAAAGGGGGGGCACCATGATAGGGGAACGGTAATAGTTATATTTACATGCACCTACGGCACGCGTGCTCCCAGATAAGAGGAGTGGTATCACAGGGGGCGTGGCCTCACAGAATACACCATCAGGAAATGATTGGCTGTAGGAGCGCATCCTGGTTTATTGCCAATGTTTCCCCCTGATGAAAAGGCTGATTGGGCCTTGAAATGTTGGTCACCTGTTCCATTAGTTATGGGGGCCTGGAAGGCACCCCAGCACAATATAATTATTATAGTTTTTAGTTGGTAGTGGCAGGTGCAACATACCTTGTTTTGGGCACTGCAGTGAGACTCAGACTGCAGGATACGAACTGCCCATCTTTGATTAGCAGAAGCAGGCAGCTGGATCTCCAACAAGCAGCATAAGACTTCTGCAGGACAGCCCTGTCACAATCACACTGGCCGCCTTCTCAAAGC
This sequence comes from Pseudophryne corroboree, assembly GCF_028390025.1. Lineage (NCBI taxonomy): Eukaryota > Metazoa > Chordata > Amphibia > Anura > Myobatrachidae > Pseudophryne > Pseudophryne corroboree. The sequence goes on along the minus strand of NC_086446.1, from coordinate 186,052,256 downwards.
TGAGCTGAGTTTGACTGCACCTAGCATGGTGGTAAAGGAAGTGGAGGAGGAAGTGCTGGGAAACTGTGCGGTGCAGTGAAGGCTAATGAAGCCTTCTGCGCAGTCATAAGTAACAGTCTTACTCGATGCTGGCATTTGAACCCCGCGCCTGGGCTGGACTCTGACTGGCTGGGAGTGGGGGAGGTAGGTTGCAGTGTGAGCAGGGGGAGGCTGGAGCTGCAGCCCCATTGGTTACCACACGGACTTGCTGTTAGAGCAGCGGCGGGTCTTAGTGCCTGCAGGCTCTTTTATCAAATCTGACTGACGGAAATAGTAGTGCTGCTGCTGTTTTACTTTTGAAGAAAAAGAAGTCAGAAACGACAGGGGGGGCACGGGCCCGAGTGCCCCCCCCCCCTCCCGCTGGATCCACCTATGAAGGTGAGTATACTTAACTTCCCCTGTCGGGATTCTAATAGTCAGGACGCCACGGTCGGTTATCTGACTGCCGGCATTCTCTACCGAATCCGCTTAAAGGGCAGCATGTGACCATCCCCCTAACCATGACAAAAAGGCACCAAACTCCTTGAGATCCAGCACCACCATAAAAAGATAGTACTAAGAGTCGATTATGGTTTATATTGATCGATCTTTGGACGACTTTGGGTCAGTGTTTGATTGATTTTATGTTTCAGGGTCTAATTCACACATTTACAAACGGATGATTTTTAACTTTTTTTATTAAACAATGTCAAAAATCATTTGCTGGTAAATGTGCGATTTAGACCCTTAAACAGAAAATCTATCAAAAATCGACTTTTAGTAAATATACAGTACCCCCTGCTGTCCTATTTTAACCAACAGTATTGAATAATTTATCAATAGCACAATTTTGCCTTAACAGTAGTTTCCAGGCCACCTGTCTGATCATTGCTGCAATATCATGTCACATATGGTCAGCAGTCACTACATACTGTATCTAAGCTAGAGATGTGCGGCTGGCACTTTTCGTGCTTTGTTTTTTGGTTTTGGTTCTAATTCCACTTTCACGTTTTGGTTTTGGCTTGGTTTTGCCAAAACCACCCTTTCGTGTTTTGGTTTTGGATCTGGATGATTTTTGAAAAAAACATAAAAATGGCTAAAGTCACAGAATTTGGGGGTAATTTTGATCCTACAGTATTATTAACCTCAATACAATTCATTACCACTCATTTTCAGTCTATTCTGAACACCTCACAATATTGTTTTCAGGCCAAAAGGTTGCACCAAGGTGGCTGTATAACTAAGCTAAACGACACAAGTGTGTGGCACAAACACCTGGCTCATCTAGGAGTGGCACTGCAGTGGCAGACAGGAGGGCAGATATAAAAAAAAGGTGCAAAACAGCACATGATGCAAAGAAGAAAAAGAGGTGCACCGAGGTTGCTGTATGACTAAGCTAAGCGACACAACCACCTGGCCCATCTAGTAGTGTCATTTAGTGGCTGAATATCGAAAGTGGTCCGCAATTGTTCGGTCCACTGACAGGATCTCCTGCACGCCCCTGTCATTTTTCAAAAATTCTGCAATTGATGGACTTATATGGCAGTACCCCAGGACTAATACAGCAGTACCCCTGGACTCATATGGCAGTGTCAGACAGGATGGCACTTTTCAAAAACTAGGCCCCAAACAGCACCTCATGCAAAGATGTCAAAGAGGTGCAATGAGGTAGCTGTATGACTAAGCCAAGTGACACAAACAATTATATTATACATCCAAATCACTGGAATTATACTTCCAAATCACTGGAATTATACGGCAAAATCATTATATGTCCAAATCACTGGAATTATACGGCAAAATCACTGGAATTATACGTCCCAAACGCTGGAATTATACGTCCAAATCGCTGGAATTATACTGCAAAATCACAGGAATTATACTGCTAAATCACTGAAATTAAATGGCAAAATGGAGGTTGAGGGCTTCCATCGTCATGTGAAGCTGAACCACTAGTCATGAACATAGGCCAGGGCCTTAGCCATTCCTTGCCACTCTGTGTCGTAAATGGCATATTGGCAAGTTTACGTTTCTCCTCAGACCATTTCAATTTCTTTTTTTGGGTCTTTTTAATGAACTTTGGCTTTTGGAATTTTACATGCCCTCTACTATCACATTGGGCATCGGCCTTGGCAGACGACGTTGATGGCATTTCATCAACTATGTCATGGCTAGTGGCAGCAGCTTCAGCACGAGGAGGAAGTGGTTCTTGATCTTTTCCTATTTTATCCTCGAAATTTTTGTTCTCCATTATTTTTCTGGAGTTATATAACACAATATACGGCACAGGAGCACTGGACATATGGCAGCAGAGGATACCGCTGTGACTGCCTGGTCACTGGAATGACCGATGGCTGATGCACATAACACTACCACTGGTCTGATGCAGGACAACACAGCAACACTGTAAGGGACTTGTTGTTATTATACGGCAGCACTGGACATATGGCAGCAGAGTATACCACTGTGACTGCCTGGTCACTGGAATGACTGATGGCGGATGCACAGGACACTACCACTGGTATGATGCAGGACAACATAGCATCACTGTAAGGGACTTGTTGTTATAATTATTATACGGCAGCACTGGACATATGGCAGCAAGAGGACATAACCACTGTGACTGCCTGGTCACTAGAATGACTGATGGCTGATGCACAGGACACTACCACTGGACTGATGCAGCACAACACCAACACTGAACTGGTGCACCACAACACCGCAGCAATGGACATATGGCAGCAAGAGGACACAACCACTGTGACTGGACAAATATAGCACAAGACACGGACTCCGAGAGAACAGAGACACGTCCTCTTTCTACACTCTCCAGGACACTACTACTGGACTGATGCAGCACAATACACCACCACTGAACTGATGCAGCACAACACAGCAGCAATGGACATATGGCAGCAAGAGGACACAACCACTGTGACTGCCTGGTCACTAGAATGACTGATGGCTGATGCACAGGACACTACCACTGGACTGATGCAGCACAACACCAACACTGAACTGGTGCACCACAACACCGCAGCAATGGACATATGGCAGCAAGAGGACACAACCACTGTGACTGGACAAATATAGCACAAGACACGGACTCCGAGAGAACAGAGACACGTCCTCTTTCTACACTCTCCAATGCTGGAGTGAAAATGGCGGGGAAAATGGCGCTCCTTATATGGAATCCAAACCCTGTGAGAATCCGACAGCAGGATGATGACGTTTTGCCTCTTTCTGGTTTCCAAGTCAGGCGGGAAACCCGAGCCTGACTTGGATCCGGGCTTGAATGGTGAAGTCCGGTACGGTTCGGTTCCCTGAGAACCAAACCCGCTCATTCCTAATCTAAGCCCACCTGATTTGGGGAAATTCAGTCAACACTATAAATCACTGGAGACGGTTTACATTATATTAACTATATTTAAAATATTTTCTGATGTTGGATAGATATTAACAGAGTATTAAGAAAAATAAAAGCACAAGCTGCAGCCCAGCCCCTGGCCTCTCCCAATCCCTACCTGCTCCACTGACACGCTGAGCAGCAGTAACACAGTAAGGAAACACAAGACAGAGTTGGCAGGCTGCTTGCAGCAGAGAGCCGTCTGCAACCGCGCATGTGCAAAGGAAATGTACAAATATTCAGTGGTAGGAACCATCAATGGTATGCAATACCCTTCCCTGCTACGGAGCCGGATAAAGGGTCTCATGGGCCTGGGGCTGTTCAAGGGCCTATTGTGAGACACAGAGAAGTGAGGCTAATGCCATGTACAGGAGGCATGGAGACCACAAACACTATCAGTCCTGAACCAGGGGCATCTTATGAGGGGAAGCGGCCTGTGTGCAGTGCCCAAGCAACCCCTCCCCCCCCCCCTCATGCTGGCACATGCATACTGTGCTACACTCTACCGCACGTGCACACACATTATGGAAAATGGCGTTGGTGAAAGTGGCCTCAGACGCTGCACAGTGTAAGTACATTTAATGAGCGCAGGGCACTGGCGTATCTACAGTACAATGGGTGCAGTGTGTGCGGTGCACACGGGCCCCTGAGTCCAGAGGGGGCCCACACCGCACACACTGCACCCATTTCTTTTATACTTACCTTTCTGGTGTCCATCGGAGACTGTGTGTGGGCCCCCTCCTCTCCCGTAGCCATCACCACCGCTGCTAGCGCACTGAGCGCTGGAGACTCTGGCACAGTGCCAGAGTCTACAGCGCATACGCAGGACTCTGGAAAAATGGTGCGGTGGCCATTTTCGGAGTCCTGCGCATGAGCTGTAGACTCTGGCACTGTGCTAGAGTCTCAGCGCTGATAGCGGCGGACAGCGGTGGTGACAGCTACAGGAGAGGAGGGGGCCCACACATGGAGTCTGCACACGGGTCCCCTCCTCTCTAGAGATGCCGCTGGCGCAGGGTATGTGGTGTGCACCGAATGTAGATACGCTACTGCACAAGATGCCTCTAAATGTAGCCATCCTGGAGAGAGTAACATATGTAAATATAAAACTGATCTGATGAAACAACGCTGACATAGCAACACATTGCAGGGTGTATAGCATCGCTTCCCGATCCCCTAAATCTTCTCACCTGTAATGAAACTGGAGAGGTCATCTTCCAAAACAGATATAAATGGCAACAGCAAATGGAAGTAAGCTGTCTGGCACTCAGGGCTGTAGCCATATATATTAATGATGTACTTAAAGTTGGTTGTCAGCCACTGCAATTGCCTGGGACTCAGCAACATTTTCCTAATACAATGTGGTACTTAGTATATATGTACATAAATGTGATTATTATTGTGTGGTAAGGTACAAGATTTGCTTCTGTTTGTCAACCTACAGTATTTTATGACTGAGTCAGCAGCACTGGTTTTGCCGATTACTTTGACCATAAATAATTTGAATTGGGTCCGGACCACCAATACAAGGCACCCCTGCAATTGTCCCGAGGCGACCCAGGGGGCCATGGCACACAGTTTGAGAACCACTGCTATAGGGTTTTCTGCCTCCCATCAAGTAGGGTCCCAGAGGTCCCCGATGCCAGCCTCTGGTGGTCTATTTATAGGCCTATTCATTTGCTGTCCTTGTGGCTTTAGACAGCTGTTATTATGTGTTTTTAATATGTTGTTGTGTTTATGTATTTTTAAAGTTTTACTTGACAATTGGACAAAACTTTTCATAGTTGCTCTGCAGATCCTAAAGGGGAAGGGAGAGAATGCGATGTTGAGTTTTATGGCCAATATTATGTTTAATCTTAGTATTAATCTATCTTAATACTTATGAGGGAACTCGGTGCCATAAACAGTGTTTTATCCTCAAATGAGGTGATCACTGATACACTGTAACATAAAAAAAAAAACAATGTAACTACAGTGAAAACTGGGATCATGCAAAGCCTCACATAGCCAAAGATTAATAGGGAAACCCTGTCATAAAAAGAATACTATTCTCGGGGAGCGTGGCCTGGCTGCTAAGAGGAAAGGACACGTTTTGTCCTGAGCTCCGTTCTCCAGGAGAAGTAAAAGCATATATTATCCCTCCCTTAATCCACTGACTACTCCTGCCTCCAGCCTTACCCCTGGGATACCCACTGGGGGGTCGATTACCTGTTGTGGAGTTGGGGAGCAACTCCTGGAGCTCCCGTGGACTGCGGCCTGGTTGGACCCCTCAGACCGGGGCCTCGGTTTGGAGCCCAGGCCGTGTGCCTCCGGCGCCCTATGCACTACGGGACAGAGACTACGACAGCCCTAAGTGCCTTGACCTCCGCCAGACCTGCCGGCCCTGCCGCTACTGTCTCTGCTGCTGCCTCTGCTCATCTGCCTTGCCGGAGCTGGACGGAGCGCTTGCGGCGGGAGACGCCCGGCGGCCATAGCAACGGGAGCCCAGCGCTCACTGCACCTGACGCTATACTGCCTGCACGGGGGGATGGCTGTCCGTGCCCGCTACAATACCGCGGAATTTCCACTCTCTGCCCACCAAAGCTGGGGACCCCGCAGGTACACCCCTGACTCCCTGTGATTCCGCTAGGCTGATGAGTGATTATACAGGGGAACTTGCTCCCATCCTGTTATTCTGTATTCAACTATCATTGACTCTAACTGTGCCCCGGATTTAGCAATAGAGTGATATTGCTACCAGGTCTTCTTACCTATTAATGCACCTGTAGGCTCTTCCCTGCCCCTGATTCAGCCACAGCGTGCTGCTGGAATCGCACTTGGAGGACGCCTCTTCTAATACGGTGCTCTCTCTTGCCCGCATGAAGATGATGATGCTGCTCCCTTAACTTATGAGATGGCCTGACCCAATTAAGGGCCTACCTGCGCGTCTTTTTAGCTGCTGCCTATTGATACCACTACGATTGTTCTTGTGTACCTATAACTACTCCACCCTACTGCCAGGGGAAGCTCCATATTATCAGTTTAGTCCTGCTACTTTTCAACTCCCTGCTTTGGTGTATGGTCCTTTACACGGTATGCCACAGAAGCGCCGGAAGGCCCCTGCTCCATCCAAACCCAGTATCATCAGAGCGTGGGAAAAAGCCGGTTCTCTCCCGAAACATCCTCCTGTAGAGAACGGTATCTTGACCATGGCCGGCTCATCGCCATCTGTCGACCCTCCTCTGTTGGCTAACGATGTGATCTCTATTGTCACCAAGAAGATCCAATCAGAGATGAGATCTGCCCTTGCGGACTTTAAGGCTGAGCTTGCTGATCTCGGCTCCAGAACGGACACTCTTGAACAGAAAGTAGATGAAATCTGACAGTATCAGAGCGTGATGGACCAAGAATTCACTGATCTCCGGGCTGACTTAGAGTCCTATAAGGATCATCTCGAGGACATTGACAATCGAAATCGTCGGAATATACGCATACGTAACATTCCGGAAACAGAAACTGCCGACTCCCTTCCTGCATACTTAGAGGGCCTTTTCCTACACCTAGCTCCTGACATTCCGGTTGCTCACCTGCATCTGGACCGGGCTCACAGAGCTCTTCGCCCCAAACCACCCCCGACTCAACCTCCACGAGATGTCATCCTTCGCTTTCATTACTTTAAAGCAAAAGAGCAGGTCATTTCCTACTCTGGATCCCAACTCCAATTGTTTCAGGATCTGGCCCCTTCGACACTTAAAAAACGGAGAGATCTTCTAAATGTCACCAAGACTTTGAGAACCCACTCTATCAAGTATAAGTAGGGCTTCCCTTTTCCAGCTTTTGGTCACAAGAAATGGTATCATGCTATAAAGACTCCAGCTGAAGGTTATGATCTACTGAAATTGTTTGGTCTCATAGACGACATCCCGGAACTATGCCGACAACAACCTGCTCCAACACACAAACCCGCGCCGCCATCCCGTGACTGGTCCAAGGCCTAATTGTAATGTTGTTACGGACAGTTAAATCTCACTTTTTCCTTAATATTATCTCCTGTAGGCAGTTTGGTCGCCCTTTCTTCACATGCTTGATTCCCCTACTGCCTTATTGGAGCATTCCTACCATTATGTTATACAGAACACGTTGTTCTAACCTACAGTTTTTCACCCCTTTGATGAATGCTAATTCTTCAGTCTTTATTGCATGTGACTAAACCAGCTCCCTATTCTTATTTTTACTCACCCTTTGCATTTGGCTGGGCCAGCTCCCTATTCTTACTCACTCTTTTACATGCTACCCCTCATTTGATTATGACTGTCTTGATTCCTCTAATTTTTGCATCTGTTCTCTCTCCCATTATCGCTTTCTGCTTCAGTTCTGTCTCTACTAGCTACCAGTATATGCATTGGTTTCATATACTCACTGCTTTCAATAATTCATAATCCATATATTGATATATTTTAATACGCCCTTTTTCTCTGTTCGGTCATCTCGTTTCCACGATTACCTTATATGTTCAATATACTTCTCCTGTTAAAAATTTTGTTGCTCTTACTCACCCACGTCTCCAGAAGACTGAGGTGTCTTAGTGACACATTCTCTTTTCTCTACGGACCTATCCCCACTATAGGAGTAGGTCGCCTCTTTTCTTTTCTAGTTCTTTTCTCCTCTTTCCCTTTCACTGGCCCCCTGGTGGCCTTTCTCCCTGCCCTTTTCGCCAGTCGAGGTGTAGCCCTTGCTTCCTACTAAGCTCATTTTATTCTGACCCACCATAGGATCTGACTGTCCTGACTCTTAATGTAAACGGCCTCAACTCCCCCACCAAAAGAGCTATGGGTATTCAATATTTTTCCCAGACGCAAATCTAGTATAATTATGCTGCAGTAAACCCATCTCAAAATTCCTCATCCCTCTCTCACGTCTAAACAATATCCTACAGTTTTTCACTCTTCCATGAATGATAAACGTCGGGGCACCGCGATATTGATTCACCATAATACACCTATCACTATAAGCGATACTATTTCTGACCCACAGAGCCGCTTTCTTATTCTCACGGGGACATACAAAAAAGCCCCAATCATTTTAGCATCAGTTTATTTTCCTAATGGGCAGCAGGGATCCTTATACGCCACCTTTTTCAATCGTCTTACTCAATTACCCCGGGGCCTCACTATTGTCGGGGGAGATTTTAACACTACCTTGGACCCCAATCTCGACAGATCTCACCCTCTCGCTACTCCCCCCCGACACGCCAAAACGTCTAAATCACTTCTCTCACAACTAGCTCTCCATGACCTGTATGATGCCTGGAGAATACTGTACCCCGCTGCTAGAGGATACACGCAATATTCTCCTCCCCATGACTTGCACACCCGCATAGATTACTTCTTTACTGATCGTGCTACCTCCCAAACCCTCCTCGGTGCACATACCCTGGTCTGATCATTTGGCTGTAGAATTAGAAATCTCCGCTCACGTAGGCCCACGCCCTACCCGTCACTTACGACTTAACGAATCCCTCCTCTTAAAACAATCCAATGTTGAGGCCCTTACCACAGCTTTCTCAGATTTTTTCACCTTCAATACCACCCCTGATATTCCAACACCCACTCTATGGGAAGCTCACAAGACTACTCTTCGAGGCACCCTTATTAGTTTAGCAGCAACGTCTAAGAAGGCAGAAAAAGCTTGTATATTGGAACTTGAAAACTCACTAGCCTCTTTAACAGACCTCCACCACAGATACCCCAAAAGGCGTACTTATTTAAAAATCCTTGCTGTTAAGGGACAATTATCGCAAATTTTGTAAAAAAAAAAAAAGCAGCACAGACCCTTTTGTGGGTGCGGCAAACTTTTTACGAAAAATCTAACAAAGCTGATACCCTATTAGACTGTAAGCTCTGTGCTAAATGCACTCGCAATCATATCCACACATTGAATTGTCTTAATGGCGCTACCACCCATGATCCTCAAGTGATGACTCGACAGTTCCATCAATTTTATGAATCTCTTTACAATCTCTCTCTCAACCCAGCTACCTAGCCCCCAGATCTTGCCTCACTCACCCGATATCTAAACTCCTGCTCTCTACCCAAGCTGACCACGACTCAAGTTCAATCCCTTAACTCATCGATCACTGATGAGGAAATTAGAATGGCTATTAAGTCATTACGCCGCTCTGCTGCACCAGGCCCTGACGGCTTCACTGCCCTTTATTATAAGAAATTTACTGACTCACTTCTTCCCATGCTTCGCCCCCTTTTCAACTCGTTATTGGAGGGCGGATCGCTCGATGACGCCAACACCAGGGCCAACATTATCGTTATTCCAAAACCGCAGAGGGACCCTACAGAAATGGGTAATTACAGGCCAATCTCCCTTCTTAACGTTGATTTGAAGCTTTTCGCTAAAATCCTAGCCATGCGATTATCCCCTATACTACCATCCTTGGTCCATCCGGATCAGGTGGGCTTCATTCCCAATAGACAGGCCTCCGACAACACGAGACGGTTAATAAATCTCATCCACATAGCGACAACCCACTCGCTGTCGACCCTGGTGGTGGCGCTTGATGCTGAAAAGGCCTTTGACAGGGTTGACTGACCATTTTTGCAACAGACCTTATGTAACATGGGATTTCAGTGTGCCTTTCTTCACGGGATTAGTTATCTTTATCATAACCCATCTGCCTCTGTACTGGTAAATGGCCTCTCCTCCGAACCCTTCCAAATTAATAACGGTACCCGGCAAGGTTGTCCCCTCTCTCCTCTTTTGTTTGCCATGATCATGGAACCCCTAGCCGTGAAGATTAGACTCAATGATAATATCACGGGTATCACGGTGGGACACTCGGACCATAAGATAGCGCTATATGCGGAGTGATGTGATATTGACACTGACCAATCATACTGTCTCTCTTCCAGCTCTATTCGCCGAAGCTCGCACTTACGGCCACTACTCAAATTATAACATCAATGAAGTAAAACAGAATTTTTAGATATCAACATCCCACACTCAGACCTTTCACTGCTAAAAACTGATTATCCTTTTCGCTGGCAACCTGAAAAACTTAAATATTTGGGCGTTTATCTCACTAAATCAGATCACCGGCTTTACGCTGCTAATTTCCCAGGATTGCTGGCCTCTATCAAATCGGACTTATAAGTCTGGAACAAACAATTTGTATCATGGTTCAGTCGCACAGCGGCAATAAAAATGAACGTCTTACCCCGCTTATTGTATATCTGGCAGAAACTCCCTATACATATTCCCACATCAACGCTTAAGAATTTACAACAGGACATATTGAATTTCATATGGGCAGATAAGAAGCCAAGAGTTAAAATACGAAAACATCAGACTTCTGGGGGTGTGGGCATCCCTGACCTTATTAAATATTATCGAGCTGTCCACTTAACTCCCTGCATTCATTGGCATGCCCCCCCAGCTCAGAAAGTGTGGACATGTATTAAAGCCCACACACTGTCAGTCTATTCTCCTTCTACCCCCTTATGGTGTTCCCGTGCACATCGCCCACCGATTGCCACCCTCCTACCTACGATACGATTCACATTATCCATCTGGGACTTCTGTACGCGTTTCTATAAACTTCGCTCATTACACCCACTATTAGTCCCGCTATGGAACAATCCTGCCTTCACCCCTGGTATAGATCACCTTCAATTCCCACTATGGACTGCTCATAATCTCCTATTTCCTTTGGACATAGCCCCTCTACACTCCTTTCCAGACTTTGCTACCATACAGTCTCGCTTTAACCTCCCACATAGAGTCTTTTACCAGTTTTTACAAATCCGGCATTTTTACTGCTCACTTGAACACCCCACCTCGGGCACGCCCATAACTTCTGTTACAGCTATTGAATCCCTCTGTTGCTCCCACCAATCATCTAAAGGACTCATATCTTCAATCTATCACATTCTATTATCCTACAATCAACCACCTAAAGAAGCGCATGAGATAGCCTGGGAAAATGACATCGGGGAAGTTCTCACTCCTAACGAATGGTCTCAAATTAGGCTAGTTATATCGAAATGCTCGATATCAATACATATTAAATAAAATGCTTATAAGCTCTATACTCGTTGGTACCTAGTCCCAACACGACTCCGTGTTATTTACCCTGATGCGCCAGACCTTTGTTGGCGCCAATGTGGCCAACAGGGGACTTTCTTGCACGTCTCGTGGACATGTCCTATTATATCTCCATATTGGAAGGAACTGCATAGATTGATCAAAAATATTACTGACTTTGATATGCCCCCTTCAGCTTTCTATTCGCTTTTAGCTAGGCCGATCGCCCACCTACCACAATCCACACACAAACTGATTAACCATATACTTAATACAGCTAAATGCCAAATTGCAGCACATTGGAAATCTACCACCCCTCCTCCCTTTCCTGCTACTATCAATGCTATATGGTCGACTTACAGGTTGGAACGCATCTCCTCAGTTATTCATGATACTCCGACTCATTTTGTTCGGGTTTGGTCACCTTGGACCGCCTACTATGAGGCCAAACCGAAGGTCAGATTAGTGAGATGCGCGGGCAGACTTGGAGGATGACTACTATAATATATGACTTCTGACCTTGAGGACAGGACAGTATTGGATAAAAATAATTACCATTACTTAGCATCCACTTGGGCTGCATATGGGACATCTGTCTGAAGATGTTAGGAGGACATGGCTGGATGGCACTGTGAAATATAAGCGGCATGTGACTCTAGCCGTTCCGTACTAGTATGTACAGACTGCCGGCTTTCCTGATCCTCCAAACCCTCATGGAATAACAGATGCCTGTTTATATTTATTATAAGAGATCTACAACTATGGGTCCAATTCAGCATGGATCATATATGTGCGAAAAATTGCACAACTATAATCCATTACTATGACATGCGGGGGACTCCCAGCACAGGGCAAGTCCGCCCCACATGCCGGGCCCTGCCCCCTCCCCCACACACATGCAATGTTTAGAGTAGCCCTCTGCCTAAGCAGCCTAGCTGTGATGGCAGACGGCTGCCTGCCATGTTTCGGGTCGCAGCAGCTGCATCTCATGCAGCCGCTGTGGCCTGCACTGAAAACGGTCCGGACATGCCTGCATTGTCTGGACCAAGCACCCCCAAAGCCTCAGTGATGCCCCTTAAATGCTGAGTTGACGCCCCCTCCCGTCTGCCTGTCAATCAGGTGGAGGCATTCGCACAAGTGAGATGCTGTTGCATCTCACTGTGGGGTCTATTCAGGAAGCAATGAAAAGAGTGGAGAAGTGAGCCTGTGGAGAAGTTGCCCATAACAACCAATCAGCTGCTCTGTACAATTGTATAATATGCAAATTATAAATGTTACTTCAATGCTGATTGTTGCCATGGGCAACTTCTCTACTGGCTCACTTATCTACACTTTTCACTGCTTTATGAATAGACCCCTGTGTGCACACGTGCAGCTGTGTGTTGTTTCGTAATAAATAATCTATATACAGGTTGAGTATCCCTTATCCAAAATGCTTGGGACCAGAGGAATTTTGGATATCGGATTTTTCTGTATTTTGGAATAATTGCATACCATAATGAGATATCATGGTGATGGGACCCAAGTCTAAGCACAGAATGCATTTATGTTTCATATACACCTTATACACACAGCCTGAAGGTCATTTTAGCCAATATTTTTTATAACTTTGTGCATTAAACAAAGTGTGTGTACATTCACAGAATTCATTTATGTTTCATATACACCTTATACACACAGTCTGAAGTTCATTTAATACAATATTTTTAATAACTTTGAGTATTAAACAAAGTTTGTGTACACTGAGCCATCAAAAAACAAAGGTTTCACTATCTCGGTCTCACTCAAAAAAGTCTGTATTTCGGAATATTTGGATATGGGATACTCAACCTGTATAAGAAGAATCCAACTGTGCACATTGGTATTTAAGAACAGGTGGATATGATTATAAAGTTTAGTATCTAAGTGCAGTCATTTTTATATATGTTTGTTTTTTATGTTTGTTTCTGACCAAATTGCAATTTTTGGTCATTTATGACTTGCTGCAGGAATAAATTATCAAATATAAGAAATTCTACTACTGCAGTCCTAACCCTTTTTAACACCAGAATTAAGTGTTAAAGGGTTTATGACTTTCTTAAAATGAAGCCCTAAATACTAAAGGAGATGCTAGGTTTTTTCTTCACTCCCTTCTCCCCCTTTTCCCCTGTCTCTCTTTCCTTATCTTGTGTCTCTCTCCCGTACCTACATCCCCTTTATTTCGCCCTATTATGTCTGTCATTCCCCTATCCATTTCCCTTCTCTCCCCCATCTTGTCTCTCTCTGCCTTTCCCACTCTGCCCCTCTCTCCCCTGCCCATTTCTTCCCCTCTCTTCCTGGGTGGGATGCAGCAAACCTAAATATGCATCCAACCCTCACAAAATGCCATTTCAGGAGGTTTGGCTGCTTGCCTCATATGCACCAAGCCCCGAAATGCAATAGATTCCGATGCAGTGGGCAACACCTATCTTTCTTGCACCCATTTTGCCTCTCCCTTGGGCACAGTCATTAATGTCCAAAGGGACGGGCAGACCTTTAGCCATGGGTCCCCAGAGGATTCCTCAACAGGGTATTTTGCATCTCCTGAATGCTGGCAGATGATTCTTTGTGAGTCATGGGGCTTCCACCAGCTTGTTCCTCTATAGGACAGGATTGCAAGAATTCTAGACCAATCTTGGACGTATAGGATAGGAAAGAATGATATAGGAAAAGGTTTAAGATAATTAGGCCTAGAACCTGCAGACTGAGGTGACAATAGCAAGAATTTTAGACCAATCTTGGAAGTATAGGATAGGAAAGAATGGTATAGGAAAAGGTGTAAGATAATTAGGCTTAGAGCCTGCAGGCTGAGGTGACAATAAAAAATAGAGGGGTTTATGAAGATTTTATGAGAATTGATCAATGCTTCAGAGTAAAATGTGACTAATAAACTGACAATTTTAATGTGTAAAAGGTGGAAGATGACGAAGAGAGAAGGAGAAGACAAAGAAAGAGAAGGACAAGACTAAGAGAGAAGGTGGAGGAGGAAGTGGAGGAAAGGATAGAGAGGAGAGGATGAGGAGGAGAAGACAAAGACAGAAGGAGGAGAAGACAAATGGAGGAGGAGTAGACAAAGAGGAGGAGGAGGAAACAAAGAGGAGAATAAGAAGGAGGAGGAGAGGATAAAGAGAGGAGGAAAAGGAGAAGAAAAAGAGAGGAGGATAAGAAGACAAAGAGAAGGAAGGAAGAGGAGACAAATAAAGGAAGAGGAGGAGAAGAAATAAAGAGGAGGAGACAAATAGAGGAGAGGAGGAGAAGTCAAAGAGAAAAGGAGGAGAGAACAAAAATAGAGGAGGAGGAGAAGACAAAGAAAGGAGGAGAGAACAAAACAAGAGGAGGAGAAGACAAAGAGAGGAGGAGAGAACAAAAATAGAGGAGGAGGAGGAGAAGACAAAGAAAGGAGGAGAGAACAAATGAGGAGGAGAAGACAAAGAGAGGAGGAGAGAACAAACAAAAAAAAAGAGGACGAGGAAAAGGAGAGAACAAAAATAGAGGAGGTAGAGGAGGAGAAGACAGAGGAGAATTAGTGAGAGACAGAGGAGGAGGAGATGACAAAAAGGAAAAATAGATGAGGAGGAGAAGGAGAAGACAAAGTGAGGAGGGGAAGACAAAGAGAGGAAGAGAAGACAAAGAGAGGAGGAGGAGTAAACAAAGAGGAGGGGAAGACAAAGAGAGGAAGAGCAGAAGACAAAGAGAGAGGAGGAGTAGACAAAGAGGAGGTGAAGACAAAGAGGAGAAGACAAGAGAGGAAAAGGGGGAGACAAAGAGAGGAGAAGGAGAAGACAAAGAGAGGAGAAGGCAAAGAGAAGGAGGAGGAGGAGGAGGAGGAGGAGTAGACAAAGAGAGGAGGAGAAGAAAAGTAGAGGAGGAGAAGAAAAATAGAGGAGGAGGAGACAAAGAGGATGAGGAAGAGAAGACAAAGAGAGGAGGAGGAGGAGGAAGAGAAAGATGAGACAAATAGAGGAGAAGACAGAGAAGGAGGAGCCTACAAAGAGAGGATAAGTAGGAGGAGACTAATACAGAAAAAGGAGAAGACAAAAGAGACCAGGAGGAGGAGAAAACAGAGGAGGAGGAGGAGAAGAAAAAGAGAGGAGTAAGAGAAGGAAAAGAGAGGAGAAGGAAAAGAAGACAAAGAGGAGTAGGCGGAAGAGTAGGAGAAGACAAAAAGGAAGAATAGAGAGGAGGAGGAGGAGACAGAGAGGAGAAGGAGTAGACAAAGAAAGAGGAGGAGCAGAAGACAAAGAGAGGAGAAGGAGGAGTAGGAGGCATAGAGAAAATAAAGAAGAGGAGGAGGAGACAAAGAAGACAAAGAGAGGAAGAGACAAACAGAAGACAGTGAGAGGAGGAGGAGAAGTCAAAAAGAGGAGGGGAAAAAGAGAAGACAAAGAGGAGGAGAAGGAAGAGAAGACAAAGAGAGGAGGAGAAGGAGGAGAAGACAAAGAGAGGAGAAGGGTGAGGCATCAAGGGGAAAGTGAAGATGTAGAGAAGAAGGAGGGGGTGGTGACAAAGGTAATGATGATAGAGGAGGAGGAGGAGAAGACGAAGGTGACGAAAAAGAGAGAAGATGAAGGGGAAGATAAAGAGAGAAGGAGGCGAAGGGGAAGGAGAAAGAAAGAAAGAAAGAAAGAAAGAAAGAAAGAAAACAAAAAACAATAAAAATTATTTTTAAATAACACTTTTCTTATATGGTGTGGCGGGGCTATGCAAACTATAAAAGTTATGTAATGTCACCCGGATTTCCCGGCATACACTGAAAAGTCTGTACTTCTTCCATTCTGTTGAATAAAAATACTCTATTCAAAAAAAAAAAAAAAAAAAATAACTTTTCTCCGGTAGGACTCAGTGTGCTTTACATACCATGAACATAATACAGATGTTTAGTTTTGCATAAAATACAAAAACCATGAACCCAATAAAAAAGTGTGGCAGTAATTTTGGGTTATCAAATCCATTTTTGATTATTTATCCTACTCACGAAGGATACCGATGAGTCAGCCATTTTAAGCACAACACATAGTGATTACACTGGGTAGAATAGACAATGCCTAGAAGAGATGACACCTAATTGGAGAAATTCTTGCTAAATAATCTGAACTATGCATTGTTTATTCTACACAACAGAGTACCAGTCCAGTGAGCTTTCACTACATATGTTACAATGTGCAATTAGCAATACATGAAAATAGGAGAAGCAAGTGTAAAATGAAGAGCGACTAACAGGATTCCCACTGCAGAATGAGGAATATGGTGTTAACTCTGTAATTGCCTTTATCTACTGTCTCCTTTACAACACATTTAAAGTGAGGGGAGGGTAAAATATCAAAAGATGTTCCAGACACATGTAATAATTCCATATCTAGCCAGAGAAGAAAAAAAAAAAAAAAATAATAATAATAATAATAATAATAATAATAAATATATATATATATATATATATATATATTAATTCTGCTATACTCTTAAATTCATATTCTCAATTGCATAAAATATTTACACGAAGTACACATGGATTGGTGACAACTTAGAAGCATCTCTCCCCCGCTCAGCACAGCGCAATGTGCTGAGCGAGGAAGGGGGATGGGGGGGGGGGCAACGAAGGGGGGCCACTCACTTCACACAGCGCTGAAGTGAGCGACCCACTATATTAAGCCTGCATGCAGGCTCAATCTAGCACAGGCGATAGCGATGCCGCCATCGCTGGGGGGCATACACATGGTAGATCTGTGCTTAAAATCTAAGCAATCTAGTCAGATTGCTTAGATTTTAAAAACGGATCTCTCCGTGTGTACCCCCCTGTAGTGGAGTTAATCTTATACAGTTTTAATCTAACTTTCACATAAAAAAACAATATAAATGGAAAACAATAAAAATGTGATAGTATAGTAGCATAAGCACTGTAGCTCCAGTGTGTATAAGAGAAATGAACAAAAATCAAATAATATTGTGCCTGCTATCAAATAAATCCTGCAGTGTGCATGGGTAAAATGGCAGAGGTGTAGGCAGCCAGCACTGTCCATGACGGATAACCACACAATTGTACGGCCAGAGATGCTGGGTTGATCTCCTAGATGGAAAGCTCCATAAGGATGGTCGATGACGTAGTCCACGCTTGTATGTGATTGGAAGCAGGAGAGTGCGAGTGCTCCAGCTACTGATAGTAATACATAATGTTCTGGTGTAGACAAGTTGCAGTCATTTCAAAAGTGCAGAGATGGATTAAGGTCCTCATGGGCATGGGGCAAAAAATGTTCAAGGGCCTATTAAGAAAAGCGGAGGACGTGAGTCAGGCTCAATGTCTCCTTAAATATGTTAAAAGTACAAAATAAATGTGTGGAAAATGGAAATGCAATTTTAAATACTTGATTTATGGCAGACTCTGTGGTAAGCTGGTGGCTGGTCATCATCATACTGCCAGGAAGATGGACCTATTTTTATGTTGAGACCTGGAGCTGTAGCGCCATCTACCCTATTATTAATCTGCCCTGCTGCCCACTTCAAGCTGCAAACAATAAAGTATATTGTATAGTATAGATAATGTATGCGCCTGGGTTACACCAGGAGAGAACAGTAGTACTGGGTTCCACCATCTAAGAACAGTAGTATATGCGTCTGGGTTACAATAGGAGAGAGCAGTAGTATAGTATATGCACCTGGATTAAACCAGGAGAGAGCAGTAGTATAGTATATGCACTTGGGTTACACCAGCAGAGAACAGTAGTATATGTGCCTGGGCTACACTAGGATACAAAAGTAGTACAGTATATGTGCTTGGGTTACACCAGGAGAGAGCAGTAGTGTAGTAAATGCACCTGGGTTACACCAGGAGAGAGCAGTAGTTAATATGCCTGGGATACACCAGGACAGATCGACTAGGCTCCACACAGGGTGCTTAACTCACAGGGTCACCGGGACAGTAGTATAGTATATGCGCCTGGGTTCCACCAGCTAAGAACAGTAGTATATGCGCCTGGGTTACACCAGGAGAGAACAGTAGCATATGTGCCTGGGTTACACTAGGAGAAAGCAATAGTATAGTATATGCCCCTAGGTTACACCACAAAAGAGCAGTAGTAAATATGCCTGGGTTAAGCCAGGAGACAGTAGTAGTATAGTATATGCGCCTGGGCTACACCAGGAGACAGCAGTAGTATAGTATATGCACCTGGGTTAATCCAGGAGCATAGGTGTGCGCAGGGGGGGTGCCTGGTGCGCACAGGCACCCCCTAATGTCTGGCACCCCTATCTCACATGCCTGATGCAGCGATCGCCGAGCAGGCTGATTACTGTCCCCTCTGCGCTGCACCCTGTCAGGACTGC
Organism: Pseudophryne corroboree; assembly: GCF_028390025.1. Taxonomy (NCBI): domain Eukaryota; kingdom Metazoa; phylum Chordata; class Amphibia; order Anura; family Myobatrachidae; genus Pseudophryne; species Pseudophryne corroboree. The sequence continues at coordinate 186,033,427 of NC_086446.1, read as the reverse complement.
ATTACTGACCGGATGCCTGGGTTAATCAAGGGTGCCACTACCACCGGCTTTCAAATTCCCAGCTCCACCTCCATGTACAAAAACAGCGTTATGTGACGTAATTATGTCATGCTGCTCGCATGCCCACCTGCCACATGCCCACCTCTCTCCTTCTATGTTATGCCAACGCCAGCCACTGATGAGGAGCAGCATGCAGCCAGCATTCCTCTTAGGAAGACAAATTCAATACTGGCAGGCGGTCGGCAGCAGCATTGACACGTCACTCGTTTTTTCCAGCAGCAGCAGTACTAGTCTGCGACTGTCAGTGTCAGTGAGTGACTGACTTGTAAGTAAGCTGCTGCAGCTTGCAGAGGAAAGAGAGGGGTGCCAGACCAGGCTGAGGGGGAGCAGTGCAATTGCAGTGAGTGCCATCAGGGGTGTTTGTTTGGTGCCCACCACAACATCTGACAATGTATCTGCTTTATTAGACTTGGTACAAAGGTGGATATTTTATATGCGTTGACCATCAATAGATGGTGCTAGACACGGTCAAAAGGCGGTGCTAGACACACCCCTCCGACGGTGCACCCCCTAATAAAATGTGCTGCGCACGCCAGTGACCAGGAGACAGCAGTAGTATAGTATATGCGCCTGGGCTATATCAGGAGACAGCAGTAGTATAGTATATGCACCTGGATTACACCAAGAGAGAGCAGTAGTATATGCGCCTGGGTTACACCAGCAGAGAACAGGAGTATATGCACCTGGGTTACACTAGGAGAGAGCAGTAGTAAATACACCTGGGTTACACAAGAAGCCAGCAGTAGTATAGTAAATGCACCTGGGTAACAACAGGAGAGAGCAGCATTTAATTCACCAGGAGAGACTGACTAGGCTCCACACAGGGTGCTTAACTCACAGGGTCACCAGGACTCAGTGGGTATATCTCGGCCCCTGCCCGCAGTCATCACCACCCAACTGAACATTTGTCTCTCCACCAACTACCCTTGTCACATCCATCATATCTCCTCATGTGCCCCTCTCTGCTGGCCCACCACTGCATGCTGGGAGAAAAGGGAGGGAGAGACTCGGGAGTATGCTGCGTGGACTTAGGAGACGTCAGTAGCTGCCTTGTAGAGCCTTGCCGAAACCAGAGAGCAGGCCAGGAGGTGCAAAGTATGTTGGGGCAAAAAACAAACAAAAAAAATGTAAATACCAATGCATATTGTTGCACCTGGGCCCACCGTTCTCTAGTTCCGTCATAGGAGATCAGGACCGATTTAAGTGAAGTCTATTTTTAATCTATTATTGTCTCCTACTCTCTTTAGAGTTTATGCCGGGGGCTTCATTTTACAATGTAGCAGTGTTTGTTTACCTTGGCTGCATGACCTATATCATCAGGGTACACTTTCCTTACTACTTTTTTATGTTGTAAGTAGAGATGAGCGGGTTCGGTTCGTCGTGATCCGAACCCCCCCGAACTTCACATGGTTTATACAGGTCCGAGGCAGCCTCGGTTCTTCCCGCCTAACACGCAAAACCCGAACGGGGGAAAACGTCATCATCCCGCTGTCGAATTCTCGCGAGATTGGGATTCCATATAAAGAGCCGCGCGTCGACACCATTTTCACTTGTGCATTGTCAATTGAGCGGAGAGGACGTGGCTACGTTCTCTGCCTGTAAAGCTCAATATCTGTGCTCAGTGTGCTGCATTGTGGTGACCACCAGTATATAGTAGTACAGTACAGTAGTCCATTGCTGTATCTTGCAGCTCCGTGTCAGACTTAGTTCTATTATCCTGATCAGTGCTCAATATCTGTGCTGTATTGTGGTGACCAGTATATATATATAGTAGTATAGTGCTGCATTGTGGTGACCACCAGTATATAGTAGTACAGTACAGTAGTCCATTGCTGTATCTTGCAGCTCCGTGTCAGACTCAGTTCTATTCTCCTGATCAGTGCTCAATATCTGTGCTGCATTGTGGTGACCAGTATATATATATAGTAGTACAGTGCTGCATTGTGGTGACCACCAGTATATAGTAGTACAGTAGTCCATTGCTTTATCTTGCAGCTCCGTGTCAGACTCAGTTCTATTCTCCTGATCAGTGCTCAATATCTGTGCTGCATTGTGGTGACCAGTATATATATATATAGTAGTACAGTGCTGCATTGTGGTGACCACCAGTATATAGTAGTACAGTACAGTAGTCCATTGCTTTATCTTGCAGCTCCGTGTCAGACTCCGTTCTATTCTCCTGATCAGTGCTCAATATCTGTGCTGCATTGTGGTGACCAGTATATATATATATATATATATATATATATATATATATATATAGTAGTACAGTGCTGCATTGTGGTGACCACCAGTATATAGTAGTACAGTACAGTAGTCCATTGCTGTATCTTGCAGCTCCGTGTCAGACTCAGTTCTGTTCTCCTGATCAGTGCCCAATATCTATGCTGCATTGTGGTGACCAGTATATATATGGGGTTAAGACAGCGGTGTTTTGTCTTGTCTTCGAGGAAGATCAATCATTCTGTTGCTTTGTGATTGAAATGTACTGTTATCAACATTAATATCTGTACAAAACTTTGTCGATGGTCACTGTAGACATATTGTGACACAATGTATTCTATTGTATTTTATTAAATAAATATAATCTATTTTTTATGAAATTTCAGTATAAGTGAGATATGAATTTTCATTATAAGTGATAACTTTAGATATACCAAAGGGATTCACTAGCGCCCTGGGGAAACCTCACCATTCATATATATATATATATATATATATATATATTAGTACAGTGCTGCATTGTGGTGACCACCAGTATATAGTAGTACAGTACAGTAGTTAATTGCTGTATCTTGCAGCTCCGTGTCAGACTTAGTTCTATTCTCCTGATCAGTGCTCAATATCTGTGCTGCATTGTGGTGACCAGTATATATATATAGTAGTACAGTGCTGCATTCTGGTGACCACCAGTATATAGTAGTACAGTACAGTAGTCCATTGCTGTATCTTGCAGCTCCATGTCAGACTCAGTACTATTCTCCTGATCAGTGGACGTGTCTGGACTTTCTCCTGGGCTCCATTTGGTTACCTGAGGGATCCCGCCCCCTCTCCCAGCTGTGGGAGCTGGGGAGTGGGCAATTGAAGCAGGGGAATCCCCTGCCTGGAGGGCCCAGATGGGGACTGTATTCTTGAACATTTGAGGGTGCCTGGAGGTGCCCTATTACCAGGATGAAGAAGTGGGGAGTTCTGCTGGCCTCCCCAGCTAAAGTAAAAAAGAAAGAGGATATAAGAACATCTGCCCGTGTTGCAGCAGCAAAGCACCCCCTCCGTGCAAAGGGGGGGTACCTCAAAGCAAGCGGCGGTGGGAACAGAGAATCCTGGAGCTGAGAAAGGTACGCCCGTAGAAGGGAAAGTGGAGTCTGCTGGTCCGTTCGGAGAAGGGGAGCGGCGAACGGTACAGCAGGAAGGTAAATCCCGAGAAGGGTCCCTGTCCAGGGCAGCCCCCCTTCCCGTGCTAGCAGCAGGTATCCCTGGGGGTAGTGTAGCTCCTGGGGAGAATGCTGCAAAGGCCGGGGGTCCCCATGAGGGGATTGGGGGGAAGCTGCAGGACGGAGGGGAGCGGGACGCTAGTGGAAAAAGCAAATATTAAAGTTCAAGAGCCATTGTCGTATGATGCATCCCTTGAGACCCCCAAGCCACCTGAGTTAGCAGAGAGTACCTTTGGGGGAAAGCCAGCTCCTTGAGGGAAATCTGCGGATACTGGGGGGTTAGGGGTTAATCAAGAATAGTACAGTATGGAGGAAGTGTCAGAATCGGAGGAGAAGTCAGTATCCGAAGATGCATCTGACATATTAGCGAACATGTCCTTACATGTGTGGGAGAGGCAGCGGTATATAAACCAAATTGAGGACTTAACTATATACCATGCTCGTATAAAAGGAAAAATGGTAGCTGCCAGGGAAAAAAGTAATAAAAAGGACAGTACTGAAAACTTGCCGGCGCTGCAGGGGTTAATGACAGTACCATCTACAAAGGATTTCCCTGTAGAGCAGCCAGAGACAGCGGTGCAGGAGGGGCGGCCTCAGGGAGGAATTCCATGCGACGTCAGTGTGGAGTGGGTGCCGGGAGTAGTGGACCAATGCGGAAGCAGAGGGAACCCCGGTGATGAGGCCACTGACGGGGAAGAAATCCTGGTTGCTATGGAGACGGAGGGAAAGCCGGGGGTGACGCAGAAGCAGCAGGTGTGGTAGAGGCAGAAAAGACCCGTGCGGGGATCCCGGCTGGAAGACAAGTGACATCAGCGGGAGTCCCGGCCAGCGTGAATCCCTGCAAAGCGGCTGAGAGGAGCAGACAAGAGGTGTGTGTCCGAGACAGCGGAGGAAAGGAAAGAGCAAAGGGGCTCCAGAATTTTGTTTGGGAGGTGGGGGCCCAGTTGCGCTATGCAGGGGGGTGGAGGGACAAAGTGGGGAAAATGAAGATGAAAATGCAAATGGAGAGATAAATGAAAACTGTGGAGATGAAGAAATATCTGGTGAAGTTCAAGGCCAGAAAAGGCTGGATAAAAGCTCGCTTTCTAAAGCAGAGTTAGAAGTGGTGAATACAGTTTATGGGGAACTACAGGTACCAGAAAGAATGCGAGCTGCGGCAAAGCTCATAAGTACTGAAATGCTTAAACATAAGGATAAAAGCAAGAATGTGGTACCAGGGAAACAGGTGAAGCTTGCAGTTGTCCCTATTTCAGCCACTGGCCCTGTGTTTTGCCCTGTTCCCATTGTCCCTGTTGCAGGTTAAGGGGGAACATCAAAGGAAGGAGTCGCGTCTTATGCAAAAGTACTGTGCGAACCACTGTCTGTGAGACAAGCTGAAGATGTTTGGGGGGAGGGAGGAGATGCGGGAGGTTTTGGGAAGAGAAAGGTGATACATTTTAAATGGAATGGTAAGGGGGATGCTCCTTCAAAGGTTGAATTTTTGAAAGAATTTTTTGCATTGGGGTTTTCAGCCAGGCAACTGTACTCTTGCATTCACCCTGTGAACTCAAAAGAGTTTGACGTGGCCTTTATGGCAAGCAGGGTGATGCAGGAGTGCTTCTTAAAATTAACTGATCAAGTAGAGGGAGGCTACTTTAGTCAATTTTCCTTTTTCATGAGGGGGAGGACTGAAAGTGTTAAAGTATCTATATTAGTAAGAAATGAGACAATACCGGAAAACGACATTAAATTCTGGTTAAGCAGGCAATGTGAAAAAGTGTTGAGTTTAGAGAAAGCTGATTATACACTGGGAGTGTGGGGAGGAACATGGTCAGCAAATGTGCACTTGGTGCGAAATGTAGAAGGAGTGAAACATCTGCCACCCGCCGCATACATTGGCCGCGATCGCATTCAGGTGTTCTACCAGGGTCAGCCAAAGACCTGCTTTAAGTGTGGTGACCCTGGGCACTTGAGCAATGAGTGTGACGTGGTCAAATGCAACTTATGCGGTGGACTGGGCCATACGTCAAAAGTTTGCAACATAATTCAATGCAATTTATGTGGGGGTGAAGGTCATCCATATAGTAGGTGCCCGGAGGCGGTAAAATGAAGGAATGGAGGAGAAGGAGGGAAAGTGTGAAGGAATTAGCAACGCAGAGGAGGGAAAGAGAGACAGAAGAAAGAGAGAAAAATGTGCAAGTAGGGTCAGTGAAGGTACAGGAAGGAAAGATGGAATGGAAGTTGGTAGGAGGAAAGGGTAAAGGAAAGGGGGGAAAGGAAGAGAAGGATGAGGGATTCCAGCTAGTAATCAAGGGAGGAAAAAGGCAGTCAGAAAGAATTAAAGAAAACTTGTTGCTTTTCAATAGGTTTGAGGGGGTGCCTACGGAGGAAGAAGAAGGGGAAATAGTGAGAGAAAAAGGAGAGTTAGTGCTTAAGCAAAGGAAAGTAAGGAAGAGAAGGAAGAGAGAGAAAGGGAGTGGGGAAGGAGGGAGAAAGAAGAAGGAAAGAAAAGGAAGTTTGACGGAAGTTTCAGGGAAAGAATCAGAAAGTGAGCTGGAGTGGGACCCGGTAGGATCTACATTAGTGGGGAAAGATAAGGAGGAGGGTGAAAATGTAGATTCAAACATGGAAGGAATTGGGGAGGGGGTGCAGGAATCCCTAATAGAGAAGGATCCGCCTTCAATGGATCCTGACCAGAAACCCCCAGATCCTGGTTCAGGTGTGGAGGGAGCCGGGATGAAAGAAGGAGCGGCTGTTGTAAGAATGGAATGTGGTGTTGGTGGTGGTGATGGTGATGGAGGTGGTGGGAAGAAGTGAATAAGGAAAATGGGTAGTGAAACTCAATCACCAAAGAAACATGGATCTCCACCCTATACGATGTGCCACGATTAATGTGGCTTCCATTCTTTCCGATAAGGCTCGGTTTCTGGCTTTTGATTTTTTGAACATCCAGGATTTTGATATTTTGTTTTTGCAGGAGACCCGGGTTAGCAGGTTGGCAGCTCTTCACAAAGCCAAAAGCAAGTGGAGAGGTGGGCCCTCCTATTGGTCTCTTGCAGCTGAGCCTTATGGTGGGGTGGCGGTACTTTTTGCCAGCATAGTAACTGAGCACAAGGTTATTGAGCTACAAATTGGAAGGTGTATGATCTTAGATGTCACCTTGAGAGGGCATGATCTAAGGCTGATTAATATCTATAGGCCCCAGACAGCCTGGGATAGGAAATGCCTTTTCAAGAGGATCAAACCATTTCTTTTTACGGCCCAGCAGGTTGTTTTTGGTGGCGATTTCAACGCCGTAGTTAGGCCAAAAGACAGGGGAGGTGCCAAAAAAACCATGGGCTATGATTCAAATTATTTAGTGTCAATGGTTAGGCAGGCTGGGTTGGTTGATGTCCATATTCGGCATCATCCAGACCTCATGGGGTACACTTACTTTAGTGGTCAGAGTAGGACTAGAATAGATAGGTTTTTCGTTAAAGAAACTTCCAAGACTTTGCCTTCACAGGTAAGGTTGGTGGAATTTTCAGGTCACGGGTTCTTGACTTTTTCTCTGACTGCCTCACAGTCCAGTTCGAAAGGAAGGGGCCTATGGAGGCTGAACTCAGAGCTCCTAAAGGAAGAGAAGGTAAGACAATCCTTTAGGGAATTCTTCCAAGCACAGGAAACACTGTTGGAGGCAGGATGAAGTAGATCGGAGTGGTGGGAGGAGGTCAAAGAGAGGACCCGAGGGTTTTTCAAAGGGCTGGTAGCAAAGAAAAATTTGGTAAGGAAAAGTGCCTACTATGCTCTGAGGAGGAAATTAGACTTCCTGATCTCTGAAAGAGGAGATGATGGGGAAATCTCCCGGGTGAAATCTCAGATGCAGCAATTGCAGTATAGTCGACTTTCGTCTTTGATTCGGGAGAGGTACCACTCCCCGGATCCCTACTAGAATTGTAGGCGAAAGATCGAGTTAAAGGAAATCAGAGGTCTGATTGATGGAAAGGGTGTCATGCAGGATGGGAGAGAGGGCATCGTGGAAGTCATTAGAACCTATTACACGGATCTGCTGTCCGAGAAGGCACTTAGCAGAGAAAAGATGGAGGAATTTCTGGGGAGGATACCAGGGCTTGTGGAACCGGATGCCTCAATTGATTGCTTAGAGAGTGAGATATCTGTGAAGGAGAACAACAACAACAGATGTCCCTGGTAGGTATGCGCAACAAAACTTGATGTTCAGCTACAATGTGTACAAATGGAAGTGTATCCCACACATCAAAGATAATACATGTGGAGGAGGTCAGAGAAGCGATTGGCGGTTTAACATCAAAAAAGACACCTGGGCCAGATGGTTTGACAGCTGAATTCTATAAAGAATTCTCAGACGTCCTGGCACATCGTCTCGTGGAGGTTTTTAACAGTGGCCTGGCAGAGGGTGATCTCCGTCCCTCCATGAGGCTTTCTGCTCTTATCTTACTCTCTAAAGGAAAGGACCCGGTCCGTGTTGAGAACTGGCACCCCATAGCACTCCTCGATATGGATAGGAAGGTGTTGGCAAAAATCATATTTAATAGGCTGATTGAATTTTCCGGGCAGTTGCTCTCTACTTCTCAGCATTGTACTGTGAAAGGTCGAAGCACATTTAGGTCCTCATTCCGAGTTGTTCGCTCGCTAGCTGCTTTTAGCAGCATTGCTCACGCTAAGCCGCCGCCTACTGGGAGTGAATCTTAGCTTTGCAGAATTACGAACGAAAGATTTGCATAATTGCAAATAGAAATTTCTTTGCAGTTTCTGAGTAGCTCGGGACTTACTCTGCCACTGCGATCAGTTCAGTCCGTTTCGTTCCTGGTTTGACGTCACAAACACACCCAGCGTTCGCCCAGACACTCCCCCGTTTCTCCAGCCACTCCCGCGTTTTTCCCAGAAACAGCAGCGTTTTTCTGCACACACCCATAAAACGGCCAGTTTCCGCCCAAAAACACCCACTTCCTGTCAATCACACTCCGATCACCAGAACGATGAAAAATCCTCGTTATGCCGTGAGTAAAATACCTAACTTTTGTGTAAAATAACTAAGCGCATGCGCTCTGCGAACCTTGCGCATGCGCAGTAAGCGACTAATCGCAATATAGCGAAACTCGGCAACGAGCGAACAACTCGGAATGAGGGCCTTAGTGCTGTCCTTGGTGTCCGGGAGGCCATAGAGCGGTGCAGGGTTGAGAAGTGGGGGAAGTACTTACTGGCATTGGATCAGTCCAAAACTTTTGACCGAGTCAACCATGAGTACCTCTGGACTTTGCTGGAAAGGTATGGCATTCCAGTTAAATTAGTCAATTGGCTACGCATATTGTACAGCAAGGCCGAGAGCTTCCCGCTTGTTAATGGTTGGGTAGGGCCTGCCTTTGTGGTGAATTCTGTGGTCCGTCAGGGTTGCCCCCTGAGCCCTCTCCTTTACGTGTTTGTGATCGATCCTTTTATTTGGAGGATTGAGGACAGCATGGTGGGAGGGGTGCAGCTGGGCCGTGGTGAATCACTAAAGGTAACTGCCTATGCTGATGATGTCACAGTGGTTCTGTCATCAAAGACAGAGGCCTGTGATGTGGACCAACTGATAGGCGAAAACTCTGGAGCCTTGGGCCCCATGATAAATCAGGACAAGTGTGAAGTTTTCTGGATGGGGGAGGAAGGTCGAGAATTCGACCTTCCAGACAGCCTCCCTGTGGCCAGCCACCAAATTAAGATTCTAGGAATAAGATTCGACCAGGGCGATTATGCCACAGCAAATTGGGAAAGGATACTGGAAGAGGCGACCCGGAAAGTAAGAAGTTGGAGAGGATGGAAATTCTCCCTGAGGGAAAGGGTTGACTTGTGTAAAACCTATCTGATTCCATTGTTTTTATATGTCAGTTTGTATGTTTTTGCTGGATATGGTCAACCCGGTGGTGTTTTTTATAACAGCTTTTTTTTAAAATGAATTTCTGGGGTCTGTTTTCAGAAGCCCCTCCTCGGTGGGCAGACAGTTTTAGGGAATGGATATCCCCCTTCCTCACAGTGTGGATAGAAGGAGGTCACTTGAGAAACTCTCGGCCTAGAAGAGGCCACCTCCCGATCTACGTGACCCAGTGCTTGAGATTGATTGGGCGATGGGGCTTGGGAGTGGGGGAGTTAAGAGATCTCAGTAGGAAGGAGTTGGGGAAGAGGGTCTTGCAAACTCACTTCCATGTCCCATTGGCCCTGAAGGATTGCCCAGTAACTTTATTTTCAGAAGGGATTTCTCTGATAAATTCTCAGAGGATCCCGTTAAAATTTAGGGACATCGCCTGGTTCTCATTCCAAGGGAAGCTCTATGTTACGGGGAACCTGAAGTTTAGAAGATCCAATGATCGTGATTGTCCACGGGAGGAGTGTCAAGGTCAGGAGGAGAGTATGGACCATTTCTTGCTTCAGTGTCCTTTTAATATAAACATTTACAAAAGAGTGTCAAGCACTCTAGCAATACCTTGTCTTTCTGGCTTGGATTACCGGGGATGGGCATATGGGGCACTCAAAGGGTATGAGGAATTTGATTTATGCACAATTTTATGATAAGTTTAGCTGTCAGGTATCACTTATGGAATGCAAGGTGTCAGGTTTCATTGAGAAATAAAATCCTTCCCTGCGAAGCGGTGGAGGGCTTAATACTACACGAGGCAAAGCGGATGATGGAAATGGAGGAGGAGAGATTGGACATCATCAGTTGGTCCCACTTGTGGCGCCGGCTTAAAGCCCCCTTAGTGGGTGATGGAAAATTTTCAGCCTCCAGGTACTGGTAGAAACTTTTCTATAACTATCTCACTTTTTAGTTGAAATAGAATTTTGAGATTTGGTTTGGTTTTAAATGGCTGCGTACACTGGAAGAGCTACCTAGATTTGTTATTGACTCCTCATTAAATGTTGGATTGTCCTGGTAGAAAGCAGAGTGTATGGTGTGGAAGGTGAGAGGGTGAGTGGGTTGAGAGTGGAGTGAAAGGTGGTGGTGGGGAATGAAAGGAAGTGTGAGAGTGGTATGCATGGGCTCAAGAACAGGCGGGGGGGGGGGGGGAGTATGGAGAAGGAGGAGGAGGCTAGTCTCAGGACAAAAAGGTTCTTAAGGAAGTTGTTAAACTTAAGGGGAAAATTCAAGGGAAAGATGTAACTTGGAAATATGTCAAACAGGGGAGAAGTGGTAGGAACAAATGGGAAAATTTGTTTGAGATTGTTGTTCTTTTTTTAACTTTATTTATTCATTGTAAATTTCCATAGTCCATTGCTGTATCTTGCAGCTGCGTGTCACTTCTAGTATCCTGAACAGTGCTTAATATCTATGCTCAGTGTCAGTGCTTCATTGTGGTGCCTAAAAGTCCAGTGTCTTGTGCTGCATCTTGCTGCTGTAGGGTGCTGTGGTAGTGTCCTGTCACTGTGCATAGGTCATCATCATTCCTGTCACAGTGGTATCTGGTATCTATCTAGTGGTATCTAATTCCAGACATTACTGCCGTCTAATTCCAGATATACAGTATTACTGGCATATAATTCCACACATTAAAAAATGGAGAACAAAAATGTGGAGGGTAAAATAGGGAAAGATCAAGATCAACTTCCACCTAGTGCTGAAGCTGCTGCCACTAGTCATGGCAGAGACAATGAAATGCCATCAACGTCGTCTGCCAAGGCTGATGCCCAATGTCATAGTAGAGAGCATGTAAAATCCAAAAAACAAAAGTTCAGTAAAATGACCCAAAAATCTAAATTAAAATCATCTGAGAAGCGTAAACTTGCCAATATGCCATTTACGACACGGAGTGGCAAGGAACGGCTAAGGCCCTCTCCTATGTTCCTCATGACTAGTGGGTCAGCTTCACATGAGGATGGAAGCACTCATCCTCCCGCTAGAAAAATGAAAAGAGTTCAGCTGGCAAAAGCACAGCAAAGAACTGTGCGTTCTTCTAAATCCCAAATCCCCAAGGAGAGTCCAATTGTGTCGGTTGCGATGCCTGACCTTCCCAACAGTGGATGGGAAGAGGTGGCTGCTTAATTTTCTCCCACCACTGGAGCTGCCAGGAAAAGGATAAAATTTCCAAAACCACCCGCTGGCGGTGATGCAGGGCAGTCTGGAGCGATAGCTGACATCTGATCCGGACTGAAGGACCTGCCAGTGATTACTGACATGTGGTCTACTGTCACTGCATATGATTCTGTCACCATTGAAAGAATGGTGGAGGATTATATGAGTGACAGCATCACTGTAGGCATGTCAGACAGTCCGTACGTATACTGGCAGGAAAAAGAGGCAATTTGGAGGTCCTTGCACAAACTGGCTTTATTTTACCTAAGTTGCCCCCCCTCCAGTGTGTACTCCGAAAGAGTGTTTAGTGCAGCCGGTAACCTTGTCAGTAATCGGCGTAGGAAGTTACTTCCAGAAAATGTGGAGAAGATGATCTTCATCAAAATGAATTATAATCAATTCCTCCGTGGAGACATTTACCAGCAATTGCCTCCAGAAAGTACACAGGGACCTGTGATGGTGGATTCCAGTGGGGACGAATTAATACTCTGTGAGGAGGGGGATGTACACAGTGAAAGGGGTGAGGAATTGGACGATGAGGAGGAGGTGGACATCTTGCTTCTGTAGAGCCAGTTTGTGCAAAGAGAGATTGATTGCTTCTTTTTTGGTGGGGGCCCAAACCAACCAGTCATTTCAGCCACAGTCGTGTGGCAGACCCTGTCGCTGAAATGATGGGTTTGTTAAAGTGTGCATGTCCTGTTTATACAATATAAGGGTGGGTGGGAGGGCCCAAGGACAATTCCATCTTGCACCTCTTTTTTTTATTTATCTTTGCATCATGTGATGTTTGGGGCCAATTTTGCCATCCTGTCTGACTCTGCAGTGCCACTACTAGATGGGCCAGGTGTTTGTGCCGGCCACTTGGGTCGCTTAGCTTAGTCATCCAGCGACCTCGGTGCAAATTTTAGGACTAAAAATAATATTGTGAGGTGTTCAGAATAGACTGGAAATGAGTGGAAATTATGGTTATTTAGGTTAATAATACTATGGGATCAAAATAACCCCCAAATTATATGATTTAAGCTGTTTTTGAAAAAAAACCACCCGAATCCGACAAAATATTTTAAGGGAGGTTTTGCCAAAACGCGTCCGCGGAACCGAATCCAAAACCAAAACGCAAAACTCGAAAAATGTCCGGTGCACATCTCTAAGCATACTTTGCCATTATCTTGAAGAAAATCATAGGTTTCTTTGTTTAAATCTCCTATTGTTTAGCTGTCTATGGAGCACTTTGAGAATCAGCTATGATAAATCAGACACACCTTTGTAGAGTATATTGTGCTAAAGATCCACCTTCCTAGGGTGTGTCAAAATTGAAAATACACATAAAAGTAGTAGCCCATGCAAGTCGACCTTATCCTAAAAGTTCATCTTCCGTTAATGATTTAAAAAAAGGAGATGGTCCACCGTACCGGGTTTCTCCATTTTATTTACTTACTAGCTGTGCTGCCTGTTCTTCACACGGGAGTTTCTGATTTTCACGGTTGTAAATAAAAGATAAGTGTTCAAAATTTGGTAAATCTATAGAGCTGTACATTTGATACGTCTTAATGTACAGTGCATCCGGAAAGTATTCGTAGTGCTTCACTTTTTCCACATTTGTTATGTTTCAGCCTTTTTCCCTCAAACTTCTACACACAATACCCCATGTAGTGTGTACATGTAATGTACATGTAATGCAGTGTGTACAACGTATCAGTCAGTTATAATATCACCAGGTCATCCAAGTGTATACCTAGCTTAATGCTGTTATGCAGAGAGCTGTAACAAAGAAACATAAATGCCTGTCAGGTTCTACTCTGGTGACTAGGAAAGAAGTACAGGCTACTCCAGTGCCGTAACTGGGTTCCAAGCAGCCCGGTGTCATCCCCGCCCCCTAGGTGTATGCCATGTTGCACCGAGGGGATGGGGCTTCCAACCCCCAGGATGTGCAGCTGTACAGATAGCAGGATGCCTGCCTTCGGCATCCACAGGACACTCTGAGGGGAAACTGCAGCAGTGATACTGACTGCAGGATGCTGTGCAGTTCCAGGTAACCTGCTAGCCAGAAGCAAGAGCCGTGAGGTGGGACGCTGACACCTACGGAGCCCCGCGCTTTGTGCGGTGGCACCACTCACACACCCCTAGTGACGGCTATGGCTATTCTCTTTCCAAATTTAAAAAAGGCAGCTGCACACTCCATCTCACAAACAGGTAATTAACAATTCCAGCTATTTATTGTGTTGTTCATTTTCCATTAAAATCTGCATGGTCTTTGATTATCAATTTGGGAACTGCTAAGTTCTCAATCTGGAGGACAACAAGGAATGCTTTGCTATATTTCATATGTTAAAAATGTTTCATCATAGTGGATCAATTTTTACCCTAGTCTAGTAGTCCATTTCATTATCCCATGTTTGGCTGGTGATAAGGTAGCTATGTGACCTAATTGTGTCATCTTCATTTGATATTGCCATTAACTGAGCAACAGACAGCTGAATCAGGGCCGGATTAAGGGCCACATGGGCTTGGAGCTGAAAATGTTCAAGGGCCTACTGTGAGATGCAGAGGAGCTGTGATCAGCGTGGGTGGGGTCAGAGCCACATGGTATGTACACCTCCTACACTATCAGCTCCACTGTTTCCCTACGTACATAAAAATACAAAGATTGCATACTGTACTTTTCTGAGAAAACTAGAAAAACTATTTTAATAATTATGAATTATGTCCGACTATATGGCCATCATCATTATGATAGGCCTATTTTTATGTGGAGGCCTGGAGCTGGACCACCGTCTGCCCCATTGTTAATCTGGCACTGAGCTGAATAAATGAAAATAGCATAAATTACTTAAGGGGTTATTCAGAGTTGTTAGCAAACCAAAAAAATAAGAATTTACTTACCGATAATTCTATTTCTCGTAGTCCGTAGTGGATGCTGGGAACTCCGTAAGGACCATGGGGAATAGCGGCTCCGCAGGAGACTGGGCACAAAAGTAAAGCTTTAGGATTACCTGGTGTGCACTGGCTCCTCCCCCTATGACCCTCCTCCAAGCCTCAGTTAGGATACTGTGCCCGGACGAGCGTACACAATAAGGAAGGATTTTGAATCCCAGGTAAGACTCATACCAGCCACACCAATCACACCGTACAACCTGTGATCTGAACCCAGTTAACAGCATGATAACAGAGGAGCCTCTGAAAAGATGGCTCACAACAATAATAACCCGATTTTTGTAACAATAACTATGTACAAGTATTGCAGACAATCCGCACTTGGGATGGGCGCCCAGCATCCACTACGGACTACGAGAAGTAGAATTATCGGTAAGTAAATTCTTATTTTCTCTGACGTCCTAGTGGATGCTGGGAACTCCGTAAGGACCATGGGGATTATACCAAAGCTCCCAAACGGGCGGGAGAGTGCGGATGACTCTGCAGCACCGAATGAGAGAACTCCAGGTCCTCCTCAGCCAGGGTATCAAATTTGTAGAGTTTAGCAAACGTGTTTGCCCCTGACCAAGTAGCTGCTCGGCAAAGTTGTAAAGCCGAGACCCCTCGGGCAGCCGCCCAAGATGAGCCCACCTTCCTTGTGGAATGGGCTTTTACAGATTTTGGCTGTGGCAGGCCTGCCACAGAATGTGCAAGCTGAATTGTACTACAAATCCAACGAGCAATAGTCTGCTTAGAAGCAGGAGCACCCAGCTTGTTGGGTGCATACAGGATAAACAGCGAGTCAGATTTTCTGACTCCAGCCGTCCTGGAAACATATATTTTCAGGGCCCTGACTACGTCCAGCAACTTGGAGTCCTCCAAGTCCCTAGTAGCCGCAGGTACCACAACATGGCTGGTTCAAGTGAAACGCTGAAACCACCTTAGGGAGAAATTGAGGATGAGTCCTCAATTCTGCCCTGTCCGTATGAAAAATTAGGTAAGGGCTTTTATAGGATAAAGCCGCCAATTCTGAGACACGCCTGGCTGAAGCCAGGGCCAACAGCATTACCACTTTCCATGTGAGATATTTTAAGTCCACAGTGGTGAGTGGTTCAAACCAATGTGATTTTAGGAACCCCAAAACCACATTGAGATCCCAAGGTGCCACTGGAGGCACAAAAGGAGGCTGTATATGCAGTACCCCCTTGACAAACGTCTGAACTTCAGGAACTGAAGCCAGTTCTTTCTGGAAGAAAATCGACAGGGCCGAAATTTGAACCTTAATGGACCCTAATTTTAGGCCCATAGACAGTCCTGTTTGCAGGAAATGCAGGAAACGACCCAGTTGAAATTCCTCTGTAGGGGCCTTCCTGGCCTCGCACCACGCAACATATTTTTGCCAAATACGGTGATAATGCTGTACGGTTACATCCTTCCTGGCTTTGATCAGGGTAGGGATGACTTCATCCGGAATGCCTTTTTCCTTCAGGATCCGGCGTTCAACCGCCATGCCGTCAAACGCAGCCGCGGTAAGTCTTGGAACAGACAGGGTCCCTGCTGGAGCAGGTCCCTTCTTAGAGGTAGAGGCCACGGGTCCTCTGTGAGCATCTCTTGAAGTTCCGGGTACCAAGTCCTTCTTGGCCAATCCGGAGCCACGAGTATAGTCCTTACTCCTCTCCTTCTTATGATTCTCAGTACCTTGGGTATGAGAGGCAGAGGAGGGAACACATACACTGACTGGTACACCCACGGTGTTACCAGAGCGTCCACAGTAATTGCCCGAGGGTCCCTTGACCTGGCGCAATACCGGTCTAGTTTTTTTTGTTGAGGCGGGACGCCATCATGTCCACCTTTGGTTTTTCCCAACGGTTCACAATCATGTGGAAGACTTCTGGGTGAAGTCCCCACTCTCCCGGGTGGAGGTCGTGTCTGCTGAGGAAGTCTGCTTCCCAGTTGTCCACTCCCGGAATGAACACTGCTGACAGTGCTATCACATGATTTTCCGCCCAGCGAAGAATCCTTGCAGCTTCTGCCATTGCCCTCCTGCTTCTTGTGCCGCCCTGTCTGTTTACGTGGGCGACTGCCGTGATGTTGTCTGACTGGATCAGCACTGGCTGACCTTGAAGCAGAGGTCTTGCTAGGCTTAGAGCATTGTAGATGGCCCTTAGCTCCAGGATATTTATGTGAAGTGATGTCTCCAGGCTTGACCACAAGCCCTGGAAATTTCTTCCCTGTGTGACTGCTCCCCAGCCTCTCAGGCTGGCATCCGTGGTCACCAGGACCCAGTCCTGGATGCCGAATCTGCGGCCCTCTAGAAGATGAGCACTCTGCAACCACCACAGGAGAGACACCCTTGTCCTTGGTGACAAGATTATCCGCTGATGCATCTGAAGATGCGACCCGGACCATTTGTCTAGCAGATCCCACTGGAAGGTTCTTGCGTGGAATCTGCAGAATGGGATTGCTTCGTAAGAAGCCACCATCTTTCCCAGGACCCTTGTGCATTGATGCACTGAGACTTGGCCTGGTTTTAGGAGATTTCTGACTAGTTCGGATAACTCCCTGGCTTTCTCCTCCGGGAGAAACACCTTTTTCTGGACTGTGTCCAGGATCATCCCTAGGAATAGAAGGCGTGTCGTCGGGATCAGCTGCGATTTTGGAATATTGAGAATCCAACCGTGCTGGCGCAGCACTATCTGAGATAGTGCTACCCCGACTTCCAACTGTTCCCTGGATCTTGCCCTTATCAGGAGATCGTCCAAGTAAGGGATAACTAAAACTCCCTTCCTTCGAAGGAGTATCATCATTTCGGCCATAACCTTGGTAAAGACCCGGGGTGCCGTGGACAATCCAAACGGCAGCGTCTGAAACTGATAGTGACAGTTCTGTACCACAAACCTGAGGTACCCTTTTCCAGGTTTGCAATCACTGCTCTGAGTGACTCCATCTTGAATTTGAACCTTTGTATGTAAGTGTTCAAGGATTTTAGATTTAAAATTGGTCTCACCGAGCCGTCCGGCTTCGGTACCACAAATAGTGTGGAATAGTACCCCTTTCCCTGTTGTAGGAGGGGTACCTTGATTATCACCTGCTGGGAATACAGCTTGTGAATGGCTTCCAATACTGCCTCCCTGTCTGAGGGAGACGTCGGTAAAGCAGACTTTAGAAAACGGCGAGGGGGAGACGTCTTGAATTCCAATTTATACCCCTGAGATACCACCTGAAGGATCCAGGGGTCCACTTGCGAGTGGGCCCACTGCGCACTGAACTTCTTGAGACGGGCCCCCACCGTGCCTGAGTCCGCTTTTAAAGCCCCAGCGTCATGCTGAGGACTTTGCGGAGGCGGGAGAGGGCTTTTGTTCCTGGGAACTGGCTGTTTGCTGCAGCCTTTTTCCTCTCCCTCTTCCACGGGGCAGAAATGAGGCGCCTTTTGCCCGCTTGCTCTTATGGGGCCGAAAAGACTGCGCCTGATAATACGGCGTCTTCTTAGGTTGAGAAGCTACCTGGGGTAAAAATGTGGATTTTCCAGCAGTTGCCGTGGCTACCAGGTCTGATAGACCTACCCCAAATAACTCCTCCCCCTTATAAGGCAATACTTCCATGTGCCTTTTAGAATCCGCATCACCTGACCACTGCCGCGTCCATAAACCTCTTCTTGCAGAAATGGACAGCGCGCTAACTCTTGATGCCAGTCGGCAAATATCCCTCTGTGCATCACGCGGGTTCACTACGGCTGGCCGGCGGTCGGGCTCCCGGCGACCAGCATCCCGGCGCCGGGAGCCCGACCGCCGGCTTACCGACAGCTTGGCGAGCGCAAATGAGCCCCTTGCGGGCTCGCTGCGCTCGCCACGCTACGGGCACGGTGGCGCGCTACGCGCGCCACACTATTTTATTCTCCCTCTATGGGGGTCGTGGACCCCCACGAGGGAAAATAATTGTCGGTATTCCGGCTGTCGGGCTCCCGGCGCCGGTATACTGAGCGCCGGGAGCCCGACCGCCGGCAAACAGAAGACCACCCCATCACGCATATATAGAAATGCATCCTTCAAATGCTCTATAGTCAGTAATATACTGTCCCTATCTAGGGTATCAATATTTTCAGTCAGGGAATCCGACCACGCCACGCCCGCACTGCACATCCAGGCTGAGGCGATTGCTGGTCGCAGTATAACACCCGTGTGAGTGTATATACATTTTAGGATATTCTCCAGCTTTCTATCGGCAGGTTCCTTTAGGGCGGCCGTATCAGGAGAGGGTAGTGCTACCTGTTTAGACAAGCGTGTGAGCGCTTTATCCACCCTAGGGGGTGTTTCCCAACGTGCCCTATCCTCTGGCGGGAAAGGGTATGATGCCAATAACCTTTTAGGAATTATCAGTTTTTTATCGGGGGAAACCCACGCCTCATCACACACTTCATTTAATTCCTCGGATACAGGAAAAACTACAGGCAGTTTTTTCTCACCAAACATAATACCCTTCTTAGTGGTACTTGTATTATCAGAGATATGCAATACATTTTTCATTGCTTCAATCATGTAACGTGTGGCCCTAGTGGAAGTCACGTTTGTCTCCTCATCATCGACACTGGAGTCAGTATCCGTGTCTGTGTCTGCCATTTGAGGTAACAGGCGTTTTAAAGCCCCTGATGGCGTTTGAGACCCCTGGACAGGCACAAGCTGAGTAGCCGGCTGCCTCATGTCGTCAACTGTCTTTCGTAAAGAGCTGACACTGTCATGCAATTCCTTCCATAAGCTCATCCACTCAGGTGTCGACTCCCTAGGGGGTGACAACTCTATAATAGGCAATTGCTCCGCCTCCATCTCATTTTCCTCCTCAAACATGTCGACACAATCGTACCGACACCACGCACGCACACAGGGAATGCTCTGATAGAGGACAGGACCCCACTAGCCCTTTGGGGAGACAGAGGGAGAGTATGCCAGCACACACCAGAGCGCTATATATAGACAGGAATACCACTATAAAATGTGCTTTTCCCTTTATAGCTGCTGTTATTATTAAAACTGCGCCAAATTAGTGCCCCCCTCTCTTTTTTACCCTTTTCTGTAGTGCAGGACTGCAGGAGAGAGTCAGGGAGACGTCCTTCCAGCGGAGCTGTGATGGAAAATGGCGCCCGTGTGCTGAGGAGATAGGCTCCGCCCCCTTCTCGGCGGCCTTTTCTCCCGCTTTTTGGTGAGTTCTGGCAGGGGTTAAAATACATCCATATAGCCCTGGGGGTTATATGTGGTGTATTTTTGCCAGCCAAGGTGTTTACATTGCTGCTCAGGGCGCCCCCCCCTAGCGCCCTGCACCCTCAGTGACCGAAGTGTGAAGTGTGCCTGAGTAACAATGGCGCACAGCTGCAGTGCTGTGCGCTACCTTGTTGAAGACTGATGTCTTCTGCCGCCGATTTTTCCGGACCTCTTCTTGCTTCTGGCTCTGTAAGGGGGCCGGCGGCGCGGCTCTGGGACCGAGCTCCGAGGCTGGGCCTGTGTTCGGTCCCTCTGGAGCTAATGGTGTCCAGTAGCCTAAGAAGCCCAAGCTGGCTGCAAGCAGGCAGGTTCGCTTCTTCTCCCCTTAGTCCCTCGATGCAGTGAGCCTGTTGCCAGCAGGTCTCACTGAAAATAAAAAACCTAAAACTAAACTTTCACTAAGAAGCTCAGGAGAGCCCCTAGTGTGCACCCTTCTCGGCCGGGCACAAAAATCTAACAGAGGCTTGGAGGAGGGTCATAGGGGGAGGAGCCAGTGCACACCAGGTAGTCCTAAAGCTTTACTTTTGTGCCCAGTCTCCTGCGGAGCCGCTATTCCCCATGGTCCTTACGGAGTTCCCAGCATCCACTAGGACGTCAGAGAAAGTAAATAAATAATAAAAAAAAATCGGACAAAACCATGTTGCACTGCAGGTGGGGCAGATGTAACATGTGCAGAGAGAGTTAGATTTGGGTGGGGTGTGTTCAAACTGAAATTTAAATTGCAGTGAAATCTGAAATTAATCAGCTGGTATTTACCATGCACAGAAACAATATAACCCATGCTAACCTATATCTTTCTGCACGTTACATCTGCCCCACCTGCAGTGCAACATGGTTTGGGCCATTACCAAGCATTTTTGGTTAGCTTACACCTCTGAAGAAGCCCCTTAGTGCTCATATTCTATAGATACTGATGCCTGATACATAAAACTGCTCAAGCAATTCAGCTGTGCTGAATATTGAATACACTTTAGTAAGATAGATGTAACGCCATTGTTATCATTTCTTGTTACCACTTAGAAAATAAAAATAAATGTTAGGGGTTAGGAAATAATCCCGTTTACGTGCTGGTTCGATTCTACTATTGGGAAACTCCAGAGGTGGTTAAGGCACAGAATTACCATGGGTCTGGTGCAGAGCTCAATGTACGCCTATTTGCAGAGCGTATGTCGCGTGTTTCTGCACTGCTGATGCAGAGCTACAGTATATGCGTATCAAGTCACTGAGCAGTATCTGGGCCATCTCATGTAGTCAAATTTCAGATAAGAGGGCAGATGTACTAAGCCTTGGAGATACAATGCCAACCAATGAGCTCCTGTCATTTATCAAACACAGCCTGGAACATGACAGTTAAGGGCTGATTGGCTGTTACTTTATCTCTCACTATGTTTAGTACATTTCCCACAGGACATGACGACAGATGAGCGTAAAAACACCCTGCATATAGTTTGCATCAAGGCTAACATAAGTGTGCCCTGATGTGGATAAGAACGATCAGACTAACACCCCTTTCTTTCACGCATGCAGCTAAGTCCCGGGTTTTCACACATGAATGCGCATCAACCCAGGATTTCTACATGTGTGAATGCAAACTACTCGGGACTAAGTCCTGGGTCCCCGACCCTGCATTTACCGAGGTCAGGGCTGAGACCCGGTAATTTGGCAGCTTTTAGACCCGGCAAATCCCCAGCAGCATATCTAAAAGAGGCTTAAGCGTGTGCATAGAGGACAACTCATGCATAATGGCAAATATACACATTTCACGTTATTTATGCAACGCGCTGGAAATTTCACCTGACCAGGTATCAGGGGCAGATTGGCCCACCAGGACACCATGACATTTTTCGATGGGCCGGTCCCATATCCCCCCTCAGCCAGGCCGATTCATACTCAGGCTGGGCTGGCTCACACTGCTTCCAGTACTTGGGGTTCCTTGGAACGCAATCCTGAAGTTAAGCTAGCGGGCACTTCCAGGTGACACTAGCCGTGAAAAGTGGTGAAGCTGTTCTACCAATGGGGTGATATAGTCAAATATTTACCTTTGAACATTAGCTATATACTAATACCGTGGAGCCGTAATGGACGCTAAACCACGTGCACGTGCTACGCACTGTGTACGCTATTTGCGTACAAAGACCTTGCACATGGTACGCAAGTTACGTACACACACTGCGCTGGGTGTACGGAATACACTCAGCGAGCGCACACACAGTCAATAACCTTTTAAACCTTAACCACAGAATATGCTTATGCTGTAAACCTTAGTACTGTAATATTACCACAATGTAACACCGATTAACCCTTATCATATGAAAGATGTTGGAGCGATTATGACGCTCAGAAACCCTATATAATAACTAGTAAAACACACACTCCTTGCTAAGGTTCCAACACCTTTACTAGATGATTTTAGTAAATAAAAGGGAAAAGTACAGTTAACAGCTTATACACTACAGTCCTAACATTAATAACTAAACAGAATAACTATACAGGAATATACACAATAGCGAACGATCGCAAATACAAATAAACAGAAAGAGAATAAATGGCAAACACTTAAAGGATAACAAAAGAGAACAATTGCATACACACAGAGTAACGAAATGGCCACAGAGAACTTACACACGTGGGAATGAATCGCAAGCGCAGTCCTGGACCAGGGCTCCAGCCTTCAGTGTGAAACCCTTGCAGAGTCTTGTGTGACCAAGCCTATTGCAAGCTATATTTATTTACTAACTCAAGACATACTACAATAGACACTGTGTGCTCTCTTTCCATTGGTTAGGGGGTGGGACATGTACTGCACCGGGGATCATTGGTTAGTTCAAGAAGTGGGCGATGGCTAGGACTTATTAGTATTCTAAATTCCTCTCTGTTTGGTTGTATTGTGGAAAGCTATTGTTTTGGATCTTCCAAACAAACTCTGTCTCTGGGCTTTGTTTACCCCACCTTCAGTTGAGACAATTGACAACTCAGCACTCATTATTCTGGAGAGAAACCTGGTCCTATTCATAAACAAAGGTGTAAGCCCTCTTCATAGAATCTCAAAGCTTAGTGTAAATAAGGCCATTGTATTCAGTCTGTGGGAAAGAAATGACTGAATTCCATTTACTTACCCTGCACTTATTTCTAATTTAATTCTGAATACAATCCATCTTATTCTCTACCTCTGCGCATAACCATGCGCAGGAACATGCGAATCCCTCCCAACTATCATAGGCACAACACCCCTTCAATACCCCACAGCTGGACACCAAACACTACCCTCCAACCTTTGTCTGAGCCCTCCCAGCATGCAAAGAGGAATCTCTCTGTCCAAGAAGTTTTAAACTTACCATACTTGCTGACATTGTTAAGGGGAATATTAACTATAATATACGCTATTTGGGTTAAATATGTCACGATCGAGTCGCACGCTACAAGCTCACAAACTCCGCCGTATTTACACATCCCATGCACACGAGACGCTGAAGCGTCCCTTACAAAACCTGCGGGGATGTGTACGCACGGGGGACCAGGCGACGAGCAGCATGTGCACACATTAGGGGTTAATATAAGGCATATGAATCATGATATTTTTCGACTTTGACAGGCGGACCAGGAGAAAGCACATCCAGCCCAGTAGCATCCTCTTCCTGGCCCCAGCCAAAGGTCTCTTCAACGAGCCCGGGAGCAGCAGCATAGCAATGGTCGGAGCCGGGTTCACTACACCCGCCGCCACCCTAGCTCCTGCACTCTCACTGAACTGGCCAGAGCGGCGACTGAGAAGGGGACCCGGCAGAGAGGTTATTTTTAATTACATTGTTTGCATTATCATGATGTTGTAAGGGTTAGGGCGTCCCCGGTCACAGTGTATGGTTTGGGGACTGGACAGGAGCAGGATGTACCTTGTTCTCAGGATGCCAGCTGATCAGGCAGCACTCACAGCCAGCCCTGGGACAATGATAAATGCAAAGTCCTTCAGTCATATAGCTGCCCAATGTCTGTCCATGATGATGGGCCTATTTATGTAATGCAGTGACTACGACATATGTCATGTGGTGGCTATGTATGTAATGGGTGCTATTTGTGTAATGAGGTGCTATACATGTAATGTGGTGCTATACGTGTAATGTGGTGCTAGTCGTATAATGCGGTGCTATACGTGTAGTGTAGTGCTATACCTGTAATGTGGTGCTATTCGTGTTATGTGGTGCAATTTATGTAATGCAGTGACTACGACATATGTAATGTGGTGGCTATGTATGTAATGTGGTGCTATTTGTGTAATGAGGTGCTATACGTGTAATGTGGTGCTAGTCGTATAATGCAGTGCTATACGTGTAGTGCGGTGCTATACCTGTAATGTGGTGCAATTCGTGTTATGTGGTGCTATTTGTGTAGCGTATTGCTATATGTGTAGTGCTGTGCTATACATGTAATGTGGTGCTATTCGTCTACTGTGGTGCTATTGATGTAATAATGTGGTGGCTATGTATGTAATCAGGGGCGGATTGGCCACTGGGACAGATTCTGCTGCGCTGGTCCCATGTGTCTGTGTTTCACTTTCACTACGTGTGTGTGCTCCCTTCCTGTACTGTGCTGTATGTAGTGTGTGCTCCCTCCCTGTACTGTATGCTCCCTCCCTGTACTGTGCTGTATGTAGTGTGTGCTCCCTCCCTGTACTGTGCTGTATGTACTGTATGCTCCCTCCCTGTACTGTGCTGTATGTAGTGTGTGCTCCCTCCCTGTACTGTGCTGTATGTAGTGTGTGCTCCCTCCCTGTACTGTGCTGTATGTAGTGTGTGCTCCCTCCCTGTACTGTGCTGTATGTACTGTGTGCTCCCTCCCTGTACTGTGCTCTATGTAGTGTGTGCTCCCTCCCTGTACTGTGCTGTATGTAGTGTGTGCTCCCTCCCTGTACTGTGCTGTATGTAGTGTGTGCTCTCCCTCCCTGTACTGTGCTGTATGTAGTGTGTGCTCCCTCCCTGTACTGTGCTGTATGTAGTGTGTGCTCCCTCCCTGTACTGTGCTGTATGTAGTGTGTGCTCCCTCCCTGTACTGTATGCTCCCTCCCTGTACTGTGCTGTATGTAGTGTGTGCTCCCTCCCTGTACTGTGCTGTATGTAGTGTGTGCTCCCTCCCTGTACTGTGCTGTATGTAGTGTGTGCTCCCTCCCTGTACTGTATGCTCCCTCCCTGTACTGTGCTGTATGTAGTGTGTGCTCCCTCCCTGTACTGTGCTTTATGTAGTGTGCGCTCCCTCCCTGTACTATGTTGTATGTAGTGTGTGCTCCCTCCCTGTACTGTGCTGTATGTAGTGTGTGCTCCCTCCATGTACTGTGCTGTATGTAGTGTGTGCTCCCTCCCTGTACTGTGTTGTATGTAATGTGTGCTCCCTCCCTGTACTGTGCTGTATGTAGTGTGTGCTCCCTCCCTGTACTGTGCTGTATGTAGTGTGTGCTCCCTCCCTGTACTTTAAAACATAATAACGTTAAAGAAAATGGGGGTTGTAAAATGAAAAATCAATAAAATCAGAAGTAGATTAAAAGCATGACAGCAGTGTCAGTAGACACTGAAAGTGGGCATATCAGTCCTTGTGTATTCAGACGTATAGATGTACATCAGAGAAAGGCATTATAGCAGCATATGCATAAAGTTGCAGGTAAACATTAGCATAACATAAGGCAAAGCAGGCCCCAACTGTGTCTATCTTAGAATCAGGACCTCTGGGGAGTGACACCGCCCTCTTGACAGGCCCCTCCCCCTCAACAGACTTCGCCCTCATTAGGGCTGTTTTCATAAATTTCCCGGGATGGTGTTCGATCCCAATCCACCCCTGAATAAACACCACCGACCACGGTTACAGAGTATTGTTGGGGGTAACCATGTCTGGCCATAGATTCCCAATTCTTTGCATGAGGAACATTTAATTAATTTAAGCAAAATAGCAAAGGTACAAGTACCACCACTATCTTCCGAGCACAAAAGCAAATCTGCTACTGGAAGTCTACTAGAAGTCCTGTGCGGTGCATATTTGTTACCAGGGGCATAACTCCCAGAGACATTGGAGACACCTGGCTCCAAGCCCTGAAAGGGCACCTGCATGTACAGTACAG
This sequence comes from Pseudophryne corroboree, assembly GCF_028390025.1. Lineage (NCBI taxonomy): Eukaryota > Metazoa > Chordata > Amphibia > Anura > Myobatrachidae > Pseudophryne > Pseudophryne corroboree. The sequence goes on along the minus strand of NC_086446.1, from coordinate 186,007,633 downwards.
CAGCATGTGTGTGGTTCACAGTGGATCAGAGTGGGACCGCTGGTCTTCCAACAGAGCTCTGTATAGGGGTGCATTTAGGAGTGAGGGCACCCCTAGGCACAACAGTAATGGCCGTCCCCGCCTGCCTAATTTTATTATTTTTATTGATTGGCTATAGGCGTTCATTAGATGATTGCCAATTAAATGGAATAATAATTAAAAAGACACTATTAAAATTTTTTATTTTTAATGATGTGTACATATTCACTAAGTAGGACCGCTTATGTCACACGCCAGGGGCAGCGGCCGCCGTGCTTACCCCTGCGTGGCTGCTGGTCCGTTTGGCGGTCCTCGTCTCCGGCGGTCCTCGGGTCCGGCGTCTGGCTGGCGCGGCTCCCGGCGGTTCCCCGGGGCGTGGGAGCCGCGGTGACGGCCGGCGTCACGTGGGCGGGGAGCAGGTGATGTCACGAACCCGCTTCACCAATCCAATAGAGGCGGGAGATTCAAAACCGGACGCCGGGCAGAGCCTCGGCGCCTGAGTATCGTCTCTTTTCTGGAGTGGATGCCAGAGCTCCCGTACGCAGTGTGTTTCCAGCAGCTATACTCCAGTGCATCTAGCATTCAGGGTGCCTTCCTGCAGCACAGTCTCCAGTGATCCGTGCAACTAGTGTGTTGCTCTGCAGTGCAGTTGCCAGCGCTCCCTGGATTCAGCAAGGCCTGCGGGCCGAACCAACTTTAGTGTTTCCAGCGTTCAGTGTCATTCACCATCGCTCACAAGTTCCTCATTCATCAGTGTCCTTAAACATCGCTCTCCAATTCTTCAGTGTCATTCACCATCGCTCACAAGTTCCTCATTCATCAGTGTCCTTAAACATCGCTCACAAATTCTTCAGTGTCTTTCACCATCGCTCACAAGTTCTTCATTCATCTGTGTCTTTTAAACATCGCTCACAAATTCTTCAGTGTCTTTCCTCATCGCTCACAAGTTCTTCATTCATCAGTGTCTTTAAAACATCGCTCACAAATTCTTCAGTGTCATTTACCATCGCTCACAAATTCTTCATTCATCAGTGTCTTTAAACATCGCTCACAAATTCTTCATTCATCAGTTGAACATTGCTCACGAATTCTCCAGTAACTTTTGACATTGCCCACAAGTTCACTTTCTTTCATGTGCCGCTGTATTGCTCCCTTCCCTTAATAAAGTTCCTCAGCATTCTTTCACCAAACCTAACTATCAGAGTCTTATATGAGGAAATCCTATATCCGACCATCCCTGCTCCGACCCACCTGTGGTTCCTTTTCCCGACCATCGGAAGAACCCCCGAGTCCACAACATCCCCAACCCAGGTCAGTGACAGTATACTCAGGCGCCATGGACCCGGGGGATCGGAACCCAAAGGCAAGCGCCATCCAGGATCTGGTTTCCCGAGTTCAAAGTCAGGAGACGGCACAAAGCCAAGTGATCCAGTATCTCCAGGAGTTATCTGGTCGGCTGGATCAAATTCAGGCTTCTCTGGCTTCAGTAGTTCCGGCTCCAGCTCCAGTACCCGCTCCTGTTGTTGTCCCTAGTAATGTTCAATTCCTGTCTGGAACCAGGTCACTCCTTCAGCTTCCCACTCCTTCTCGCTATAATGGGAATCCAAAGAATTGCCGTGGTTTTCTCAACCAATGCGAGGTACATTTTGAACTTCTCTCACACAACTTCCCCACAGATCGGTCCAAGGTGGCATACATTATTTCCTTGCTTGAAGGTTCAGCGTTGGTTTGGGTGTCTCCGTTATGGGAGCGTTCTGACCCATTGGTTTCCAGTTACACCAATTTCATCACGTCATTCCGTAGGATCTTTGATGACAATGTCCCGTTCAGTGGGTCAGTATGTGATTCATTTCCAAACCATAGCCTCGGAACTGCGCTGGAATAATGATGCTCTCCGGGCCGCTTTCTGGAATGGGCTCTCTGACCGTCTAAAGGACGAACTGATCACTAGGGACTTGCCAGATTCCTTAGAAGAGTTGATCTCACTCTGTGTAAAGGTGGATCTTCGTATGCAGGAACGAGGTGGTGAACGTAGTCGGACAGAACGATCCAGATTCCGGTCTCTCCCGACTAAGCAAACGATCACCCCAAGTCCAGACGAACCTATGCAAATTAATCGGTCTCGGCTGTCCCCGGAAGAACGACAGCGCCGTCGTGAGGGTAGACTCTGCCTCTACTGTGGAGCTGCGGATCACTTTCTCAAGTTTTGTAAGTCCCATCTGGGAAACGGGCAGTCCTAGCTTGTTCCAGAGGAGTCGAGTTAGGGGTTACATCTAAACCTTCTCCGACAGTGGACTGTTTACTCTCCGTGTCTCTGTTTTCTGGGTTTATAGCCAAACCTGTTAAGGCCCTGCTGGACTCCGGGGCTGCAAGGAATTTTGTTTCTCTTTCTTGCGTCCAAAAACTGGGTTTACAGTTACAATCCGTCGAACGACGTATTACGCTGACTGCCATCAATGGTACCCAAATTTCTAATGGTCTTATTTCAAGTCGCACAGCGCCAATGAAACTGCAGGTTGGAGCTCTACATCAAGAACATCTGGAGTTCCTAGTGATTCGGGAGATGCCTCACGATCTGGTTCTTGGTCTTCCTTGGCTTAAAGTACACAACCCTCACGTCGACTGGAAGTCATCACAAATAGTATCTTGGAGTTCATTCTGTCATTCTAATTGTCTCACTCCTGTCTACCCGCTCCGTGTATCTTCCAAGTCGGATGAGGAGCTCATTCCGGAGGCCTATCTGGAGATTGCAGACGTGTTTTCGGAACAGGTGGCCGATCAGTTACCACCCCATAGACCCTGGGACTGTCCCATTGAGCTCATCCCAGGGAAGATGCCACCCCGGGGGCGCATTTATCTTTTGTCATTGCCTGAGACCCAAGCCATGTCGGACTATATCAAGTCTAATCTGCAGAAAGGATTCATTCGCCCCTCTACTTCCCCGGCGGGAGCAGGCTTCTTTTTTTGTGAAGAAGAAGGACGGAGGGTTGAGACCATGCATTGACTACCGCGGCTTAAATGAGATCACCATTAAGAACAAATATCCTTTGTCGCTCATCACGGAACTATTTGATAGGGTTCGCGGAGCCCATGCCTTCACGAAGCTCGACTTAAGGGGAGCTTATAATTTGATTCGTATTCGACAGGGGGACGAATGGAAGACGGCCTTCAATACCAGGGACGGGCATTACGAATATCTGGTAATGCCGTTTGGGCTCAGTAATGCCCCTGCCGTCTTCCAAGGTTTTGTGAATTAAATCTTCCGAGATATGTTATACCTAAGTGTAGTGGTATACTTGGATGACATTCTGATATTTTCTAAGGATCTCACGGAGCATACAATTCAGGTCAAGGAGGTACTTCTTCGTCTACGAAGGAATCATCTCTACGGTAAGATCTCCAAATGTACCTTTGAGGTTCCTTCAATTCCATTTCTTGGTTACGTCATCTCAGGTACGGAGCTTCGCATGGATCCGGAAAAACTCACTGCTATTCGGGACTGGACTCAGCCTCTTTCTTTGAAAGCGGTACAAAGATTTCTGGGTTTTGCGAATTACTACCGGAAATTCATAAAGGGATTTTCTACCATTGTGGCACCTATTACTGCTCTAACCAAAAAGGGGTCTGACCCAAGTCACTGGTCTTCTGAAGCTGTAGCAGCGTTCGCCCAGTTGAAAGCAGCCTTTATGTCCGCTCCGGTACTCCAGCAACCGAATTTTTCAAAACCATTCTTCTTGGAGGTCGATGCTTCCTCGGTCGGCATCGGTGCCGTGCTTTCACAGTACTCCTCTGACGGGAAGTTACATCCATGTGGTTTCCATTCTCGCAAGTTCTCTCCTGCTGAACGAAACTACCCCATCGGAGACCAGGAACTCTTGGCAATAAAATCTGCCCTGGAAGAATGGAGATATCTATTGGAAGGTGCTAAACACCTAATTACGATTTATACCGATCACAAGAACTTGCTGTATCTCAAGAAAGCCCAGTGCTTGAATCCCCATCAAGCTAGATGGGCGCTCTTCTTCACTCGATTCTCGTTTGTCATTAAGTACCGGTCCGGGACGCTTAACACCAAAGCTGATGCTTTATCTCGTTCCTTGATGGCTTCGGATGAGGAGAACTGCTTTGGAAAGGCTTTGATTCTCAGTCCAGTTTCTATTTCGGCAGCTCCCACCGCTTTGGGTCCTCCTCCTGGGAGAATGTCTGTACCAGCTGAATTTCGACCGAAGTTGTTGCAGTGGGCTCATACCTCCAAGTTTTCTGGTCATCCTGGAGTTCAAAAAAATGTGGGAGTTTCTACGAAGGTCAAACTGGTGGGACACTATGAAGAAGGACACACAAGATTATGTCAACTCATGTCCTCAATGTGCTCAGCACAAAATTCTTCATCTGCCTCCTGCAGGGTTGCTTCATCCACTGTCCATTCCTAAGAGGCCTTGGACCCATATCTCTATGGACTTTGTCACCGAACTGCCCCTCTCCAAGGGTCACAATACCGTGTGGGTGATTATTGACCGCTTTTCTAAAATGGCACATTTTGTTCCTTTGACCGGGTTACCTTCAGCTCCCAAATTGGCTTTATTATTTATCCGTGAACACTTCCGCCTGCATGGGTTACCTCAGGAAATAGTCTCTGATCGGGGGGTGCAGTTCACTGCTAGATTCTGGAGGGATCTCTATTCAGCCTTACAAATAAAACTTACGTTTTCATCTGCCCACCATCCTCAGACCAATGGGCAAACTGAACGCGTTAATCAAGATTTAGAGACTTTTCTCCGCGTTTATCTCTCTCCTTCGCAAGATGATTGGGTGGAACTGTTGCCCTGGGCCGAGTTTGCCCATAATCATTTGTACCACTCTTCCACTGGCGAGTCCCCATTCTTCATTAATTATGGATTCCATCCTCAAGTTCCAAAATTACCCGTCTGTCCTCCAGAAGATGTTCCTGCTGCAGCTTCTACTCTTCGGCACTTCAGTCAAATCTGGAGTAGGGTTCACGTTAAACTCAAGAAAATCTCCAGCCGCTACAAATTCTTTGCGGATAGGAAGCGACGGGCAGCTCCCCAATACAAAGTTGGTGATAGAGTACGGCTCTCTACCCGCAATCTCCGTTTAAGAGTGCCCGCTATGAAATTTGCCCCGAGGTTCATTGGTCCTTATCCCGTGTTGCAAGTTCTGAACCCGGTTGTCTGCAAATTGGTTTTGCCTTCCCACCTTCGGGTACCAAATTCCTTCCATGTTTCTCTTCTTCGTCCCCTTATTTTAAATCGGTTCCATTCAGAGTCACCTAGAGACTGAAACCGGAACGGAATTTGAAATTAAAGCTATTCTTGACTGTCGTTATCTTCACAAGAATCTGCTGTACTTGGTGGAATGGAAGGGTTATGGCCCTGAGGAGAGGAACTGGGTCAAAGCTACTGATGTTACGGCCCCCTGACTGGTGCGGATCTTCCATTCCAGACATCCAACAAAGCCCGGGAAGTGTCCAGGGGCCACTCCTGGAGGAGGGGGTACTGTCACACGCCAGGGGCAGCAGCCGCCGCGCTTAACCCTGCGTGGCAGCTGGTCCGTTTGGCGGTCCTCGTCTCCGGCGGTCCTCGGGTCCCGGCGTCTAGCTGGCGCGGCTCCCGGCGGTTCCCTGGGGCGTGGGCGGGGAGCAGGTGATGTCACGAACCCGCTTCACCAATCCAATAGAGGCGTGAGATTCAAAACCGGACGCCGGGCAGAGCCTCGGCGCCTGAGTATCGTCTCTTTTCTGAAGTGGATGCCAGAGCTCCCGTACGCAGTGTGTTTCCAGCAGCTATACTCCAGTGCATCTAGCATTCAGGGTGCCTTCCTGCAGCACAGTCTCCAGTGATCCGAGCAACTAGTGTGTTCCTCTGTAGTGCAGTTGCCAGCGCTCCCTGGATTCAGCAAGGCCTGCGGGCCGAACCAACTTTAGTGTTTCCAGCGTTCAGTGTCATTCACCATCGCTCACAAGTTCCTCATTCATCAGTGTTCTTAAACATCGCTCTCCAATTCTTCAGTGTCATTCACCATCGCTCACAAGTTCTTCTTCATCGCTCTCCATCATTCACCAGTCATTAGCTACAGGAGTAATTCCAGGGGACTGGAAAAGAGCAAACGTAGTCCCACTGCACAAAAGTGGAAGCAAGGAAGAGGCAAACAACTACAGACCAGTGAGTCTTACATCAGTAGTAGGGAAATTGATGGAAACACTCTTAAAAGAAAGAGTTGTAGATTATCTCAAATCCGGCAATTTACTGGATCCCAAACAGCATGGATTCACTGGGGGGGAGATCATGTCAAACAAATCTTATTGACTTTTTTGATTGTGTGACTAAAGTGATGGATAAAGGTGGAGCCATGGATATAGCTTATCTAGACTTTAGTAAGGCTTTTGACACAGTTCCACATCGCAGACTGCTAAATAAACTTGAAAGTTTGGGATTGGATATTAGGATTATTGAATGGATAAGATCTTGGTTGAAGGATAGAAAACAGAGAGTTGTGGTAAATGGAGTGCATTCACAGGAGGGAAATGTTACCAGTGGAGTACCCCAGGGATCTGTAGGATCTGTACTTGGACCAGTGCTTTTTAATATCTTTATTGGTGACATTGCAAATGGCATTAAAGGGAAAGAATGCCTTTTTGCAGATGACACAAAGGTATGCAACAGGGTAGACACACCAGGTGGGGTAAAACAAATGATTGAGGATCTAGGTAGACTAGAGGAATGGTCAAGAGTCTGGCAATTACAGTTTAATGCCAAAAAATGCAAAATCATGCACTTGGGTCTCAAAAATCCTAAAGCTAAATACAGTATTAATGGCACTATACTGGAAACTACTGAGGAGGAAAGGGATCTAGGAGTCACTATTTCAGATGACTTAAAGGCAGGTAAGCAATATAACAAGGCAATGAGGAAGGCTAGTCAGATGCTTGGCTGCATATGGAGAGGAATCAGCAGCAGAAAGAAAGAAGTAATAATGCCACTGTATAGGTCATTGGTACGGCCTCATCTAGAATACTGTATTCAGTTCTGGAGGCCATATCTTCAAAAGGATATTAATACATTAGAAACTGTACAAAGGAGGGCAACTAAAATGGTGCATGGCCTACATCACAAAACATACCCAGAAAGACTAAGAAATCTCAATATGTATAGTTTGGAGCAGAGAAGGGAAAGGGGGGACATGATAGAAACTTTCAAATATATCAAGGGTTTTAACAAAGTCCAGGAGGGAAACATTCTCCAAATGAAGAGAAGCAATAGGACACGAGGAAATGCTCTGAGACTGGAGGGGGGGAGGTTCAGGGGAAATTTGCGGAAAAATTATTTCACAGAAAGGGTAGTGGACAAGTGGAATAGCCTCCCATCAGAGGTGGTAGAGGCTAAGACAGTAGAGCAATTTAAACATGCATGGGATAGACATAAGGATATCCTTACAAAGAAATAAGGATCAAATAAGGTTAGAGATAAAAATAATATAAAAAAAAAAAAAAGGGGCAGACTAGATGGGCCAAGTGGTTCTTATCTGCTGACAAATTCTATGTTTCTATGTTTCTTCATTCATCAGTGTCCTTAAACATCGCTCACAAATTCTTCAGCGTCTTTCACCATCGCTCACAAGTTCTTCATTCATCTGTGTCTTTAAACATCGCTCACAAATTCTTCAGTGTCTTTCACCATCGCTCACAAGTTCTTCATTCATCAGTGTCTTTTAAACATCGCTCACAAATTCTTCAGTGTCTTTCATCATCGCTCACAAGTTCTTCATTCATCAGTGTCTTTAAAACATCGCTCACAAATTCTTCAGTGTCATTTACCATCGCTCACAAATTCTTCATTCATCAGTGTCTTTAAACATTGCTCACAAATTCTTAATTCATCAGTTGAACATTGCTCACGAATTCTCCAGTAACTTTTGACATTGCCCACAAGTTCACTTTCTTTCATGTGCCGCTGTATTGCTCCCTTCCCTTAATAAAGTTCCTCAGCATTCTTTCACCAAACCTAACTATCAGAGTCTTACATGAGGAAATCCTATATCCGACCATCCCTGCTCCGACCCACCAGTGGTTCCTTTTCCCGACCATCGGAAAAAACCCTGAGTCCACAACATCCCCAACCCAGGTCAGTGACAGCTTACAGGGGCAGTATGTGCATGTCCTACCCATTTACACTCCATTCAAGATGGCATATGGTACAGTATAGTGAAAATACAGTATTCTTTAGTTATTGCTACTTTTTGTGCTGATGTTACCAACACAAGCATCCAAGTGCCGCCCCCCAACAAGTGCCACCTCTAGGCATATGACCCACGTGCCTAATGGGAAATTCGCCACTGGCTCTGTGGTGCACCTACTGCTGTATAATTAATCGACTCTATCCCAGGAGCCCTGCTAACACTCAGCCTGTGCTGCAGCAAGTGACCATGCACCAGCAACTGCTGCTGGGCTGGACTGTGAGAACGCTGATTCTGCATACTGCAGACGGCTGAATTTCGTGAGACTGACCCTGACCGACCAGCCATTAACACACAGCTTTCACTGCAGTCCCTGTAAGTTGCGTGTGTTTTATAATATATATATATATGGTGTATGATTTGTCCCTGAAGACGGGGTGTCGTCCCCGAAACGGCGTAGGACCGAATTAAAGATTATTTAATCCAATACCTAGCCTGCTGAGTGCCGCTGATTCCTGCTTATGTATATATATATATATATATGGTAAGTACCATCTCCTGAACCATAAGGACTAGGAACTTTACATTTGGACAGTAGCTTTCTAAATTCCACCCGCAAAGGGGTTAAAAGGGGTGAGATGTTTATTGGGAATTCCCCTCCTCATAGAGGAGAGTTAAGACAGCCCACCCAGCCGAGGTTATAAAAAATGCATAGAGCTGGCGATACAAAATCGTGGAGGGGGAGGACACAATGCTCTGTTCCTGCACTTCCTTGCAGTGGCAGTTGCAGAGCAGGCCATTGTTCAAATAGAGGAGCCACATCAACTGCCACCCCTAAACACTGCCAAATATCAGTGGGTGTTGCTCGCCTATTTGAATAATGGACTGCTCTGCAACAGCCACTGGCAAGGAAGTCCAGTTTTATGGTTCAGGAGATTTTGCGATGAGTCAGTGGTATTTGCCTTTATATATATTTCAGATATAAATACTTAACCAACCTATTTCCAGTGAGGAGAGGATAGTGTATCGATTATCAGAGGTTAACCTGTCACTTGGAATAGAGTCAGCCTATCCCAGCAAACCTTACATATTTAACATACAGCGGGCAGAGCTGGACCTGTCGTCCCAGCATTTACAGCACGGAGCGGGGCAGAGGAGGAGGAGGAGAAGAATTATTAGCCTTAGCGCCAGCGTTATGACAGCATCAATCCGGGTGCGGCCTGACAAAGATCGGCATTATACCCGGGTATTCAGCTAGTATGCGTATGTATGTATGTATGTATGTATGTATGTATGTGTATATATATATATATATATATATATATATATAAACACATATACACACATACATACATATATACACTGCTTAAAAAAAATAAAGGGAACACTAAAATAACACATCCTAGATCTGAATGAATGAAATATTCTTATTAAATACTTTGTTCTTTATATAGTTGAATGTGCTGACAACAAAATCACACAAAAATTATCAATGGAAATCAAATTTATTAACCCATGGATGTCTGGATTTGGAGTCACACTCAAAATTAAATTGGAAAAACACACTACAGGCTGATCCAACTTTGATGTAATGTCCTTAAAACAAGTCAAAATGAGGCTCAGTAGTGTGTGGCCTCCACGTGCCTGTATGACTTCCCTACAACCCACACAAGTGGCTCAGGTAGTGCAGCTCATCCAGGATTGCACATCAATGCGAGCTGTGGCAAGAAGGTTTGCTGTGTCTGTCAGCGTAGTGTCCAGAGCATGGAGGCGCTACCAGGAGACAGGCCAGTACATCAGGAGACGTGGAGGAGGGCAGCAACCCAGCACCAGGACCGCTACCTCCGCCTTTGTGCAAGGAGGAACAGGAGGAGCACTGCCAGAACCCTGCAAAATGACCTCCAGCATGCCACAAATGTACATGTGTCTACTCAAACGATCAGTAACAGACTCCATGAGGGTGGTATGAGGGCCCAACGTCCACAGGTGGGGGTTGTGCTTACAGCCCAACACCGTGCAGGACGTTTGGCATTTGCCAGAGAACACCAAGATTGGCAAATTTGCCACTGGTGCCCTGTGCTCTTCACAGCTGAAAGCAGGTTCTCACTGAGCACATGTGACAGACGTGACATAGTCTGGAGACGCCAAGGAGAACGTTCTGCTGCCTGCAACATCCTCCAGAGGTAGCCTGACTGCCATTAGGTACCGAGATGAGATCCTCAGACCCCTTGTGAGACCATGTGCTGGTGCGGTTGGCCCTGGATTCCTCCTAATGCAAGACAATGCTAGACCTCATGTGGCTGGAGTGTGTCAGCAGTTCCTGCAAGACAAAGGCATTGATGCTATGGACTGGCCCGCCCGTTCCCCAGACCTGAATCCAATTGAGCACATCTGGGACATCATGTCTCGCTCCATCCACCAACGCCACGTTGCACCACAGACTGTCCAGGAGTTGGCGGATACTTTAATCCAGGTCTGGGAGGAGATCCCTCAGGAGACCATCCGCCACCTCATCAGGAGCATGCCCAGGCATTGTAGGGAGGTCATACAGGCACGTGGAGGCCACACACACTACTGAGCCTCATTTTGACTTGTTTTAAGGACATTACATCAAAGTTGGATCAGCCTGTAGTGTGTTTTTCCACTTTTATTTTGAGTGTGACTCCAAATCCAGACCTCCATGGGTTAATAAATTTGATTTCCGTTGATCATTTTTGTGTGATTTTGTTGTCAGCACATTCAACTATGTAAAGAACAAAGTATTTAATAAGAATATTTCATTCATTCAGATCTAGGATGTGTTATTTTAGTGTTCCCTTTATTTTTTTGAGCAGTGTATATACTGCTCAAAAAAATAAAGGGAACACTTAAACAACACAGTGTAACTCCAAGTCAATCACACTTCTGTGAAATCAAACTGTTCCCTAAGGAAGCAACACTGATTGACAATCAATTTCACATGATGTTGTGCAAATGGAATAGACAACAGGTGGAAATTATAGGCAATTAGCAAGACACCCCCAATAAAGGAGTTGTTCTGCAGGTGGCGACCACAGACCACTTCTCAGCTCCTATGCTTTCTGGCTGATGTTTTGGTCACTTTTGAAAGCTGCGGTGCTTTCACTCTAGTGGTAGCATGAGACGGAGTCTACAACCCACACAAGAGGCTCAGGTAGTGCAGCTCATCCAGGATGGCACATCAATGCGAGCTGTGGAAAGAAGGTTTGCTGTGTCTGTCAGCGTAGTGTCCAGAGCATGAAGGCGCTACCAGGAGACAGGCCAGTACATCAGGAGATGTGGAGGAGGCCGTAGTAGGGCAACAACCCAGCAGCAGGACCGCTACCTCCGCCTTTGTGCAAGGAGGAACAGGAGGAGCACTGCCAGAGCCCTGCAAAATGACCTCCAGCAAGCCACAAATGTGCATGTGTCTACTCAAACGATTAGAAACAGACTCCATGAGGGTGGTATGAGGGCCCGACGTCCACAGGTGGGGGTTGTGCTTACATCCCAACACCGTGCAGGACGTTTGGCATTTGCCAGAGAACACCAAGATTGGCAAATTCGCCACTGGTGCCCTGTGCTCTTCACAGATGAAAGCAGGTTCTCACTGAGCACATGTGACAGATGTGACAGAGTCTGGAGACGCCAAGGAGAATGTTCTGCTGCCTGCAACATCCTCCAGCATGACCGGTTTGGCAGTGGGTCAGTAATGGTGTGGGGTGGCATTTCTTTGGGGGGCCGCACAGCCCTCCATGTGCTCGTCAGAGGTAGCCTGACTGCCATTAGGTACTGAGATGAGATCCTCAGACCAGAGGCGTCATGAGGGGGGTGCGGGGGGTGCGGCCCGCACCCAGGTGTCACCCTTCAATGGGGTGACACCAAAAAGAGCTGTACACCCGCACACCCATCCACAGATACGTCTGCGGCTGCACCCACACTTATTCCTCCCCAGCACCGCACCCCCGCCGACTTCATCACCGGACAGCGGTGATATACACACCGGCCCGCCTGTACACCGCCGCGGCGCCACGGTGACCGGGTCCGTACTACTATCACCATGGTGATGAGCTATAAACTGTTGCCGGGTGCTGTACGTCACGAGTGACGTCATACGCACGCCTGCACCGCATGCCTTGCTGGGAGGGAGAATGGGAGGAGACTTTGCTGGGCAGGGAGGACGGCCGTTACCAGAGGGAGCTGTACTGCAGGGACTAAAGTGCGCACCTCATTGCCTTCTTCTCTAGCTGGCTGTGAGCTGTTTCAGCTGAGAGAGGGTGTGTATGTTTGATTCAATGTTTTACAGTTTACAATTACATTATAAACCATTATTACTTGAGTAAAAAAAAATGTTTTGAATAAAAAAAAATGTTTTGAGTGTGTGTGTGTGTGTGTATATATATATATATATATATATATATATATATATATACATATGTGTGTATATATATATATATATATGTATGTATGAGTCTGAATACCTCCGCCGCCACATTGAGCTCTTGCCACGCGGCCGCTCCTGATTGGCTGCCGGTCCGCAAAATAGTAGCGCCGCGGTCATAGGAGCTGCAGTGCTGCCGACCACAGCCTCCTCCTCCTTGCACCGCCGCCGCCCTCTGCCTCCTCCTCCACTACACCGGCGCTGCCCTCAGCCACCCCACCGTTGCCCTCAGTCCTTCTCTGCACCTCCGCCTCCTCTGCACCATGCCAATCACAGCCATCTCATCCACCGCCCCGCAGACCACAGCATCCTCAGCACCGCCGCTGCTAAATAGGTAATCTTACCCTGCTGCCTTTCTCTCGCCCTAGTCCCTACTATGTGCCCTTGCTGTCCCTCTCTCTGTCCCTATGTCCCTGCTGTCACTTTCCCTGTCCATCTGTCACTCTCCCTGTCCCTGTTGTCACTTTCCCAGTCAATCTGTCACTCTCCCTGTTCCTATGTCCCTGCTGTCACTCTCCCTGCTCCTGCTGTCACTTTCCTTGTCTCTCTGTCCCTGTCCCTGCTGTCACTCTCCCTGAATTTTGTGTCATACAGTGTGCTATAATGTGAATTTCGGCTTAAACCGTGTGCTGTAATGTGAATTTCGGCTCATTCAGTGTACTGTAATGTGAATTTCGGCTCATACAGTATGCTATAATGTGAATTTCGGCTCATACCGTGTGCTATAATGTGAATTTCGGCTCATTCAGTGTGCTATAATGTGAATTTCGGCTTATGCCGTGTGCTAAAATGTGAATTTTGGCTCATGCAGTGTGCTATAATGTGATTTTTGACTCATTCTGTGTGTTATAATGTGAAAACTAGTACAAAAACATAACTAAGGGTTCCGTGTATTGTGATACGGGAGGGTGGCATGGGGGGTGACACCGTGAGTTACCACACCGGGTGACACCAACCCTAGTGACGCCTCTGCCTCAGACCCCTTGTGAGACCATATGATGGTGCGGTTGGCCCTGGGTTCCTCCTAATGCAAGACAATGCTAGACCTCATGTGGCTGGAGTGTGTCAGCAGTTCCTGCAAGACGAAGGCATTGATGCCATGGACTGGCCCGCCCGTTCCCCAGACCTGAATCCAATTGAGCACATCTGGGACATCATGTCTCGCTCCATCCACCAACGCCACTTTGCACCACAGACTGTCCAGGAGTTGGCGGATGCTTTAGTCCAGGTCTGGGAGGAGATCCCTCAGAAGACCATCCGCCACCTCTTCAGGAGCATACCCAGGCGTTGTAGGGAGGTCATACAGGCACGTGGAGGCCACACACACTACTGAACCTCATTTTGACGTTTTAAGGACATTACATCAAAGTTGGATCAGCCTGTAGTGTGTTTTTTCACTTTAATTTTGAGTGTGACTCCAAATTCAGACCTCCATGGGTTAATAAATTTGATTTCCATTCATAATTTTTGTGTGATTTTGTTGTCAGCACATTCAACTATGTAAAGAACAAAGTATTTAATAAGAATATTTCATTCATTCAGATCTAGGATGTGTTAGTTTAGTGTTCCCTTTATTTTTTTGAGCAGTGTATATATATATATATATATATATATATATATATATATATATATATATATTAGGATTTTAATACCTACCAGTAAATCCTTTTCTCCTAGTCCGTAGAGGATGCTGGGGTCCACTTCAGTACCATGGGGTATAGACGGTTCCGCAGGAGCCATGGGCACTTTAAGACTTTTCAAGGGTGTGAACTGGATCCTCCCTCTATGCCCCTCCTCCAGACCTCCCTATAGGAACTGTGCCCAGGGAGACGGACATTTCGGAGGAAAGGATTTACTTTTAAACTAAATGTGAGATTCATACCAGCTCACACCTCAACCATGCCGCACAACATGGCATTCAACATAACACACGCCAACGGGCATGAACCATTGCAGCAACATGCTGAAATAATCGTAACACAACATTAGTGGAACTACAAAATAACAACTGCAGGTAAAGTACACACTGGGTCGGTTGCCCAGCATCCTCTACGGACTAGGAGAAAAGGATTTACCTGTAGGTATTAAAATCCTATTTTCTCATACGTCCTAGAGGATGCTGGGGTCCACTTCAGTACCATGGGGTTACACCAAAGCTCCAGTACGGGTGGGAGAGTGCGGATGACCCTGCAGCACAGATTGACCAAACTTGAGGTCCTCATCGGCCAAGGTGTCAAACTTGTAAAATTTAGCAAACGTGTTTGACCCTGACCAAGTAGCTGCTCGGCAAAGTTGTAAAGCAGAGACCCCCTGGGCAGCCGCCCAGGATGAGCCCACCTTTCTTGTAGAATGGGCATTTACAGACTTCAGTATCTGCAATCCTGCCGTGGAATGAGCGTGCTGAATCGTCCCTCTGATCCAGCGCGCAATAGTCTGCTTAGAAGCAGGACACCCAATCTTGTTGGGAGCATACAGGACAAACAGAGCCTCTGTTTTCCTTATCCGAGCTGTTCTCGTGACATAAATTTTCAAAGCTCTAACCACATCAAGAGACTTTGACTCAGTGAAAGTGTCAGTAGCCACTGGCACCACAATAGGTTGGTTCATATGGAAAGATGAAACCACCCTTGGAAGAAATTGTGGGCGAGTTCTTAACTCTGCCCTATCTTAATGGAAGATCAGGTAAGGGCTCTTGTGAGACAAGGCCCCCAACTCAGACACCCGCCTTGCAGATGCCAATGCCAATGCCAAAAGCATCACCGCTTTCCAAGTGAGAAACTTCAATTCAAACCCTTTCAGGGGTTCAAACCAATCCGATTGAAGGAACTGCAACACCACATTAAGGTCCCATGGTGCCACTGGAGGCACAAATGGAGGCTGGATGTGCAGCACCCCTTTCACGAATGTCTGAACTTCTGGAAGAGAGGCCAATTATTTTTGAAAGAAAACTGATAAGGCCGAAATCTGGACGTTGATTGAACCCAATCTTAGGCCCGCATCCACACCAGCCTGCAGAAAATGGAGAAAACGTCCCAACTGAAACTCCTCCGTAGGAGCCTTCTTGGATTCACACCAAGACACATATTTTCTCCAAATTCGGTGGTAATATTTAGACGTTACTCCTTTCCTTGCCTGAATAAGAGTGGGGATGACTTCCTTGAGAATACCGTTTCGTGCTAGGATCCGGCGTTCAACAGCCATGCCGTCAAACGTAGCCGCGGTAAGTCTTGATACACACACGGTCCCTGCTGCAGCAGGTCCTCGTGAGGAGGCCGAGGCCGAGGATCTTCTATAAGCAACTCCTGAAGATCCGGATACCAAGCCCTCCTTGGCCAGTCTGAGGCAATGAGGATTGCTCGAACCCTTGTTCTTCTTATGATTTTGAGAACTTTTGGTATCAGTGGAAGTGGAGGGAAGACATATACCGACCGAAACACCCACTGGGTCACCAGTGCATCCACTGCTATTGCTTGAGGGTCTCTCGACCTGGAACAACATCTCTGAAGCTTCTTGTTGAGACGAGATGCCATCGTGTCTACTTGAGGAACTCCCCAAAGACTTGTCACCTCTGCGAAGACTTCTTGGTGGAGGCCTTATTCTCCTGGATGTAGATTGTGTCTGCTGAGGAAGTCTGCTTCCCAGTTGTCCACTCCCCGAATGAAAATTGCTGACAGAGCTCTTGCATGCCTTTCTGCCCAGAGGAGGATCTTTGTCACCTCTGCCATTGCCGCTCTGCTTTTCGTTCCGCCCTGACGGTTTATGTACACGACTGCTGTTACATTGTCCGACTGGATCTGCATGGGTTGATCTTGAAGAAGATGTACCGCTTGTAGAAGGCCGTTGTAAATGGCTCTCAATTCCAGAACATTTATGTGAAGGCAGGTTTCCTGACTTGACCATTTTCCTTGGAAGCTTTCCCCCTGTGTGACTGCTCCCCAGCCTCGGAGACTTGCATCCATGGTTACTAGGACCCAGTCCTGAATCCTGAACCTGCGGCCGTCTAGTAGGTGAGAACTGTGTAGCCACCACAGGAGTGAAATCCTGGCTTTTGAGGACAAGATTATCTTCCGGTGCATGTGTAGGTGGGATCCGGACCACTTGTCCAACAGGTCCCACTGGAATATTCTGGCATGGAATAGGCCAAACTGTATGGCCTCGTAGGCCGCCACCATCTTCCCCAACAATCGAATGCATTGATGTATTGACACTCTTGTTGGTTTCACAATCTGTTTGACCATTCTCTGGATTTCCAGAGCCTTTTCTACTGGAAGAAATACTCTCTGAACTTCTGTGTCCAGTATCATCCCCAGAAAGGACAATCTTGTTGTCGGTTCCAATTGTGACTTTGGAAAATTCATGATCCAACCGTGTTGTTGGAGTACTGACAGGGAGAGTGCAATGTTCTGGACCAACCGTTCCCTGGATCTCGCTTTTATCAGGAGATCATCCAGGTAAGGAATTATATTGATTCCTTGTTGTCGAAGGAGGACCATCATCTCTGCCATCACCTTGGTGAATACCCTCAGTGCCGTGGAGAGCCTGAACGGCAACATCTGGAACTGGTAATGGCAATTCTGTATTGCGAATCTCAGATAAGCTTGGTGAGGAGGATAAGTGGGAACATGCAAGTAAGCATCTTTTATGTCTACTGACACAATAAAGTCCCCTTCCTCCAGACTGGAAATCACTGCCCTCAGAGATTCCATCTTGAACTTGAACCATTTGAGGTAGAGATTCAGATTTTTCAGGTTTAAAATTGGTCTGACCGAGCTGTCCGGCTTCGGAACTACAAAAAGGCTTGAATAAAAACCTTCTCCTTGCTGTGAAAAGGGTACCAGGACAATAACTTGATCCTGACATAATTTTTGAATTGCAGCTGTTACTACTTCTCTGTCTGGAAGAGAAGCTGGCATGGTCGATTTGAAAAATCGGCATGGGGGGACGTCTTGAAACTCCAGTTTGTATCCATGGGACACTATTTGTAAGACCCATGGGTCCAGGCCAGATTGAAGCCAGATCTGACTGAAAAGTTTCAGACGTGCTCCCACCCGAGTGGACTCCCGCAAGGGAGCCAAGCGTCATGCTGCAGATTTGGCAGAAGCAGGTGTTGATTTCTGCTCCCGCGATCCTGGAGACGCTGCGGATTGCTTTCCTCTTCCCCTTCCTTTACCTGCAAAGAAGGGGGAACCTTTGGCCCTTTTGTATTTGTTGGGCCGAAAGGACTGCATGTGGGAGTGATGTGTCTTTTTCGCCGGTGCAGGAGCAGAAGGCAAGAATGTAGACTTACCTGCGGTAGCCGCAGAGACTAACGCATCCAGCCCATCTCCAAACAAGGCCTCACCTTTATACGGGAGAGCCTCCATATTTCTTTTGGAATCTGCATCAGCATTCCACTGGCGAATCCACAACGCCCTCCGAGATGATACTGCCATGGTAGCGGCTTTTGAACCTAAAAGTCCAATATCTTTCATGGCTTCTAGCATGTATGTAGCAGCGTCTTTTATATGACCTAACGTTAGGAGTATCTCGTCTCTATCTATCGTGTCAATTTCCGATGACAACTAATCTGACCATTTCTCAATAGCCCTACTCACCCACGCACAAGCAATGGTGGGCCTGAGCATTGTACCATTGGCCACGTAAATAGATTTTAACGTAGTCTCCAACTTGCGGTCTGCTGGCTCCTTCAGTGAAGCCGTCCCAGGTGCAGGGAGAATCACCTTTTTAGTTAACCTTGACAGGGCACTGTCTAATACATGGGGTGACTCCCATCTTTTCCTGTCCTCTGCCGGGAAAGGATAAGCAACCTGAATCCTTTTGGGAATCTGAAATTTCTTTTCAGGGTTTACCCAAACTCCCTCAAATAGAGTATTTAGCTCATGAGAAGGAGGGAAAGTTACATTAATTTTCCTTTCTTTATAAAAATAAGCTTTCTCCTGAGGTACAGGAGGGCTTTCCGTAACTTCCAAAACTTCCTTTATAGCAACAATCATATATTGAATGCTTTTTGCCATTTTAGGATCTATCCCCCTGGAATCACTATCGTCGACACAGGAATCAGAGTCCGTGATGGTATCAGTATGTACTATTTGTGCAAATGGTCTCTTATGTGACCCAGCGGGGTTGCCTGTGGATGAAGAGGCAGAACTATGAAAAATCAGATCTACTGATTTTCTCCAGCTCTCTGCATGAGACTCAGACTTATCTAATCTCTTACTGATATGATTCACACTATCACGTAATTCTTTCACCCATTCAGGCTCATGGTGTGCCAGCAGCGCCACCACATTACAACTCTGTGTCCCTAAAATGGCTCCCTCAGGGGAAGAGCTCCATGCCTCAGACATGTCACACACGTGTACAACCACACCACAGACACTCCGGGACTTATAGGGGACAGACCCACAGTAAAATCTGTCAGAAGGACACAGTTAGGATTTGCCAGCTCACAACCCAGCGCCAGTAATAAATTGTCTGTGAAACACAAAATGCCTACAGACCTGTAGCGCTTTTATAATGATAATCACAATAATATATAGCACCAAATTCACTGTGCCCCCCCTGTTTTGCACCCTGATACTTGGTTCAGCAGTGGAGGAGGACCAGCGCTCTTCTCTGCAGCCTGGAGGGAGAGAAAATGGCGCTGAGCAGTGTGGTGGCTGACTGAGGAGGAAGCCCCGCCCCCGCAATGGCGCCTTTCTCCTTAGAGTTTTTGATACCAATATTTATACTGGCGGGGGTAGGGCTGTGCCTCGGCATCTTATGCCCTCTACTTTTGCCAGTTTCTAGGTTTCATGCTGCCCAGGGTGCTCCCCAGGGTGCTCCCCCCCCCCCCGCAGTGCCTGTGTATGTTTGGGTAGCATGGCGCACAGCGTTCCCGCCCACTGCGCAGTACCTTTTAGCCATCACGATGTCTGAAGATTTCTTCTTACACTCACCTGTCTTCTGACTTCTGGCTCTGTAAGGGGGATGACGGCGGGCCCTGGGAGTGAGCACATAGCCGCAGCTAGCGTTCAGTTCCCTTCAGGATCTAATGGTGTCCTGTCAGCCAGAAGCAGAGCCATGAACTATTCAGGAAGTTGGTTCGAACTTCTGCCCCCTAAGTCCCACGAAGCAGGGAGACTGTTGCCAGCAGTTCTCCCTGAAAATAAAAACCTAACATAAGTCTTTTCAGAGAAACTCAGTAGAGCTCCCCTGGAGTGCATCCAGTCTACCTGGGCACATTGTCTAAACTGAGGTCTGGAGGAGGGGCATAGAGGGAGGAGCCAGTTCACACCCTTGAAAAGTCTTAAAGTGCCCATGGCTCCTGCGGAACAGTCTATACCCCATGGTACTGAAGTGGACCCCAGCATCCTCTAGGACGTATGAGAAATATATATATATATATATATATATATATATATATATATATACATACACACACACTCACATTGGCGGATCCAGGGGGGGGGCACTCGGGCCCGTGCCCCCCCTGTCGTTACCCAGAAATTGATATGGGGACACAAAACATAAAAAAACGCCGGGTCCCGACTCACTCAGGACGCGCTGTGAGCTGCAGCGCTGTCCTGTCAATAAGTCCGGTGGGAGGGACGGAACGGAGGGAGGAACTTGGAAGAGGCGGAGACCATGAAGAGTGTGATCTCCCGCCCTCCCCTCCTCCTCTGCTCCGCATGCTCTCCCCCCACGATGAACTCCGCTGCTGTACCTGAGGTGGGGGCAGTTCGGTCCCTGGTCCCCCGGCTGGATGCCGCCACACTCCCCGCTGATTCCCCTCTTCTCCCTCCTCAACCATGCGGCCGCCCACTCCGCATTTTCCGCTCCCCCCTGGCCGCATCCTGTGACTCCATGCTGGCGGCATTGTGGCCTCATACGGATCGGACTATACCCCCCGGCCTGACAGCGCTGCTGCTCACAGTGTCCATGGTAAGCGGTGGGGGCCTGGTCCCTGGAGGTAGTTATTTGGTGGGGTTTCTGGCTGCACACTCTCCTGCCCCTCTGTCCCTACCCCTGGTGCCTCTGTCCCTACCCCCTGGTGCCTCTGTCCCTACCCCCTGGTGCCTCTGTCCCTACCCCCTGGTGCCCCTGTCCCTACCCCCTGGTGCCCCTGTCCCTACCTACTGGTGCCTCTGTCCCTACCGCCTCTGTCCCTACCCCCCTGGGGCCTCCGTCCCTACCCCCTGGTGCCTCCGTCCCTACCCCCTGGTGCCTCCGTCCCTACCCCCTGCTGCCTCCGTCCCTACCCCCTGCTACCTCCACCCCCTGCTGCCTCCGTCCCTTCCCCCTGCTACCTCCGTCCCTTCCCCCTGCTGCCTCCGTCCTTACCCCCTGGTGCCGGCTCCGTCCCTACCCCCTGGTGCCTCTGTCCCTACCTCCTGGTGCCTCTGTCCCTACTCCTTGCTACCTTTGTCCCTACCCCCTGGTGCCTCTCTCCGTCCCTACCCCCTGGTGCCTCTGTCCCTACTCCTTGCTCTCTCTGTCCCTCTTCCCTGGTGCCTATCTCTGTCCCTGCTACCTCTGTCCCTATTCCCTGGTGCCTCTCTCTGTCCCTTCTCCCTGCTACCTCTGTCGCTACTCCCTAGTACCATATAAAACGTGTATAACATGCTCTACCTGGTGCAATGTGTATAGAACACTAACTGGTGCAATGTGTGTAACGTGTTCTACCTGGTGCAGTGTGTATAACGTGTTCTACCTGGCGCAATCTATATAACGTGTTCTACCTGGCGCAATCTATATAACGTGTTCTACCTGACGCAATCTATATAATGTGTTCTAGCTGGTGCAGTGTGTGTAACGTGCTCTACCTGGCGCAGTGTGTATAACGTGCTCTACCTGGCGCAATCTGTATAGCGTGCTCTACCTGGTGCAGTGTGTATAACGTGTTGTAACTGGTGCAGTGTGTATAACGTGCTCTACCTGGCTCTGTCTCTATAACGTGTTCTACCTGGCACAGTGTGTGTAACGTGTTCTACCTGGCGCAGTGTGTGTAACGTGCTCTACCTAGCGCAGTGTGTATAATGTGCTCTACCTGGCGCAGTGTGTGTAACGTGCTCTACCTGGCGCAGTGTGTGTAACGTGCTCTACCTGGCGCAGTGTGTATAACGTGCTCTACCTGGCGCAGTGTGTATAATGTGCTCTACCTGGCGCAGTGTGTGTAACGTGCTCTACCTGGCGCAGTGTGTATAATGTGCTCTACCTGGCGCAGTGTGTGTAACGTGCTCTACCTGGCGCAGTGTGTATAATGTGCTCTACCTGGCGCAGTGTGTATAATGTGCTCTACCTGGCGCAGTGTGTGTAACGTGCTCTACCTGGCGCAGTGTGTGTAACGTGCTCTACCTGGCGCAGTGTGTGTAACGTGCTCTACCTGGCGCAGTGTGTATAATGTGCTCTACCTGGCGCAGTGTGTGTAACGTGCTCTACCTGGCGCAGTGTGTGTAATGTGCTCTACCTGGCGCAGTGTGTATAATGTGCTCTACCTGGCGCAGTGTGTGTAACGTGCTCTACCTGGCGCAGTGTGTATAATGTGCTCTACCTGGCGCAGTGTGTATAACGTGCTCTACCTGGCGCAGTGTGTATAACGTGCTCTACCTGGTGCAGTGTGTGTAACGTGCTCTACCTGGCGCAGTGTGTATAACATGCTCTACCTGGCGCAGTGTGTATAACGTGCTCTACCTGGCGCAGTGTGTATAACGTGCTCTACCTGGTGCAGTGTGTGTAACGTGCTCTACCTGGCGCAGTGTGTGTAACGTGCTCTACCTGGCGCAGTGTGTATAACGTGCTCTACCTGGTGCAGTGTGTGTAACGTGCTCTACCTGGCGCAGTGTGTGTAACGTGCTCTACCTGGCGCAGTGTGTGTAACGTGCTCTACCTGGCGCAGTGTGTGTAATGTGCTCTACCTGGCGCAGTGTGTATAATGTGCTCTACCTGGCGCAGTGTGTGTAACATGCTCTACCTGGCGCAGTGTGTATAACGTGCTCTACCTGGCGCAGTGTGTATAATGTGCTCTACCTGGCGCAGTGTGTATAACGTGCTCTATCGGGCGCAGTGTGTATAACGTGCTCTACCTGGTGTAGTGTGTGTAACGTGCTCTACCTGGCGCAGTGTGTGTAACATGCTCTACCTGGCGCAGTGTGTATAACGTGCTCTACCTGGCGCAGTGTGTGTAACGTACTCTACCTGGTGCAATGTGTGTAACTTGCTCTACCTGGCGCAATGTGTATAGGGTGTTCTAACTGGCGCAATGTGTGTAACGTGCTCTACCTGATGCAATGTGTATATAACGTGCTCTACCTGTGTGGTGTAATGTGAATTGGTACTGTTATGTGGCCATGCTCTTTCCCCATGAAGCCACACCCCTAAATTTTTGGTGCGCGCCTTCGGCGCGCACTGTCCTTGGTTTGAAATATGGCAGGGGGACCACCAATTTACTTTCTGCCAAAGGGCACTGAAATGTCTAGTTACAGCTCTGGGGCAGAGTGTCCTGTTGGCTACACAGCCCAGCAGCATTGTCACCCCCCTCCTCCCCCTCGCAAAACTTTTGTAGTGTCCAAATCAAGTCTGTTTTTATATTTGAATAATTAATAAGATTAATATGAACCTTCATTCCGATGGGACCCAGAAAAGGACAGATAGGACCCCAATTTTTAAAAGTGAGGGGTCCGTGGGACCCACTTTTTTGGGGGCTCAGCGCGATCACTGACACTTCTTTTTAATTTTTTTTCAAAAGGAGAACCACACTCCTTATCTGGGAGCACGCGTGCCTTAGGTGCATGTAAATATAACTATTACTGTTCCCATATTATGGTGCCCCCCCCTCTCATTTTCTTCTGGATCCGCCCCTGCACACTCACACACATACATATACACACATACATATATACACATACAGATTTGCACACCATATTTGTTTTCCCCTTTGATTTTGTTTTTTAAGGGTGCACCTAGCTCCAAATTGCATTGGGGTCAACAGGGATGAACTTACGCTCCCCTATTCATTTCCCACCAAACATATAACATCAGGGAACATACTATAAATAAGTTAGAGGAGCAAATATGAAAATTATAATCACTACATGTATTTATTTTAATGCATCTATTTATATAAGATGTGCCTAACTTATTAACAAAGAGTAAAATATCTACCATCTTTATGTGCATGTTTAGTGAATTTTAAACAATCAGTTATCTCAAGTATGTTACTTGGCTAATTAAAAGCACTATTTGGTATAAATTATTGTCTAAAAGTGGCTTTAATTGCTCTTTAATGATTCCTCAACAGGCCATTATTTAAAGATTAACTTTTCAAAAGGCATTCGATCTTGCTGGAACTTTGCAAAGCACGCTAAATAATTCTGTAATAAAAATAAATATTTTACAATGCAGTGAATGAGTTAACACAAAGCTAAAAGCATTTTATCCATATCGTTAGCATGAGAAGATATTTCTCCCTCTGAAGAACAAATAGTGTATTTGCTCAGGTAAGCTTCTGTGAAATCAGTATACTCTATACACCCTTTGTTAGCAGTGAAGGTCATAGCACACTCAATAGCAGGTAAAACTAATATATGACACAGTGGGGCATATGTATTAAGCCTGGAGAAGTGATAAAGCAGTGCAAGGTGATAACGCACCAGTTAATCAGCTCCTAACTGTAAATTTACATATTGGAGCTGATTGGCTGGTGCGTTATCACCTTGCACTTATTGCTGCTTTATCCCTTCTCCAGACTTAATACATCTCCCCCAGTATGGCTAACGGCAACTGTACACATGTCTAAATACAAAAGCTGGGCATTAAAAAGTAATCCACCGTGTGACACATTAATGAACACCAAAACATCACTAGCAACACGGGTACTGAAAAGTACTAAAACTAGTGAATAAACGGATCTCTTGAGCAAGTACTACAGGTAAACTTGTCTGTTAATCTTAATTGCAATCTAGTTTTATTCGTAATTTCCTTGCATTCCTGCATAATCTCCTGAAATGTCCAGAAGACCCCCCCCCCTCCCACCACCACCACCTCCACCTCCACTTTCAAGTGGACTTCCAAGCGTATGCCTGTGGGTCAAAGCAGGTAAAACGTTGCCAAGGGGGAATTCAATTATCTGTGGTAATTTACCGGCGCTGATTGATACCCCGGGGCTATTCAAAAAGCACCGGCTGCAGCACGCAGGATGCAATTAACGGGGATTCCTTTTTGGGTCTTTCATACACAGTCTGTGTTTCATCGACCATGTTGGACCTTTCTAGAATCGTAGTTTGTTCACCATTATCAGGATCATCATACATGTCAGATGAAGGGTATTCTTCAGTCATGTTGTCTTCATTATGGTTAGGTTGACATCTTAAATCCACACGATTTCTTCCTACTTCCGTTCCACGCTCTGTACGTATAGTATAAGATCTTGGTGCTACTTGTGCTTGCACAATACCTTTCTGCACCCAAATACCTTTCTCGTGATCTCTGAGACAGACTTGGGCACCTGATTTTAGATCAGATAAGCTTTTTGCTCGCCTGTCATGGAACAGTTTCTGTTTCTCCTGTTGACGTTCCTTACTCAGTCTGACCAACACTGAGTTATGTGTATTAAGCAGTTCATCATGTATCGGGAGATTTGCTCTAATCCTCCTTCCCATCAGCATTTGTGCAGGAGAAAGTCCATTCTGTAAAGGTGTACTGCGGTAGATTAAAAGACTTTTGTAGAAATCTTCTTTACCTTCTTGAGCTTTTTTCATGAGACTCTTTACAGTTTTTACTGAACTTTCCACCAACCCATTTGAGCGTGGATCGTGGGGACTTGACATAGTATGGACAAATTCCCACTCATCAGCAAATTGTCTAAATTCAGCACTGGAAAACTGAGGACCATTGTCGGTGAACACTTCCATAGGAACACCATGCCTTGCAAAGATTGATTATGGCTTTACTAGTAATTGTATGTAGTGTCTTCACCTCAGGGTAGTTAGAGTAATAATCAGTCACAACAATGTACGTTTCCCCATTACAATCAAACAAATCTGCGTCAAATTTCTGGTACGGTCTCTCTGGCACCGCGTGAGGACTCAGTGGCTCAACTTGTTGTTTCGGTCTATACGTAAGACATAATTCACATGTAGCTGTAGTCTGTGCTATGTATTGATTCATTCTTGGCCAATACATAACTTCACGCGCTCTCCACTTACATTTTTCTTCTCCTAAGTGGCCTTCATGTATATTGACAGCATAGTTTTTCTTAGTCGTGCAGGTATGACAAACCTATTGCCTTTGTAAATAATGCCATCGACAACTGTAAGGTCACTGCGGTACATCCAATAATCATGGATAGACAGCGGGCAAGCATGTTTTTCTGCTGGCCAACCTTTCAGAATGATATATTTCAACACTTTCATTGTGTCATCTGTCTCAGTTCTTTCCTAATCTGTTCTTGTCTTGCAAAAGACACTGGTAGAGAAGCTACGATCAAATTAACATAGGCTTCTATCTCTTCATCCATCAGACTTTTGGAACCTTCACTTTTGTCCACAGCACAAGAAAGTGTATCAGCAATGTACATGTATTTGCCGGGACAGTACAGCAAGCGTACATCATATTTCTGTAGTCTGATAAGCATTTGTTGAATTCTCATGGGACAGTCATGTAATGATTTAGTCATGATAGCTACCAATGGCTTGTGGTCAGTTTCCACTGTAAATGTTTGACCATACACAAACTGATGAAATCGCTCACATGCATATGTGAACGCTAGAAGTTCTTTTTCTAACTGAGCATACCTCGTTTCAGCACTTGTCAGTGCTCTTGATGCATAGATTACTGGTTGCCATGTATCCTCATGTTCTTGTAACAGCACTGAGCCTAGGCCAAATTGCGAAGCATCTGCTGAAATTCTTATTCTTTTCGCAGGATCAAAGAATTTTAGCACTGGTTGCTCTGTAATGATCTGTTTCAAGTTTTGCCAACTTTCTTCTTGTTCATGTGACCACATCCACTCGTTATCTTTGTCCAACAACCATCTAAGAGAGGCTGTCCGTTCAGAGAGTTGAGAAATAAACTTTCCTAAGTAAGTAATCATTCCTAGGAATCTTCTGACATCATCTTTGTTGTTAGGACGTTCCATGTTCACTATGGCTGATATTTTCCTTGGGTCTGGTTTTACACCTTGATCCGAAACCACGTCGCCCATAAAGGTAAGTGTATTCACGCCAAATTCACATTTGTCCTTGTTTAGCTTTAGATTCACTTTCTTGACAAGTTCTATTACTTGTCTCAATCTAGAATCATGTTCTTCATTTGTAGATCCCCAGACAATAATGTCATCCATCATTGTTTCAACACCTGGAATATGTTCAAAAATCATGTGTATCTTTTTGTGATATACTTCTGGAGCAGACAATATTCCATATGGTAGTCGAAGAAATCTGTATCGACCTTCTGGTGTATTAAATGTACAAAGCTTTGAGCTGGCCTCATCTAGCTTCATTTGCCAGAATCCTGAAGATGCATCCAATTTACTGAACCATTTTGCTCCCGCAAATTGCGACATGATTTCATCTCTGGTTGGTAGTTTGAAATGTTCTCGTTTAATAGCTTTGTTTAAATTTCTGGGGTCTAGACATATTCTGAGTTGTCCATTTTTCTTTTCAACAATTACTAAGGAGCTTACCCATTCAGTAGGCTCATCAACTTTCTGTATCACACCCAAGGCTTCCATGCGATTTAACTCTTGTTTCAGTTTTTCTCTCAGCGCAAACGGCACTTTTCTACAGGGGTGTATCACTGAAGAAACTTGCGTGTCTATATTTATTGTATGCTCTCCAGGCAAACAACCTAGACCTTCAAACAAGTCTCTGTATTCTGTAAACATCGATTTGCAGTCATATTCTACTTGTGATGTCACCATAAAAACTTTCTTTAGCAAGCTTAGTTTCTCACAGGAACTTAATCCTAGAATCGGTTGCACATTTCTATCCACAATCAGTAGAGATGTTTTAAACTGTTGTCCCTTATATTTCAGTGTCACTAAGCATGTACATTTCACAGGAATTTTCTCCCCAGTGTACCCTGTAACTTTCACTTTGGCTGGATGAATTTTAGGTATTACTCTAAAAGTCTTATAGTCTTGAAACGATATTAAATTCACCTGCGTGCCAGTATCAAGCTTAAAGGGAATGACAATCTCGTTCACAGTTAAAGGGACAATCCATTCTTTCTTATCTGCACTGCTAAGTTCAATGCAATCCACAAAGAATTCCTCTGTTTGTTTAACAGCATGCACATTGGTGGTTGTTTCACTTTTCATTTTACAGCATTTGGCAAAGTGATTAAGTCTACCACATTTCATGCAGGTTTTAACATAAGCCGGGCACATTTTAGGATTGTGAGCATTTCCACATCTACTACACATTTCCTTATTAGACTGTGGCTTAGACTGCTTCATTCTTGAGAATTGAGGTTTGCTTGGCTCCGTTTTCTGCACTACATGGACAGCAGCATCAACTTCCTTGTGTAACGTTTTGGCTTGAAATCTAGTTATTTCTGCAGATCTACACATAGTCACTGCCTTGTCTAGTGTTAGGTCTTGCTCTCTCAGCAGTCTCTCTCTGAGTCCATTATCAGGTATTCCACAGACAATACGATCTCTAATCAGTGAATCCTTTAAATCACCAAACTCACAGGTTTTACTGAGTGATTGCTGCTCTGTAACATACTGATCAAATCCATCTACAGACTTCTGATCACATGTGAAAAACTTATATCTTTCATATGTCACATTTTTCCTTGGCACAAAGTAATCTTCAAACTTTTGCATTAAAGAAGATAGCACCATGTTCTGCCCCTCAGCAAACTGAAAACTATTATAAATGTCCAGCACACCCTCTCCTATCACATGGAGGAAAATGGATGCCTTAATTTTGTCACCCTCTGTATCAGCTCCACATGCAGCAAGATATATATTAAACCTTTGCTTAAATCTTTTCCAGTTTTCAGACAAGTTACCAGACATCAGCATGCCGGTTGGAGGAGCCAGTTTATCCATGGTTACTCACTGTTTGAAGAGAGGAGCACACGGCAGGCTTTACAGACACTGAGTATCACAGCCTTATAGACTTCTGCAAGATTTTTTCACACTCTGAGCACTAGCAGTCCAAGTTAAACTTCTTCTGACACCATGTTTTGTTCATATGTTTGTAAATCCAGTCATAAGGACACAGAGACATGTGAGTTCACTGCTGTGCTTTTTATTCCATCAGCAACTCCAGGCACACTGCACACTGGACCACCCACTTCCCAGCATCCCCCTGGTCCCAGGGACCATCACTGAAGATTCAGGCTTACACACATTAGTAAGGGAGTGTCTACAAATATTAAGCATTCTAATACACTAACATCACACTATGTAACCTACTCCTCCTATCTCTCCCTCCCCATATAAGGCTGTAGCGCATCCAGGGCTCCGTGCTGTGTAGTAACAGGAGGATGTGAGCTATTCCAGGATGCTGCGGGGTAAGCCCTGGCTGTGGGGGCAGAGCAGGGTTGGTAGATGGGGGGGAAATAAGCAGGGTGGATAGAAGGATGGTGGCAGATAATGTGGACTGGGTGAGGGTAGCAGACCATGGCGGTAGCTTACAAGGGATAGCAGATAGTGGGGTTGCAGATAATGTAGGTGACGGGATAGAAAGAGGGTAGCAGATAACGGGGGCAGTGGAGGAGAATGTCAAGGGATAGCAGATAGTGGGGTGACTGGCAGGGGTTGCAGATAATGGAGGTGACTGGATAGAAAGAGGGTAGCAGATAATGGGGGAGGTGGAGGAAAGTGGCAAGGGGTGGCAAATAATGGAGGTGACGGGATAGAAGGAGGGTGGCAGATAATGGGGGCTAGCTTGGGATGCCACAGGGAGGGAAGGAGATCATGGCGGTGACTGACCAATTGTATTTGTGACCAGACAGAATGACAGCCACACGAACTAGAGACTCATGAAGTTACCCTGCTGATTCAGGTAAGGGCTCCTTGCTCTGAAGAATCAGCATTGTACCGGTGGGGGGAGATATCGCAGTGATGTCCTCACATGGAGCGGAACCCCCAAAGCCGTGTCACAGTTACAGACAGTTACCTGTGCTACGAGAACTACCAGGGGGTATGGCAAATGGTGTACCTGATATAGCCACTAGTGAACATAGCGTTTTGTGGGTGTGTTTGTAAAAACGCAGGCGTGGCAAGGTGTTTTTTGGGTGGGTCTCTGACGTCAGCGATGACCACTTCCAGCCTCTTGCGTATGACGAATTGTGAATGACCTTGCTTGGCGCAGATGGAGAAACTCTTCGATGTTCTGGTATTTGCGTATGGCTATGCGATCGCATCGCGTATTGTTATGTGTTCGCAATTTCTGCAAAGAGCGTTTTTTCTCTATTTCTGGGTGGCAATTATTTGATTGCAGCAACTGCTTTTTATTAAAGATTAGTGATCCAAGCACAGAATATATATACTGGGCTAAATGTAATAGGGTGCAAGTAGTTTTGTGGACTCAAACTTGCAACTTTTCGTACATTTTGAAGATGCGAGTTTGTCCCACAACTCACAAATGTGATAGCCTGAATTTTTTTAAGTTTGCGTTTGCAACTCTAGGGACCTGGGTTTAGATTCTAATTCAGCATGACTTTTGGTTGATCATTTTGTTCAATTGAACCCTTTTCTTCTTCATAGAGGTACCCTCTAACATCTCTTTCAAAGTTCACTGAGCTGTAAAAATGGAAAGGTCTTCAGGGGCATTAGTCTGTGTGCATGGTGATAAAATATCCGTCAAAGCCTGAAGGGTCTCATTATTAATCAAGATATATTCCAGAAAACATCAGGGTCTGGGCATACATGTCCACATCCCAAATCCACAAGAGAGGAGCATGGTGAGACCATGTTATTGGGCTTTTTTAATATGTTTGCTTTGTTGGGGAGGCATTTGATATGCCGACTGTCGGGATCCCGGCGCTCAGCATAACGGTGCCGGACGCCCGACAGCCGGCATACCGACAACTATTCTCCCTCTTGGGGTCCACAAAACCCCTGGAGGGAGTATAAACAGCGTGGTGTGCGTGATGCGCCACCATGCCCGCAGCGTGGCGAGCGCACCATGGCGAGTGCAGCAAGGCCGCAAGGGTCACTTTTGCACTTGCCCTGCTGCCGGCATGCCAGCAGTTGGGATCCCGGCGCAGAGATCCCGACCGCCGGTATAACGTAGTAGACCCCTTTGTCGAAGTGTCCATTTCTCTAATACAACTGCAGGATTTCTCATGGCTTTTTTTTTTTTTTTTTGCTGCTTGGCAGATAGGTCAGTTAGAATTAATACAATACAAGTCATACACTACAATATAACATAGACTACCTAACCAGATAACTACACATGAAATACAATACAATACTATTACGTTTAAGAGAATACGAGAGAAAGAGAAGAGAGAGAGAAATGGCCCATAACCACAAGAAAGACAATATGATTGCGGAGAAAACTTACGCACAAAGGAAACGATCGCATGCGCCTCTGGACATCCAGCTCCCGATTTTCAGCAATGATAAACGTTGAAGAGTGAGCTGGATGTGATCGGCTTGTCTATTTATGCCCCACACACAATGCAATTCAATGGTCCCTACAATCTCATTGTTCATTGGACACAGGAATTCCTCCTCGCATTATAACAAAAGGTCATAGGTTGATTCATACAGGTGGGCTGTGACTATTTCCAACAGCTCAGGTGGGAGGGAAACTGGGTTTCCCGCCGCATGGATAATTAAGTGCAAATAATAGTAAATGGACATAAACTTCTTATGTCCATAATTATTCGCACGAGCGATTAATCCGCTTCAAACCAACACCGGAATATTGCTAATTAAATACTCTTCCGATGGGTACTAAACACCACTGTATTACTCCTGTCTGACCCTTCGTATCAAACAAAGGGGGATTTCTCTGTTCATGAACATTCTACATTAACCAAACTTTCAGATTCTATCAAAGGGACCATGATCTACAAAATACATTATATAGTGGAAATATGTAACGATTGCGTCGCACGCTAAGAACACATGAACTCTACCGTAAATGCACATACCGCGCGCCCGCGGGTGCCCGCAACAGCGAGTATGCGCACGCACGGGAGAGCGCACGCATGCGCAGCGCAGACCTGTGTGAGGTGCAAATATGGCAGTGTGCATAGAGATATTTTTCTGACTTTGACAGTCCACCCTTTGGCAGTCAACAATAACTGCCACTTCCTAAAACATTTCAAAACGAGAAAAATATATGTCAGGGGTTAATACATTTACATGGTTGGGTAGGGGAGGAGAGGAGAAGATAGGAAAAGGGTATGACCTAGTGTGATAGCAGAAGCATGTGTGTATGAATCCGTGCTTGGGGGTCATGTATCATCGTGCCGTACGTGTTTTAAATCAAGCTTCGAGGCATTGCGAAGTATACATTTGAATTCCTTCTTATCCCGTGGTACGGGTCTGTGGATGGGCTGTCAAACTTTACCGAGCTCTTTTCGGGGGGCACATTTTAGTTGATGATACATGAATGGGGGAATATGTGATTGCTGGTATCTGTGCCTGTATTCCCTATACTATGTGTGTAATTACCTGAAGGTTGTAGAGATGAAGAAAAGACATAATTACGGTAAATGCAGTGGTATTCTATGTCAGGTAAATGAACATTTGTCGGTTGAAGTCTTGTTCGGTGTCTGTTGAATGCAGTCTTCTTTGTGCTTTTGCCCATAAGGTGCGAGCAAAAGCTTTGTCAATGTCCATAGATTTACAAAAGTGTTGGGCTAGCGTAATTTTAAAATTTCTAGGGAAACTGGGGATCTATGGCAAAGTTCATCAAAAATCTGTGTATCAGGTTGTCAAAACTTCTTCTTTAATCCATCCGTTGTCTGTATATCGGCTCATCAAATTCCTCGTCCAAGTGGGGCTTTTTACCTTGGGGAAAACGGAAAAACAGGTGAAAGAAACGGACCGTAGAAATCGCATTTTCATCACATCATTGTTTCTACATTTGGGTCATAAATCAAATCCATTGGAATTACAATTTCCTCACTCCTTAAACTCATCACCCTGGTACTTCGTTTGCACTTCATTAAAGCCTGACCGCATCTAAATATCAAGCCAATCGTTATGATAACACCTAAGATACATAGGAGAAACTTCCCTACATCCATTATGACTCCTTGAGCCCATTCTCCTAAACCGGAGAACCAATTTCGCGGGTTCAACCATGACACCCAACCAGTCAGCTCATTACTCACAGCAGCAAGGGTGAGATTGGGTCTCCTGCGAAATTCCCACTTCAGTTGGAGAATATCGTCCATCTTTTGGTCTATGACCTCGACCGGGTCCTCGGTACTATTTGTAATATATGTGCAACATTTCACGCCGTACTGCGTTGCCAGTGTGACACAATATCCACCTGTTACTGCTGTGAGATAATTGAGAATCATTCTATGCTGAACTAGTTCTGTTTTATAAGCTTGAAGTTCTCTTCCAGTATACCTAAACGTGTCATCATACATTTCTGTGATATTATCTAACAAATTTGCAAGCGCAGATATGTATTTATAATTCAACACTCCTCTGGCGGTGCGAGTGAAATCTAACGCGATTAGAAACTGAATCCCGGTGGATTCATGGATCATGTCAGAGGCCGGATGCTCTGTTCTTTCTATCAGGTGCCGTTTAACTACGTGCTCGTAATGGGTGTGAGTATAAGGAGCTTGGGCAACACGGTGTATATCTTTCATTTTGGCATGTGATACAATCATTACTTCAGGCAGTACTTTTCCAATATAACACAATCCTTCAGAGTTTGGGGCAAGCCACTTATACGCCTTCCTCCCGCATATGAAATATGCATCATCGGGGAGAACATATGGGACGGAGTAGGACATAACCATATTACACATCTTCCATGTGAAATCTCCTAACCCTAATTCTCCCATCTGTCTAGTACACGTATCAGCTTGTACGATATGTGCACAGTATCCTGGTGATACCTCTCCAACTCTCGTAATCCTATTTCCTAGGGTATACCTATATCGGAAAGATTTTCCTCTACTGGCTATGTGGCGTATAAGCTCTGTATCTGTCGGCATTCTATCTGCTCTATATGAAAAGGTCATGGTTTGGTTACTCCATGACACTTCCCAATTTCCCGGCTTTCGGGGATTGGAAATGTTAAAACATATGAGGGATCTATCCACATGATATTGTCACGATCCGGGTATCTGGACGCCATTTCTTACCCATCAGATGCCTCCTAAGGCTGGCTCAGCGCTCCAGGACCGGATCCCATCTGTTATCCTAATGTTCACATTCCTGCATCCTCTCCTGTCTCTCTGAGACGCTGTCACAGTAACGCCTTATTACATCTGGCATGGCGTCTCCCGCGGCCTCCGCCGCCGTCCCTGAGCTTCTGCATGCAGAGTGTCAGAGTGGCGATTACGTCAGCCGCGGCCTCCGCTGTGTCCGCGTGGTTGGATGTGCACTTGTCAGCCTGGCGTCTCCTGTCTCCAGTGGCCGGCGCCGCCATTACTGTTTTCATTACCACATGGATTACAAACCAAACTTCCCTCCAAGTGTCTGCATGGGCGCAGCCATCTTGGATTCTGTCAGCTGATCATTTCCTCCAATCTGTTGTCAGTATTGTTACTCTGCATAATTGCCTAGCCAATCCCTTCCTTGCTGCAGGTATAAATACACTGTGCCTGAGCAAGGAAGGCGTCAGTGCTTTGGTTGTCAAACCTAGTTCCTGTTTGTCTCTCTCCTGTGATTGTCTTCCAGGTTCCAGCTCCTGTCTCAAGACTTCCACCATAGAGACCCGCACCAGCATTCCACCTGCGGTGTAGCCTGACTCTCCAATCCATTGTGGATTCATCTGTTTCCAGCTACAACATTACCTGCTTCCAGCTCAGCTTCCAGCAGAGTACAGCTTCCCTTAAAGGGCCGGTGTCCTTTCTACACTTTACCACTCTCCACCGGTATTATTATTTCTCCGCTCTCAAGTTCTACATTTCAGTTCATATTTCATCGCTCCCAAGTTCATTTATTATTTAACTGGTTCCAGCCAGTATCCACTCCGTGCTAACAACAGTCTGGTTCCAGCCAGTATCCACAGCAGCTGTTTTATCTTCAGCAACCCAGCTTTTCCTGGAACACCAGCTGGCACAATCCTGGGTTATCTCCATTGCTACAGTCGGGCCTGGTAAGGACTTTCCATCTAGAAGATCATAAGAACTATCTCACACTACCAGTGCCCTGTGGCTCCTGCCATCCTGTAGTACCCAGGAACTGTATTTATTCTTTGCTGACTTTTACGTTTTCTTTTACTGCTGCTGTGTTGCGGAGTTGTCATAATAAACATCATTGACTTTTATCCAAGTTGTCGTGGTCACGCCTTCGGGCAGTTATTATTCATGTTACTTACATGTCCAGGGGTCTGATACAACCTCCCAGGTTCCGGTACATCTCAGCCCCTACAACTGAGGCTGCCTCCCGTCAGCTCAGGCCCTCAGTTGTGACAGTAAGCACTGACCTAATGAATCCAGCCGGAGACCAGGATCAAGCGGCCAGGCCGATGCAAGAACTGGCAGCCCGACTAGAACATCAGGAGGCTGCACAGGGCCACATCATCCGCTGTCTCCAGGATCTCTCTACTCGGCTGGATGGGATTCAGACAACTCTCCGTGGATCAGGCGCGTCTGGTGCGTCAACCACAGTGACTCCAGCTATAACCCCACCCACCTTACCCATTTCTGCTCCACGTCTTCATCTTCCAACGCCAGCAAAATTTGACGGATCTCCAAGATTCTGCAGGGGATTTCTCAACCAGTGTGAGATTCAGTTTGAGCTACAACCTGGCAATTTTCCCAGTGACCGTACAAAAATTGCCTACATTATTTCTCTTCTCAGTGGCTCAGCCCTTGATTGGGCATCACCGTTATGGGAGAGGTCCGACACCCTGCTATCTTCCTACACTGCCTTCGTGTCAACATTCAGGCGCATCTTCGACGAGCCAGGCCGGGTAACCTCAGCTTCATCCGAGATTCTCCGTTTACGCCAGGGGTCACGTACTGTAGGACAATATCTGATACAGTTCCAGATCCTGGCATCCGAACTGGCATGGAACGACGAGGCCCTGTATGCTGCATTCTGGCATGGCTTATCTGAGCGTATTAAAGATGAGTTAGCTACCAGAGACTTACCTTCTAAGTTAGATGAGCTAATCTCACTCTGCACGAAAGTTGATTTACGTTTCAGAGAGAGAGCAACTGAGCGTGGAAGATCATCTGCTCCAAAATCTTCTGCTCCTCCTCCTCGTCAACTGTCACCATCTAAAGATGAGCCCATGCAACTTGGCCGTTCCCGTTTAACTCCTGCTGAGCGCCGAAGACGTCTCTCCGAGTTTCTCTGTCTCTATTGTGCAGCTCCGTCTCACACCATTAATGCCTGTCCCAAACGTCCGGGAAACTCCAAATCCTAGCTCGCCAAGGAGAGGGCCGGCTAGGAGTAATGATCTCCTCTCCATCTCCTCAAGATTTTAATCTCCCAGTCTCGCTTCAAGTTGCTCAACGTTATCGGAACGTCATTGCCCTCCTTGATTCCGGAGCAGCTGGGAACTTTATTACCGAAGCCTATGTTAAACGGTGGTCCCTACCCACCGAGAGACTTCCTTCGTCCATTTCTTTAACTGCCGTGGATGGCAGCAAAATTTTTGATGCAGTTATTTCTTTAAGGACTCTACCAGTTCGTCTGAGAGTGGGAGTTCTTCATTCCGAACTTATTTCTTTTTTAGTGATTCCAAGAGCCACACATCCTGTGGTCCTGGGCCTTCCATGGCTCCGTCTTCACAATCCTACAATTGATTGGACGACTACGCGAATCCTGGCATGGGGTTCCTCCTGTGCTGAGACATGTTTGTTTAAAGTATTGCCTGTCTGTTCTTCCTCCCCCAGGTCGTCTGATGTTCCACCTCCTCCATATCAAGATTTCACGGATGTGTTCAGTAAAGCTTCTGCTGATATCCTTCCTCCTCATAGAGAATGGGACTGTCCGATTGATCTCGTTCCAGGGAAGGTTCCACCTCGAGGCCGAACTTATCCGTTGTCTCTGCCTGAGATGCATTCTATGGAGGAATATATTAAAGAGAACCTAGCAAAGGGGTTCATTCGACCTTCTTCTTCTCCAGCCGGCGCAGGCTTCTTTTTTGTAAAAAAGAAAGATGGTGGTCTGCGGCCGTGCATCGACTACAGAGGTTTGAACGACATTACCATCAAGAACCGTTATCCTTTACCCCTGATTACTGAGCTCTTTGACAGAGTTAGCGGAGCTACCATCTTTACAAAGCTGGACTTGCGAGGTGCATACAATCTCATCCGGATCCGTGAGGGTGACGAGTGGAAGACTGCCTTTAACACCCGTGACGGACATTATGAGTACCTCGTCATGCCCTTCGGATTGAGCAATGCTCCAGCTGTCTTCCAGCATTTTGTCAATGAGATCTTCAGAGACATTCTATACCGTCATGTCGTGGTCTATCTAGACGATATCCTCATTTTTGCCAACGATTTAGAGGAACATCGTTTTTGGGTTAAAGAGGTTCTGTCCCGTCTCCGTGTCAATCATCTCTATTGCAAATTAGAAAAATGCGTCTTTGAAGTCAAGTCCATTCCGTTTCTAGGGTACATTGTGTCCGGTTCCGGACTAGAGATGGATCCTGAGAAACTACAAGCAATCCAAAATTGGCCGGTACCCTTAACCCTCAAAGGGGTCCAGAGGTTCTTAGGGTTCGCCAACTATTACCGAAAGTTTATACGAGACTTTTCCACCATTGTGGCGCCTATTACTGCTTTCACTAAGAAGGGTGCTAACCCGTCCAAGTGGTCTGAAGAAGCCATGCAAGCATTTCATCTTTTAAAACAAAGGTTCATCTCTGCGCCTGTTCTTAAACAGCCTGACATCGACTCTTCTTTCATCTTAGAGGTGGATGCCTCCTCCGTTGGAGTAGGAGCGGTGTTATCTCAGAGGGCTAAAGATGGCCATTTACACCCTTGCAGTTTCTTCTCCCGGAAGTTCTCCCCAGCTGAGCGCAACTATGCCATTGGCGACCAGGAGTTGCTAGCCATCAAGCTCGCTCTAGAAGAGTGGAGGTATCTGTTGGAGGGAGCTTCTCATTCAATCACCATACTTACAGACCACAAGAACCTTTTATACCTGAAGGGCGCACAATGTCTCAACCCTCGTCAGGCCAGATGGGCACTTTTCTTTTCCAGGTTCGACTTTAAACTCCAGTTCTGTCCGGGCTCTCAGAATCGCAAGGCCGATGCCCTTTCCCGCTCATGGGAGCAAGAAAATGAGTCAGAGTCTTCAGACAAGCATCCTATTATAAATCCGTTGGCATTCTCCACGGTAGGGATGGACTCTACGCCCCCATCAGGGAAAAGTTTTGTGAAGCCGATGCTAAGGAAGAAGCTCATGCATTGGGCCCATGCTTCCCGTTTTGCCGGACATACAGGTATCCAAAAAACCCTGGAGTTTATCTCTAGGTCCTATTGGTGGCCAACTCTGAAAAAGGACGTCTTGGAGTTTATTGCATCTTGCCCAAAGTGTGCCCAACATAAAGTATCCCGCCAGTCGCCTGCGGGGCAACTGGTTCCACTATCCGTTCCCCGTCGACCATGGACCCACTTGTCGATGGATTTCATTACAGACTTACCCATGTGCAACAAGTTCAATACCATCTGGGTGGTAGTTGACCGGTTCACCAAGATGGCACACTTCATTCCTCTCACCGGTCTTCCGTCAGCTTCCAAGTTGGCTCAAGTATTCATACAAGAGATCTTCCGACTCCACGGTCTTCCTGAAGAAATTATCTCAGATCGAGGAGTTCAATTCACAGCCAAATTCTGGCGAAGTTTATGTCAAGTCCTCCAAGTCAAGCTAAAGTTTTCCACGGCTTACCATCCTCAGACCAATGGTCAAACCGAGAGGGTGAATCAGGACTTGGAGGCCTTCCTCCGCATCTATGTGTCCTCCTCTCAAGATGACTGGGTTCAATTACTTCCCTGGGCCGAGTTCTGTCATAACAACCAGTATCATTCTTCATCTGCTTCAACACCATTCTTCACTAACTTTGGATTCCACCCTAAAGTCCCTGAGTTCCAACCGCTTCCAGCAACTTCTGTTCCCGCAGTGGATATCACCTTGCATCAGTTTGCCAATATCTGGAAGAGCGTACGATCAGCTCTGCTCAAGGCATCGTTCAGGTACAAGAAGTTTGCGGATAAGAAGCGTCGAGCAGTTCCTGCTCTCAAGGTGGGTGATCGGGTATGGTTATCCACGAAGAATTTGAGGTTAAGAGTTCCCAGTATGAAGTTTGCACCTCGCTATATCGGTCCTTTCAAGATTGAACAAGTCATCAATCCTGTTGCTTACAGACTCCAGTTGCCTCCCTTCTTAAAAATACCCAGGACATTCCATGTTTCCCTGTTGAAACCGCTGATCTTGAATCGGTTTCATTCCTCACTTCCTCCAACTCCGAAAGTCCAAACTCAACGAGGCGTTGAGTATGAAGTGGCCAAGATCCTGGACTCACGTCACCGTTACGGTCAACTACAATATCTTATTGACTGGAAGGGTTATGGTCCTGAGGAACGTTCATGGACCAATGCTTCTGATGTCCATGCTCCTGCCTTGGTCCGGAAATTCCATTCCAAGTTTCCTCAAAAGCCAAAGAAGTGTCCTGGGGCCACTCCTAAAGGGGGGGGTGCTGTCACGATCCGGGTATCTGGACGCCATTTCTTACCCATCAGATGCCTCCTAAGGCTGGCTCAGCGCTCCAGGACCGGATCCCATCTGTTATCCTAATGTTCACATTCCTGCATCCTCTCCTGTCTCTCTGAGACGCTGTCACAGTAACGCCTTATTACATCTGGCATGGCGTCTCCCGCGGCCTCCGCCGCCGTCCCTGAGCTTCTGCATGCAGAGTGTCAGAGTGGCGATTACGTCAGCCGCGGCCTCCGCTGTGTCCGCGTGGTTGGATGTGCACTTGTCAGCCTGGCGTCTCCTGTCTCCAGTGGCCGGCGCCGCCATTACTGTTTTCATTACCACATGGATTACAAACCAAACTTCCCTCCAAGTGTCTGCATGGGCGCAGCCATCTTGGATTCTGTCAGCTGATCATTTCCTCCAATCTGTTGTCAGTATTGTTAATCTGCATAATTGCCTAGCCAATCCCTTCCTTGCTGCAGGTATAAATACACTGTGCCTGAGCAAGGAAGGCGTCAGTGCTTTGGTTGTCAAACCTAGTTCCTGTTTGTCTCTCTCCTGTGATTGTCTTCCAGGTTCCAGCTCCTGTCTCAAGACTTCCACCATAGAGACCCGCACCAGCATTCCACCTGCGGTGTAGCCTGACTCTCCAATCCATTGTGGATTCATCTGTTTCCAGCTACAACATTACCTGCTTCCAGCTCAGCTTCCAGCAGAGTACAGCTTCCCTTAAAGGGCCGGTGTCCTTTCTACACTTTACCACTCTCCACCGGTATTATTATTTCTCCGCTCTCAAGTTCTACATTTCAGTTCATATTTCATCGCTCCCAAGTTCATTTATTATTTAACTGGTTCCAGCCAGTATCCACTCCGTGCTAACAACAGTCTGGTTCCAGCCAGTATCCACAGCAGCTGTTTTATCTTCAGCAACCCAGCTTTTCCTGGAACACCAGCTGGCACAATCCTGGGTTATCTCCATTGCTACAGTCGGGCCTGGTAAGGACTTTCCATCTAGAAGATCATAAGAACTATCTCACACTACCAGTGCCCTGTGGCTCCTGCCATCCTGTAGTACCCAGGAACTGTATTTATTCTTTGCTGACTTTTACGTTTTCTTTTACTGCTGCTGTGTTGCGGAGTTGTCATAATAAACATCATTGACTTTTATCCAAGTTGTCGTGGTCACGCCTTCGGGCAGTTATTATTCATGTTACTTACATGTCCAGGGGTCTGATACAACCTCCCAGGTTCCGGTACATCTCAGCCCCTACAACTGAGGCTGCCTCCCGTCAGCTCAGGCCCTCAGTTGTGACAGATATTGGTGGAGCTTCAAACTAGGAGGACTGGAGATATTAAACCTCCTGTCCACCGGCCTCCCACCACTTAGCTCAAGTACCTCCCCTATCGTTAAAGGAAATGGTACTAGTCCTGATTTGCTATGACCTTGAGGTACTTGAGAGCATACCCAACAATCTGTTTGATTTAACACACTACCCACTAAAGAGTGATAGTCACTCAAGGGATGCCGGTCCATGTGGATATTAAAACTGGATTGGCATTTCTTAATGCACCCATCCTCGACTACGTTGTCACAGAGCCTACAGATACAGTTTTCTTCAGCTAACAATCCTTCACAATTCCTTCTATGGTCAATGCTATCTGATCGTTTTCTGATACTCGCCTTTGCTTGTTGATTATGTTGTTCTTGGGAAACTACGCCTCCATCTCTGTCATCAGAGCCCATTCCAGAACCTCTCTCGACCTCCATGGTACTCTCGCCGGAACAGACTGCTCTGGTCAACATCATGGTCAACAGGAAAATCCGGATCACAGTCTCTTGGGGCAAGTCCATCTTATAGGAGGAAACGAAGAAGAATGAGGAGGGGGAAAAATAATTTGAGGGAGGGGGGATGGGAAGTGGAGAAAAACAATAAAAGGGAAACGGGGATCGACAACTGCTTTTGATCTTGTGATTCTCGATGCTCAGGTGCCGCCTCAGTCCTCCTGGAACAGACACTCCAGTGATACAACTTCCTCTACCGTCTGTTCCTTATCACGGGACCTCTCTGGATCAGCAACCTTCTTACAATGGGACGAATGAACCCAAGTCTCTCTCTCGGCAACTTTCAATGCTGTAGTGCTAGTCAATAAGACTTGGTATGGTCCTTCCCATCTGTCAATAAGGCAACCTGAGCGTAGAAAATTCCGTATCATTACATAATCCCCAGGTTCAATGTCATGACAATTACTATCTGGTAAATCAGGAATCACCAACTTCAAATTATCATTTTGATTCCTTAGCTGTTTACTCATGTTAATCAAGTACTTTACAGTCACTTCATTGTTACACTTCAAATCATCCTGAGGGTTAATCATAACATGCGGTTGTCGACCAAACAAGATTTCAAAGGGAGACAGATTAAGAGGGGACCTGGGAGTGGTTCTGATGCTGTATAGTACAATGGGTAAAGCTTCTGGCCATGTCAATCCTGTTTCTGCCATAACTTTGCTCAGTTTATTTTTAATGGTGCTGTTCACTCTTTCCACCTTCGCACTCGCCTGTGGACGGTATGGAGTGTGCAGCTTGCTATCAATTCCCATCAACTTACACATTCCTTGAAAGACATCACCTGTAAAATGGGTACCCCTATCACTTTCAATTATTCTAGGGATACCATATCTACATACAAATTCCTGCACAATTTTCTTAGCAGTAAACATAGCGGTATTTGTGGCCGCAGGAAATGCTTCGACCCAATTTGAGAAAACATCTATACAAACAAGTACATATTTCAAATTTCGACAAGGGGGTAATTGAATGAAGTCAATCTGTATTACTTGGAAAGGGCCGCCTGCAGGTGGGATATGAGATGGTTCTGTTGGTATTGCCTTTCCGATGTTCTTTCTCAAACAGGTAAGGCATGACATTGCTCTCTTACTTGCATGAGATGAAAATCCTGGGGCGCACCAATATGCTCTTACCAACTTGCACATTCCTTCCTTGCCCAGATGAGTCAGCCCGTGTGCTGCCTCAGCTAAACATGGAAGATATGCTCTGGGGGCCACCGGTTTACCTTGTCCATCCGTCCAGAGTCCTGAGGACTCCTGGCCATATCCCTTTGCCTTCCAGACTGCCTTTTCCTGTGTGGAACACAAATTTTGCATCTCACACAACTTCTGTGTGTTGATGGTATTAAATACCATCAGTTGTGTGGTGTCTGTCTGTCTGGGTGTACCAGCTGCTAACTTAGCAGCTTCATCTGCTCGGCTGTTACTAAGTGAAACTGGGTCTTGGCTATATGTGTGTGCTTTACACTTGATTACAGCCACTCTGTCGGGTTCCTGTATCGCTGTTAGAAGCCTTTTGATGTGAGCTGCATGCGCTACCGGTGTACCAGCTGCCGTCATGAAATTTCTGAGGCGCCATAGGGCTCCGAAATCATGGACTACCCCGAATGCGTATCTAGAGTCGGTGTAGATATTGGCTGATTTGCCCTTAGCCAATTCACATGCTCTGGTTAGGGCGACCAGTTCAGCAACCTGGGCTGAGTGAGGTGGGCCTAGAGGTTCCGCTTCTATGGTGCCTTGGTCATCTACGACTGCGTATCCAGTACACAAGTCTCCCGAGTCTGACTGT
This sequence comes from Pseudophryne corroboree, assembly GCF_028390025.1. Taxonomy (NCBI): domain Eukaryota; kingdom Metazoa; phylum Chordata; class Amphibia; order Anura; family Myobatrachidae; genus Pseudophryne; species Pseudophryne corroboree. The sequence continues at coordinate 185,964,547 of NC_086446.1, read as the reverse complement.
CTGTGACAACTACCATCCGTGTAGAAAGTTAGATCTACATCTTCCAGTGGATTGTCACTGATGTCAGGCCTTGCGGTAAAATTTTGGGTCAAATATTCCATACAATCATGTGTGTCTTCCTTTGTGTTAAATTCTCCTTCCCCACCACTCTCATCCTCCACCCTTTGTGCCTGTCCAGGCACACCTGGGAGATATGTTGCAGGATTTAATGCACTGCATCTCCTTATGGTGATGTTTACGGGGGCCATTAGTGCCAATTCCCATCTTGTAAACCGCGCTGATGAGACGTGCCTGGTTTGGGTAGAATTTAGCAAGGCTGACACTGCATGTGGTGTATGAATTGTGAGGTTGTGGCCTAGCACTACATCTTCGCTTTTCGTTACTAGCAATGCTATCGCAGCAACGCTTCGCAAGCATGTGGGGAGGGATCGCGCTACCGTATCTAGCTGAGCGCTGTAGTATGCTACTGGCCTGCTGGCATCACCGTGCTTTTGGGTTAAGACGCCTGCCGCGCAACCCGCACTTTCTGTTCCGTACAGCTCAAAGGGTTTCCCATAGTCTGGCATACCTAATGCTGGTGCCTGCGTTAGGCACTGTTTAAGTCTCTCAAATGCCATCTCGGACTCGTCTGTATGCGAAATCCGATCAGGTTTGTTTGAGGAAACCATCTCCTGCAAAGGTAACGCCAGAATGGAAAATCCTGGGATCCAGTTACGGCAATACCCACACATTCCTAAAAATGTTCTGATCTGTTGCTGGGTTTGTGGCAGAGTCATGTCTCTAATTGCTTGAATTCTATCAGCGGTCAGGTGTCTCAGTCCTTGTGTTAGACAGTGTCCCAAATATTTTACCTTAGTTTGGCATAATTGCAACTTGTCTTTGGAAACCTTGTGTCCTGTGTCTGAAAGATGAAACAGGAGCTGTTTCGTATCCTTCAGGGATGCTTCCAATGAATCAGAACACAGTAGTAGATCATCCACGTACTGTATTAATACTGATCCACTCTCTGGTTGGAAAGACTGTAAACAATCATGCAAAGCCTGGGAAAAGATACTTGGACTGTCTATGAAACCTTGTGGTAATCGAGTCCATGTGTATTGGACTCCTCTGTATGTGAATGCAAACAAATATTTAACTGTCAGGGTGCAGAGGTACCAAAAAGAAAGCGGAGCAGAGGTCAATAACAGTGAAAAATTTCGCAGTGGGAGGGATTTGCATAAGGATGACAGCTGGATTTGGCACTACGGGGAACTGACTCTCAACTATTTTGTTAATCCCCCTTAGATCCTGCACTAGCCGGTAACCCCTCCCCCCACTCTTTTTAACAGGGAAGATGGGACTATTGGCAGTGCTGGACGTTCTTACCAGAATGCCCTGTTGTAGCAAGCGCTCTATTACGGGGTACACTCCTAACTCCACCTCTGGCTTCAGAGGGTACTGTGGGATTTTTGGAGCTATCCTACCATCTTTTACTTGTACAACTACCGGAGCTACGTTTGCCATTAATCCAGTGTCCTGTCCATCTTTAGTCCAAAGTGACTCTGGTATCTGGGATGTCATTTCCTCTACTTGGGATGGAGTCCTATTTGTCATAATGGTATGTGACATTAATTTTGACGGGGAGTCTAACATGTCTCGCACTTCCTGAGCGTGATTCTCAGGTATGTCCAAGAATACACCTTCAGGAGTACAATAAATGACGCACCCCATTTTGCACAATAAATCTCTTCCCAGGAGATTAGTCGGTGCCGATGCAGCCAGCAAAAAGGAATGCTTGGTATGTAACGGCCCTACTGTAATCTCGGCTGGTTTGCTAACAGGGTAGTGCTGGACTACTCCTGTTACTCCTATGGCTGGAATTGTCTTACCAGTGGTTCTCATGCCCACTGTCGAATTTATCACTGATTTGGCCGCCCCTGTGTCTACAAGAAAGTTTAATGATTTACCAGCTACATTGATTGCAATTTCTGGTTCACTCCCAAGACTTGCAATCAATTTTACTGGCTGCAGATTACAGGTATGGCCACACCCCTATTGGGTATGGTGACCTCCCTGAATCCCGCTGGCAGCAACTACTTGTGAAGGGGTGAAATGGGAACTACCAGTGGCTTGCCAGTCTCTGTTCGGGGGGTATCTTTTTGTTTCCCCTGTATGTGGCTCATAACTCCGTCTCTGTGGACCCTGATCCCAATGTCGTGTGTCGTGTCGTTGTCTAGGGGGTTGGTATGATCTTTGCGAATTTTTCGCTCTACAGTCTCGTGCTATGTGTCCCTGTTTATGACAAAAATAACATGTTACCACCTTTGACTTACCCACAGGGTTTGGTGATATAAACACAGGCTGTTTTGTGGTCAGGGCCTGTATACTTACTGACATTAACTTATCACCTTGCGACTCCCTGTGTCTGGTGATATTCCGGTCGTGATCAATAGCAGCCTCTCTCAAAGTAGCCACCGACAGACCTCGCCAACATGGTTGTGTGGTCTGTACCCTAGTCTTTAATGCCTCTTTTAAACCATCCATTAGCACAGATACTGCTACTTCTTGATGATTTGCATTGGTCCTAATGTCCTCTATGCCAGTGTACTTTGCCATTTCTAATAATGCCCGGTGAAAATATTCTGCAGCTGTTTCTGACTCTTTTTGTTTAATGGAAAAAATTCTATTCCATTTGGCTACAGCTGGGAAATACTCCTTTAACTGTAAATTTATTCTTTTTACGTTATCTTTGTTGTACACATCTGTTAGAGGTACATCCTGATCCAGTCCACAGTCAGCTAAAAATTGAGCTGCGTCGATATTGGAGGGTAAACATGCCCTCAGCAATACCTGCCAATCTTTGTTATTTGGCTCTAAAGTGTTTCCTAGGTCTCTGATGTATTTTTGGCTAGCAACTAAGTCTTTTCTGGGGTCAGGGAATTCAGACACTATGGTCCTTAATTCCATTCGGGAAAACGGGCTGTACATGGCAATGTTCCTAACAGGAGTGACTCCTGAAGTGTCCGTTTTCCCATTTGGCACTACTATTACCTTAACAGGATTAATTCTAACAACATCATTCTGTGTAGGTTCTACAGCCTGTGGTGAAATAGTCTCAGCATAGTGTATGGTGCCGTACTTACCCGTTGATACGACCTCACCTGTCCCTCCGCTAGGGGGCTTTGTTACTAATCTTATGGGTTGGGCCGTGCCTACTGTCGTTTCTGATATGGTGGCTGCTAGAGAGAGCGCCGATATTGTTGCCGATTCGTCTTCCTGATCACACTCCTGGGGAAAGTTCAAAACAGGATACAACTTGCACGGGTTAATACTTGCATGGGTTAACTTATTAACATTATCCTTAACATTTATACAGTTGCTAAGTGCCTGTTTGTTACCCCCTGATGCGTCATTCTCCGCAACCAATTTCTCTCCTGGTATGTATGGTGGCGGCGGGGCCGTGGCTATCAGTTTTCTGATAGGGCCAGATCCCGCCGCCTGAGCCAATCCTCTCTGTATTTCACCCTCCTGTTGCCATAGCTGCAAATAATCATAATGTTGGATTCGTCTCTTTGCTGATTTAATGAGACATATCCTTCTCCTTAAATGTGTTAACACTTCTGGGCTGAAGCTACCTACTCTTGGGAATTTCTCCCCATCATGTACAGTCATTTTCTCCCATTCATCACATAAAATTTCTGTGTGCCTTCCGTATTTTTCACACATTACGTACCTTGCCGACCCGACTGGTCGGTTTACAGAATCAACCCGAACCGAGGTTGATCGCCCCCTTCTTGAACAACTGGCCCCCATAATTTGCAGGTGTTGCTAACCCTTAAAAAACCAAAATATTCAAAGATAGGTTGACGGTGAAGTTTACCGAGCACCTCACTCACTCGCCCACGCCGACCAATATGCCCACACACTGATATAGTGCTGGCGTACTCGACCCAGGGCCCCTATTAACCTGAGTTTACTGGAACATGTGGGTGTGATCCGAAGAGCATTAACCCTTTCCAGTAAAGGTGGGGTTGTCGGATAATTCCTGAGTGACCAGAGAATTTCCCTTTTTGGTTAAAATAAAAAATTACACAAATCACGTTAGAATGTACAAATAGCGTTTATGACCGGGTTTGTACACAAATGGTACTGGTCAGGTTACTAACTAATGCACACAATTACGTGCGGTACAATCGTTCAGTACATAAGCAACTAATCTTATGTACGGAGCGACCAGTGGAATCGACATTCAGCAGCTGCGAATTCCTTCAGCCTGAGCTTTGTTTTCCTATATGGGTGTGGCACCAACCCTTCTTTGGTGTTGTGCCTTGTTTCTATAGCGGACTTCCTTGTCTGCTGTACCTGGACCTCCTGGTCTGTTATGCGACCTCCTGGTCTGACCTCCTGGTCTGTTACAGTATGACCTCCTGGTCTGCTACACTCTAATGCTCAAATTTTATATATGTTTAACCAGGGATGCCTCCCTAGCCACCATGTATGTCACTTACACGTATGTACCTTCACGAGAACTCGATGATTTCTGTGGTTCAATCCCCAAAATTGTAAAACTTAAAAACACTCACTCATCACATACACACTTTTGTTTCTATTTCTATTTCTGCGCAGAAATTTTTCTTTAGACCAGATGTGTTGTAAATTTGGAGAAGGATCTGTTAATTTAAATTTCGGATTTAAAATAGATTTGCGCTATTTATCGCCTGATGCGCTATTTATCGCTTGTTGCGTTACTTATCGCCTGTTGCATTACTTATCGCCTGTTGCGTTACTTATCGCCTGTTGCGCTACGTTACTTATCGCCTGTTGCGTTACTTATCGCCTTTTTGCGCTACTTAAAAATCAACACTATCGTGCGACTTGAGTTACGTGGGCGTACCCAGACGCTCCGTTGCGTAATTTACGCTGCGTGCGTCGGCCTTTGCGTACGCGAGTCTCAGCCCTTTGTTAGAGACACGTGTACACAAAGCCAATGTCCACCGTAACACAACTAACACGTTTTATCAATTGTAGATGATCCTCGATCGTCTACCGCGCAACACACCAATCTCTCCTTTTACCTTTAGGTAGAGCTGTGTGTGCTTTATACTTTATCCCTTAACGCATTACTTTTACACTTTAACTATGAAATAGCGACAAATCTCTCTTAGCACGTTTTATCAATTATAAAATGGCAAACAGGAGAGTGATATATGAAAATACACGAATGAAAAAGAAATGCAGATATGTGCGTGTGTACGCAAGACAGAAATAAACAGTTTTAAAAGACACTAGCGTGTTGTTCTTACCTCCGGTTCCGGATTTCTTCAGCACCCTTTACTAAGCGAAGCAGACGCTTATCCCGTCAGCACTGCGAAGAATATGATCTCCCGCCCTTTGCTGATGGATAATGTCTGCTGAAATTACCTAGCAGAGATATGTGAAGGACAGGACGAGCCGCCAATTGATAAAGCTAAATATTTATCTTTTATAAAACCCTTTATGAGGTCTAAGAACACTGTACGCTATTTACGTATGGAGTACCGTAAGGGTACGCTCGTTGCGTAACAATCGCTTAGCCGTGGTCGAGACGCTCAAGCGTCACGTTCGCTCACGGCAAAGAGATCACAGGCAGGCACGCTATTGGCTGCCGACTAACGTAATGATTCGCTATAGCGTAACGGACGCTGTATCGGGAGCGGGCTGCTCGAGCGATACAGACGCTCACGAGAATACGCTGTTGGTATCGGGCACACTTATAGGTGAGCGACTACCGTAATGCTACGCTATCAGCGTAGCGGACGCTCGAGACCACGAGGAGATCACGAGCGGCGCAGACGCTCACAATGTTAAACCTTTATATCTAAACCATAAACAATGTACTATGCTGTAAAACCTTTGTGTAGAGATAGGGTGTAGATGCAACACAGTGTAACCTTATTAACTTAAAAGCTGTTTGAGCGTCACCGACGCTCTGAGAATACTTAACACTATAAGAAATACACAGATACCGTGCTTAGGGTCCAACGCCTAATATATATATATTATGAATGTTATACTTGCAAAAGAATTAATACAATACAAGTCATACACTACAATATAACATAGACTACCTAACCAGATAACTACACATGAAATACAATACAATACTATTACGTTTAAGAGAATACGAGAGAAAGAGAAGAGAGAGAGAAATGGCCCATAACCACAAGAAAGACAATATGATTGCGGAGAAAACTTACGCACAAAGGAAACGATCGCATGCGCCTCTGGACATCCAGCTCCCGATTTTCAGCAATGATAACCGTTGAAGAGTGAGCTGGATGTGATCGGCTTGTCTATTTATGCCCCACACACAATGCAATTCAATGGTCCCTACAATCTCATTGTTCATTGGACACAGGAATTCCTCCTCGCATTATAACAAAAGGTCATAGGTTGATTCATACAGGTGGGCTGTGACTATTTCCAACAGCTCAGGTGGGAGGGAAACTGGGTTTCCCGCCGCATGGATAATTAAGTGCAAATAATAGTAAATGGACATAAACTTCTTATGTCCATAATTATTCGCACGAGCGATTAATCCGCTTCAAACCAACACCGGAATATTGCTAATTAAATACTCTTCCGATGGGTACTAAACACCACTGTATTACTCCTGTCTGACCCTTCGTATCAAACAAAGGGGGATTTCTCTGTTCATGAACATTCTACATTAACCAAACTTTCAGATTCTATCAAAGGGACCATGATCTACAAAATACATTATATAGTGGAAATATGTAACGATTGAGTCGCACGCTACGAACACATGAACTCTACCGTAAATGCACATACCGCGCGCCCGCGGGTGCCCGCAACAGCGAGTATGCGCACGCACGGGAGAGCGCACGCATGCGCAGCGCAGACCTGTGTGAGGTGCAAATATGGCAGTGTGCATAGAGATATTTTTCTGACTTTGACAACAACAAAGGGGTTACCGTACACTGTAACAGACCTCGTTTCAGGGTCTGTTTATGAAGCACAGTAGGCCCTATATCTTGCAAAATTTGTTCGGATTTTTGATATTTATGAAAGGCGTCAGCAGCTGCAGTAGACATGTCTGGAGATAGCTTCCCCAAAACAGCCATCATCGGGATGTGGTCAGGAATACCGACAGTGAGATCCAGATGGTCAGAATCCCAACAGATCCCTGAAGGTAAACACTCGCCTTGGGGTTATAATTAGGCACTAGGGGGAAGGGGAGGTTAGAGCTAGGGTAAAAAGTTAAAACACTGCAATCTGACAGTCAGGATCCCGCTGTCTGTGTACTGATTGTCTGGATCCCAACTGCTGGTATTACGTACCCAACCCCCAGAGACGGACTGGAGGATGAAAGAGGCCCTGGCATGCACGCGCGCTAAAGCCAGGGATGTGGGTGCCGTGTACGGGGACGCGTGGACACTAAAGACGGGGGGGGGGCGAGTCAAGGGTGCCTGGATTTGCGGCACGACCCCATTTCCATGGAGAAAGGTGGGGGTGCACGACATCGTGCCACGAGTCATGGATCGTGGACTCGCGGCATGCCTCTATTTCCATGGAGATGGCAGGGGAGTGGCCAGAAGAGAGCCGGAGGCTTTCCGGCTCTCTACCTGACAGGACCGGCCCACCAGCCCATCCGCCCTTCTGGTATTTGCCAAAAGTGCCAGATGGGCAGTCCGGCCCTGCCCCCATTCTCTATTTAACATGGACAGCTGTAGCACAAGTACATGTACTGCCCTATGGGGGTTATTCAGGTTTGTTAGCAAACCAAAAAAGCACACTAATGAGCAAAACCATGTTGCACTGTAGGTGGGACAGATGTAACACGTGCAGAGAGAATTAGATTTGGGTGGGTTATATTGTTTTTGTGCAGGGTAAATATTGGTTGCTTTATTTGTACACTGCAATTTACATTTCAGTTTGAACACACCCCACCCAAATCTAACTCTCTCTGCACATGTTACATCTGCCCCACCTGCAGTGTAACATGGCTTTGCCCACTGGTGAGCTTTTTTGGTTTGCTGCCAAACCTGAATAAGGCCACATGATCACTATTACATCTTAATAAAAAAAAATGTATATATATATATATATATATATATATATATATATATAACTGATAAATGGCCAGTAGGCAGTTTCCCTGCATGAAAAAAAAATTGAAAATATACATTTGCACCCCTTGTTAAAAGAATACCGATTTTAATTTATCTAATGCACTGTTGTGATCCATAAATTAACTTTTTTTCTAGTGCCATATCAAGCACACACTGTCTGTAAGACCCTAAATTGCTAGCATAGATTGAATCAGTCCTATGCAGCAAGACAGCTGCTTTGCATCCTGCTAATTACGGTGAACACTCATCTCGTTATATGCCATTGCTGCGTCTCTCAGGCCAGGACATGACATATTACTCATGTCTTAAATATGAATAAAAGGCTTGAAGCAGGAGTTATGCTGCCTGTTAAGTGTATGTGTCAGGATCTGAAATTACAGTTACCCAGCACCAGGCCTCTGATACCTCCACAAAAGACACAAAGGGACATTACCTCCTGTCAGCAACGTATGAAGTTGTAGCATTACATCTAAAAAAAGGGGTTCAAAGCATTTAGAGACAGTTCATTTGCATTTTTTCCTGTGAGCTCAAAGCTACATTTTCTGAATATTTCAGTGATGAAAACCATTTACAGCATGACATACTGTATAATAATAATAATAATAATAATAAGGAAGGAAAGCAAGTAAGCAGGGCCGTAACTAGGGGGGGGGGCTAAGGGGGCATGCGCCTCGGGTGCAGGATTTGAGGGGGTGCCAAGGAGTTAAAGAGGAGCAGGGTTTTTTTTTTTTTACCGGCAGTGCTGTGCTGCTCCAGTGACAGCAGACAGGTCCCAGGGCAATGTATCTGACCCACCTGTCTGCCTACAGCTGGCTCCGACGCTGTGTGGGTCAGCTACAGTACAAGGGATCTCTCCTATGTCGGCTACTGTCTTAAACTCTCTTCTTTGCCATGCAGTGCTGCGACTAGTGTGTGGTGCAGCTATAGAAGCCCGCTGTGCTCCCAGTTAGCAGAATCAACCTCTGCTTTGCCTCACAGATGGGGGGATTTGGTGTAGTGCAGTGATGTAGTGTACCATATAGGGTATGTAGTGTAGTAATGTATTGCAGTATATAGGGGCATGTAGTGCACTTATGTGGTGTAGCATATAAGGGGATGTAGCGTAGTGATGTAGTGTAGCATATAGGGTACTATGTAGTACAGTGCATAGGGGCATTATACACAGGGGGATGCAGTCAGTTTACCTCCAATCAAAATCCCGACGTTCAAAATCCCAACACCAATTGGCCGATGGTCAAAATCCCGACAAGGTCAAAATCCCGACATTTATTTATTTATTAACAGTTTCTTATATAGCGCAGCATATTCCATTGCGCTTTACAATTAGAACAACAGTAATAGAACAAAACTGGGTAAAAACAGACAGACAGAGGTAGGAAGGCCCTGCTCGCAAGCTTACAATCTACAGGGACATGGACAAAATACAGACAAGGTCAAAATACCGACATGTAAAATGCCGACAGGTCAAAATACCGACATGAGTTTTTCATGATTTTTTTCATTGGAACCGACTTGTTCATACTTTACCATCCCAGTGGACCTGGAGGGGGAATATAATAGTGTGCCGAGCGCAGCATGGCGAGCGCAGCGAGCCATGCGAGGGGACGCAGTACACTTTATATGGTGTCCATGTTGACATACACAAAAAAAAACGCATGTCGGTATTTTGACCTGTCGGCATTTCACATGTCGGTATTTTAAATGTCGGTATTTTGTCCATGTCGGGATTTTGACCATCGGTCAATTGGTGTCGGGATTTTGAACGTCGGGATTTTGATTGGAGGTATTTCATACCGATCCCTACACAGGTGCAGCAGTATAAACTGGAGGCACATGGGGCCGCACAAGGTATGACCAAGGCCGGCCTAAGCTTATTTTGTCTTATGTCCTAGAGGATACCGGGGTTCCATTTAGTACCTTGGGTATAGACGGGTCCACTAGGAGCCATGGGCACTTTAAGAATTTGATAGTGTGGGCTGGCTCCTCCCTCTATGCCCCTCCTTCCAGGCTCAGTTTAGAAATTGTGCCTGGAGGAGTCGGTCACGCTGAAGGAAGCTCCTGAATTGTTTTATGCATTTATTTTATATGTTTGTTATTTTCAGACAGGGATGCCTGCTTCGGGGGGCGGGGGGGGGGGGGGGGAATGACCCAACCACTTGAAGGGGTTAATGGTCCCGTTCCCCGCTGACAGGACAATGAGCTCCTGAGGGAGCTATTCGCAAGCCCCACCACGGCAAACGTACATTCCCGCAGCACGCCGCCACCCCTAACAGAGCCAGAATAATGAAGAGTGGTGAGTATTGGGCTGGCGTCCCGGTTAGCGGGTCGCTGGCCATTATGGCGGCACGAGGGTATGGAGACGCAAGGCTTCTCAACGGGGCAGAAGGCGTCTCCGGACACAGTATACAGCTGCGTCTCTGTACACAGTACACAGACGGGCAAACACAGCCTTAAAACAGTTCTGCTCCATTTTAAGCGCAAAAAATTACCTCAGCCAGTATAAAAAGAGCGGGAAGACCGCGCGCCATTGATGGGGCGGGGCTTCACTATGAGCTCCATTTTCACTCTGCAGTGTACAGAAACGCTGACTGACAGGGACGTGCAGCTCCTCCGTGGGGTCATAGCAGGGGGTAGGGGGAGCGTCTATTAGTGTACAAAGTCCCCTATCAGGGTACTTGGTCGGCGAACCAGCTAAGCTTGGCATTAGCGATAAGGGCGCGGTGCGGGCTGGCACCAAATAACTCTGTGTCTTCCTGAAGGGCTCTTTGTGGGTTAATTGTGCTTAACCTTTCTCTTACGTCCCAGAGGATGCTGGGGTCCAATTTAGCACCATGGGGTATAGACTGGTCCTTTGGGAGCCACTGGCACTTTAAGAGTTTAACAGTGTGGGCTGGACCCTCCCACTATGCCCCTCCTACCAGACCCAGTTTAGAAAATGTGTCCCGAGAAGCCAGTCACAGCTAGGGGAGCTCCTAGGAGATGTTCTAGTTTTATTTTATCTAAGAGTTGTTAGGTACAGGAAGGCTGCTGGCAACAGCCTCCCTGCTTCGTGGGACTTAGGGGGGGGAGTAGGAACCAACTTCCTGAAGAGTTAATGGTTCTATATCTCTGCTGACAGGACACTGAGCTCCTGAGGGTGCTGATCGCAAGCCCACGAGGCGACCACTCACTCCCACAGCACAGCCGCCACCCCCTAACAGAGCAAGAAGAAAGAAGTGTGGTGAGTACAGCACTGGCGTCCCGGTTAGCGGGTCACCGGCGGGTATGGCGGCACAAGGGTGGGAGCGCAGCTCTGAAAGGCTGTGCTCCGGACAGGTCAGCAACACTTAGTGTAAGCGCTTTGAGGGGCGTCCTGAGCATGCACAATTCACCCTAAACTGGTCACTCAGCTAACAGGGGCTAATCCCGCTGTTGGCAACAAACACATCAGGCCAGTATAAACAATTAGTGCGGAAAGCCGTGCGCCATTGCTAGGGGCGGGGCTTCCTCTCAGAGCGGGTCCAGCACTCACCAGCGCCATTTTCTCCCTGCAGATACATAGGAAAGAACGCTGACAGGGAGCGCTGCCCGCCACATAACTCCAGCATACCTCTGCGGTACCAGGGTGTTATAGACAGGGCGGGGGGGTGATACTAGTACTAATTACCCTATTAAGGGTAGTTAGTCTGTACCAGGCTTTTATCATAACAACTGCCTACAGGGGCGCTGTGTGGCTGGCTCCTGTGACTCTCTGAAGGTACTCTGGGGGAAACGGTGTCTGACATTTTCCTGTGTGTGTAAGTGTGTATATCCCACATTACCATGTCTAAGGACTCAGGGGGTCATTCTGACCCGATCGCACGCTGCAGTTTATTGCAGCGGTGTGATCGGGTCAGAACTGTGCATGCGCCGGCGCCGCAGTGCGCCGGCACATGCCTATCGGGTCGCTACGATTGCCTCTGCCTGATTGACAGGCAGAGGCGGTCGCTGGGTGGGGGTGGGGGGGCGGAACGACTGCGTTTAGCCGCTGTTTCGTGGGTGCAGTCAGGGCCGGCGCCACCACTAGGCAGCTTTAGGCAACTGCCTATGGGCGCCGGCACTTGGAGGGCGGCGCTGAGTGAAGCAGCAAAATCAATGATGTCACAGACTCACAGGATCTGCACTGCGCTCACCGTGAGGGATGTATGGCGCCTGCTCACCCGGTGTCAGTGTTTTTTGTGTGGAGGAGCTGAAGCTGTTGCAGTGCAAGCTGTCTAACGCTGCAGCTGCAACCACGGAGGATGTAGCAGAGGAGGCCAAATCCTGGCCCTGCCTGCTCTGACCTGGCTGGCTCCCGATTCGCAGGTATTTAGGTATAATGTCTCAGGGGCATTGCAGTGTGTAGCATAATGTATCACGGACATTGCGGTGTGTATCATAATGTGTCAGGCATTACGGTGTGTGGCATACTATATCACGGGCATTGTGGTATGTGGTATAATGTCTCAGGGGCATTGCAGTGTGTGGCATAATGTATAATGGGCATTGCGGTGTGTGGCATAGGGTATAACGGACATTGCGGTGTGTGTCATAATGTGTCAGGCATTACAGTGTGTGGCATACTATATCATGGGCATTGTGGTATGTGGTATAATGTCTCGGGGGCATTGCAGTGTGGCATTATGTATACCGGGCATTGCGGTATGTATCACAGGCATTACGGTGTGTGGTATACTATATCACAGGCAATGTGGTATGTGGTATAATGTCTCAGGGGCATTGCAGTGTGGCATAATGTATAACGGGCATTGCGGTGTGTGGCATAGGGTATAACGGGCATTGCGGTATGTGTCACAGGCATTACGGTGTGTGGTATACTATATCACGGGCATTGTGGTATGTGGTATAATGTCTCAGGGTCATTGCAGTGTGTGGCATAATGTATAACGGGCATTGCGGTGTGTGGCATAGGGTATAATGGGCATTGCGGTATGTGTCACAGGCATCACGGTGTGTGGTATACTATATCACGGGCATTGTGGTATGTGGTATAATGTCTCAGGGTCATTGCAGTGTGTGGCATAATGTATAATGGGCATTGCAGTGTGTGGAATAGGGTATAACGGACATTGCGGTGTGTGTCATAATGTGTCAGGCATTACGGTGTGTGTATATATACAGCAGCAATATACCCATGAGCGGCACTCAGAGACTGAAACAGCTTGGAATTAGTGAAACATACTAAGTGCTTTAATCCATCACATCAGCTTGTAATCCAACTTTTTGGGGCGCGGACGCCCCTTTGTCAAGGTGCGCGTCTCTCTCTCTCTTGCCCTCTTCCTGACACTGTCTCCCTGACACTCAATCTCTCCCTGATACAATCTCTCTCACTCTGTGACACTGTCTCTCCCTCCCTGCCTGAAATTGTCACTCCCTGACACTGTCGCTCTCTCCCTGACTCTCTATGTCTGGGGCCCGTCTCTGCCTCCCCCTCATGGGAGAGGGGGGGCACTGAAGATTTCCCTAGGGTGCTGAGAAACCTTGCACCGGCCCTGGGTGCAGTCCAGCCAACGCAGGTGTGGCCAGACCGAATGGGGGGCGGGTCGTGCAGCGGCTGCGTGATATCACATGCAGCCGCTGCTGGCCGGGGAGCGATGAGTAGCTCCCGGCCAGCACGCTAAAGCTGCGCTGGTCGGGGGCTACTCTTGAAGTGCAAAGGCATCGCCGCTGTGCCATGCCTTTGCACCTCTGCGTGCGCGGGGGGGGGGGGGGGGGTGTCGGCACTGACATGCGGGGCGGGATAGCCCTGTGCTGGGCGTCCCCTCGCATGTCAGTGTGAATGATCATAGCTGTGCTAAATTTATCACAGCTACGATCATCTCGGAATGACCTCTGTGTCCTGTGCTGCAGAGTGTTTATCTTCTCCTGAGGAGTCTATTCCATGTACACAGGACTGCAATATGCTGTCTCAGCCTTCTGAATCCGAAACCCCATGGGTTGATTATTTAAGGGGAATGATTTCCCAGATTTCAAATAGGATGTCACATACTGAGAAGGAGACACAGTTTTTGAGAAAATCTGTAGAGAGTTTGAAGTTTTCAGCTCCCACTACTTTGTCTAAAAGCCCATCTACATACCCGCAAAAGCATATACTTGCCCAGATAATACAAGCTGACACTGATACAGACTCTAATACAGGACTCTAATACAGGACTCTAATACAGGGGACGGTTATGGGGATATGTAGGGGGGAGATGCATCCCTTGCTAAAGGGGTGCAGCTCATGATTGAAGCCATTAGGGATGTTTTGCATATAACAGAGAAGGTACCTGAAGAGGAATCTTACTTTACAGTAAATAAAAAATCCTCGCTCACCTTCCCGGCTTTAAACTCCTTATTTGAAAAATCCTGGGAAAACCCAGAGAAAAAATTCCAAATCCCTAAAAGAATTCTCATTGCTTTCCCTTTCCCTAAAGAGAATAGGAAGAAGTGGGAAAACCCACCTATAGTAGACGCTTCTGTGTCTAGATTGTCTAAAAAGGTGGTTTTACCTGGTTCAACCGCCTTAAAGGAGCCGGCTGATCGCAAAAATGGGACTACGCTCAAATCACTATACAGGGCTACAGGCATGGCCTTAAGGCCCACTATTGCCTGTGTGTGGATTTCTAAAGCCATAGTAAAATGGTCAGGCACTTTACTAGAGGACTTAGATACTATGGATAGGAGTGACATTGACTTTTTTTTACATCACATACAGGATTCTGCAGGTTTCATGGTGGAGGCCATGAAGGACATTGGCCTGTTTAATGCGAGGGCTACTTCCATGGCAGTATCGGCACGCAGAGGACTCTGGCTACGCCAATGGACTGCGGATGCAGAATCCAAGAAAAGTGTGGAGAACATACCCTTCACAAGTCAGGCACTATTTGGGGATGCATTGGATGTGTGGATTTCCACGGCGACAGCGGGTAAGTCGACATTTCTTACCTCCGCAGCAGCATCGGCTAGGAAATCTTATCCTACGCCTTCACTGCAGTCCTTTTGGACCGCAAAATTTAAAAACCTCCCCACACCTTCTTTAGAGGTGGTATGGGAAAATCCAGAAAACATGCACCATCAGGTTCCCAGGAACAGAAACCAGGTTCTGCTTCCTCAAAATCTTCAGCATGACGGTGGACCTCCCAGCCTGGAGATCGAGCAGGTGGGAGCGAGACTAAAAGATTTCAGTCACGTCTGGGCATCATCATGCCTGGATCCCTGGGTGACAGATATTGTTGCCCAGGGGTACAGATTGGAGTATCAGGAACTCCCACCTCACAGATTCTTCAAATAAAGCCTACCTGTTTTGCTGACAGAAAGTGCTATCCAACAGGAAGCCATTCAAAAATTGGTACGAACAAATGCCATTGTTCCAGTTCCACCTCACCTAAAAACCAAGGGTTATTACTCAAACCTGTTTGTGGTACTGAAACCGAACGGTTCGGTAAGGCCTATTCTGAACCTGAAGCCATTGAACCCTTACTTGAGGGTTTTCCAATTCAAGATGGAGTCTCTGAGAGCAGTGAACTCAGTTCTGGAGGAAGGGGAATTACTAGTATCCCTGGATATCAAGGATGCGTCCCTACACATTCCGATCTGGCCGCCTCACCAGCCCTATCTATGGTTTGCACAACAGGACTGTCTCTATCAGTTCCAGACAATACCATTCGGCCTCTCCACAGCATCGAGGGTGTTCACCATGGCGGAGATGATGCTCCTCCGCAAGCAGGGAGTGAACATAATTCCATATCTGGACGATCTGCTGATAAAAGCATCTTCCAAGGAGAAGTTGTTGCAGAGTATT
Source organism: Pseudophryne corroboree (assembly GCF_028390025.1). Taxonomy (NCBI): domain Eukaryota; kingdom Metazoa; phylum Chordata; class Amphibia; order Anura; family Myobatrachidae; genus Pseudophryne; species Pseudophryne corroboree. The sequence goes on along the minus strand of NC_086446.1, from coordinate 185,948,635 downwards.
GCACTCTCAACTCAACTACTCCGGGATCATGGGTGGATCCTGAACCTTCCAAAGTCACATTTGGAACCGACAAGGAGCCCTTCCTGGGGATGATACTCGACACGGAAGTACAGAGGGTGTTTCTACCACTGGAGAAAGTATTGGTGATCCATTCAATGGTCCGGGATGTCTTGCGGCCAGCCCGGGTATCGGTTCATCAGTGCATTCACATTCTGGGGAAGATGGTATCCTCCTATGAGGATCAACAGTATGGAAGATTCCATGCAAGGTTCTTCCAGCTGGATCTCCTGGACAAGTGGTATGGATCACATCTTCACATGCACAAGCGGATGCGCCTGTCGCCAAAAGCCAGAATTTCACTTCTCTGGTGGCTGCAAACTTCTCATCTGCTCGAGGGTCGCAGGTTCGGAATTCAGAATTGGATTCTTCTAACCATGGATGCAAGCCTCAGAGGTTGGGGAGCAGTCACCCAGGGGGAAACTTCCAAGGAAGGTGGTCAAGTCAGGAATCTGTCCTTCCAATAAACATTCTGGAATTAAGGGCCATCTACAACGGCAAGATCGAACCATTCAGGTTATAGTTGGACAACATCACAGCAGTGTCCTACATAAACAGGCAGGACGGAACGAAGAGCAGGGCTGCAATGTCAGAGGTAACAAAAATACTCCTCTGGGCAGAAAGGCACATGCTGGCGCTGTCGGCAATCTTCATTCCAGGAGTGGACAACTGGGAAGTGGACTTCCTCAGCAGACACAATCTCCATCCAGGAGAATGGGGCCTCCACCCGGTGTTGTTCGCAGAGGTAACAAGCCGATGGGGTTTACCTCAAATAGACATGATGACCTCTCGCCTCTACTAGAAGATCCACAAGCAGTGGCGGTGGACGCCCTGTTGACTCCATGGGTGTTCCAGTCAGTGTATGTGCTCCCTCCACTTCCACTCATCCCAAGGGTTCTCAAACTAATAAAAAGATCATGAATTCAGGCGATCCTCATTGCTCCGGACTGGCCAAGAAGGGCTTGGTACGCGGATCTTCTGGCATTACTGCGAGAGGATCTGAAGCCTCTTCCTCTTCACGAGGACCTTCTACAACAGAGGCCGTTCGCCTATCAAGACTTACCGCGGCTACGTTTGACGGCATGGAAGGTGAACACCAGATTTTAGCTCAGAAGGGCATTTCGAACAAGGTTATTCCTACTCTGATCCAAGCTAGGAAGGGGATAACATCTAAACATTACCATCGGTTTGGAAACAGTATGTGTCTTGGTGTGAATCCAAGAAGTTTCCTACGGTGGAGTTTCAACTGGGACATTTTCTCCTCTTTCTGCAAGCAGGTGTGGATGTGGGTCTACGCTTGGGCTCAATCAAAGTCCAGATTTCAGCCTTGTCCATTTTCTTCCAGAAACAATTGGCTGCTATCCCTGAGGTTCAGACTTTCTTGAAAGGAGTTTTGCACATCCAACCACCCTTTGTGCCTCCTACGGCACCTTGGGATCTTAATGTGATGCTGCAGTTCCTGCAATCGGATTGGTTTGAACCTTTACAGGAGGTGGACGTAAAGTTTCTTACTTGGAAGGCGGTCACACTGTTGGCATTGGCATCTGTAAGACGTGTGTCAGAATTGGGGGCATTGTCGCACAAGAGCCCCTACTTGATTTTCCATGAGGATAGAGCTGAGCTCAGAAACGTGTCAGCAATTTCTTCCAAAGGTTGTGTCCGCTTTTCATATCAACCAACCTAATGTGGTGCCAGTGGATACTGACACCTCAATTAGCTCAAAGTCCTTGGATGTTGTGGGGGCTTTGAAGATATATGTGAAGAGAACTTCTCGTCACAGGAAATCGGACGCTCTATTTGTCCTTTATGATCCCAACAAGATTGGGTGTCCTGCTTCTAAGCAGACGATTTCTCGCTGGATCAGGCTTACTGTCCAGCATGCTTATTCGATGGCAGGATTGTTGATTCCAAATTCTGTTCAGGCCCACTCTACTTGTAAGGTGGGTTCTTCCTGAGTGGCTGCCCGGGGTGTCTCGACTTTACAGCTTTGCCAAGCAGCTGCTTGGTCAGGGTCGAACACGTTTGCTAAGTTCTACAAGTTCGATACTTTGGCCACTGAGGACCTAAAGTTTGGTCAAACTGTTCTGTGGGTACCTCAGCACTCGCCCTCCTGTACTGGGAGCTTTGGTACATCCCCATGGTACTAAACTGGACCCCAGCATCCTCTAGGACGTAAGAGAAAATAGGATTTTAATTACCTACCGGTAGATCCTTTTCTCGTAGTCCATAGAGCAGGGGTGGCCAACCAGTCAGAGGCAAAGAGCCAGTATCATGCGCACGCCGAAGGCGTGCGCGCAAAACTGGGGCCGTGGCCTAGTTTTCACAAAGCCACACCCCATTTTTGTGCGCACACCTTTTGGTATGATGTTTGTAGGAGTATGACCTTGTGTCATAACTCCATTTTTATTCATGTTGTACAGTGCCACATACATATAATGCACCAGTACAGTGCCACATACATATAAAAATGCCAATAAATGGGTGCCTCCACACTGCCAGAAACATATGTCCCCACAGTGCCAGATACATATATGCCCCACAGTGCCAGATACATATATGCCCCACAGTACCAGATACATATATGCGCCACAGTGCCAGATACACATATGCCCCACAGTACCAAATACACATATGCCCCACAGTACCAGATACACATATGCCTCACAGTGCCAGATACACATATGCCTCACAATGCCAGATACACCTATGCCTCACAGTGCCAGATATGCCCCCGATGCCAACTATGCCCCTAGTGCCAGATATATGTCCCCACAGTGCTAGATATACATGTCCCCACAGTGCCAGCTATGCCCTCAGTTCCAGATATATGTCCCCACAGTGCCAGCTATGCCCCTAGTGCCAGATATATGACCCCACAGTGCCAGATATACATGTCCCCACAGTGCCATCTATGCCCTCAGTTCCAGATATATGTCCCCACAGTGCCAGCTATGCCCCTAGTGCCTGATATATATGTCCCCACAGTGCCAGCTATGCCCCCAGTGCCAGATATATATGTCCCCACAGTGCCAGCTATGCCTCTAGTGCCAGATATATATGTCCCCACATTACCATATATATATGTCCCCACAGTGCCAGCTATGCTCCCAGTGCCAGATATACATGTCCCCACAGTGCCAGCTATGCCCCCAGTGCCAGATATATATGTCCCCACAGTGCCAGCTATGCCCCCAGTGCCAGATATATATGTCCCCACAGTGCCAGCTATGCCCCCAGTGCCAGATATATATGTCCCCACAGTGCCAGCTTTGCCCCTAGTGCCAGATATATATGTCTCCACAGTGCCAGCTATGTCCCCCGGTGCCAGATATACATGTCCCAACAGTGCCAGCTATGCCCCCATGCCAGCTATGCCCCCAGTGCCAGGTATACATGTCCCCACAGTGCCAGCAATGCCCCCAGTGCCAGATATACATGCCTCCCCTTCCCCCGTGCTGCTCACAGCGCTGCTGTTGTCTGCGAGGGGAGGAGAGCACAGCGTACGCCTCTCCTGCCCCTCACTCTCCGACGGTGGGGTCTCTCTTCAATTAGGCATCAGTCCGTAAGCCAATCAAAGCTCGCGGTCCGCTGACGGTCCGCGAGCTCTGATTGGCTTACAGACCGGCGCTGAATTGAAGAGTGACACCACCACCAGAGACAATTCTATGTGTCGGGCAGCAGTGGCCAGGAGCCGGCTGAGCTGCATGCGGCGGATGAAAGAGCCGCATGCAGCTCGAGAGCCGCGGGTTGGCCACCACTGCCATAGAGGATGCTGGGCGCCCACCCGGTGCTTCGTGTTCCTGCATAGTTACTTGGTTCAGTATTATTGGTTCAGCCGTTGCTGAATTGTTCCAAGTTGGTTAGCTTGGCTTTCCTTTTTGTTGTGTGTGAGCTGGTGTGAATCTCACCACCATCTGTGTATTTCCTTCTCTCAAAGTATGTCCGTCTCCTCGGGCACAGTTTCTAGACTGGGTCTGGTAGGAGGGGCATAGAGGGAGGAGCCAGCCCATACCATCAAATTCTTAAAGTGCCCATGGCTCGTAGTGGACCCGTCTATACCCATGGTACTAAATGGAACCCCAGTATCCTCTACGGACTACGAAAAAAAGGATTTACCGGTAGGTAATTAAAATCCTATTTATTTTTTTTGGTAAGCAAAGATCAATTTTGGCGCCCACTGATGGGATAAATTGTTCAAAGGGACAGTATGTGTGTTAGGTTCCTGGTGCTCAGAACAAGGGAGATGTTATGAAGCGAGTCCAGAGCACCAGGACGTAATGCTGGGAAAGGGGAATGGAAAGGGAATAGCCCCTGGCGCCCTATCTCCGTTGTCTCGCCCGTGCTGTCAGTACACTCTTGCGAGACTATGGTTGCTTGAGCCCATGGCAGCCGCGTTTGAAGGGCGGATTACGTCTGCCCAACTTCGATGCCCCCTCAGGTCTTAATGAGAGACAAAGAGTGAACCGAGACAGGGTGATAACAAGGGGCCCTCTGACTAAACAACAAGGCCAGGGGCTACTAACAAACCTAAAACCAAAGTATGTGCGGCTTGCCGCCAAAGGAAAAGAACAACAAAGGAAATGCTGACCACACGCCGACACAATACTTGTGTACCGGCGGTGACAGCATAAGCAGAACCCTCTGCAAAACACCAGTGACAGAAATAATAAGGGAATACAGCGGCCTAGGCCGACGGACGCGGCAGTGCCGCTACTCACGGAACCGGTACGAATACTGGCAAACGGACAGGAACTCCCAATGCTGCTGACACAGACTCTCAGAACTGGAGGACAGGCAGAATCCCAAACGACAGACCGGTGGACACCAAGAAGCCAGAAACTTGCACAGGCAACGGTACTGGACCTCAGGACAGGAACGCCTCACGGCAGGACACGGGATCAGACATAGGAATCGACACAGGGACTGACACAGGAATAGCAGGAACCAAGCTCAGAACTCAAGCAGACTGCAAACCAAGGAATATCACCAGCATCTGTGAATTGCAAACAGCCAGCATATAACAGAGAGGCCTAATTAATAATCCCATGCAGCTGCCCTGTGCATGACTCTAAACTGACAAGATGCAATTAGCAGCCAGGTGAGGCTGAACACATGGGAACAAGCTGCAATTACACAGACTCACCAGCGGCAGCAGACAAGAGTATTCTAAAACAGAGCAACGGGAAATCCTGGCATGCAAGACAACTTAATAAACATAAAATAGGAATGAACCACTACCTGTGGTTCATAACAGTATCCCCTCCTTAAGGGTGAGCTCCGAGCACCCCATGACACCCACGGGGAACATAAACAGAAGTATAACATAAAATACAGAACAAAATTGCAAAACAGGAATGAGCCACAGCCGTGGCTCATAACATTACCCCCCCCTTGAGGAGGGGTCAAAAGACCCCAAAATTCAGACTATCCAGAACAAGGGATACAAAAAAAAAACCTGACACACTGGTCTAACAGACAAGAAAACAAAAACAAGCTGTAGCAACAACTTGTAACAGTGCCCTCCCCTTGATGGTGGCCACTGGACACAAGACAAGGGAAATTTTTTTTTATTTTTTATTTTTATCAAGGCAAGAGTCAAAAATTATTTCTTTTTCTTCTTCTTTTTACAAAGCTCTTTAGGTCTGACCAAGGTAATTCCCCACACATTGTCTGAACTGATGGTACCACCCAGCAAGGCTGCGTTCAAATCAGAGACAGGTCTCTTACCCTTGGGAGCTGAACTTTCTGGTAAAGTACTATTATTAGAAGAAGTCAGAAAAGCACATCCTGCAGTCAAAACAACGGGCTGAGACTCTTGTGCTGAGTTTACAGTATTTGGTGGACTCTCAGCATATAAGACGGGTGACCTAGAGGAACCTGAACCAATTTCTTTGGAACCATATCTTTTAATAATTGCATCACTGAATGGGATCTTCAGCTTTCATTAGGCTGGTCGCCCACTCAAAAGGCTCTCCTCTAAAAGAATAAATCAGATAGAGCCCAAGGTTTTCTGAAGTGATGCCCAGAAATGGTCTAGACAACATAATAGTGTAATAGTGTTTGAAAAGCGCCAGAAATTGGGCTAAGTCCCCATCAAAGGTTATGGATGTTGAGATATCAGAGTCAGGATCTGTTTCCTTCTCATCTGACTGACTGGAGTGCTTTGCTAGGACCTGGTCACTATTGACCTTACTCGAGGCTGAGACTCTCTGAACCCCACCCGGGGCAGTGACTTTCTGAACCCCACCCGGGGCAGTGACTTTCTGAACCCCACCCGGGGCAGTGACTTTCTGAACCCCACCCGGGGCAGTGACTTTCTGAATCCCACCCGGGGCAGTGACTTTCTGAATCCCACCCGGGGCAGTGACTTTCTGAATCCCACCCGGGGCAGTGACTTCCGGGAACCCCGCTGGGGCAGTGGCCTCCGGGAATCCCGCTGGGGCAGTGGCCTCCGGGAACCCCGCTGGGGCAGTGGCCTCCGGGAACCCCGCTGGGGCAGTGGCCTCCGAGAACCCCGCTGGGGCAGTGGCCTCCGAGAACCCCGCTGGGGCAGTGGCCTCCGAGAACCCCGCTGGGGCCAGCACCTCGGATTCTTTTACTGGGACCGGACCGTTGGCCTCCCTGACTGGGATCGGGCCATCGGCCTCCCTCTCTGAGTCAATAATTATCGAAAGTTCTCCCGGGACTATGACTTCCGGGACTTTTGCTGAAGCAATAACGTTCAGATCCTCCACTAATGCTATGCTTCTTAAGTTCTTTCCTGGGGAAGCGACTTCTAGACCCTTCTTTGGGGCTGCGTCTCTCGAGACCCCACTTGGGGATATTACTTCAAAGATCCCTTCTGGGGTTTTGCTTCTCGAGTTCCCCTCAAGAACTATGGTTTTAGAGACCCTTTCTAGGGTTGCGCTTTTCAAGTCCCTACCTGGGGTAACAGCTTCTGAGACCCCTTCCGGTATGGACACCTGAACTATAATATTTGATGTCCCTCTATAAGCTAGGGCATCGGGTACCGCTCCAGCACTCTGGGCATCGGGTACCGCTCCAGCACTCTGGGCATCGGGTACCGCTCCAGCACTCTGGGCATCGGGTACCGCTCCAGCACTCTGGGCATCGGGTACCGCTCCAGCACTCTGGGCATCGGGTACCGCTCCAGCACTCTGGGCATCGGGCACCACTCCAGGAACCTGGGCATCGGGCACCACTCCAGGAACCTGGGCATCGGGCACCACTCCAGGAACCTGGGCATCGGGCACCACTCCAGGAACCTGGGCATCGGGCACCACTCCAGGGACTTGCAACTCCGCTTCCACAGGAACCCCTAGAGAGGAGAGAAACATTCTCTTTTGATTCCTGAATCTATAATGGGGCTCCCTTGCCCAAGGACCCCAATTATAGGACAGAGAGCTTTTTTGTGTGGGTTGTGTGACAAGTACCTCTGCCACAGTAGAGACAGGAGTAGGTCTTGTATCATGACTCAACTTGGCCAGAGGGCAAGACTCGTCACCACACTTTGGCTTGCGCAACTCACAGGTCTGCAGGTAATGGCCTAAACCCCCACAATATAGGCATAAGTTTAAGTTTCTGCGACGCAGACGCTCCTCTTCTGAGAGCCTGGGCCGCAGAAAACTTTTAAACCTTTTCTCTTCAATTAAACCAGAGGATTCTCTTGTCACCATACTGTGAACAAGAGTCTCTTTAGAGATAGATGTACTCTCAACGACTTCTGGCAAAATGAGCAAGATTTTAGTCAGAAGGTTTTGCAGTTGCTTTAGGGATTGCTGCAAAACTTCTAGTCGCTCTGGTCTCAAAGCACTGAATACAGAGTTCAGGGCTGCGAGAGATGCCTGCAGGGCTTGCATAGTAGACATAGGAGGATTTAAAACTAGACAAGACAAGGCAAGACAAGGCAAGGCAAGACTAAATTTTGCTAAACAAAACAAGACTTTTTTTTTTTTTTTTAAACACCGGACTGGATTCTAAACACCGGACTGGATTCTAAACACCGGACTGGATTCTAAAACACTGGACTGGATTCTAAAACACTGGACTGGATTCTAAAACACTGGACTGGATTCTAGACTAGACACTGGACTGGGCCAAAAAAGAAAAAAAAGTTTTATTTCTTTTTTGTGGTATGGCTGGTGATAATGTTAGGTTCCTGGTGCTCAGAACAAGGGAGATGTTATGAAGCGAGTCCAGAGCACCAGGACGTAATGCTGGGAAAGGGGAATGGAAAGGGAATAGCCCCTGGCGCCCTATCTCCGTTGTCTCACCCGTGCTGTCAGTACACTCTTGCGAGACTATGGTTGCTTGAGCCCATGGCAGCCGCGTTTGAAGGGCGGATTACGTCTTCCCAACTTCGATGCCCCCTCAGGTCTTAATGAGAGACAAAGAGTGAACCGAGACAGGGTGATAACAAGGGGCCCTCTGACTAAACAACAAGGCCAGGGGCTACTAACAAACCTAAAACCAAAGTATGTGCGGCTTGCCGCCAAAGGAAAAGAACAACAAAGGAAATGCTGACCACACGCCGACACAATACTTTTGTGTACCGGCGGTGACAGCATAAGCAGAACCCTCTGCAAAACACCAGTGACAGAAATAATAAGGGAATACAGCGGCCTAGGCCGACGGACGCGGCAGTGCCGCTACTCACGGAACCGGTACGAATACTGGCAAACGGACAGGAACTCCCAATGCTGCTGACACAGACTCTCAGAACTGGAGGACAGGCAGAATCCCAAACGACAGACCGGTGGACACCAAGAAGCCAGAAACTTGCACAGGCAACGGTACTGGACCTCAGGACAGGAACGCCTCACGGCAGGACACGGGATCAGACATAGGAATCGACACAGGGACTGACACAGGAATAGCAGGAACCAAGCTCAGAACTCAAGCAGACTGCAAACCAAGGAATATCACCAGCATCTGTGAATTGCAAACAGCCAGCATATAACAGAGAGGCCTAATTAATAATCCCATGCAGCTGCCCTGTGCATGACTCTAAACTGACAAGATGCAATTAGCAGCCAGGTGAGGCTGAACACATGGGAACAAGCTGCAATTACACAGACTCACCAGCGGCAGCAGACAAGAGTATTCTAAAACAGAGCAACGGGAAATCCTGGCATGCAAGACAACTTAATAAACATAAAATAGGAATGAACCACTACCTGTGGTTCATAACAGTATCCCCTCCTTAAGGGTGAGCTCCGAGCACCCCATGACACCCACGGGGAACATAAACAGAAGTATAACATAAAATACAGAACAAAATTGCAAAACAGGAATGAGCCACAGCCGTGGCTCATAACAATGTGTCCTAAAAAAAGGGGTGTGGACTCACAAGAAAGGGTCGTAGCCACACAAAGTTACAGAGAGATAGTGGGTGACTGAGGTAGGGGTGACAGGAAGATAATGGGTGACCCAGTGCCACTTAGCATTAAACCCATACACTCCAGGTGCATGTGTCCTCGCCTCAATGGATCCTTCCTCGTTAATGGATGCTGCGCTGCCGTGGGTTCTCCTGCAGTGCTCCTCAGCCCTGCATGCGGAGAGTGCCCAGTGTCTACTCTGCCATTGGTGACCAGGGAGTGGGGTTGCCGTAGGTGTCCTGGGAGCTGCGTTGCGGCGGTGTCCTGGGAGCGGGGGGAAGATGTGTGGAGGGGATACGTTAATTAGGTCGACCACAATTGGTCAACATGGTCACTAGGTCGACATGGAAAAAGGTTGACATGCATTTTTCACCTTTTGTTTCTTTTTTTCTTTTCTTTTTTTGAACTTTTTCATACTTTACGATGCACGTGGACTATGATTGGGAATAGAAACCTGTGCTGAGCGCAGTGAGGCACCTTGCCCAAAGCATGGCGAGTGTAGCGAGCCATACGAGGGGACACGGTGCACTAATTGGGGTTCCCCGTCACTTTGCGAAGAAAATAACACCAAAAAAAGTTAAAATAATTAATATCGACCTTGTTCTTGTCGACCTAATGACCATGTCAACCTAGTGACCTTGTCGACCTAATGCATGTAGACCTAGTGACTGTCAATCTAAGTGTGGTCGACCTAATGACCCATACCCGGATGAGAATGCAGCCATGGCACTCTACGCAGCTAAGTACTCCGCGTAATGGTTGGGTCGGCCCTTGGTATGACTGGTAGCTAGCTTTTTTTGCAGCAGTGCGATTGGGTCTGAACTGCACATGCGTATGCTCTGCAATGCACAGGCACGTCGGCTGCTGGCGCCGGGAATCGTGAGACAGCGACGGGTTTAACTAAGAAAATGATCTCACCGGCGATCGCAAGAAGATTGACAGGAAGAGGCCGTTTGTGGGTGTCAATTGACCATTTCTAGAGAGTGTCCGGAAAAACGCAGGCGTGCCCAGCTATTTGGAGGGAGAATTCCTGATGTCTGCTCCTGGCCGGATCATCGCAGCGGCTGAGTGAGTCCTGAGCTGTGCAGAGACAGCACAATTTGTTGTTTGTGCAGCTCTTTGCACAAGCGTTTCGCAACCTTGCACATCAACTACCCCCTTCCCCTATAGGCGCAACTACCTGATCGCAGCACTGCAAAAAAACGCCTGCGTGCGATCAGGTCTAATTCACCCCCAGTATGTAGTGCAGGAAGAGATACAGGAGTATCAGGCAGGAGCGGATTGGGATTGAACACCAGCCCGGGAAATTTATGGAAGCAGCCCTAATGACGGCGGAGTCTGTTGAGGGGGAGGGGTGCTGTCAAGAGGGCAGGGTAACTCCTCAGAGGTCCTTATTCTGAGATAGACACAGTTGGGGCCTCCTTTGCTTTGCGTTATGCTATTGTTTACCTGTAACTGTGGCCCTCATTCTGAGTTGATCGCTCGCTAGCTACTTTTAACAGTCGTGCAAATGCATTGTCGCCACCCACAGGGGAGTGTATTTTCGCTTTGCAAGTGTGCGATCGCATGTGCAGCCGAGCGACACGAACACATTTTGTGCAAAACAAGACCAGCCCTGTAGTTACTTATCCTGTGCGATGATTCTAGCGATGGAGGTCCCGGAATTGACGTCAGATACCCGCCCTGCAAACGCCTGGACACGCCTGCGTTTTCCCAAACACTCCCAGAAAACGGTCAATTGCCACCCACAAACGCCCTCTTCCTATCAATCTCCTTGTGATCGGCTGTGCGAATGGATTTGTCACTAAAAGCATTGCACAACAACAATGCTCTTTGTACCCGTACGACACATATGCATGCGCAGTTTTGCCATTTTTTTACCTGATCACAGCACTGCGAAAATTGGCAGCGAAGATCAACTCGGAATGACCCCCTTTATGCATATGCTACTACAATACCCTTCCCTGATGCACATCTGTACAACTGAATATACAAGGACTGATATGCCCACTTTCAGTGTCTACTGACACTGCAATCATGCCTTTAATCTACTTCTGATTTTATTGATTTTTCATTCTACAAACCCCTTTTTTTTAACCTTATATGTTTCAAAGTGCAGGGAGGAGGAGCACACACTACATACAGCACAGTACAGGGAGGGAGCACACACTACATACAGCACAGTATAGGGAGGAGGAGCACACACTACATACAGCACAGTACAGGGAGGGAACACACACTACATACAGCACAGTACAGGGAGGGAGCACACACAAGTAGTGAAACACAGACACAGGGGTCAGGGGACCAGCGCAGCAGAATCTATCCCAGTGGCCAATCCGCCCCTGATTACATACACAGCCACCATATTACATATATAGCCACCACATTATTACATGAATAGCACCACATTATACAAATAGCACTGCATTACACGTATAGCACCACATTACATGTATAGCACTACACGTATAGCACTGCATTACACAAATAGCACATTACAGGTATAGCACCGCACTACACGTATAGCATCGCATTATATGATTAGCACCACATTATATACATAGCCACTGCATTACATACGTAGCCACCGCATAAATAGGCCCACCATCATGGACAGACATTGGGCAACTATAGGGCTGAAGGACGTTGCATAAGAGATTGTCCCAGGGCTGGCTGTGAGTGCTGCCTGGTCAGCTGGCATCCTGAGAACAAAGTACATCCTGCTCCTGTCCAGTCCCCAAACCATACACTGTGACCGGGGATGCCCTAACCCTTAAGGGCCCTACACATTTAACGATCCTGCGCCGAGCTGCCCGACGGCGGATACGGCCGATGGGAGACCCGGCGGCGGGGAACAGTGACAGGGGCAGTGAAGTTTCTTCACTCCCCCCGTCACACGGCTCCGTATAAGTGCAGGCAAATATGGACGAGATCGTCCATATTGGCCTGCATGCACAGCCAACGGGGCACCAGCGATGAACGAGCGACGAGATCGTTCATATCATTGACTAATATCGCCCAGTGTGTAGGGCCTATCACACTAACATGATAATGCAAATAATGTCATTATAAATAACCTCTCTGCCGGGTCCCCTTCAGTGCTCAGTCGCCGCTCTGGCCAGTTCAGTGAGAGTGCGGGAGCTGGGGTGGCAGCGGGTGTAGTGAACCCGGCTCCGACCATCGCTTTGCTGCTGCTCCTGGGCCGGGCTCGTTGACGAGACCTTTGGCCGGGGCCAGGGAGAGGATGCTGCTGGGCTGGTTAACTTTCTCCAGGTCCCCCATTGGTAGAACACCATCACCACTTTTCACGGCTAGCGGCACCTAAAAGTGCCTGCTAGCGTAACTTCCAGATTGCATTTCAATTAACCAAAATTACTGGAAGCAGTGTGAGCCAGCCCAGCCTGAGTGTGAATTGGCCTTGCTGAGGGGGATATGGGACCAGCCCATTGAAATCTGTCAAGGTGTCCTGGTGGGCCAATCCGCCCCTGGTAGCTGCACTCCCTGCACCTATGGTAGCTACACCCTCTATATAACACATGTAACTGTGACAGGGAAGGTGGCCCCTCTCAGCTGTGTGTTCCAAAGCAGCTGCACCTATGGTAGCTACACCCTGCATATAACACATGTAATTGTGACAGGTAAGGTTGCCCCTCTCAGCTCTGCATATCAGCTGCACTCCCTGCACTTATGGTAGCTACGTCCTTGTATATAATGCATGTAACTGTGACAGGGAAGGTGGCCCCTCTCAGCACTGGGCCCCATAGCAGCTGCACTCCTCTCACCTATGGTAGCTACACCCTGTATATAACACGTGTAACTGTGACAGGGAAGGTGGCTCCTCTCAGCACTGGGCCCCCTAGCAGCTGCACTCCTCTCACCTATGGTAGCTACACCCTGTATATAACACGTGTAACTGTGACAGGGAAGGTGGCTCCTCTCAGCACTGGGTCCCATAGCAGCTGCACTCCTCGCACCTGTGGTAGCTACACCCTTGTATATAACACGTGTAACTGTGACAGGAAAGGTGGCCTCTCTCAGCTCTGGGTCCCATAGCATCTGCACTCCCTGCACCTATGGTAGCTACACCCTGTATATATAACACATGTAACTGTGACAGGAAAGGTGGGCCCTCTCAGCACTGGTCCCCATAGCAACTGCACTCCCTGCACCTATGGTAGCTACACCCTGTATATAACACATGTAACTGTGACAGGGAAGGTGGCCTCTCTCAGCACTGGGCCCCATAGCAGCTGCACTCCTCGCACCTATGGTAGCTACGCCCTGTATATAACACATGTAACTGTGACAGGGAAGGTGGCCTCTCTCAGCACTGGGCCCCATAGCAGCTGCACTCCCTGCACCTATGGTAGCTACGCCCTGTATATAAACACATGTAACTGTGACAGGGAAGGTGGCCTCTCTCAGCACTGGTCCCCATAGCAGCTGCACTCCCTGCACCTATGGTAGCTACGCCCTTGGCAAGCCCGCATGGGGCTCTGTTGCACTCGTACCCCCACCGGCAATCTGGCGGCCAGGATCCCGGCATCAGGATGCTGACCGCTGGGATCCCAACCGCCGGTTACATGATCCCAACGCATGACAGAGCATATGGTACTTGCCTATTCTCCCGCAATGTCTTGGAGACTCCAGGATAGCAGGCACCAAGGTGTAGGCATATCTTCAGTAATGCCTCCGTTCCACACGCTGATGCCCACTTACCGTGTGAAGTGACCAGTCCAGGCGAGCTGATGACGCTATTCCTGCTGAATCCCATCATCATGGCTCCTTCCCCTGCTTTACAATGATGTAATCGTGGCTTTATATACTGTGACTTGATGCTATTCTGCTGTCATGCCCACATGGTTGCGCCATACCCCTCCCAGCTGGCAGCCAAGAAGTTGGTAAGTGTGTGATATCTGGGCCTTGTAGCTCACCAGCAAAAAAGTATCCATTTTTTAACCATTTCATCACCCCCACATCCACTGCATACAATGGGGTCTATTTACTAAGCCTTGGAGAGAGATAAAGTGGATGGAGATAAAGTACCAGCCAATCAGCTCCTGTCATTTTTCAAACCCAGCCTATAATATGACAGTTATCAGCTGATTGGCTGGTACTTATCTCCGTCCACTTTATCTCTCTCCAAGGCTTAGTAAACAGACTCCAGTATTTGTAACGAGCCCCAGTGCTTTAGTCTACCAAACACCCACCACCACCACCAATTTGCAACTAAACACTGTAAAACATGAGAGGACATGGGCTGTTGTCCGATGTCTCCACTGTACAGCTGGCCACACGCAGGCCCATCCCGCCTCTGGAGCTGCGGCCCAGGATTATTCATCAATTTGACCTCACACTTGGATAGCCAAACCTGACATGGACCAGTAAAACAGCCCCATGGGGTTACTGGTGGATCTATGGGGCCAATTCAGACCTGATCACTCGCTAGCTGTTTTTTGCAGTCCTGCGTTCACATAGTCGCCGCCCACCGGGGAGTGTATTTTAGCTGTACAAGTGTGCGATCGCATGTGCAGCCGAGCGGTACAAAAAGATTTTGTGCAATTTCTGAGTAGCCCAGAACTTACTCAGCTGCTGCGATCACTTCAACCTGTCCGGGACCAGAATTCACATCAGACACCAGCCTTGCAAACACTTGAGAACGCCTGCGTTTTTCCAACCACTCCCAGAAAACGGTCAGTTGACACCCACAAATGCCTTCTTCCTGTCAATCTCCTTGCGATCACCCATGCGGATGGATTCTTTGCACAAACCCATCGCAGAGCAACGAACCGCTTTGTACCTGTGCAACATGCCTGCACATTGCGGTGCATATGCATGCGCAGTTCTGATCTGATGGCAGCGCTGCAAAAATTTTTAGCACGCAATCAGGTCTGAATTAGGCCCTATAAACACTGTGTTATGTGCACATTAAGTGGTATAAATGAATATGTATGGAACATGAGTAATTAACATGAATTAAAAACAAATCATCACATTATAATGAAGTCCAGTAAACATGACACGATGGAAGTTTTAGTGCACAAAGGTCCTCCTAGACAGATCCGCACATGACATTCCACCATGCACTGGGCTCAGCCACCAAGCATCCCTGGAACTTGTTATAAAATGTTGCCAAGTATGACAGTCACATATCAAAGTAAACTCTAAGTGTATCTACTATATAAAAGCGAAAATCCGTCCTTCTGTCTTTCTATACAAATCCACAGTTTACAAGCGACGATCGTGAAATTTTACATACGAGCATATTAAAACACGGTGGAGGCAACTAAAACAATTAGAAATCCCTAGCACCCCTAGGTGGGGAAGACAGCAGCACAGAGTATATCAGGAGACAGCATAACTCCGGAATTGCTGGAGCAATGTACTCAAAACTTGGTACACATATGCCTTACAATCTGGGAACAAACACAGGGGTAAATTTACTAAGATGGGAGTTCTATTTATGATGGGATGTTGCCCATAGCAACCAATCAGCTTCTACTTCTCATTTATCTAGCACCTTCTAGAAGATAATACCTGGAATCTGATTGGTTGCTATGGGCAACATCCCATCTTAAATAGAACTCCCATCTTAGTAAATTTACCCCACTGTGGGAGGAAAACACCCCTAGCACCCCTAGGGGTGAGGCAGTAGCACTGAGTATTTCAGCAGACGGTATAACTCTGGAATGCCTGCAGCAATTTACAACAAACTTGGTACACATATGACTTTCACTGTGGAAACAAACATTGTGGGGGTCAGACACCCCTAGCACAGAGTATGTTAGCAGACAGCATAACTGTGGAAGGCCTGGAGCAATTTACACCAAACTTGGTACACATCTGACTAACAATCTGCAAACAAACTCTGTAGGGGTTAGACACCCCTGGGAGTAGGACAGCAGCACAGAGAATGTCAGGAGACAGCATACCTCCCAAATGCCTGGACCAATTTACAACAAACTTGGTACACATATGACTTACAAGCTTTCTGGTTTAATGGGATAGTATAGTTAGTATAGCTCCCTCTCTATAATATATATATATATATATATATATATAAACAAAAGTGGTAGGACCCAGCGCCTTCAGTGATGTACGTTGTCTCGTAGTGGATATTTAAAATCAATATCAATATGCGTACCGGAAAACAGTGGATTTTCAATTAGTACATGATGTCTCTCTGTATCTTAGTTAGCCGATCTTCCGGAGTTTCCAGTGATCCAGTACACCAACCACGGTATAAAAAACAAATATATGGACAATAATAGTGTAGTATTTTGGCTACGTGGAAAGGTAGTGATGATTATATTTGGTGCCGTGAGCGTGCTTTAAGCCATGCAACAATTAGTGCAAATGCACCCCTCTTGTGGAAATCCAGTGAGAGATGTGAAAGTGGCAATTATATATAATAATACCTTCAATAATGATATAACATGCATATATGAATTCTCTCAGAGGTCTTCTCCAGCATTGGCGGTAAATACCTTAAATGTGAGACTCCCGGTGGGAGAAAATAATACTCATAGTGTAGTATTTAGAAAGATTTAATAAAAAGGTATAATGGCATATAAAATAAAACAAAGTAAAAAGGTGGACTCGTACAATATATAAAAGATATAATCGCTTATCTGTTTATCCTTGAGGAGGAGTGGAGTATATGGACCCATATATATATATATATATATATATATATATATATCACACACACACACACACACACACACACACACACACACACACACACACACACACACACACAGCAGAAAATTATTAATTCAGCCTCTTAGATAAAGAGCTTTGTTTCCTTATAAAATATAAGTGGTTATTTAGTCTAGACTAGAAATTCCTGTCACTTATATTTTCCCTTTACCTATATATTGAGGCACTCTGTACAACATTGCCTTATACTTCATTTTCTACATTAGTCTCATTTTTTTTTAAACTAGAAACCCATGTATATCCAGTTGTAATTGATGTAGAAAATTTATATGTAAGATAGCTGTAACTCTGTAGCTTTGCTGCTGGTTACTGTGACATCACACCTAGCCTGTGACATCACTAGCCCGTGACAACACAATGCTTCTTCCTGTAACATTCTATCTACAGCTGCTGACATTTCCATTTTCTTTTTTTGTGTAAACTGTTTTTATTAGTTATTAGTTAAAGCAGCAGTCAAAACATTACAGAAATATTTTCAAAAACAAAAGGAGGGCATACAAAAATATCGCGTGACATATATTCGGCAGTACGCTACACATAAAGTGCCCTTAGTAGAAAAATATCTGTCTGCATTACTGACAACATTAAAAACTTATAAAAGAAAACATATTATCAAAACAGCATTGATGAATGGGAAAGAGAAACAAGAGAGAGAAGAGAAGAGGAAGAGAGGAGAAGTAAGGGAAAATTAGGGTAGGCAGAGTCAGGTGTAAGAGTCTGCACAGTAAGGGCAGACCAATTGGGGGTCAGAGGGGCCTCCCCCACCAATTATGAGTCTGGACCATATTATAGAGACATCATTGTCGGAATATGAGTATGGATATGAATAATAATACAAGCATGAATATGAGCATGTTTATAAATATGAAGGGGGTTATATCGTAATATAGGACCGATACATCGGTGTGTCCTTGAAGTCATACCAGGGAAACCAGATAGCTATGAAGTCAACTGTTTTCCCAGATGAGAAGGAGACAAGGTCTTCCATGTCTAAAAAGTGATCAATCTTTGTGAACCACATTTTAATCGAGGGTGGGGAGGTGGATCTCCAAAGGATTGGGACAACCGCTTTAGCTGCGTTGCTAAGGTGTCTTAACAGGGAATGTTTGTAGGAGTGTGACCCTGCGGAGGTGTGATTAAGGAGCCAGAAATCTGGGTCTTTCGGGATCTCATCTCCCAATATCTGTTTGGTGCATTTAAATACTCCTGTCCAGAATGGAGTTATAAGAGGGCAATCCCACCAAATATGTATAAAACTCCCTGGGGCATTTTTGCATCTCCAACATAGATTCGAAAGGGAGGGGAACATTTTATTGAGAACACGAGGGGTCCTGTACCACCTATAAATAAGTTTATAAAGGGTCTCTAATGTCGAGATGCATAAAGAACTCGCCTGAGCGTTCTTAAACACAGAATCCCAGTTAATCTGTGTAGGTAGCCCTGGCAATTCCTTCTCCCAGGAAGTCAGGAAGGTAGGAGGTTGTGGGAAAAAGTTTTCCATAATCATCGTATAGATTTGTGAAATAGTATGCGTAGGTGATTTGGGGGAGGTGCATAGTTTCTCAAACCCGGTGAGCTCCCTAGTTACATCAGAGAAGTTCTTAGGAGATGATATGAAATGATGGACCTGCAAGAACCTCCAAAACTCAGCACTGTGTAGGTTCCAAGAGGATTGAACATCTGAGAAGGAGCGCACCCTACCCGAGCTCACCAGCTGACCGACTCTAAAGATCCCGGCTTCTGCCCATGGGGCGAAAGCAGTCCCTTGTAAGCCAGGGGCAAATTCGGAGTTATAGAGAAAGGAGGTTAAGGGGGACCATTTGGAGGATATGTGACTCTGGGATCTCAGTTTGGTCCATAATTTCAGCGTGGGGGAGACCGTGGGGTGAGATACCTTCGGGAGGGTAGGGAGCCAAGGTGCAATTTCAATATAATGCGGGAGACAACCCTCCTCTAGGAGGACCCATTGTTTGCGGTCTTTGGCACGCGTCCATTCCAGAATCCTATTCAGGTGTACCGCGTGGTAGTAGTTAGGGATGTGTGGGAGTTGTTGCCCCCCTTGATGTTTTCTCCTGAACAAAATGTCGTGTTTAAACCTGGGTGTATTACTACCCCATACAAATGTACGGATAAGCCTCTGGACGTCACGAAGCCAGAGCAGGGGGATGTGTATCGGAAGGGACTGGAGAAAGAATAAAATCCTAGGGAGGGCGTTCATTTTAACTACATTGATCCTCCCGAACCAGGACAGTCTCAATTTCTTCCATTTCAGGAAGTCTAGGCGAAGCCTAGTCAATAAGGGTTTAAAGTTTAGGGAGAACACTTTGGATAAATCGTTGGTCAGTAACACCCCCAAATATTTTAATCTGTGATCGTGCCAGGTGAAGGGGAAGGCTTGTTTCAGGCTTTCTACTATAGCAGGAGGAGTAGTTAAATTCATGGCAATGGATTTGGAATAATTTATTTTGAAGTTAGAGAGGTCTCCAAACTTCTCAAACTCTGCCATTAAGTTTGGTAAAGAGGTGACCGGGTTCGTGATTATTGCGAGTAGATCATCGGCATATAATGCCAGTTTGTATTCGGACCTCTTTACCAGCAGGCCCGAAATACATGGGTTAGCCCTAATACTTCGGGCTAATGTTTCCATGCAAAGGACGAAGAGCAATGGAGATAGCGGGCATCCCTGTCGCGTACCGTTGAGAATTGGAAAGGGGTCAGAAAGGGAGCCATTAAGCCTAATTTTGGCGGACGGGGAGGCATAGAGGGACAAGATTCTGTGAAGACAGACATTACCAAGTCCTAGATGCCTCAATATACCGGTCAAAAAATCCCAGTCAACTCTGTCAAAAGCTTTTTCTGCATCAGTCGACAGTAGGATTGATGGGGATGAAAGCTGGCCGGTATAGTGAATCATGCTGAGCACTTTAGTAGTATTGTCCCTAGCCTCTCGGCCTAAAACAAATCCAGTTTGATCTCCATGTATCAAGCCAGGTAACAATAGTTTAAGGCGATTTGCAATCAATTTGGCGAAAAGTTTTATATCTATATTTAATAATGAGATTGGCCGGTAACTGGAGCAAAGGCTGGGATCCTTACCCTCTTTGGGTAGAACTGCAATATGGGCTTCGAGAGATTGTGGGGAGAAGGGCGATTGATCTGATATGGTGTTAAAGGCTCTTGTGAGTATAGGAATTAATTTCTCTTTAAAAGCTTTGTAGTAGGCAATAGTATATCCATCGGGGCCGGGACTCTTGCCATTAGGAGAGGATTCAATAACTTGCTGAACCTCCTCAGTAGAAAACGGGGCATCTAGATCTTCCAATTCTGTTGTGGTTAATGTGGGGAAATGTAAGGACCGTAAGTAGTCAGCTATGGCTTTTTGATGGGACGACCTGTCAATTCTTCCGGTTGGGCCGGAGAGGTTATACAGAGTGGAATAATATGTCCTGAAGGCCCTGGCTATGTGGGGTGTCTGGTGTTGGGGTTGGCCATGCTCGTTTTTAATTGTATGAATAAAAGTAAGGGCACGTTGTTCTCTAAGTGCTTTGGCCAATAGTTTTCCAGGCTTATTGCCCCATTGATAGTATCTGCTACGGCATTTCCGATAGGAAAACTTGACTCTATCAGAGAGTAACTTATTCAGAGCCGCCCTGGCAGTTTCGAGATCAGCGTAGTGTTGTGGGGTTTGGGATTTCTTATGTAGAAGCTCGAGAGATTGTATCTTGGACAGTAATTCCTCTCGAAGTTTCTCTCTCTGCTTTTTGCGGAAGGATCCTATTTGAACACAAACCCCCCTAATGACACATTTATGTGCTTCCCATACTGAGACTTTGGAAATGTCATCTAAGTCGTTGGTACTAATGTAAGAGTCCAAAGCGTTGTCAATTCGGGACTTACAGTCTGCGTCTTGTAGGAAAGTGTTGTTAAAACGCCAGGACCATTGGCGATGTGTGTTGGGAGGTAAGCGTAGGGTGAGATTAACTGGGGCATGATCGGACCATACAATCTGTCCTATAGAGGCATCAGACAGAAGGTGCAAGTGTCGGTGACTCAAAAATAAGTAATCAATCCTGGAATAAGTCTGGTGTGGGTGTGAGAAATAGGTGTAATCTATATCAGAAGGGTGTGTCAATCTCCATGTGTCGATCAGCTGGTGGTCGAGCAGGGCACGTCTCATCCCCCTATGCTCCCCCTCTGACCTGTAGGAAATCTTTTTAGAGTTGTCCTGGCGGGGATCCAGGGTCCAATTCAGATCACCTCCCATCACGACCACCCCTTCCAAAAGAGGTTCCGCGTCTTCTAGAACTGAGGATATAAAGGAAGGTTGTTTAGCGTTAGGGGCATATATATTTAAAAAAGAGAAACGTTGGCCGTATATGTCGCATTTCACCAGCAACCCCCTACCCTCAGCTATTCTGTGGGAGGCAACATTGAGGACAGGCAGGTGGCGCGCAAGCATTATGGCTACGCCTAATGTCTTGCCAGCAGAATTGTTAGATAGGAAAACGTGCGGGTAATAGTGACATTTTAGGGACGGCACATGCCCTATCTTGAAGTGTGTTTCCTGAATAAAAGCAACGTCAATTTTCTCACCCCTAAGCCATTTGAGAAGTTTAGACCTTTTTTCAGGAACATTCAGCCCTTTAACGTTAAGGGTAGTTACGTGTAGATCACTCACCCCCATTATCATACACACCTAATCGCTTCACATTAGTCTTCTCTTCGGTAGACTCTGGAAAAGGTGAGGGAAGAATAGCAGGGGGGGGGGATAGGAAAGAAGGAAAAGCAAGGAAAGAGAAAAAGAAAGCTGTGGCGTGGGAATCCCCGCCAAAAAATACTTTGATATTAACCAGAAGTGGTATTACTACCAAAAGAGCTGCTGCAAAAAGGACAGGAGCGGAATCCTGCCGACTCCCGATCCAAAGAAACAGCGGATGCAGCATAGTGGGGTCTTGCGGGGGGCTCAGGACAACGACCACTCCCAAGATAGAAACTAGATTAATATACAATATTACCGAGGTGTGCACTAGGCACATGTGGAACATGAAAAATAAAAGTATGTAGATATATAAGTATATCAATTTGTATAAGAGTGTACAGACAATCCTCAAATTATCAAACCGGGTTCCATGGAACTATAACATCTGCACACTATCATCCATCTATAAAAAAGCAAAAAACAAAACAAAAAACAAACCGATCTCACTCGTGAGCAACTCATAGAACTATTAAGAGAGAAAAAGTCTCAATGTATAACATAAGTAACAGGCAAATTTACGTCCACTCGGGACGAGGCTTCTCATTCAGGGAGGCTTCGAAGGACGTGGGCCAGGAGTGGATCCCCGCATCCGTGGGGAACGAACTTGCTGCCACGCGTCGTCTGGAGGGAGTACAACAGGCAGGTCTGGAAGGTGGTGAAAGGCGTCCCAGTCTGGCACCGGAACCGGAGGGATTCCCAGGATCGTGAAGAAAGCCTGTAAGTCCGACGGTCTAGAGAGACTTGCGATTTTTCCGCCATGAGAGACCTGGAGGGAGAAAGGAAAACCCCATCTGTATTTCAGCTCGAGTTTCCTGAGAGAGTCTGTAAGAGGTTTCAAGGCGCGACGTTGTTGTAAGGTCGACCAGGCAAGGTCGGGAAATATCTGAATCTTGTCGCCTTGAAAGTCAATGCTGACCAGTTGACGGGCCGACCTCATTATTTCCTCTTTTTGGGCATAATAATGGAGCCTACAAATCACGTCCCGTGGTCTGTCGGAGGGTAAGCCTCGAGGACGGAGGGCTCTGTGAGCTCTATCGAATATAATGTCCTTGTTCGGATCCAGGTCAATAAGTTCCCCAAATATCTTAGATAACGCGGCTACAAGGTCTGTTTGCTGGACGCTCTCAGGCAGGCCACGGACTCTAATATTATTTCGCCGGCCGCGATTATCCATGTCCTCAATGCGTGATTTTAGGAAGGAGATATCATCCCGTTGGTGAGATAGCACTTGCCGGAATTTGATCAGAGAGTCCACTGTGTCACGATCCGGGTATCTGGACGCCATTTCTTACCCATCAGATGCCTCCTAAGGCTGGCTCAGCGCTCCAGGACCGGATCCCATCTGTTATCCTGATGTGTACATTCCTGTATCCTCTCCTGTCACTCTGGGACGCTGTCACAGTAAACGCCATATTACACCTGGCATGGCGTCTCCCGCGGCCTCCGCCGCCGTCTCTGAACTTCTGCATGCAGAGTGTCTGAGTGGCGATTACGTCAGCCGCGGCCTCCGCTGTGTCCGCGTGGTTGGATGTGCATCTGTCAGCCTGGCGCCTCTTGTCTCCGGTGGCCGGCGCCGCCATTACTGTTTTCATTACCACATGGATTACAAACCAAACTTCCCTCCAAGTGTCTGCATGGGCGCAGCCATCTTGGATTCTGTCAGCTGATCATTTCCACCAATCTGTTCTCAGTATTGATAATCTGCATAATTGCCTAGCCAATCCCTTCCTTGCTGCGGGTATAAATACACTGTGCCTGAGCAAGGAAGGCGTCAGTGCTTTGGTTGTCAAACCTAGTTCCTGTTTGTCTCTCTCCTGTGATTGTCTTCCAGGTTCCAGCTCCTGTCTCAAGACTTCCACCATAGAGACCCGCACCAGCATTCCACCTGCGGTGTAGCCTGACTCTCCAATCCATTGTGGATTCATCTGTTTCCAGCTACAACATTACCTGCTTCCAGCTCAGCTTCCAGCAGAGTACAGCTTCCCTTAAAGGGCCGGTGTCCTTTCTACACTTTACCACTCTCCACCGGTATTATTATTTCTCCGCTCTCAAGTTCTACATTTCAGTTCATATTTCATCGCTCCCAAGTTCATTTATTATTTAACTGGTTCCAGCCAGTATCCACTCCGTGCTAACAACAGTCTGGTTCCAGCCAGTATCCACAG
Source organism: Pseudophryne corroboree (assembly GCF_028390025.1). NCBI lineage: Eukaryota > Metazoa > Chordata > Amphibia > Anura > Myobatrachidae > Pseudophryne > Pseudophryne corroboree. Next base: position 185,924,552 of record NC_086446.1, on the reverse strand, counting down.
CAGCTGTTTTATCTTCAGCAACCCAGCTTTTCCTGGAACACCAGCTGGCACAATCCTGGGTTATCTCCATTGCTACAGTCGGGCCTGGTAAGGACTTTCCATCTAGAAGATCATAAGAACTATCTCACACTACCAGTGCCCTGTGGCTCCTGCCATCCTGTAGTACCCAGGAACTGTATTTATTCTTTGCTGACTTTTACGTTTTCTTTTACTGCTGCTGTGTTGCGGAGTTGTCATAATAAACATCATTGACTTTTATCCAAGTTGTCGTGGTCACGCCTTCGGGCAGTTATTATTCATGTTACTTACATGTCCAGGGGTCTGATACAACCTCCCAGGTTCCGGTACATCTCAGCCCCTACAACTGAGGCTGCCTCCCGTCAGCTCAGGCCCTCAGTTGTGACACACTGTAGATGATTCGTGGCGTTCCAGGACATCCACTCTTGTCGCGATTTGAGACATATCTTGTCGGAGCGCTGTCACCTCCTGAGTAATGGTGGAAAGTAGGCGAGTCTCCAAGGCTGAGAAATCTTGTTTCGTAGGAAGTGTCCGTACATGAGACAATATCTCGCTTATCTCCGCGGACAGAGAGAGGGCCTGTGGGGGCACCGAAGTCCCAGGAGAGGCCATGTTGTCCACCGGATCGTGTAAACTCGGGGAGGTCGGAACAGTAGAAGAAGCAGCGGGGGATGAGGTTGGGGAAGTTAGGAATTGGCGTAGATCTGATGAGCGTCGGTTCGCGGGGAGCGGTATTGCGTCCGGCTTGGTCTTGGCCTTTTTTTTCTTTATCCCTCTCACCATGAGATCGGTCTTTAAATAAAGCGGTGTATAATTATCCTTTCACATATCCTCGGCACTGTGAAGCATGAGGGTCGTCGCCGTGCAAAAGCCCCCACGTGGTTCTAGGGTGGCATCAGGCAAACATGTACAAGGTTAGGGACCCATTCGTTCGCTTGCAGAGGTAGTATATCTGATATGGCCCGATGGGGGTATAACTGCGTGACCCCAGGCTGCCAAGCAAGTTATCAGCCAGCACAGATTTGATATGTGGATGGATGGATGGATGGCTGTATTGATGGATGGGTGAAGGGAGTGCTACAATTAATTGTATTGTACCTCAAGCCTCATGAGCCTCCCCACCCTCCCTCACACTTAGGTGCTTCAGAGTGCAGCCTAGGGACCGCAGCCCCGTTCAACAGTCTGGCCGCAGTGAGGTCTCAGTGTCTCAGTGGATCCAATATGGCCGCCGGGCGTCTGCTGGCGCTGCCTCTCTTGCCGGGTTTATGAGGCTCCGTCGGGCGGGTATGTGTCTGTCGGGGCCGGGGACAGGGGGACACCTCTAATCGCGGCCGGCGGCTAGCGGCCGCGGAAAGAACAAAGCTCCAGCTGATGTCGGCGGCCCGTGCAGCGGGTCCCGGAGCCGCTTCCGGCCTAAGGCCTGACTCGAGGTCCCGGCTTCTTCTAGCCCCGTAGGCCGCAATCCGCGGGAGCGGTTAAAACCGCTCCCCGATTCCGCGGCACTTCAGGGGTCACAGCCGGGGGTGCACGGAGGGCAGCAGTGTGGATAGGGTGGGTTGAAAGTTGCAGGAGGCTGTAGGAGAAGTAGTTTGGGCTATGGTGCTCAGGTGCTCATACCAGGCACGTCAGTCTCCTTCAGCACCCAGACCACGCCCCCCGACATTTCCATTTTCAATGCAGGAAGACAGGTAGGAGGAGGTGAGTCCTACATAGCAGGGTATCATGGAGAGGGGTAAGGAAGACAGAGTGCAGTATAGTCAGCTGAAAGGCAAGACAAGATAGACAGAACAGGGAATACAGGTACAAGGACACATAAATAGGAGAAGCGCAGGAAGGAACTACATAATTTAGGAATAAAAATGTAGCGTTACAGGAATAAAGAGGGCAGTATGGAGGATAAGCACACATACAGGGGATGTAGATAACCTGGGTCTCTATGAGGCAAGATCCTGGCTTTGGGATGAAAAAGTTAATAAAATAGATAAATGGGATATTGATAACTTTGAAAGTATCTTGTTTGGTTTAAGGAAAATTGGGAAACTGGTTGACTCATGGACATTTTATTGTACTTAAACTAGTACCATGCTTAATGATAGTCTTTTGTGTTTTTTAGATCATCTGGCAAAGAGATTTGCAGAGTGTCAGGTGACCGGCAAAGAGATCTGCAAAGTGTCAGTTGAAAACGACAGGAGGGGTCGCAGAGGTAGCAACGACTGGAGTATAACATGCAGGAGGTAAGTTACCATACTCTCTCTGCACATGTTACATCTACCCCACCTGCAGTGCACATGGTTTTGACCATTAGAGAACAAATTTGCTGCTGCGATCAGGTCTGAATTAGGCCTAGTGTATAATACTAACATGATCCTAGCACTAGGGAAGACCTGGAGCAGATAACTTGGGTCTCTATGAGAAAGGATCTTGGGTTTTGGATAAAAAGTAAATAAAATAAATTGCAAATGAATATAAATGAAAGTACGTAACAAAATGTAGTAGTATATAGGAATGTTATTTTAATATAAAAAAGTTATCCTCAGCCACTTTTCCTGTGTCAAAGGAATTAAAATACCCTGTTTGAAGAACCATGGGTTAATCCCGATAGGAAATTCAAATCCCTAAACAGATATTATCATCCTTCCCTTTTCCTCCTGATGATAGGAAGAAATGGGAAAATCCACCAATAGTAGATGCATCAGTATCCAGGCTTTCACGGAAAATTGTATTGCCTGTCCTGGATGCAGCCTCCCTGAAAGACATGGCTGACCGCAAGATTGAGACTATGCTCAAATCTTTATATACAGCTGCAGGGGTGGCCCAAAGACCCACTATAGCATGTGGGTGGGTTACGCTAGCCATTGCTAAATGGTCGGGTAACCTAATTGAGGGGTTCGATACCTTACCTCAAGGGGAGATTGTTTTGGTCCTGCAGCATATACAGGATTCTGCAAACTTTATGGTGAAAGCCAGAAAAGAAATGGGCTTGCTTAATGCACGCACTACTGCTATGGCAGTGTCTGCACGCTGGGGTCTATGGCTATGCCAGTGGACAGCGGATGCGGACTCCAAGAAAGGCGTGGGAGGCCTACCTTCACAGACGAAAGGTGATGAACTTGACAAATGGATCTCCAAAGCTACTGCAGGTAAGTCCACATACCTTCCTGCTGCGGCTCCCCCAGCTAGGAAGGCCTACTCAGGACCCAATTTACAGTCCTTTCAGACTGCTAAGTTTAGGGGCAAGCCCAGAGGTTCTTCTACCTCCACTAGAGTCGCTAGAGGTAAACCACGCAAACCAGCAACTGCCAGTTCAGAGGAACAGGGCTTAAGCTCTGCTTCCTTAAAACCTTCAGCATGATGGTGGACAGAGTTGCCTGGAAGACTGGCAGGTGGGAGCCTAGCTAAAATTCTTCAGTCACATCTAGACAACATCATGTCAGGATCCCTGAGTCATAGATCTTATTTCCCAGGGCTACAGACTGGAGTTCCAGGAACTCCCACCTCACAGATTCTTCAAATCAGGCTTACCAGTTTCACAAGAGGTAAGTATAACTTTACAGAACACCATTCAAAAACTGGTACAGACCCAGGTCATTGTTCCAGTTCCACCTCATCTGCAAAACAAGGGGTACTATTCCAACTTGTTTGTAGTACCGAAACCAGACGGTTCGGTGAGGCCGATTCTGAACCTCAAGTTATCGAACCCGTACTCGAGTCATCGAGTGTTCAAATTCAAGATGGAGTCTCTGAGAGCAGTGATCTCAGGTCTGGAGGAAGGGGAATTCCTAGTGTCTCTGGATATCAGGGATGCGTACCTTCACATTCCGATCTGGCCGCCTGATCAGGCTTATCTACGATTTGCACTGCAGGACTGTCATTACAAGTTCCAGGCCCTGCAATTTGGTTTCCCCATGACACCAAAGTAATGGCAGAGATGATGTTTCTACTCCGCAAACAGGGAGTGAACATAATTCCATACCTGGACAATCTTCTGATAAAGGTACCGTCCAGGGAGCGGTTGTTGGACAGCATTGGCCTCTCAACCAGACTACTCCCTGATCACAGGTGCATTCTGAACCTACCAAAACATCACCTGGAACCGACACAGAGGCTTGTCTCAGAGAGTGTTCATTCCCTTGGAAAAGGCATTGGTAATCCAGTCGATGGTTCAGGCTGTCCTGAAGCCAACCCGGATCTCGGGGCATCTGTGTATTCGCCTTCTGGGGAAAATGGTGGCCTCTTACGAGGCGCTTCAGTATGGGAGGTTTCATGCGAGGCCCTTCCAACTAGATCTATTGGACAAATGGTCCAGATCGCATCTTCACATGAACCAGAGGATCCATCTGTCGCAAGAGCCAGGATCTCCCTTTTGTGGTGGCTACAGACTTCTCACCTCATCGAGGGTCGTAGATTCGGGATTCAGAATTGGATTCTTCTAACCACAGGTGCAAGCCTCAGAGGTTGGGGAGCAGTCACCCAGGGGGTGCAGCTTCAGGGAAGATGGTCAAGTCAGGAAGCCGTCCTTCCAATAAACGTCCTGCAACTCAGGGCTGTCTACAATGCCCTTCTGAAGGCCTCATCTCTACTTCGGAATCAGGCCATTCAAGTCCAGTCGGACAATGTGATGGTGGTAACGTTCATAAACCAACAGGGTGGAACAAAAAGCAGAGCAGCAATGTCGGAGGTGTCAAGAATTCTCCTCTGGGTGGAAAAACATGCAGTGGCGTTGTCAGCGGTCTTCATTCCGGGAGTATACAACTGGGAAGCAGACTTTCTACGCAGACACGACCTGCACCTGGGGGAGTGGGGCCTTCACCTGGAGGTGTTCCGGTGGTTGACACGTCGATGGGGATATCCACAAATCGACATGATGGCCTCTTGACTAAGCAAGAAGCTCAAGCGGTATTGTTCCAGGTCGAGGGACCCACAAGCAGTAGCGGTAGACGCTCTGATAACTCCGTGGGTCTACCAGTTGGTGTACGTGTTTCCTCCACTTCCTCTGATCCCAAGAATTCTAAAAAGGGAAAAGGTTCAAGCAATCCTCATTGCTTTGTACTGGCCACGAAGGGCCTGGTATGCGGATCTTCTCGAGATGCTACTCGAAGATCCGTGGCCTCTACCTCTTCGCGAGGCTCTTCTGCAACAGGGCCCGTTCGTCTATCAAGACTTACCGCGGTTACGTTTAACGGCATGGAAGTTGAACGGCTGATTCTAGCTAGGAGAGGGATTCCTGACAAGGTCATCCCGGCTATGATCCAAGCCAGAAAGGGAGTAACGGCTAAACATTACCATGGTATCTGGAGGAAATATGTCTCTTGGTGTGAGGGCAGACAATTTTCTGCAGTGGAATTTTATCTGGGACGTTTGGGGTATCATACCTTGAAAAAGCTGCTGCGGCAGTGAAACGCGTTGGTGGTGACAAGTCTGGGACTCTTAAATCTTTGATACAAGCCTGCTGTCCAGTGATTGGGAACTGCGGTCCTATTGGGACACCTTTTGACAAATTATTGCCTAAGACCTTGCTACGGTCCATCTTGCAGCAGAGTACCATCATGGAAAAATACAGCCAGTGAGAGGATCTCCATTGCTATACAGGAGTGCTAACCTACTGGAGGACTCAAATGGAACTGGTAATCTCTGGCATAATACAATTTCCCTAGGAAGCAGGCCTTCATATGAATTCTCACAGCTAAACAGATCAGTTTTTTTTTCAGCAGTGTTGCTCCTTGCCCCACATCTATTGGTGTTTTTTATATTTTTTCATTATTTATTATTTTTCCTGTTGCAACAGTATATCTATATATAAATCCTAAATGCACGTCATATTTATGACTAACACTATATACATGTAATAAACACTGAATGTTTTTATTTTTAGCGCTGAATTAATTTTATTCTTGTTGTTCTACTACAAGGGTCTGACTAGCCCTCTATATTCAGCAGCTGGAAGTCTCACAGCTCCTGTCAGCGCCAATTCTACCTTGGTAGTTTTTTTCCTTACACTTCTCTCAAAGTATGTCCGTTTCCTCGGGCACAGTTTCCTAGACTGAGTCTGGTAGGTGGGGCATAGAGAGAGAAAGGCCAGCCCACATTATCAAATTCTTAAAGTGCCCATGGCTCCTAGTGGACCCGTCTATACCCCATGGTACTAAATTGATCCCCAGTATCCTCTACGGACTACGAGAAAATAATTTACCGGTAGGTAATGAAAATCTTATTTCTTTTTAAATGGGCCACTCAGTGTTTCCACAAGTCTGAACTGCAGAGGCACGATTTTCAGAGCAGCCTGTCCATGTCACGGTCCAGTTATGAGCAACTTCTATCAGGGTTGCCATCATAAATTTTGTAGCCCGGGACTGACAAAATAGGCAGCTTCCCACTCACCTCCCCCTCTGTCCTATCAGCAGCCTCTTGCCTCCCCTTGTGTCCCACCTGCAGCTCCTCAACTCCCCATGTCATAGTCCCTCCAGCAGCCTCTTACCTTTCCCTGTATCCCAGCAGGCAGCCATGGAGAGACAACACCAGTGCCATTTTGAATCTGGCTCTGTTCGAGCCAGTTGGAGCTGGCAGGCCGACAGCCAATCAGGAGCAGTTGCTCACGTCTGGTGCCGAATTTGAAATCCCGCTGGCCCTGTTTCTCCATGGTTGTCTCCCGGTTTGCCAGCTACAACCAGTTAGCAAAGCAGCACCACACCGCTACCACCTGGGCCCCCTTCTCTATCCAGGTCCAAGAATACACACCTGGCAGTCCCCCCACCTGATTGCAATCCTCACTTTTATGCAACTATGAACAAGCCAAAAGTGTGTTTTGCTTCTACTGACAACAGTACATTCTACATTCTGTTGAACTCAATAAATACCCCTTTCAGACATAAGCCTAAAACCCAGGTTTTTGCACATGAACGAGCATTAATCCGGGTTCTACTTATGTCTGAAACAATTGTCTGGTTCATAGTACTAATTTCAGTTTCTGAGTAGGTCTGAACTTACTCAGCAGCTGCGATCACTTCAGCCTGTCCGGTCCCGGAATTGACGTCAGACACCCGCCCTGCAAATGCTTGGACACGCCTGCGTTTTTCCAGCCACTCCCTGAAAACGGTCAGTTGACACCCATAAACGCATTCTTCCTGTCAATCTTCTTGCGATCGGCTGAGCGAATGGATTCTTCGTTAAATCCATCGCTCGGCACCGATCCGCTTTGTACCCGTACAACGCACCTGCGCATTGCGGTGCATATGCATGCGCAGTTTTGCAGAGTTTTGACCTGATCGCAGCACTGCAAAATATAGCTAGCGAGCGATCAACTCTGAAATACCCCCTGGCTCACAACCCTGCTCGCTATCAGGTTTTTTTCTTGGGACCTGCAATCCGGATTAGACCATTCTGCTTATGTCTGAAAGGTCACGCCTAAGAGAAATCGATTGGATGGGGACAGTAGCATTTGGAGATGACATCATCTCCAAGCACCCACTGAGATCCGGAAGGGTCCAGTGTTGAGGGTGACGACCCGGGAATATTCCTGGGTCGTCACCAATATGTGAAAGGGGTAGCCCCAGCTTCAACCCATGCTCTGTGTCCCGGGTCCGAACTGGGTTGAAGCCGGGTAATTATGTCTGAAAGGCGTAATCAGAGGCTTGAAACTGGCATAATATGTATTGAAATTTGTATGGGTTCAATACTATTAGCTGAGTAAGGGGCCTACTGACAAATGGGCCCCTTACTCAGCTAATATAAATACTATAATTAGACATGGAGCATTTTTCTGTTTAGAGATCATTGAGTCATGTATTTATATAGACAAATAGCTCGCATTTACTACTGCAATCAGCTAAATAGCAGGGTATCCGGATGATAGGTCGACATGGTCAAAAGGTCAACATGGTGACAGCATATACATGTAGTTGACATGAGTTTTTCACAATTTTTTTTTATTTCCAAATTTATCATACTTTACCATGCACGTGGACTATGATTGGGAATAGTAACCTGTGCCAAAGGCAGTGGTAGTGGAGTGAGGTACCTTGCCCGCAGCATGCAAGGGCACGCGGTGCATTAATTGAGATTCCCGGCCATTTTATGGAGTAAACAACACACAAAAAACACAACAAACTTTTGTCGACCTTCTTCTGTGGTGACCTTTTGTCCATGTCGACCTTGTGCAAGTCAACATTTTGGGGACGACCTAAACACTGTCGACCTTTTTCAGGTCATCTCAATGATCCACACCCAAATATTACAGGCAGATTATCATGGGAGAGACCACTGTGTTACCAGTATGGGTGTGTTTCAGAAGGAAGTTTGCAACTTTATTAAAAACCCAACACTGCAACATAATAAAAAAAGAAAAAGCCATTAAAAATCAAGACGTCATATATAATTATAAAGTGATTCAGTAAAATTTTTATACAAGAAATGTAGTTTAAGTATTTGCAAATATCACAAAAATACATCAGGCTAAATGCATCATTTTCAAACACCTCCTGTGACATGGCAGTTAGGAGCTGATTGGCTGGCACTTTTTCACTCTACATTTTATCACTTTCCAAGCAATAATGCATCTAACCCAGAGGTTCCCAAACGCGGTCCTCAAGGCACCCCAATGGTCCAGGTTTTAGGTTTATCCATGCTTGGCCACAGGTGACTTAATTAGCACCCCATTCTATTAAATGTAACCATCTGTGCTGAGCCATGGATATACCTAAAACCTGGACTGTTGAGGTGCCTTGAGGACCGCGTTTGGGAACCTATGATCTAGCCCACAGGTTCTCAAACTCGGTCCTCAGGACCCCACACAGTGCAAGTTTTGCAGGTCTCCTCACAGAATCACAAGTGACATAATTAGCTCCACCTGTGGACCTTTTAAAATGTGTCAGTGAGTAATTAATACACCTGTGCACCTGCTGGGTTACCTGCAAAACATGCACTGTGTGGGCTCCCGAGGACCGAGTTTGAGAACCACTGATCTAGCCCATCATATAATCTAGTCCTTGCACAAAGTAAGGATACTGTACAGCTAATGAAAGTATCTGTATAACTATAGTAAACCATATGTAATTTCCCTCAATATTGCATGACAACTAGACACAGGTAAATTTATTTGTATTGCATTGAACATTTACTTTAAGTAACATCTATAACCTTATTTATTACTAAGCTACATATTTTCCTTAGAAAGAATTGGTAACTATGAGACTTATATGTTTTCAAAATGAGGCCATAGAAACACAGGGATTTTGAAAGCAATCTATAATGCCCAATTATCGTCATATATCCTCAGCAGTCCAAAACACCCATTTTTTTTATTTTTTGCATATCTCTTACCTCAGGAGATTGCATTGGTAACTGGCTTGGAGTTCTTCAGCACGCTGTGCCACACTTGCAGGGAGCTTCAGCGCTGGTCATGTGTCTCCACTCTCCACAGTGCAGAGCTGCAATACAGGTCACACTCTGTCAGCTGCATAATTATTGTGCTCACCAGCCACCACCGTAGCTTCTAGGAAGCAGGTAAGCACTGTGTTTTGAACTTTTGATATGTTTTTGTGATTTATAAGACATTTATTTTATATATAGATTTTTCAAGGGTAACAATGTAGAACACATTAATAAACTAGTCACATTAAAATATGCGGGAGTCTGTCTGACTATTGTATTTTTCACTCTATACGTTTCATAGGAGCCTATTTAGCAAGGGTTTTTTTTAAATAAAATTATGTGGAAACTGTAGTAATTGTATGGCTTTTTTCTTTCTATGTACGAATAGCCTAATGCACAGAAATCTCCAGTAAAGGGGGGTACTCACGGAGTGATCGCTGCTTAAAATGTAAGCAATCTGACTAGATTGCTTAGATTTTAAGCAGCGATCACTCCGTGTGTACCCCTCACAGCGATAGCGATGCGCAGCCCCACGCATCGCTATCGCTGGTGCTAGATTGGCTGCTCACTTCACCCACTGGATGTGCTGAGCGGGGGAGAGAGATGTGAACCACTCAGCCCACATCTCTCCCCAAATCGGGCCGTGAATACGGCCCTTAAAGGGGGGTACTCACGGGAGAGATGTGTGCTGAACGATCTTAACACAGACCGCTCAGCACACATCTCTCATCCCGCTCAGCACAGCGCGATGTGCTGAGCGAGGGGGAAAGCCGACGGGGGGCCGCTCACTTCACACAACGGTGAAGTGAGCGACCCGCTAGATTGAGCCTGCATGCAGCTCAATCTAGCATCGGCGATAGCGATGCGCGGGGCCGCGCATCGCTATCGCTGGGGGGCATACACACGGCAGATCCGTGCTTAAAATCTAAGCAATCTAGCAAGATTGCTTAGATTTTAAGCACGGATCTCTCCGTGTGTACCCCCCTTAAGAGTCTAATTTCCATTGCTAACAGTAGTCCCCATAATTATCAGTGATGACTACGGTCTGACCCTTACGTACCAATCTCCAGAAGTGAGTTGGATTTCCAGGATTTCTTATGTTTGTTGTTTCAGTTAGTGATCATGTTACATAACATCAGCTCTAAATGAGTAGGGTTGCCATAATATCCCAGGTTCTGTGGCTGATTAAAACCAGGTGACTTGCAAGCTTGAATTTAGCCAGTCACAGTCACGACCTATGTATGATAGGTGTCCTGGATTAAAGGCATATTATGGCAACCCAATATAGAAGCATATAGTTAGGTACACACTATACAATTATCTGCCAGATAATCTGCCAGATCTGGCTGGTTGTAATGGATGAGAGCAAATGATAATCGACCTATTGCTCTCAAACACTGGAAAACAATCAAAACCTGTCGTTTAGACAAATTGGTTAAATGCAAATTTAACCAACTTGTATGAACAACTGTTTTTGTCCGTTTTGCAATGTTTGGGAGCAAATGGTCGATTGTCATTTGCTCTTATCCATTACCAGACTTCCATTCCAACCAGCTAGATCTGGCAGATAATCTGCCAGATAATTGTATAGTGTGTACCTAGTTTAAGGCCTCTTAATGTACTGTTTTGGGGGGTTTTAAATGCGTTTTTTAATATTTATATAATACATGTACAGTAAATTTTGGTTTGACACTAGAAACGAATCATTTGCGTTGCATTCCATTGTTGTAGTATTTTCAGACTGCTGTCTTACAATTTTTGCATTTAAGTACATTGAGAAGACTCCAATCATCACTAAAATGCTAGTCAAAATGCATATTAATAAACATATTTGCATTTTCACTGCCACTAAAAATGTGTGCAAAATACCATTGCATACCTCCCAACTGTCCCGATTTTCGCGGGACAGTCCTGTTTTTTTGGGGACTGTCCTGCTGTCCCACCCGCGGGCAGCAGTGTCCCACGGTGGGGGGGGGGGCAGTTGGGAGGCTCCTGCACGCGCTGCCCTGCTTAGCAGAGCAGCGGTGAATAGACGCTGTGACAGCGTCTATTCACTGGAGTCAGAGGGAGAGGGGGCATGCCAGCGGCTCACAGAGCGCTGGGCATGCCCCCTCAGTGATGAAAACGGGGCGTGGCAGGCGATCGCGGGTCCTCCCGCGAAGCCATGGCCCCTTTTCTTAGGTCACATCCCTTTTCCGGGAGTGCGCGCGTGTGTCCCTCTTTATGGAGATACAAAGTTGGGAGGTATGCCATTGGGTGTTGCATACAGTGTTATTATAGTCCTAATCAATGGTCATGCAATCTTTTATGTCCTTAGTGCTAAGTTTTGAGTGTAATAGTATATTGCAAGTCCACATACCTGACAAACTTAATTAGAATAACTTGGGCTCAATTAATTAATTTATAACATCTGTTTACAATTATGTAATTCAGCTGAGGTTATTGCTGTTGGAAAATATGGGGGAAAGCTGAAATAGATTATTTCCACACTGAAAATTAATCAGGCTGGCAGGTTCTATATGTTCATAATGGTTTTTTTTATATCTTTGAACTGCATGTTTAGCCTATTTTATTTTCCTTTTAGCTGTCTCATGCCACAAGGTGGTAGCATTATAGAATAACTTGCTACCTGTTTATGGAAGAATAGAATGCTTCATATCCTTTTCACAAATACTGGAGTATGCAGTGCTAGGGGTATATTTACTAAAGCGCGGGTTTTCAGAAGTGGAGATGTTGCCCACAGCAATCAATCAGATTGTACTTATCATGTATCTAGCATCTTCTACAAGATAATACCTAGAATCTGATTGGTTGCTAGGCAGTACTTATCATGTATCTAGCATCTTCTACAAGATAATACCTAGAATCTGATTGGTTGCTATAGGCAGTACTTATCATGTATCTAGCATCCTCTACAAGATAATACCTAGAATCTGATTGGTTGCTATGGACAACGTCTCCACTTCTGAAAACCCTCACTTTAGCAAATATACCCGTTATAGTTATGTATTCAGTGCTCAAAATGGAAATCACAGAGACAAACCTCCCCATAGGTTAAACTCAATTGTCAGTACCAGCCAGCCCTCTACTTGTGGTATAATTTCTGGAAGACACATAATAAATATATAATTTATTGCAAATTAAGGGACTGCCCACCTCCCCATATTTTAAGCATGCGCCAAAAAAGGGGCATAGCCTCATAGTGAAGGAGCGTGGCCACACAATAGTATCCCCACTTCAAATAACACCACACTTTAATGCCCCTTACTTACATTGCACCTCATTGTAATGTCCCTTATTCACATTACACTGCACAGTAGTATCCTTATACACATTATGCCATATAGTAGTAGTGCCCTTTACATATTATGCCCACACAGTAGTATTGCAAATTGCACATTATTTGATTGAGTGATTTACAGAGATGAATAGAAAAAAAAGAGAAGATTGCGCAGAAGGTACCTGTAGTAGGGTCAAGTACAGGATTTTTAGGGGGGGCACGTGTCCGCGTTTTTTCAGCGAAAATGCATCTTAGGTGCAAAGTAATGTAATACAACGCACAAGCAGCTTCTGCTGATTAACGTTATATGCAGCATACCTATATTCTCTGTGTAATTATGGCTCTATCTGCATCCGAAATCCCACATCAGGGCCGTAACTACGTGTGTGCCAAGTGGGCTTGGCACACAGCGCAGTTGCCCTGAGGGCGCACGGCCAGCGGCATGTAATGAGTCAAATTAACTCATTACATGCCGCCTCTGCTGTGTGCGCCGTGCGCCGCGCTGTGGGGGGAGAAGAGGACCAGCGCCAGGCAGCGGAGAAGGAGGAGGAGGGAGGGGGAGCAGGGAGCCGCAGCAGCGCTATGTCATTGGTAGTAAGCGCCGCTGCAGCATCCCCCTCTCCTTCTGTATTGGCTGCCCGGCGCTGCTGTGGATGCTGGGATGCGGTTCTTCCATCCCAGCATCCACAGCAGCGCCGGGCAGCCAATACGGAAGGAGAGGGGGATGCTGCAGCGGCGCTTACTACCAATGACATATCGCTGCTGCGGCTCCCTGCTCCCCCTCCCTCCTCCTCCTTCTCACCTCACTGCCTGCACCGAGGGAGCTGCACGAGGAGCCTGACTGCCAGCAGGGAGATGGTAAGTATATCTCTCTCTTTCTCTCTCTCTCTCTCTCTCTCTCTCTCTCTCTCTCTCTCTCTCTCTCTCTCTCTCAGGGGGTCACCGTCTGCCGCAATGTGTAAAAAGGGGGATGGCTGCCGCAATGTGTAAAAAGGGGGACTGGCTGTAAAAAGGGGGCCTAACTGCCGCAATGTGTAAAAAGGGCGCCTGGCTGCCGCAATGTGTAAAAAGGGGGACTGGCTGCCGCAATGTGTAAAAAGGGGGCCTGGCTGCCGCAATGTGTAAAAAGGGGGCCTGGCTGCCGCAATGTGTAAAAAGGGGGACTGGCTGCCGCAATGTGTAAAAAGGGGGATGGCTGCCGCAATGTGTAAAAAGGGGGACTGGCTGTAAAAAGGGGGCCTAACTGCCGCAATGTGTAAAAAGGGCGCCTGGCTGCCGCAATGTGTAAAAAGGGGGACTGGCTGCCGCAATGTGTAAAAAGGGGGCCTGGCTGCCGCAATGTGTAAAAAGGGGGCCTGGCTGCCGCAATGTGTAAAAAGGGGGACTGGCTGCCGCAATGTGTAAAAAGGGGGACAGGCTGCCGCAATGTGTAAAAAGGGGGACTGGCTGCCGCAATGTGTAAAAAGGGGGACTGGCTGCCGCAATGTGTAAAAAGGGGGACTGGCTGCCGCAATGTGTAAAAAGGGGGCCTTGCTGCCGCAATGTGTAAAAAGGGGGCCTGGCTGCCGCAATGTGTAAAAAGGGGGACTGTCTGCTGTAATGTGTAACAAGGGGGACTGTCTGCTGTAATGTGTAAAAAGGGGGACGCTGTCTGCTGTAATGTATAAAAGGGGCTCTACCTGGTGTAGTGGTGCTACTGTGCAGCGTAATTTGAATAATGTAGACTACTGTGCACCGTAGTATGAATTGCTATTATTTTGTGGCCACGCCCCTTCCCCGTGAAGCCATGCCCCTATACATTTAACGCGCGCCTACGGCGCGCACTGCCCCTATCTTACATGGGGGGGGCGCCACTGTCGTTTCTTGCACACAGCGCTAAAATGCCTAGTTACGGCACTGTCCCACATTAGAGTGTTTTCCATGAAAACACTAGAGCATAGCATTTTATATGCAAATACAGTCACAATCACACACACACACAATATATGTGACTACAGTGACAAACTTAAAGATGCCTATATTTGATGTCTGCAATCCATGGGTTAACTGTAAAACTACAGACGCTGCACTCCCTGTCAGTGCCTGTTCCCAGAACAGAGCATGCGCCATCGGCTCCGGAATCCCCACCTCTGTCACCTGCGGGAGTCGGCTAGTGAAGGCTGGCTGAGGAAATTGAACAAAGAATGGGAGAATGCAGTATTTGACAACTGGAGAGCAATGCCGGCATCAGGACCCCCCTGCTGATTGAGGCCAACGTCTGAGGGGGAAAGCCAGCGAGTGATATATGGAAGTCACCTGATGAGGAAGCAATGACAGCTGAATCAGTGGTGGCCGGGTGACTCCAATTGTGGTTGGCCTGCTGCAGGTGAAGAGACAGAGACAAGGCTCTCCATCTCTGAACAAAAAATGTTGGTCTAGTTGGGGGGGGAAGGGGGGGGTTCTGGGTACTCAGAAACCCCCTTGCGTGTGCCACATTAAATAAGCGAAGTAGCATGTCCCGTCAGCAAATGCAATCTAAGGAGTAGCAGGGCGATTCTCCGTGATGCATGGGACAGCTACACAAATTCTAACTACATACTTCTCCAAAATACCAAGATTTTAGTGGGTCTTCAGTTATAGGGTACCGTTTTCATATAACAACAATTTCGTAACAGACCAGTTTAAAAGTAAAAAATTATTAAAAGAGTGTTATGCATGGGACTTTCTGTTCACTTTCTGGAGAATCATCCAGCAGTGTTCCCTCCTGATAGCTGGGTCTTCCAGATTGAGAACCCGGAAGCAGGCCCGGTGACAAGGGGTTTACAAAGCTTACACCCATGCTGGACCACAAGGTTCAGAAGGTCCCCAAGTTTCAGGAGCAAATATGCAGTGCCAGTTAATAATCATGTGTAAACAAGCAGGCGGCTGGCGCAGCACAAGTAGGCAAAAAAACCTCAAATGATTAATCCTCCCCCTTTGTTACCTGTAACCCCATAACGGGGACCAGTATGAGCAGCATAGTACTTGCATATGAGTACTTGCACATAGTGTACTTGCATATGAATTACCCATGAGGCTGGCTGAGGTAGAATCACAGTGATTGGCAGCACAGCAGTACTGTAGTATTATTCGCATAATGGAATAGGAGACACGCTGTGGCATATGATTTGGGGCCAGAGTGGGGAGGGTAATGTAAACTGGGGACACAGTGGGGCGTATAATGTGAATGGGGGCACAGTGGGAGTGTGACTTAGGGGCACACTGGCTTATGCTGCAAGTTGGGGGCACAGTAGGGAGGATAATGTGATTAGTGGGCACACTGTGGCTTATGCTGTGATTTGAGGGCACAGTAGGGTGTGAAATGTGAATTGGGGACACAATGGGGAGTAGACTCTGATTTGGGTGACAGGAGTGTTAAAAAAAAAAAACCCTACATTTCTTCTTTGAGGTCCATAGTCTCCACCGGGATAGACCTTGGGAGTGTAGGTGGTACCGTGGTAGGATAGGACCGGGCACTAAACAGTTAAAACATTTAGAGCTCCCAGGATACTCTGGTCCTCCTGCTCTATACCCCACCCCCAGCCTAGCTATCCAGTTTCGTTTTGATGCCAGCAGGAGCCAGTAGCACCTTTAACAATGGGGCTGCCTCTCAGCAGCCCCAAGCTTATATTTTATGTTTTAATTTATTTTTCATTTTACTCAACTTGAGCAAGCAGCACTAGGCAGTCCTAAGGATGCCAGCGCTGCTGCTCCTTCAACTCCCCGCTGGCACCACAACACCAGTAACTGCTCTAGTGATTCCGGCAGGCGCCTGAGAGCTCTGCTATCTGGCCACCTGGGGACAGCCCAGAATGCAACAAGAACATGGTGGGAACCCGCGTCTTTTGTGCAGTCTCACCTCCGGTCTTGGAGACGGACCGGAGGTGCTGATGTGGACCCCCTACTAGTCCACCAGGGCATTTTCATTACTGGAGTTGGGGTTTGGTGAGGCCAGTTGCCCCTGTATGTTAACATCAGCATAGGGGAGGTCCGCTCTCTCCCAGCAGCCCCTCCCCTTGTTCAGGACATGATTCCACAGCGGCTTTTCGCCTCTGAGCTGTTCCTCCGCCACCATCCTCCCTCTCAGAGACGCTGAGCGGCCATCTTACTATACAGGGCTGAAGCTGCAGGTTTCCTTTAATACTGGGTCCAGTCTCCCTGTATACCTCTCCTAAGGACCAGGTTATATATACAGTGCTGAATCCTACCAGCCACTGTGGTCTGAGTAGTTGATTTTAGTGCTTATTGCAGTTATGTAACAGGTAAGTAATTGTAGGATGTTTTGTGCCAGTGCCGGTGGACGTACGTGGATTTTTACCCGGGATCACCTCTTGGACCGGATCTCGCTACTGGAATCCTGGGCAGCGGGACGAGGAGCCCCAACCCCAGAGGACACATTACAATAGTCACCACACATTAGAATGGTGACATATATTTTCTTATACAGGAACAACTGATAAAAAGGCTGGTCACCGCTGTGGATATAACTGCGTTAAGATGTTAAATGGTATTTGCATTTCAGGAGCAATAACAATAAACAATTATACACTAGACAGTATTCTACCAGAAGAAAGAACAGTTTCAGCAAAATATTACATTAGCATCGTATGTAGTTCATTATAAATCTATAATATTGTTACTCTACAATACCCATAGTGTCCACCAGGTGGCAGTGCAAAGTTCTCTGGTTAGATTCTCACTTGTAGAGTTAGGAAAAGTAGTAGTAAGTGATGCAATCTAGTCTCAAGCTAGTTCTTTAAAATTACAACTGCACAGTTCAATTTCGAGTTCAGACAGAAATGCAGTAAGGAAGGTTTGCCGTTAATAAGCTTGCAGTAGCCAAAGATCAAGGCCTCAGTCATGTAGGCAAAGAATAGTATGCAAGTTATTCCTACTATAAGTCTGTGCAAGCATAAACCACCAGGTACAATAATTCTCCACTGTAACTTTTGGCTGGAGAGGTGCACTGAACAGTCAGCCAGGTTGGAAGTTCGTTAAGCACCTAGTAGAATTAAGGTGAAAGCACAGTATTCCTCTCTGAGGTAAATTAAGCAAGTTTAGTCTCTCTCTCTCTCTCTCTCTCTCTCTCTATTACTCAGTTCCTCATCCCCTGTGAATGGACTGGGTGGGTAGGACGGATTAGCGGTTTAACAGACTCCTTGACTTGGGTAGGGTATACAGAGCAACCCTGGTTTGTAACACTCTCAATGTGCACTCAGTTACTGACAGAATGTAGATGCACCACATAGTTCAATTAACCCCCTCCTTGATCTGGGGTAACTACCCTCTGGCTGTCTTTTACTATGCTGGCTGATTACCTATGACACTGGTTTGCTAGTATGTGGGCAAACACTGCGGTAACTGTCTGATTGATCTGGATAGCAGGATGGGGAATATGTACCTGTTGTTAGCGGCCTCAACCACTCCCCTCTATCACCTGAGACCTGAGAAATAACGATCGGATGCAGAATTTTCCTTTCTACTAAAAAAAGCTTGAAGTTCCGCACATAGAGGTATTGTGTTTATGAATTTAGTGGAGGCACCTAGCTAAGTAATGCATATAGGGAATGCCGGCCTTGTGGAGTTTGTATAAATGTAACACTTGTGTGTGTGTGTGTGTGTGTGTGTGTGTGTGTGTATAGTGTGTATGTATGTGTGTATATATATGTGTGTATATATACACTGCTCACAAAAATAAAGGGAACACTTAAACAACACAATGTAACTCCAAGTCAATCACATTTCTGTGAAATCAAACTGTCCACTTAGGAAGCAACACTGATTGACAATCAATTTCACATGCTGTTGTGCAAATGGAATAGACAACAGGTGGAAATTATAGGCAATTAGCAAGACACCCCCAATAAAGGAGTTGTTCTGCAGGTGGTGAGCACAGACCACTTCTCAGCTCCTATGCTTTCTGGCTGATGTTTTGGTCACTTTTCAAAGCTGTAGACTCCGTCTAGTGAGACGGAGTCTACAACCCACACAAGTGGCTCAGGTAGTGCAGCTCATCCAGGATGGCACATCAATGCGAGCTGTGGCAAGAAAGTTTGCTGTGTCTGTCAGCGTAGTGTCCAGAGCATGGAGGCGCTACCAGGAGACAGGCCAGTACATCAGGAGATGTGGAGGAGGCTGTAGGAGGGCAACAACCCAGCAGCAGGACCGCTACCTCCGCCTTTGTGCAAGGAGTAACAGGAGGAGCGCTGCCAGAGCCCTGCAAAATGACCTCCAGCAAGCCACAAATGTGCATGTGTCTATTTAAACGATCAGAAACAGACTCCATGGGGGTGGTATGAGGGCCCGACGTCTGACGTCCACAGGTGGGGGTTGGGCTTACAGCCCAACACCGTGCAGGACGTTTGGCATTTGCTAGAGAACACCAAGATTGGCAAATTCGCCACTGGCGCCCTGTGCTCTTCACAGATGAAAGCAGGTTCTCACTGAGCACATGTGACAGACGTGACAGAGTCTGGAGACGCCAAGGAGAACGTTCTGCTGCCTGCAACATCCTCCAGCATGACCGGTTTGGCAGTGGGTCAGTAATGGTGTGGGGTGACATTTCTTTGGGGGGCCGCACAGCCCTCCATGTGCTCGCCAGAGGTAGCCTGACTGCCATTAGGTACCGAGATGAGATTCTCAGACCCCTTGTGAGACCATATGCTGGTGCGGTTGGCCCAGGGTTTCCTCCTAATGCAAGACAATGCTAGACCTCATGTGGCTGGAGTGTGTCAGCAGTTCCTGCAAGACGAAGGCATTGATGCTATGGACTGGCCCGCCCGTTCCCCAGACCTGAATCCAATTGAGCAAATCTGGGACATCATGTCTCGCTCCATCCACCAACGCCACGTTGCACCACAGACTGTCCAGGAGTTGGCGGATGCTTTAGTCCAGGTCTGGGAGGAGATCCCTCAGGAGACCATCCGCCACCTCATCAGGAGCATGCCCAGGTGTTGTAGGGAGGTCATACAGGCACATGGAGGCCACACACTATTGAGCCTCATTTTGACTTGTTTTAAGGACATTACATCAAAGTTGGATCAGCCTGTAGTGTGTTTTTCCACTTTAATTTTGAGTGTGACTCCAAATCCAGACCTCCATGGGTTAATAAATTTGATTTTCCATTGATCATTTTTGTGTGATTTTGTTGTCAGCACATTCAACTATGTAAAGAACAAAGTATTTAATAAGAATATTTCATTCATTCAGATCTAGGATGTGTTATTTTAGTGTTCCCTTTATTTTTTTTGAGCAGTGTATATATAATATATACACAACAGTCCATGATGACTGACACTCCTATAGACATACATAGTAATCGCCTGGGTGCCTTCAACTAGATTCACAAGCAGAAAGAATGTAGCGGCACTCACAGGACTTGTACAATCGGGAATCCTTATTAGTCCTCAACATTACATTAATGATGGTCCCACAAAGATGTTGAGGACTAATAAGGATTACTGATTGTACAAGTCCTGTGAGTGCCGTTTCTTTCTGCATATATATATATATATATATATATCTCTCTTATGGAGAGAAGACACTAGTAGTCCCTTCTGTTAAATTGAAGTTTCGAAGCGTTGCTCCATTATCAATATCAACAAATGTAACAAAAATTAAACATATATATTGTAGTGCTTACCCCCTTGTGTGACTCGTTTCTGGTGCTGGCTCCCGTCGGAGTCCTGGTGATGTCACAGGCACACAACAGTGCAGACGGCCCGGGGATCTCCTGGAGTGATGCGTGCCTGCTCCCGGTGGAGACCTGATGACATCATTGGCGCTGTACCGTGCCTACATCCCGGGGATCACCTCTGGGCACAGATCAGTGACATACCCATCACCATGGTGAGATGTGCAACTGTCGGTCTGGTTCCAGCAAACAATTGCTCCACTGCCTGCTATTCGCACCTTTCTTCACCTCGAAGAAAAAGAGTTAACAAAGGTAACTCTTATTATTTACTTCCTATCTCAGTCCCTAAATCTTATTCCATTCAACAACAGTGTTTAAACATAGTATTCATGCCTGTGGTGTTCCCTTATTGTTCATTTCTGAATTGCACCACTTCTCTTGGACAACTTTAAGCCATACTAATTTCTGCTCTATACCTACCATTAAAGGAAGGGGGCGTTCCTGGTCTCAGGATTTCTGTTGCAAGCCCTGTCCGGATGTGACTGTGTGTCATGTCCGCAGAGGCAATTTGAAGGGTAGCAGTGTTACCTCCTGTTGAAAGCAGTCAGGATCACGGCTGTCGGTATCCCGGCAGTCAGAATACCGATGCCGAAATACCAACCCCCTTCTGAATGCCGACACCGGCCTCCAAAAGAGAACAACATCCCGGCGCGAGAATACCGATGGCCGGGATCCCAAATGAGGAGATGCCGGGGTGCAAGTCAGGTAAGCCACGGGGGGTGGTGACGGGGGTTGGGGTAAGGGTTAGAGTTCGGCTGCGGGGGGGGGGGGGGGGGGGCGTATGGTTAGGCTGCGTCCTGGAGGGCTTAGGCTTAGGCACCTCCCTCGGAGGGTTAGGGCTAGGTTGCGGGGGGGGGGGTTAGGTTTAGGCAGCGGGTATAGGGGGTTAGGTTTAAGCACCAATGGGAAAGTTAGGGTTAGGCTGCAGGGAGGTGTAGGGTTAGAGGGTTGGGGAGAAGGGGAAACACCCTTTACTCACCTCAGTCGCCTTATTAACACTCAGGATCACTGCATCGGCATTATGAGTGCATGGATCCCAAATGCCGCTAAATCATACTGCTCTCTCTCTCCTGCTGACCTGGTCCCGTAATGTGCAGCACCCACCCTTGGCCACCGTCCTAAAAAGTACCATTCTAGATATGCCCCTGATGTATAGTTCAGCACATTATTCTTCATAGACATTATATTAGGTTCATGAAACTTCCGTCGTGCCCAGTTTATAATACATTTATGCAGGACTACTACCTCTTGGAGTTGCTCACATTTCCTTTGACCAGTGATTCCCAAACTGGGTGTAATGGGGCATTCGCAGGGCTTCTACAGACTGGTGGTCCAGGACCAAATTAAATAATGTGGTCAGTTTGATTAAATTATGTGGTCACTGTAGGCTCCCATTCCCCTACAGAATCATCTTCAAACTCCTCACCCTCACATACAAGGCCCTCTCTAATTCCACTGCTCCCTACATCTCCAACCACCTCTCCCTTCATACTCCCTCCCGCCCCCTACGGTCGACCAATGACCGTTGCCTCTCCACTGCCCTGGTCACTGCTTCCCATGCTCGAGTTCAAGACTATGCCTGTGCTGCACCCTTTCATTGGAATTCTCTCCCCTGCTCCATTAGACTCTCCCCGACCTTGCAAAGCTTCAAACGTGCACTAAAAACCCACCTATTCATCAAAGCATACCCTCCCGATGCATAACCTAGTCCTGAGGCCGCTCCTCCATCCCCTTGCCTCATGCTTTGAACATCTCTGCTTTGCTTACATACTGCAATCAGGCTACCTCCCGCTTGCTTGCAACTCATGTCATCTGTCTGTCGCCCCTTCCCACTAGATTGTCAGCTTTTCAGAGCAGGGCCCTCTTTCCTCTTGTTGTCAAAGCCCTCTTCTCGACACATTTTACCCGCTATTTCTCCTGCTAGTCAAGGCTCATCTCCATCTATGGCCACCAGCCCCAAGTAGTACGATGATCACTCCCTCACTACTTACATCTTAGCTGTATTATGTTTTGAGAATTGTGGTGCTCTTTGTTACCCGTACTCTATTTTTGTTATTTATTTACTGTAATGCTAAGTTTTGTTGCCCTGTACTGTCCTTTGTACAGCGCTGCAAAACACTTGTGGCGCCTTATGAATAAAATGTAATATTAAAAATAATAATAGCCAAAACCAGTATATATGCTTCTATTCAAAAAATATGTGGATAAACAGAAGCTGAACATTGTCCTGCACCACATAACTGAACCTAAGGGAACCACTGGATTTGAGTGTGATACATAAAATAGCTTGGACACTTATTGCTCACACAGTACAGGCTCTACTGTATAGCGTGACATTAAATTGCATTATAGTTATGTCAATTAAATATGTTACATCTGTAAGTGGAACAGAATTGTTTTTCCAGTATTTATGACGTAATGGTAAGTGTAGTGTTCTGTGTTTGTATACAGTGTAACAGAATTATATTATGATCATGTCAGCAGTCATCTCTTCTTGCATAGTAGTAATGCTTTAGGAATGTCCTACAGAAAGCAAAGTGTATCTGGAAATTGTATTCTACTGGTATGCAGTCACAGGGAAACTTGTTGAGTAGGTGGATCTCTACTAGTCCTGTCCATACTGTATACACAAAGGAGACTATGTGTGCCTAATACAACATTATAACATGATTCTGCTACACTCTGTGGTGCTTGCATAATAATCATGGACGTGTGCAGAACGTTTTATTAGGGGGTGCACCGACAGAGGAGTGTTTAGCACCAACCACTGGCCATGTCTAGCATCACCTATTGGGTGCATCTAGCATTGCCTACTGGCACACAGTGCAATAAAAATCACACACTGCAAGGGGCGTGGCCATTGCAAATGGAGGCGTGTCAACCTGACACCAACTGATTCTAATCACTCTGGGAGCATTTCTTTCCATTCCATATGCACTTTACCTATATGGTGGTTTCTTGCAACGGGAAACCTCTGAAGAAATGTCCTGCCTGGGCAGACAGTGTTTCTCAGGCTGGGTCCACAGGTTATCCACAGGATAACATTGGGATATGCCGGAGCGACAGCAGAAATGGTACCAATACGGTCACGAGCTTTCTGGCCTCCCAGGATGCATCGGGCTTCACCATATAATCCCGCCCACTGACTCAGTCAAATCAGTTTTTTGTTTGGTGCGGCAGGAGCCGGACCATGGTCACAGGGCTGCTGTTAATAAAGCAGCCTGAAGTTGTTGTTTTTTTATGTTATTTTTATAGTCCTACTATGTTTTTTGAGCGTCTTAAACGCATATTAGAGTCGCTCCAACAACTCCCCCACCGGGTCGCAACAATGCTTTCCTTCGCGGTACAGTGCTGTCTCGACGGGCGTCTGTGTCGGATATTCTAGCAGGTCCAGCAGACGTAACCAGGCTGTGGCCGGAGCATTGGGGGAAGGTAAGTCTAGGGATTTCCTCTTACTAGAGTGGTCCGGACACAGCTACACTGCTTTGGTGGAGACTACAAACAGTGTGTTGATGCGCCGAACACTCTCTGGTGCAACAGCGCTACGCTCTAGGGTTCATAGGCGCCAGGACTAGGTAGAGGCCGCGATCCTTGGAGTTTAAGTCAACAGGGGGATTCAGACGCTCTCCTGGCCGCCCCTCCTCCGAGTTCATGACCAGTTTACGCGCGTCTCCCGTCCATGAACTGAATGACCTCACTTCCATCTCAGACGCTACCACGAGGGTACTTGGTCGCAGCTTAGATGCTGCGGTTGTGTACACTAGAGATCCGCCTAGACCGAGTCGCAGGCCTTAGCGTCTGCATACACGTGGAAGTCACTGAGCGTCCGTCACTGAGCGTCCATGCCTTGCATCAGTTATCAGAACGGCAGTGTACACCAGTAGCGTCTGAATCCACTCAGCGTCTTGCGAGCGTATTTGTTTGGATATGGAAGTGTGGTGAGTCTCCCTGTATCCCGCTATATGGAGGAAGGATATACAGTACTAAAAATTCTCTCTACTTGTTAGTATGAATTGTTAATTTTAGTACATATTGCATATGAGATCTGTATATTACTGTTGTTTCTGCATGTTATGTTTGAAAAGAACCAGTTAAAAACAGAAGTACAATTTTCCTACTTACTTGTAAGTTGTTATGGGGGTTGTATTCTCATATGACAATGTTTAATGCCTTAACATGTGACTGACTGCTAGTATGTGTGCTGACTTTTCTATGTCGTCAGTCCTATTCTGACCATCAGTTCAGGTGCACGGTTGTGGTCAGATTGAGCTCGCTTCTATATATTCATATATAGGTGTTTTACAGTCACAAATTCAGTAGTCATTAACAGGTTATTAACAGATTATTACCATGTCTGTGAGCGGCAAAAGTGACGAGGAGAATTTATCAGGCACTCCTACATCCCTAACATGTTTATCTTGTAAAACAGGGTTAATTGCCCAGTTGATTTTCAGCAAAGTAAAAAACAGGATTTAGTTCAACAGCCAATAGAGCCACCATGGAGTATGTTCGCAAAGACTTTGTCTTCAATAGCGGACAGGTTAACTCCGGCAGCACCACCCCAGGGGTTAGGTTACACTATTAACCCATACATGCAGCTCCCTTCCTACGGCTTGGTTCCAGTAGCCTCTACAAGCAACCAAGGGAAAGGTAAGACTAAGACAGATGCGTCTATGAGGCAGACTACACAAGATGATACAACAGATGATGATACAGTATATTCAAATACTCCGTATGATGATCAGTCGCAGAGTTTTAGTTCAGAGGATGTAGCTGAACTTATTGAGGCTGTGAAGGCTGTTCTCTCTTTGGAAGAGCCAGCCAAAACAGTGTCAAAGTCTAAAGTACCTGTGTTTAAACGAACAAAAACAGTTAAAGCTGAATTCCCAGCGTCAGATGAGCTGACGGAAATGATGGAAGAATCTTGGGCAACGCCCAGTAAAAAGTATAAGATTCCGAAAAGATGGGATTCTTATTATCCATTTCCAGCTGCGGATTGTTCAAAAAGAGAAGTTCCTCCAAAAGTAGATGCACATGTACTGCGACTTGTGCATAAATCTGCTTTACCACTGTCATCTACCTCACTAAATGATGTCGCAGACAGAAGGGTAGATAGCTTCTTGAAAAATATATTTTCTCTTGCAGGAGCAGTGGTAAGACCTGCTATGGCTTCGGCCTGGATAGCAAAGGCAATGGGCGAATGGATAGAGGAACTAGAGAATGACCTCTCTTCTCCTAATAGGGAGCAAAAGTATCATTTAAGCCGTTTAAGACAATCGGCCCAATACTTGGAAGAAGCTGCAATTGACATGGGTACAATCGCTTCTAAAGCATCAGCCTTGATGGTAGCTGCTTGTAGAGCTATTTGGCTGCGCACTTGGAAAGCAGATGCAGAATCCAAGACGGAATTGGAAGCATTACCTTTCATTGGTAATATATTGTTTGGGAAACGATTGTCAGACATTCTAAAATCGGAGTCGAAGAAGGTTAGATTTCCGACTAGTTATAACCCTAAGTCTAGGGGTTCAAAGTTTCGGCCATTTCGATGGCAAAGCGAAAGCTAAAGAGTAGTCTAAGCAACCCCAAGCCAATAGATCGGCCAGGGGTAGGAAGCAGTGGGCTAGCAGAAAGCCAGCTTCCAAGCCTGAACAGAAACCATCAGCCTGAAGAGACGGGCCTCCGCCTGGAGGATTCCAGGGTTGGGGGCCAACTCCTTCATTTTGCACACATATGGCAACAGTCGACAACAGATGCTTGGGTGCAGACGGTGGTATCTCAAGGGTATGGGTTCCCATTCAGGAGGCAGCCTCCTCAAAGATTTTTTTTGCACCAGCCTGTCTCGTATAGAGTTGAAGGCCAATGCCCTGCAAGAAGCAGTCCAAAAATTACTGCAGTCAGGTGTGATTGTCCCAGTACCGCCATCACAAAGGGCACAGGGGTTTTACTCCAATCTATTTCTGATCCAGAAGCCAAATGGGTCATTTCGATCAATTCTCAATTTGAAAATGTTAAACAAATACATTTGGATCCCAAGGTTCCACATGGAGACATTACGCTCCATAATGTTGGCTATGGAACCGGGAGATTACATGGTATCTCTGGATGTACAGGATGCTTACCTACATGTGCCTATAGCACGGTCTCATCAGTGCTACCTCAGGTTTGCCATCCTCCAGGAACATTTTCAGTTCCAAGCCTTGCCCTTTGGGCTAGCAACAGCACCCAGGGTGTTTACCAAGATTATAGTGGTTATGGCATCTCATCTCCGCAAGCAGGGGATAAGAATATTCCCATACCTTGACGACCTTTTAATCTTAGCACATTCGCAGGAGTTACTTTTGAGCCATCTTCAACAGACAATAGTTTGTTTACAGAGACACGGGTGGCTCATAAATTGGGAAAAGTCGTCTCTGAATCCGTCACAGCGGATGGTTCATTTGGGGGCCATGTTGGATTCAGACCTACAGAGAGTTTTCTTACCAGAGAAAAAGATGGTCAAGGTGCAGGTCATGACTCGGGAAGCGTTGCACACCCAGACAATGTCAGTCCATGCAGCAATGCGACTGTTGGGTCTGATGGTATCAACCTTCGACATTGTGGAATATGTGCAATTCCACTCCAGACCATTACAGCACCTTATTCTGACCAAATGGAACAGAAATCATCAGACGATAAAAAAGCAGATGATAAAGTTTCCAGCAAACGTAAAAAGGTCTCTAGCGTGGTGGCTACAGACAGACCATTTAAACAAGGGGAGACCCTTTTGGATAAAAGAATGGCAAGTCCTGACAACAGATGCCAGTCTGCAAGGCTGGGGTGCGGTACTCTGAAGCCTTTGGTTCCAGGGAAAATGGACCGTAATGGAAAGTCGCCTGCCAATAAATCTGTTGGAAATAAGGGCCATTTATATGGCTCTAGTTCAGGCAAAGGACAGTCTGCAAGGAAGACCTGTACAGATTCGCTCAGACAATGCGACAGCAGTAGCATACCTCAATCATCAAGGAGGAACTCGCAGCAAAAGATTGGAGGAAGTAACTCCCATTCTAAGATGGGCAGAACTCCATCTCCCAGCATTGTCAGCAATGTTTGTCCCAGGTGTACTGAACTGGGAAGCGTATTTTCTCAGTCGACACACCATTCAGGAAACCGAATGGGCATTACACCCAGAAGTGTTTCAGACAATAGCGAACGGATGGGGTCTACCAGAGATAGACCTCATGGCGTCTCATCTAAACAACAAAGTTCCGAAGTACGGATCGAGAACAAAGGATCCCGGAGCGGTCGTTGTAGACGCACTGTCAGTAGAATGGAAATTTAATCTGGCATATCTGTTCCCTCCAATATCTCTGTTACCCAGAGGAGTGAGAAAAATAAAGCAAGCAAAGGGAGAAATAATTCTAATAGCTCCAGCTTGGCCAAGAAGGCATCGGTACACAGATCTACTGAGAATGTCCGTGGAAGCACCAATACTGCTCCCTCAACGTCCAGATCTGCTAATGCAGGGTCCTTGTTGTCACCGTCATCTGGATTGTCTGTCTTTGATGGCGTGGCTGTTGAAACCTCTATCCTAGAAGCTAGAAGATTTTCAAAACAAGTAAACCAAACTATGCTCAGAGCAAGAAAGCCTTCTTCAGCTCGTGTGTATCATAGAATATGGCAGGCCTATATTCATTTGTGTACTGAAAATAGTTTGAATCCAAGATCTTTTAAAGTATCCAGGAGTTTGGATTTCCTTCAAACAGGATTGGATAAAAGTTTGAAAGTAGCTTCCTTGAGAGTTCAAGTATCAGTGTTAACTGTATGGTTTCAGCGAAAGATTGCTGATTTACAGGATGTGCGTACTTTCTTTCAGGGAGTTGTACATATGCAACCTCCATTTGTTCCTCCTGCAGCACCCTGGGATTTGAATGTAGTTCTTAAATTCCTCCAGGGACCTCCGTTTGAACCACTTAAGAGGGCAGATCTTAAATGGTTAACGGCTAAAGTACTTTTTCTCCTGGCAATGGTGTCAGCCAGAAGAGTGTCAGATTTAGGAGCGTTATCGTGTAAGTCTCCTTTCCTAAGTTTTTTTTCCAGACAGAGCAGTTCTCAGAACTAGATCTGGTTATCTTCCAAAGGTGGTTTCAAAGTTTCACCTTAATGAAGAGATTGTAGTCTCAGCTTTTCAGGTATCGGGACTTTCTGCGGGAGAAGCGTCGCTGGACGTAGTCCGAGCTTTAAGGATCTACATAGATTGTACTAGTGCCATCAGAAAAACAGATTCTCTCTTCATCCTCTACGGATTTCATAGAAGGGGATGGCCTGCTAGTAAACAGACGCTGGAAAGATGGCTCTGAATGGTAATATCAGAAGCTTATTCTCATGCAGATCTCCCTACTCCGGCTAATGTCTCTGCTCATTCTACACGTAAGGTAGGTCCTTCATGGGCAGCACAACAGGGTGCTTCAGCAGAACAGATTTGTAAGGCAGCCACATGCTCTTCCATAAACACATTCATTAGACATTATGCCTTGGATACATTTGCCTCTCATGACGCAGACTTCGGGCGAAAGGTCCTCCTGTGTAATCAGGAGCGTCCCCACCACTAAAACTGGCTTTGGGAATCCCAATGTTATCCTGTGGATAACCTGTGGACCCAGCCAGAGAAATAGACGTTATGGTAAGAACTTACCGTTGATAATGTAATTTCTCTTATGTCCACAGGTATCCACAGGGGTCCCACCCTTACGCATCTGATTTGAGGATCTTGACAATCACTAAACCTCTTCCCTCTTGTATGGAAGGGTGTGCATGTGTGTTCTTATCGCCTAAATAGGTTTCTACCTGATGCTCCTGCCTAATCGCTGTGGAGAGAACTGATTTGACTGAGTCAGTGGGCGGGATTATATGGTGAAACCCCAATGCATCCTGGGAGGCCAGAAAGCTTGTGACCGTATTGGTGCCATTTCCGCTGTCTCTCTGGCATATCCCAATGTTATCCTGTGGATCAGGGCTTAAAGTGGTCCTGGTGAGGTGGTGGAACTCATGGAGGAGGACCATGGAGGCACCAGGACCTGAAGAAGAAGTAGGTGGCTGCAGCTCATCAGCAACACTAGTGCCGCCTGTAGCATTGATTGACGCAGATGATGGGGTGGGCTTTTCTGTTGGAATTACTGTGCAGGGCAATGGAGGAGGTGGAACTAGTTCCCCCTACCATTACAGGTAGTGGAACTCAGTTCCACCTCGTTCCCCCCCACTTTAACCCCTGCTGTGGATAACTGTGGACATAAGAGAAATTACGTTATCAACGGTAAGTTATTACCATAACGTCTATTTTCAGTTGATAATCACTATTCATGTAGGAAATTACTTGGTCCGGAAGATGCCTGTTTGTATAGAAATATAACGAAGATCATCATCATCATCATCATCATCATCATGCAACAGAGTTTCAACCAGACTCGTGTCACCTCCTGCCCTGTGTCTCAAAGCCACACAATCATCTCCTCCCTGTGTTTCTCAGCCACACCCTCATCTCCCACCTGTATCTCTCAGCCACACCATCTCTTCCTTTCCCTGTGTCGTCTCTCACCTTCACCATCATCCCCTCTCTGCATTACCTCTCAGCCACATCATCATCTCCCGCCTGCATCTCTCAGCCACACCATCTTCTCCCCTCCCTGCGCCATCTCTCATCCACATCCAGTGCTGCAAGTATGGCTGTATGTGGCGGTACGGCGTACCGGTAAGAAATTCCCAGCCGATAGGCCGTACTGCCGAGCCGTCCACCATACCTGCAGCCCGCTGCTGTGTGAGGGGAGCAGAGTGCAGCGCAGTTCCTCTCCTGTCCCTTAATGCTCTGTGATGTGTCCAGTGTCCGGCGGCGGGGTGAATCTCAATAAGGCACCGGTTTGTTAGACAATCAGAGCTCGCAGACCGGCAGCCACGGCTCCTGATTGGCTGCCGGTCTGCGAGCTCTGATTGGCTAACGAACTGGTGCCTCATTTGAGATACCCGTCGCTGGAGACTGGACTTCACGAGCATTGAGGGGCAGGAGAGGCATGCGCTGCGGCAGCAGAGACAGCAGTGAGCAGCTGGGGGGGCACTCTGGGGCAATGTGTATCTGGCACTCTGGGGCAATGTGTATCTGGCTCTGGGGCAATGTGTATCTGGCACTGTGGGGACATATATATGGCACTAGTGGGGGCATTTGTGTATCTGTCACTGTAGGAGCATATCTGGCATGGTGGGGGCATGTCTGAGCCGGGCAATACAGCACTACGTCTCTATCTACCTTTGGTACGAATCGTGTCTGATGCATATGAGCCTGGTAACTATTGCTGTTGTTTTCTTTTGCTGTGCAACTGAATACGGTTAAATCCTATATAAGGTAATGTAGTAATATGTTGTTCCTACATACTTGAAATGTATTTGTAGTTGATTATGTGCTCATATTGCTTATTATACTAATGTATAAACTGTGACTGATTGCTAGTGTGATTGCTGACTTTACTATAATTATGTCAGTTTTCTGTGTATTCCGATCCTCAATGCTGGTGCAAAGCAGGGTAGGGTGTGTCACTTTAACAAAAGTTAAAGTGATTATAGTCACAAATTGTGTAGTTAACATTGTACAAGTGTGTGATTATTTATCATGTCTAAGAGCGGCAAGCGTGAGGAAAATACACTCACAGCAGTACTAACACTCATGTCATGTTTGTCTTGCAAAGCTGGGTTAACCTCCTCAGGCACTGGTTCAGAATGGTTTGTGTGTAAATTGTTTAGCTTTCACCAAAGTCTCTTTAAAAATCCAAAGCAGACAC